>NC_134483.1:360866619-361516619 GCF_040206685.1 Ascaphus truei | reverse complement strand
ATCTGCAGAAAACAAGAAGAAAAAACAGGCGCTTTCCTAGTGTGATAAAGTATAAAACAGGATTTATGGGATTGTAAAATATAAAAAGCGCACTCACAAACAGAGTAAAAATAATAGCATTTATGAGATATACTCAATCGACTTGAAGCTGTGAAGGGAATGTATCAGCCTGTCCCGTTGGTGCCACCTCTGGTGTATCCGTTGGTTCAGCAAGGTGCACTGGAGCCACCGCAGCCAGATGATGTTATAATCAGCAACACAGTCACAGATACAACTCCCACAGCTCTCACTGACGAAGTCCTTAGTGACGAAACACGTAGGGCGTTTCCCAAAGAGGCGAGTTTGTGGCTGACATTACTGCACGAACCGAGAGAGTACCTTGGAGCTGTTGCTATTTTGCTTGGGACTGCTGTCGCTTCCGGTTTTGCAGTTGCCTGCTGGTGAGCAGTGAGAGTTGTGGGAGGTGTATCTGGAGGGAGTCTCTGACCGTGTTGCTGATTATTACATCATCTGGCTGCGGTGGCTCCAGTGCACCTTGCTGAACCAACGGATACACCAGAGGTGGCACCAACGGGACAGGCTGATACATTCCCTTCACAGCTTCAAGGCGATTGAGTATATCTCATAAATGCTATTATTTTTACTCTGTTTGTGAGTGCGCTTTTTATATTTTACAATCCCATAAATACTGTTTTATACTTTATCACACTAGGAGTGCGCCTGTTTTTTCTTCTTGATTTCTGCATATATATATATATACTGATATACCCGTGTTGCCTGGGATTTACCCCCCTTCACAGCTGGGTCCCCCCCCCCTCTTCACAGCTCCGTTTCCCCCATCCTTCACAGCTGCTGTCTCCCCTCCCTGCACCTCACATCAGTCTCTCCCCCCTGCACCTCACATCAGTTCCCTCCCCTGCCCTGGTCCCCGGCGCTCCCGTGGTTGAGGCAGCAGGTGATGCGGGAGCTGGCGGCAATGTGAGGTGTAGGGTGTGAGGGGCAGCGGGTGGATGTTAGGCGCGGCGGCCGGGTGTGGGTGGTGTGACTGTCACGCAGCGGCTGAATCTTATTAACCCAATCGTACATTAAGGACACCACAGATTTTATTAACCAACTGGGTAAGATCACATTTGACACGTCTGATATGTTGCTGGTGACACTGGACGTCACCAGCCTCTACACGAACATCCCACATGTGGAAGGATTGGATGCCATTCGGGAGCAATATTCCCTAATCACTGACCATGATGGTCCCCCCACAGAATATATCTTGCAGCTTTGAACGCTTTGAACGTGATTTCTATCTACAACTCACTGGGACGGCGATGGGATCAAACATGGCACCTTCGTATGCAAACCTGTTCATGAACAGCTATGAACAAGTACACATTCTTTCAACATACATTAATCACTATGTACGCTATATCGACGATATCTTCCTCATTTGGGGTGGCTCAGAGGGGGAGCTTTCGCAATTTGTTGCATATTTGAATCTGATTCCATCCACGATACGTTTCACTGTCACTAAAAGTATGGACAGTATCACTTTCCTGGACACAATGATTTACAAAAAGGATGGTAAATTGGAGACTGCGATCTTCCAAAAACCCACTGACAAGAACTCTTTACTATATGCCACCAGCCACCACCCTGAGCCACTTAAACGTGGCCTCCCTTATTCACAAATGCTGAGGGTCAAGCGTATCACCAGTGATCCGTCACTTGTGGAGGCCTCACTTCTTAAAATGGCCCAAAGATTCATGGATCGGGGCTATCCGGGGACTGAGATTAATGCGGCCTTAAAAAGAGTTCAGGCCGTCAAGAGGGAATCTCTCCTCATACCTCATACAGCCATCAATGAAGATCAATGCATCAACATTAGCAGTACCTATTCAACAGCCTCTAACTACATTAAGCGAAGCATTCGCAAGAATTGGCATATCTTAAGCAATGATAATCAAATTGGCCAATTGTGCAAAGCACCGCCACGTATGTGCTACCGTCGAGGCAGAAATCTTCGAGACGCATTGGTGCAGGCTGATCCATCGAGCAAATATACACCAACCCTAACATGGCTTAGGAGGAAACCTGGCACCTACAAATGCCATGGCTGCATTAATTGCAGCTTCATGCAGACTGGTAAATATTTCTCTCATCCACACAATGGGTATCCTATTCCCATCAGATCTTACATTAACTGTGAGACACGGATTGTAGTTTACTTCATCAAATGTCCCTGTGGACTCTATTATATAGGGAAAACAAGCCGGATGTTTAAGGAAAGGATGGCCGTTCATAGGTCCACCATTAGAAAAGCTTTGTTGGATACTGACAACAGGGATGACCTACAACATCTACCAGTGGCCAGACACTTCAGGCAACACAAACATAGTTTATCCACACTGAAGTGTATGCCTATCCTACAAGCCAACACATCCTCACGTGGGGGGGATAGGAATAAGTTGCTGTTTCAACTGGAGGCCAAAATGATCTATGAGTTAAGAACAATGTCACCACACGGTCTCAATGAAGATTTTCGCCTAGGATGTTTTATTTAATATGCCAAAAAACAAAGTTGACATTTGGGACTCTTTTTGTACATTGTCTTTATTTTTGTATGCCATTTTTTGCTTTTTGGTTTTTCTTTTGATTTGCTATTTTTGCATTTGTGCTTTGCATAATCTTTGTATTTTTTTTGCTTTTTTGCATGATTTGATTTTTTGTGCAAATTTGTGGTTCTTCCACAGTAGCTCTTTGTTGGTCGTGTCTGTATTTTATTTTTATTTTTATTTTGTTGTTTATTCTCCTTTCTATTGCCGAATCTCTTTTTGCCCACTGTACTTAACAGTGATGTTATATCGGTATGCCTCTGCTTTCATTTTGGGTCCAGTCTTCTGTCTAACTGCCCTATTTTTATGTGTTCACTCCTCATGTGTCTTGGGACTCCAAGGAACACTTCCCTTCCCGTCCCTTTTTTTTTGTCCTTCACCTTATTATTTTTCCCTATTTTACTATGGCTATCTGATGTTATGACACTTGTTCAATAATTATGCTAGTCACGCATGCACTATCACGCTTACTTTATTTATATTGTGATTGCAGCTGCTGTGTGTGTCTTCGTGACATTTTGGGTAATTATCTATTTATTTTCAACAAGTTATGTTACGTGATGCTCTTCCTATGTGTTAGGTTGCCTATCCGAGTCAGCTCAGTGTGCACATTGGTCGCTTGCGTTCCTCAGGAATTTTCTGTATATTTCTTTGTTGTTACTCATGCTGAAAAACGCCATTGTTGCTTTGCAGTGGTGGTTACCTGGTTACGTTAGACGCTATCCGACACTGTGTTTCCCTGTGATGACGCCGGTATTTAATTGATAGTCACTATAGTCGCTATTTTCATTATGTAATACCATGGTATGCTCCGTACATATGCTTTGGTATTTATTCGTGGAAACCTAGCATACGCATTGAACGCTCGTGTTTTCTAGCGATTACCTTTATATATTTATTATTTGTAGTTGTGACGTATGTTGCGCATGTGCGCCATTGTAAATGGTTACTAAGATACGTGAGACGCCACCCGAGACCACTGTTGTTCAGTGCTGATGTCGTATTTGATTAGCTAGTGTCTACAGCTGTTTAACATCATGGTTTAGCATATCAGGGATCTGTTTGTTGATGGGTGGTGGGTGGTGGTGGGTGGTGGGTATATATGTTTGTCAGGTATCATTATGTACAGAGGACTCCCTTGAGAAAGGTCCTGTGCCAAGGACCGAAACGTCGGGTTTATGTGCCAGTTTTTCTACTGAATACACGCTTTTTTTGTACCTCCTGAGTGTGCTGTCTCCTTCTTGCCTTGTGATCTTGGGATCCTGGATTTACTCGGTAAGGAACCTATCTATACATAACTTGTATGGGACAAGCACCTATTTACAGTTTATGTGTGTGCCAGAAACCAGGGGATGGTAATAAATTCCATATATAGGGATCCCAGGATACTGAACAGTTTCTGTCCTGTTTAGGCAGAACAGGGCAGCCTCATAATACATGCACTCCATCCCACAGTTTGGCAAGTGCTGGAACTGAGGGATGAGGGATCCAGACCAGAGTTTGTTTGCTGCCTGATTTCTGTCACCTGTCCAGCTTATTAGAAATCAGGTACTTAAGACAGATTTCCTCTCCCCTCTCCCCCAAGAGCCTGGAGACAGGAAGGCTGCTGGAAGCAGAGAGGGGAAAAGCCTCTCCCCAAACAGGTTAAAACATTCTGTTCTTTTTTATCTAAAACTGCGAAGTTACTTATTTTGTTGTTGGAAGTGGAAAAGCCACTTCCACCCTGAGTTAGGGAAATACCTAAGTTAAGTTATCGCTCAGTGAGCAGCTTTTTGTTTTGATGTGTTTCTGTTGTATGCACTGTGGCAGTCTCAGTGCCTGGGACTGAATAAACCAGGCATAGCCTGTTTAAATGAACAGCACATGACGCCTCGTCATTTAACCTACCCTAAAAGACCATGTTCTAACAGTCCCGGACAGGTGGCGGAGCCCCGGAGAAAGCCGTTTGTCACATATGGTGGAGAATGCGCGCAGAACACTAAAAGGTCTGCGGGTTAAAGAACTTAAAAAAAAAAAAAAAAAGTTTTTTTTCTCTCCAAACTAGATGGAAGACGTGGTGAGTGCGCTGGTACGCAATGTCGCTGTCCAGAAAGACGCGAATGAAGCCATGCAACAGGCGAATGAAACCCAGCAACAGCTGTTAATAGCCCAGCAAGAGACTAATGCAAACCAGCAAGAGACTAATGCAAACCAGCAACAGGCGAATGCAAACCAGCAAGAGACAAACCGCTTGCTGAGAGAGGAGCAACAACGGTTTGCTCTTTGCTTACAGCAGGAACTCGAGATCCTGTGGGGGACTATCAGTAACCTTCCACTGACAGAGGCAGCCCCAGTCCCGAAAATGATCAGGGCAAAACACTACCTTCAGAAGATGGGGCCCTCGGATGCTGTGGAAACCTATCTTCTCACGTTTGAACGCACGGCACAGAGAGAGGGATGGCCAGAAGCTGAGTGGGCTAGTCTAATCGCACCCTTCCTAAGCGGCGAATCCCAGAAGGCTTACTTTGATCTAGAGCCAGCCGAAGCTAACGTCTATGCAAAATTGAAGTTCGAGATCCTCGCCCGCCTCAGCGTAACCACGGCTGTTCGTGCCCAAAGGTTCCACGCATGGTCATTCACGATGGATAAAGCCACCCGAAGCCAGATGTATGACCTCATCCACCTCGCTCGGAAGTGGCTACAACCCGAGATCAACTCAGCAAGCCACATCGTGGAACGGTTGGTCATGGACCAGTTCTTGAGGAAACTTCCCTCTGCCCTACGCCGTTGGGTCAGTCAGAGTGACCCCCACAATGCAGATGAGCTTGTGGCCCTCGTAGAAAGGTACAATGCAGCAGAAGAGCACCCGCAACTCATAGTCGTGGAGCAACTCCACTACTCTTCCAGAGATGGTAAAAGGGTACCAGGGTTAAGGGAGGCTGAAGAGCGACGACCGCCTTCACACAGCACCAGCAACAGTGGCTCGCACACTAAGGGACACAGACTATGTACCTAAATGTGTAAATTGTTATGAGAGGGGCCACACTGCGAAAGTCTGCCCACTAAATGCTGAACCCATGCAATGCAACAGCGTTGAACCTTTTTGCTGTGGTCCCAATGTATGGGCATTAGCCCAGAGGACCCCTTGAATTACCATCTGTGGGCATTTGTAAAGGTTAATGGTAAGAGGGTTCGGGCACTTCTTGACTCTGGGAGCATGGTCACACTAGTGTCCGAATACCTGTTGCCCATTAAGAAGAAACAGGTAAACAGTTCACAAGAGTGGCAATTTGTTGTATACATGGGGATAATCATGAATATTCCACTGTTGATGTTTTTTTTGAAACAGAGTTTGGTTCTTTAGATTTCAAAGTGGGTATTGTACCAAAACTGGCACATGATGTGTTAATAGGGACCGACTTTCCCCATTTTCTAAAAATGTGGTCCTCCTCTCAGAATAGCGCCCAGAGTTCAATAGCGGACCATAACGAAGTAACAGAAGAAACAAATCCTTTCCCTTTTTCAGAAATAGAGGTTGACGAGGGCCCAGATAAGAAGGGGGAAAAGGAGGAGTGCTGTAAAATTCCCTTCCCCATGGCTAACTTGGTAGGGAATACTCCAAATCAAGATGTTGAACAGGCACTTACCACCCCAGAACAGGATAAGACCCTCGCTGACCTAGAGGTCAGTCCTTGGAGTTTTAAGAAGGCCCAGAGGGAAAACCCCACATTAGCGGTAGCAAGGGGGAATACACGGGACCAGAATAGTACTCCTGGCCAACCAGATAGGTCACTTGCCTACCCCTACTTCGAGGTAGAGAATGACCTAGACCTAGGAAATCAGTTACAACTAAACAATTGTTGGTACCACGGACATTCCGTAATGTAGTATTACACCTCGCACATAGTCACCCATTGGGGGGACACCTAGGGGTGGAAAAGACAAAAGAAAAGGTTCTCTGAAGCTTCTATTGGCCTGGAGTTCTGGCAGAAATTACAAATTATTACTCCTCATGCCCAGAATGTCAGATCACCGCCCCGTTCAAAGCGTACCGTAGCCCATTGGTACCCCTTCCCATAATAGAGGTGCCATTTGACTGGATTGCTATGGATCTAGTAGGACCCCTAATAAAGTCCGCTAGGGGACATCAGCATATATTGGTAATATTAGATTATGCCACCCGATATCCGGAGGCAGTTCCCCTACGTAGCACCTCTGCTAAAAACATAGCAAAAGAGTTAATAGTTCTGTTTTCCCGGGTCGGAATTCCTAAAGAGATCTTATCTGACCAAGGAACACCCTTTATGTCCCAAGTAACAAAAGAGTTATGTAAACTCCTAAAAATCAAGCATCTCAGAACCTCAGTCTATCATCCACAAACAGATAGTTTAGTGGAACAGTTTAATAAAACCTTAAAGAGCATGTTACGCTGGGCGGTCGATAAGGATGGGAAAAACTGGGATTGTTTGTTACCATACCTGTTATTTGCCATTACTGAAGTTCCCCAATCATCCACAGGCTTCTCCCCGTTTGAACTATTGTATCGCCGACACCCAAGGGGCTTACTGGATATAGCCAAAGAGACTTGGGAACACGAGGTTACCCCTTACAGAAGTGTAATAGAGCATGTTGCCCAGATGCAGGACCGCATAGCTGCAGTCCTACCTATAGTGAGGGAACACATGAAAAAGCTCAAGAAGCACAGAGGAATACGTATAATAAGGGTGCTAGGGTCAGAATTTTTTTCCAGGTGATAGGGTGCTAGTTCTGGTTCCCACCGTAGAGAGTAAATTCCTTGCTAAGTGGCATGGGCCATATGAGGTCTTGGAAAGAGTGGGAGAAGTAAATTATAAGGTGAGACAGCCAGGTAGGAGGAAACCTGAGCAAATTTACCATATAAACCTACTTAAACCCTGGAAAGATAGAGAGGTCTTGTTAACCCTAGTACCCCCAGGTCAGTCAGAGAATCGAGAAACTGACCCAGAGGTTAGCATAGCTGAAACCCTGTCCGTTCATCAGAAACAAGAGGTTCAGAATTTAGTGAGAAGAAACAAAGAAGTTCTACACAGCCAGGTAGAACTAGCGTAATTGAACATGACCTAGTCTCTGAACCGGGGGTCCGAGTTAACCTTAAACCGTACCGAATTCAAGAGGCCAAAAGAGAGGCTATAAGTTTAGAGGTTAAAAAAATGCTAAAACTAGGCGTAATTGAGGAATCCCAAAGTGGGTGGAACAGCCCTATAGTTTTAGTCCCAAAGCCAGATGGTACAACAAGGTTTTGCAATGACTACCAGAAACTAAATGCGGTGTCAAAATTTGATACTTATCCTATGCCCAGGGTAGATTAACTTGTAGAGAGACTGGGCAAAGCCCGATATCTCACAACCCTAGACCTAACAAAAAGGTTCTGCAGGTTCCCCTCACAGAAAGGGCAAAAGAAAAGACAGCCTTCTCAACCCCAGATGGCCTCTTTCAGTATAGGGTGCTGCCTTTTGGCTTACATGGAGCTCCCGCCACATTCCAAAGAATGATGGATAAAATTTTAAAACCACATGCTCGGTATGCTGCCGCCTACCTGGATGATGTGGTAATCCATAGTGAAGATTGGCAATCCCACCTTCCAAAGGTCCAAGCTGTGCTCGACGCAGTTCGGTCTGCTGGACTAACTGCTAACCCCGCTAAATGCACTATTGGTCTGGAGAAGGCCAAGTATCTGGGGTATTCTATTGGCAGAGGTTTACTCAAACCCCAAACACTCAAAGTAGAGGCGATACAAAATTAGCCAAGGCCAGTTACAAAAAAACAAGTAAGGACCTTTTTGGGGTTAATTGGCTACTATAGAAGGTTTATTCCCAATTTTAAACTAAAGCAACCCCACTAACCGACCTCACAAAAGCAAGAGGACCGCTAATGGTAAAGTGGTCCCCCGAAACCGTACAGGCCTTTAGAAGCCTGAAAGAAGCTCTCTGTGCCCAACCAGTGTTGGTCACACCTGACTTCTCCAAAGAGTTCGTAGTCCAAACCGACGCATCTGAGGTAGGGCTGGGGGCTGTACTCTCCCAGGAGTCTCAAGGAGAGGAGCACCCCATCCTTTATTTAAGTAGAAAACTAAATCCCCAGGAAAAAAATTACTCCATAGTCGAGAAAGAGTGTCTCGCAATAAAGTGGACTGTAGAGACGCTCAAATACTATCTGTTGGGGAGAAAATTCTGGTTGGTCACGATCATGCACCCCTTACCTGGATGTGTCAAAACAGAGGGAAGAATGCTAGAGTGACCAGGTGGTTCCTAAGCCTACAACCCTTTAAAATTTCTGTGGAACACAGGTCAGGGCACAAACATGGCAATGCCGACTGGTTGTCAAGGATGCATTCCCTAATATCCATGGTTGCTTATCCCTTGGGGTCTGAGCTGGGGGGGGAGGATATGTGACAGAAACCAGGGGATGGTAATAAATTCCATATATAGGGCTCCCAGGATACTGAACAGTTTCTGTCCTGTTTAGGCAGGGCAGCCTCATAATACATGCACTCCATCCCACAGTTTGGCAAGTGATGGAACTGAGGGATGAGGGATCCAGACCAGAGTTTGTTTGCTGCCTGATTTCTGTCACCTGTCCGGCTTATTTGAAATCAGGTACTTAAGACAGATTTCCTCTCCCCTCTCCCCCAAGTGCCTGGAGACAGGAAGGCTGCTGGAAGCAGAGAGGGGAAAAGCCTCTCCCCAAACAGGTTAAAACATTCTGTTCTTTTTTGTCTAAAACTGCGAAGTTACTTATTTTGTTGTTGGAAGTGGAAAAGCCACTTCCACCCTGAGTTAGGGAAATACCTAAGTTAAGTTATCGCTCAGATGAGCAGCTTTTTGTTTTGATGTGTTTCTGTTGTATGCACTGTGGCAGTCTCAGTGCCTGGGACTGAATAAACCAGGCATAGCCTGTTTAAAGGAACAGCACGTGTCGCCTCGTCATTTAACCTACCCTAAAAGACCGTGTTCTAACAGTCCCGGACAGGCGGCGGAGCCCCGAAGTAAGCCGTTTGTCACAATATATATATAAACACACGTGTGTGTGTGTACAGATATGTGGATGTGTGTATAGGTATGTGGTTGAGTGTGTGTTTGTATCTATATATCTATATCCAGTGTTCGACAAACCTATATATTTGCTCGCCCCGGGCGAGTGGATTTAACCCCCGGGCGAGTAAATATTGGCCCAAGCAGCACACGTTTGGTACTAGGTGGCGAGTAGATTTTTTTGTGTGGCGAGTAGATTTTTTGGTGATTTGTCAACCACTTTCTATATCTATATATATATCTATATCTATATCTTCACAGGTATGTTCCTGATGCTGTGCAAATCCTGTGTAAAAGCCTGACTGTGGCCTTGTAGAATTGATATAAGTATGTTCCTGATGCTGTGCAAATCCTGTGTAGAAGCCTGACTGTGGCCTTGTAGAATTGATATAAGTTAGTATGTTTGAATGTAAAAAGTGTTTTATTTATTTTTTCCTCTTAACTCTGTGCTGTTAATTGACCAAATGGAACAAGCTGACTGATTGGGGAGGGAGGGGTCATGTGACTGTTTTTTCTGTATAATACCAACACCTTTGCTGCATTGGGCAGGAACTGCATTAGGTAGTGAGGCATTTAAAGTGAGGTTTTTAAGTGATAAATACAGTTAGACTACAGTTTGACTAGAGGTGACTGGGGACTGGATCTACTGCAAACTCTTTTACTCAAGACAACAAACGGTAAGCTATTCAGATCACACTATGATCCCATGCTTGCTAACCTGCATATTTTAACCCCCCACCACTTTACAACTTATTTACTGCAGTCTTTCCCAAAACTGACTGCACAATACACTGAAACCCTGAACGGACTCTAGCATTGCAATACAGCTAAACATTTGACAAGGAACAGGCACACACCTGCTGTTTAGACTGCTCACACTCACTCTGCTCACAACAGCTCCTTGCAGCACTGCCTACTGCACCGACACACTTTATTCGAGCAAATACCCGGTATGTACCTGGTTGATACCTGGAATGCGCCGCTCCTCACCTCTGACAAGCCCCGTTGCATTTGCCTTCCCAGCCTGGGTTCATGCCTGGCTGATGGGCGGCTGATCTGTTAAATGATAATGATTAGGATTTAATAGGCTGCAATGCTTCGCGTGTCTACCAGATGGCATAAATTCATGAATTGTAATGCAGTATATATATATATACTGTGCAGTATTGCAGCCAGCGGGAATAAAATGCTTCAATCCCTGCTTGGAAAATAACTCAATGCACTCGGGCAGAAAACAGTCACAAACCTCAATACACCCGGGTATACCCGAATTCGTGGGACTAGCCAAGCTCAAATAAAGTGTGTCGCCAGTGTACCTCTGGCATCATGAACCTGCTATGTATTTTAACTGTTTTCTTTCTCCTGGCCTCATGGAGATGTTACTCCCTCTATCCACTACAAACTCCTCCATCCTGGCCTACACCCAACATCACCATACACCCTGGACTACTCAGAAGCCTTGCACTATCTACTGAATGTTGGTGGAGAACTCTAAAAACCAGCACACCAACCACTGCTCACTCAAATGGCAAACATCACAAATCTACAACTTGCAAACAACTACCCAAATTTCTACTCATACTATTACTCTCTTTAGCAGGTGATATTAAACCTAACCCAGGTCCTCCCATTTCAGCTCTGTCCCATGCCCCTGAGAATAACACCTTTAAATTACAAAAAGGGCTATCTGTCGCCCATATAAACATCCGGAGCCTGCTGCCCAAACTGGACGAACTAAGGGCATGGTGCCTTATGCATAAACCAAAAGCCATCGTTCTAACGGAAACATGGCTATCCCCTAAAACCCCTGATGCAAATATTGCCATTCAGGGATACTCCATTTTTAGGAGAGATAGGTCAAAGAGAGGAGGAGGGGTGTTATTTTATATTGCAGACACATTACAATTTACACTGTTAAATTGCCCACCAAGCCCACCCTCTTTTGAAATTCTAGTTGGCAAAATCTGCCTCCCCTTTTCTAAGCCCATCTTGCTTGCTGGCATCTACCGCCCCCCTAAAGCCCCTCTACAATCCCTGACTGATATCACCCAATTTCTTGGCTCTGAATGAGAAGAGTGAGCTGCTAGTTCTTGGGGATTTCAACTTCAATTGGCTTGACCCTAAAAACCACAAAATCCAGATACAACTCAAGTCACTTACCTATCGCAACTCATTTCCCAACCCACACGGATAAACCTGAAATCGCACAACCATTCCTTGCTAGACTGGATTCTCTCCTCAAACCCCAGCAAAATCCAATCCTCTGGCATCCTTCCTGATATTTTCAGTGACCATGCAATAGTGTACTGTGTAAGGAAAATTAAACTGCCCCATTCAAGCCCTAAAGTTCTCCTCACTAGAACATTTAAAAACTTTAACCCACAACAGTTTCTGGCTGACCTTACCAACTGCCCATGGCACAGAATCGATTTAATTCCCGACCCTGATTCTGCGCTCGACTATTTCCAATCCGAGTTCTTAAAACTCTGCGATACCCATGCTCAACAACGCAAAATAAGGGTACGGGGGGCCCACCTTCCATGGGTTAAACCTGACCTTATAGTACTCTACCAGCTCAGGGATGCCTTGTGGAAAAGCTACAAAGTAACTGGCACTACCAAGGATCTCAATCACTACAGATGCATGCGGAACATGTGCACAAGGCAAACAAGGCACGCAAAGCACAATATTACTCTGACAATCTCCACCAGAATACATCAATCCAAGCTAATAGACACTGTTTATACAGTAGTATAGCTTTTGCTTGCTTCATTCATTGTAACATCGCCGGAAGAAGAAATCAGTGTATCTCGAAAGCTCGTACAAATAAAAGCATTTTGTTAGCCACAGAACGGTATCATCTATTTATTTTTTGATTATTGAAGCTCGGCTAACACGGTACTAATACCTCTACATGTATATGTATATATATATATGGAAATATAGCTGTATGGTTTTCTGGGTATGCACCTTAACCCTGGCTGTGCTCAAAGCTGTGACCATGCAGCAAGCTTAAGCCTATAGGGAACCATGTTAAAAATGGTTATTGAGGCAAAAAGTGACACTGTGTGCTCATTTGCATGTCATTTCCCAGAATCCCTTGCTGCAGTGGAAGTGCTGTATGCTGGGTGATAATGGGGGAAAGGTGGGGTTGCAGACCTGCCTAAGACATGCAGATGAGCATACAGCTATATTTGCATATTTGCTTTCCTGTGGAGGGTTTTTGTCACTTTTTTTACTCACCATAACTTAACTCAGTATTATGGTTTTATATATATATATATATATATATATATATATATATATATATATATATATATATATATATATATATATATAGTGGATGTGTGTGTGTGTGTATATATATATATATATATATATATATATATATATATATATATATATATATATATATATATATATACACACACACGCACAATAGGGCCTACACATCAGGCATGGGGCAATACACATTGTACACAATTAGGGCCTACCTACAATTCAAGCATGCTGCTATAATTAAATGCAACAAATTCTTGTTTATGGCCATCACAAATTAGTAAAGATACAAATGATTAACTTCATGCATGTATATAAAATTATAAACATTAATGCACTTAAGTTACTAAATTACATCAATACTATTTATATAAAATATTATGACAGTTTAATTTCATATTTACTTACTTTACAGGACATTATTTCTCCAATCTCTCTCCACAATTTCCCGGCCAGGTAATGTTCATGGTACGCCTGAATCTTCTGATTCCAAAGAGGATCACGCTTATATACCTCCGAAATCAGCTGATCTATGCTAGAACTATCCATCTTCATAACTAAATAAATATAAATAACTATACTGAACAGATATAATAAATAATATAATAAATAGCTATAATAAATAACTATACTAAACAGATATAATAAATAAATAATAAATAAATAACTATAATACATAGAATATATAACTATAATAAATAATAAATTAAATAAATAAAGCTAAAAGCAAACTGCAAACAACCTATAAGCTGAATGGTTTGAAAGCAATGTAAACTGCTGTTTTCAAACACAAGTTTTCCCCTCTTCCGTGTTTGAAAATAATGTGCTCCCATTGGCTAGCACTAGCTGGCTTGCAATTGGTTGATGGGAGCCAGTCTGTGATTGGCCCCTTTGCGTACAATGTGACGCGTCGTCGCACGGGAACCACAATCCTCGTGTATCCCCTGCTTGCTGACGCGTCACAGCATGTAGTCAGTTGGGCAGTGAGGAGGGACTGGGACCGGATCGTGAGGCTACTAGGAAATGGTGAGTAGTGCTCATGCCGCCGCGCGCGCCGCCGGGCGCAGCGGGACCCAGCCCTTAGCAGCTATCTGCTAAGGTAATGAAGGGGTTAAACCAAAGTAACTGGTTTGTTGGGGGGTAAAGGTGGTGGGTGAAGGGGGTAGTTGCCCCAGGGTGGGTGGTTAGGCCTACCAGGAAGGTTGTGGCTGGGGCTAACCCTTTCATTACCTTAGCGGTTACTACCACTAAGGTAATGAAGGGGTCAACACCTCCCACTACCCACCCGAGAGGCCAAACCACCTACTCTGGGGCAACAACCTCCTTCACCCACCCCCACTACCCCCAGTAACCCCCACCCCCCACAAAGGAATAGGCAAATGCCCTAATAGCCAAATATAGCTCTCAGTGTAAAGTAATAAATAGCGTCCTCCTCTTTTGCCCGAACATGTAAGGGTGGATGCCCAACCATTCAAAAAAAAAAAAAAAAAACAGTATCGCCTTAATTACCTTAATGGTTATGACTGCGAAGGTCATGAAGGGATTACTGGTGTTTTAATAGGGTAGGTGAAGGGTATACTGTAGTTGCCCCGGGAGAGGGTTGTGAGTCCTGGGACGGTTGCAGGATGTGTTAACCCCTTCATTATTTTAGTGGTTACTACCATTAAGGTAATGAAGGGGTTAACCCCTCCTGCAGCCCTCCCGCTAGGCCTAACCACCCACTCCCTCTACCTATTGACTGTCACTGTGTTAAACCCTGCCCAAAATATGGGCAAGGGTTGCCACAATAGCAATAAATGAGCAATGTTAAAAAAAACACAAAATAAAATACATTACATGCCAATTACATAAAAACAAACATTAGCCAATACATCACAACACACACAAATGGGCAAAAGCACTAGTAGCAAAATGGCTTATAACACATATCCATTAGAGATGCAATAACAAAAAATACACAATTAAATAAAATAAACATTAAAATACTTGCCAAACACCCATTGATTGCCACTGCGATTACCCCTGCCATCTATGGGAGCACAGATAACCTCTATGGCAATGAATTGGCACCCTACTACCCACCCCTCTATCCCCAACAACCCCCCAAACACATACAATACAGTAAAATGCAAAAGCTCTAATACCCAAATCTGGATAATAGCGCATTTTCACATTAAAAATAAATCATTACGGAGGCGCATGCGTGGCGGGCATGGTGCAGGAGGTGTAAAGCAGAGGCTCCAGCACCCGTCGGCATATACAAGCTAATTAAAGGAATTTTCGGCGCAGCCACTCGAGATCCAAATACAGCATCGGGACCGTGAATTCACACTGATTAAGCACATACTAAACACAGGGGGCAGTGGCGACAACGCGGCTGAAAAACAAGCGCAAGTCGGACGTGCGCTCCTATTTCACGGGGGGGAAGGAAGGCATGACCGGAGGAGACCCCGGCGGTGTCGGACTCAGACTCTGCCCCAGAGGTGGAAGGGGCATCATCGGAGCAAACTGGCGTGATAAAGAAAGAAATAGCCAGGCTCCTCAGTGATTTAAAAACATTTTTCAGAAGAGAGGTCGAGGGCCTCCGTAATGACATTCAACAAATTGGGGCACGCACCAATGAACTGGAGGAGAAGAGTGAGGAGAGCGCACAATGCCACAGTGAAACGAATAAAAGGATGGGGGATTTGGAGGCCAGAGTGGCAGAGCTTGAGGACCGGCAGGAGGATGGTGAAAACCGAGACCGGTGCAATAACCTGAGGATCAGGGGTATCCCCGAGGAGATCCTCGACCCAGAGGAGCTGATCAGCAGATGGATGACCTCAATCATGCCCGGCAAGACAGAGGCTGAGCTAGTGATGGATAGCTGCCATCGTGCTCTGAGATCGCGCCCCACTTCAAACAACCCCCCAGAGATGTGATCCTCAGGCTGCATCATTACAAGACTAAAGAGGAGATCAGTAAAATAACCCGATCAACCCCCACGGTGTCCTTCGAGGGTCTCTCACTGGCAGTCTATCAGGACCTCTCCCCGCTAACACTGGCACGGCGACGGGCCCTGCAGCCGGTCACTAGAATACTGAGGGACAGAGAGGTGCGCTACCGCTGGGCATTCCCTTTCGCCCTCATGGTAATACGAAATGGCCACCCCCACGTGTTGAAACACCCGGCAGACGGAACTGCCTTCCTCAAAAAACTGGAAATTGTCGATGTAGTGCCTGAAGTGGGGGGGGCCCAGAGGTACGGCGGCCACGGCTACTGCACCAACACACTTTATTCGAGCAAATACCCAGTATGTACCTGGCAGATACCTGGAATGCGCCGCTCCTCACCTCTGACAAGCCCCGTTGCGTTTGCCTTCCCAGCCTGGGTTCATGCCTGGCTGACGGGCGGCTGATCTGTTAAATGATAATGATTAGGATTTAATAGTCTGCAATGCTTCGCGTGTCTACCAGATGGCATAAATTCATGAATTGTAATGCAGTATATATATATATACTGTGCAGTATTGCAGCCAGCGGGAATAAAATGCTTCAATCCCTGCCTGGAAAATACCTCAATGCACTCGGGCAGAAAACAGTCACAAACCTCAAAACACCCGGGTATACCCGAATTCGTGGGACTAGCCGAGCTCGAATAAAGTGTGTCGCCAGTGTAGCTGATTGGGAGACCGTGTCTATCTCGGCAGAACACCGCAAGAACAGAGCTACCCCTGATACCCAGTAAATCCCCAGCGGAGAGGACGGAGGGTCCGCAAAAGTTACCATGTTAGGTTCTAAGTTAAAAAAAATTTTGCCAGAATGGCTGAGTTGGGTCCGTACGCCTGAGCGGAGTACAAAAGTAGCATGACAGGAGCTCCGGTGGTGAGAAACTACCCCTACATCAAAAAAGAAAAGTCGTGGAAAGCTACCCCCAAAAGCACAGGAAAATGGCGCTTTGGGTCTCACCTGAGGAGGAAGGGCGGTCGGCGGGCTGAAATCCATGGCGGCTGAGGATTTGGTGGGACGGAGTGAGGAGCAGTATGAGCACGCCCAAGGGGACGTCCGCCTCTGCTCACAGCCAGCCTCCGAATGACAGAACGGAGCAGCGGAGGCGGATGTGACGTGGTGGAGGAGAGACCCGGAAGCGGAAGTGACGTCGATCCGGAACTGCAGTGCAGGGGACTCCACTCCGGCAGGGGTACGCGAATTCCGCTGCCGGAGATGGGAACAGAGTCCTGGACGGTACCGCCGAGCAGCAGAGCCCTCCCCCCACGCCCCCCCCTACCTCCCCCCCAAGCCACAGATTAAGGGAGGCCAAGACATAGCAGGCACTAGGGGAGAGAGGGACACGACTTAGGATGAGTCCCCGCAGGAGCACGGGACATACACAACAGGGGGGGGCCCAGGCGGAGCGGAGCGTGGCCCCGGCGGGGGAAGGGAATGGGGTAATCAGGCAGATAGGAGACCGGAGGAGCCCAATAGTGGAGGGGGCAGAGATACACCAGCTAAGAGGAGGGGTAGTGAGATGGGCCCCAAGTAAAGAACTGTACAGGACAGCAGTGGCTGGGCGGTACTCGAGGACAGGGGGTCCCCTAGGGTGGCTAGAAGACAGGCCTGTTGAGACTCTGTTATTAATGGAATACCACCGGGTTCCGAGGCGGCAGGTGTGAAGATGGACAGTGATTGTCGGCTGGTGGATGGGAGTACACCACTATTCCTGCCCGCAGGCATGCGCTTCGGTGACAGGGGCGTGGGTGTCCCCCACATCCCTGTAAAAGTCCCGGGAATACATGGTTGGCATTGGAGACCATGGCCCTGGACTGGGAGAGAGATGGGTCCAGAGAGGCGGAGTTACAACCGGGCAATGAACCAGGAGCCCCTAGAGGCTACCAAGGTTCTTTCTATTTGTTTACTTGTTTGTTGTTCCCCTTGCTTTTCCCCAGTGTCTCCTTCCCTCAATGTACCCTTCCCCCGCCATGGAGGACCAAGTGCGAGAGTGAATCACCACCAAAGAAGTCACCACCCATCAAAGCGATCTCCCTTAGGTAAGAACTTGCCACAAAGCACACACAGCATCTCACACCCCACACACGAATGTCTGTAACACTGATCTCCCAGAATGTTAAGGGGTTCAACAGTCCCAAAAAACGCAGGGTAGCTTTCTCAGAATTTAAAAAGAGGAATGCAGATGTAGTTTTCCTACAGGAGACTCACTTTAGTACACAAAGTAGCCCTAGCTTCCTAGACAAAGGATACCGACAGTTCTAACTGGCCTCCGCTAAGGAGAAAAAGAAAGGGGTGGCGATTGTATTTAGTAATAGACTCCCATTTCAGGTAGAAAAAGTTAAAAGAGGGAGATACCTCATCTTAGTAGGGCTTCTACAGCAGTGTAGGATCACTTTAGCCTGTGTTTATGCACCGTGTGAGAACGAACCGCAGTTCTTTAACGAGTTCTTCCTGACGTTGCAAAGATGGGCAGAAGGGAACATAATCCTAGCAGGGGACTTTAACAAAGTGTTAGACCCCAGAGTGGATCGATCACCACAACGGCAAAAACACAGGCAAGCAGGCAATGGACCTCTGCTGGAAGGTCTTAAGAGAGGGAGTCTAAAAGACATTTGGAGGGAACAACACCCCTGGGGAGCGGAGTTATACTTTCTACTCGAACCCACACGACAGCTACAGCAGAATTTACCACTTTTTCGTGTCTAGTAGAATGGTCCCACAGATCTCCGATTCCAAAATACACGACATTACATGGTCGGATCATGCATCAGTAGAGCTGAGATGCACACAAATTAGGCCTAATAGCCCGGGAGCAAACTGGAAACTTAATGAATCACTGATTAAGATACCAGAATTAGAGAAAGTAGTTAAAGAGGAGATTAAACAATTCTTCCAGACCAACCTGGGCAGTGTGGAATCCCACACATTGCTGTGGGAGGCTCACAAAGCCACGATGAGGGGGGTGCTTATAAGCATAGCAGCCAAAAGGAAAAAATAGAGAGATGCCAAATCTGCACAATTATACAAGAGGTTACATGAGCTCTCTGTACTGCATAACCGATCAGGCAGAGGGGATACCCTAAAGGAGCTGAAGGATGTAAGGACTGAGCTTTGCCTCCTCCTCACCTCCAGGGTCGAGAGGGACCTGAGTTGGACACATAGAAAATGTTATGAGAAAGCCAACAAGCCGGACACGATGCTGGCCACCCGACTTCGCAATAGGCAACCGAATTATAATATACAATCAATTAGAACTAAATCAGGGGAGACATCCTCTAACCCCAAAGTTATAGTTGAAGAGTTTCGACAATATTATGCAGAGCTGTATAACGGGGAGAAGGTGACTCATAATGCAAAGACAGCAGGCATATTGCAAGAGTTTCTATCTGAAGCTGCAGTGCCACAGCTGGGCAGACTGGAGAGGGAGGCGATACAGGGGGATTTCACACGAGAGGAACTGGCAGCAGTAGTCAAAAGCTTGAAGCCCTCCAAGGCCCCGGGCCCGGATGGGTTCTCCAACCTATACTATAAAAAATTCATAGACATATTAGCCCCTCACATGCTCCGGCTATACAATGGGGTCTTGGCGGGCGAGTCTTTCCCGGGGCAAATGCTCCAGGCGTCAATCTCCTTGATATACAAAAAGGACAAAGATCCCACAAATTGCCAAAGCTACAGGCCGATCTCATTGATAAATTCGGACGTCAAAATTTATTCTAAACTACTGGCCAATAGATTAAGCGTCGTCCTGCCGGGGCTGATCCATCCGGACCAGGTTGGCTTTATTAGAGATCGACAAGCGGCCGACAATACGAGAAGAGTAATTTATATAGTAGATTTTGTTAACGCCAACAAGGTCCGGAGCTTGCTGTTAAGTCTAGATGCGGAGAAAGCTTTCGACAGGATCGACTGGCCATACATGGAGACCACGTTTGGGGCATTTGGTTTCGGGGAAAAGATCCTCAGGGCAATAAAAGCATTATATTCAGCACCGGCAGCGAAGGTGATGCACCAAGGCTTCCCCTCAGAGCTGTTTCCAATTAAAAGTGGGATGAGGCAGGGGTGCCCGTTATCTCCTCTGCTTTTCGCCTTATGCATCGAACCACTAGCATTTCTACATTTCCGTAGAAATAGAGACATTATGGGGGTCCAGATACACTCGCAGGAACACAAGTTAGCGTTATATGCAGACGATATTATCTCGACGATTACCAAGCCACTCACCTCCCTCCCTAATCTGTTTGCGCTCTTGGGGCGGTTCAATCAGATCTCCGGTTTCAAGATCAACCAGACGAAAACCGAGGCGTTAGGCTTGAACATCCTTGATGAGATGTAGAAACTACTAGAACTCAATTTTGAGTTTAAATGGCGACCCAAGGCCATAAAATACTTGGGGGTGTATCTCACAAAAAATATAGCTTCCCTATATCAAGCCAATTATCCCAGTCTATAGAAGACTCTAAAAAAGGAATTAAGAGACTGGTCGGCGTATGGTATCTCATGGCTGGGCCGCATATATAGCGTTAAGATGAACATTCTCCCCCGGATACTTTATCTGTTTCAAACGCAACCGATACCCGTAGTGAGATCAGAGATCAAAGATTTAAAAACTCTATTACTAAATTTATATGGAAAGGCAAACAACCGAGGGTCAAAGCAGCTATTATGCACAAACCCAAAGAAGCGGGAGGGTTGGCAGTGCCTTGCGTGTTGTCCTATTATAAGGCGGCGCAGTTGTGCCAAATTACACAATGGCACGGAGACCCAGGGCTACGAAGGTGGGTGGCACTGGAGAGAGAGCTGTGTGCCCCACTGGAGCTCAGGGACCTAATCTGGTACCCAAGGACAAGGGTGAAAGCTATAAAAGAGCCTTTGGCATCGGTGCTCAACTCACTCTCGGTCTGGGAGGGGTCTAAACATAGCGGCTCATTGACTTCTAAACATACATATATGGCACCTCTGTATGGTAACCCGGATTTTGCTCCTGGGCTAGAGGGGGAAAATTTCAAACTCTGGCAACAACTAGGGGTTAATAGATTGAAGGACCTGGAGGGCGACAACACTATTAAAACATTTGACCAATTAAAGTCAGAAACAGGCATTCCCAACACAGAATTTCTTAGATACCTCCAGATCAGGGCATTTTACAATACACACACGGTGAGACCACCCTTAACGAATTTCGAACGGCTCTGTGTGTGGGGCACAAACACGTGGGGACTGATCTCCACTCTATACAGAAAAGTGGTCGGTTTAGACAAAGACGACACAAACAGACCCAGATTTATGAACCAATGGGAAGCAGATCTGCACGAAACACTAGAGGACGAGGACTGGAAAGCTATTTTTCAAGCTGCAGCGAGTAGCTCCATTTGCACAACATTGAAGGAGAACTCATATAAGGTGTTATTGAGGCAGAATCCTACTCACAGAATGAGGAAGTGACCTAGTGTCACGAAATGCGTAGGGAGGAGGAGCTTGGTGTTTTGATCCGATCCGGCTTCCGTAGTTCCAGACGCAGGGAGGACTTCCTGCACTGCTGACGTCACCCTTTTGCCGGTAGCGGGTGTTGCGTGCAGTGTATGCTGCATCGTTGACATCTACGATCAACATCGCCGACCTGAGGGGAATTCCACAAGCCAGACCACGTGGGGTCCATGGGGAGCTGTGCAGGGACGGGACGTGTTTACAGATTCTCTCCCCTGAATGTGTCAATATTCATTCTGTGAGTAGGATTCTGCAAGTTTCAGTTAGGGACTTGTTGCTGTGGTATACTGCCCAATTGGTGTGCCTTTTTTCTGTTATTTCAGAAGCAGTGGAGACACTCTATTAAGGACACCCACCCATCTGGAACTTTAATCAATCAGTTCATCAACTTGTCCAGAAGGAGCCTTGTATCATAGACTATCTTTGTTTGATTACGGTATCTTGGACTGATTTTAAGCGCCGGGGACACTTATTTGTATGTGTACTAGCAGGGGTAAGTACAACTTTTATTTACTTTTATTAACTATATGCTGGCTGGGTAATGTTGTATTTTTAATGGGCAAATGTGTATTATTCAGATCTGTATAATAGGGATTTTGACCATTACTGTACTGTTTATTTGGTGTGTGTGGGGGGGGGGATCTTAGAGGTATAGGGGTGGGTAGAAGGGTGCCATTTTATTGTCATAGGGGTAATCTGTGCTCCCATTGAGGGCATAGTTAATCACTGTGGCAATCAATTGGTGTATTAGCTAGTATTGTGAGATTTTAACGTACAGGAGATACTGATACCAGGGCCTGTAAATCGGGAAGCAGGGGGTTCCAGAGCTCAAATAAAAATGTAATTAAAAGAAACGCAATATCCTCTTAGAGGGGCGCAGAGAGAGGGATTGATTCTAACTACTCTCACTGCACATCTCTTACAGACTGATCCATCTGGTAGGACTAACACAGCGGGAGTCCCACTCAGAATCAGGGACTTCCGCTGTATTAACTCTGATTGGCCATTAGTCTGGTCGCAGGGATTCCATGAGCACACGCTTGGCAGGACAGCTCTCTTTGCGAAATCTGAACTGAACTGAGCGATCATCCAGCATGCTATGTCTTTAAAAGCAAAGTGGGGGAAGGGCGGGACACTTTGCCTATTATACTGTATGCAAACAGCCAGTTGATAGCATGGCCAAATCTACCCTGCCCCAATGTGAACAGCAAAAACTGTGATTTATTGAAAGAAAATTACAATAATAGAGTTTCAGCGCCTTTGCAATGTGTTGCATTTTTGCAAAGTTTAACAGTGCACTGTATACAATATAGAAATATTTAAAAAAAAACATCCGTACCCATGTATTACAAGCTGTCAATGTGCATAGCATTTGCAATGCTATTTTGGTAGCCACCTCTTAATTCAATGAATTTCCCTAGTAGAAATGTGTGTAAATAATATATATGCCTCTTATTATTTATATGTATCCACAACGATAACCACTTTTTTTTAATCAATTGTTGAATTTTACACCAAGTTGCTCAAATACTAGCTGCATGGCTTAAGTGCTTTATCTCTTTCCGCATGCATGTGTATGGAATGCTTAGGCTATGCGTGTCACTCAATAGGAAATGGAATTTAAGATGAGGTGGGAAGAGCTGAGTTTTCTACTCCTGAGAGCCGAAGACAGAATGAATAAAGACAGGCCCTTGGCAGCCTGGGGGAGTCATTAACGCTTGATACTGTACAAGCAAAGAGGGGGAGGGGGAAAGGGCTTTGTTTAGTTTATGCAAACAGCAAATTCCCAGCCCCAGCACCAATTTGAACAGCAAAAATTGGTAGCCCATATGCAGCCCATATCCAAGTGGCCCATTATAAGTGGCAAGACGACTGAACAACTGAAGTTTAAAAGGAAGGGCCCCTTACCCTAACAAAAATCATCTTCTCTCCTCAGGTAATATCCCATATCTGAATCCTGTCTGCTTCAACTCTTTGCTGTGTGTATTTCAGTATATGCAACTGAAACAATCTTAGGTAATATCCCATATCTGAATCCTGTCTGCTTCAACTGTTAATTAAATTAAGCATTGACACCTAGGCAGGGAACACCCTGTGTAGGAAACAATCTGTTTGAATGTGCCTCAGATGTGCTAATTAAGCAGACAGAACCACTGTCAGGAGACTTTTTAGGCCTATATAAACCCAGTCAGAACAGCTAGTCTGCCTGCAGCCCAAATCCAAGTGGCCCATTATAAGTGGCAAGACGACTGAACAACTGAAGTTTAAAAGGAAGTGGCCCATTATAAGTGGCAAGACGACTGAACAACTGAAGTTTAAAAGGAAGTGGCCCATTATAAGTGGCAAGACGACTGAACAACTGAAGTTTAAAAGGAAGTGGCCCATTATAAGTGGCAAGATGACTGAACAACTGAAGTTTAAAAGGAAGTGGCCCATTATAAGTGGCAAGACGACTGAACAACTGAAGTTTAAAAGGAAGTTCAAAAGAAGTTAGGAAGAAGTGGACACCCCATCTGGCCCTGATTCCTGCATGTGAACTACGCTGGAAAGGAGGATATCATCAATACCAGACTGCATCATTACTGCTGTGATGCTGCCTTTACCATTTATATTTGCAGTGACTTCACTTCTTCTCAAATTATGCACTTCTTTTTACCAGCCTCAGTATGTCTCTAACTCTATTCATACTGCTGCGGCACAGTTTATTCGAGCATTTGCCCGTTCTGTGCCGCAGCAGTAGCCTGGCGCGCGCCCGAGTGTGACGGGCGCGCGCCGAAGCAGCGGAAGAGCGCCCTCCGATCGGGGCGCTCTCCCTACCGCTGACGGGTCCGCCGGGTCCCCCGGAACCCCCTGCCGCTGTCCCGCGATCGCGGGACACCAGGGCTCCCTCGGGGAGCCCCTGGACACGCGTGCAGGGGGCGCACGCTCCCGATGACGCGTGACCGCGCGTCTATGACGCGCGGCACGCCGAGGGGCGGCCACTAGCAAGCCGGGAGATTTCCCGGCTTGCGGTACCGACCACACTTCAATAAAGTGTGTCGGTAGTGTATATCTCCATCTCTCCTTCCTTCCCCACTTAACAGCTCACATGAACTCCTTTCTTACCTGCGTCCTCTGACACCACACAGCTATATCCCCTACACTAAAACACACCCCTACAAATCATCCTCACACATCCTCTTCCTATCCATGCTTCTCCTCCTTGCTTCTGGGGATATCTCTCCCAAACCTGGTCCCTGCCTTATTTCTACTTGCTCTCGTCCTCGCCTGCCAAATGCAATCTCTACTCCTTCTGGTGTTAACCCCTCCAACCTCATACCCATCCCCTGCCACCCTCCCTCCTCTCTCCCTTTCTCCTGTGCCCTTTGGAATGCTCGCTCCCTTTCTAACAAGTTCCTCTCTGTGCATGACTTCTTTCTCTCTCACTCCCTGCTTCTCTTTGCTATAACTGAGACCTGGCTCACTCAGTCTGACTCTGCTCTGGAAGCTGCCCTCTCCTATGGTGGCCTTTCCTTCTCCCACACTCCGCGCCCTGATGGCAGGGGTGGAGGCGTGGGGCTCCTGCTCTCCTCTCTCTGCCGTTACCAAACCCTTCCTATTCCTTGCTTTTCCCTCCTTTGAGGCTCACACTGCCCAGATCTTCTCTCCTCTCCCGGTCCATGTGGCGGTCATCTATCGCCCACCTACCTCTACTCATTCCCCTTCTGCCTTTCTCTCTCACTTTGAATCCTGGCTCTCTTTCTTTCTCTCCTCAGACTCCCCTGTTCTTCTCCTTGGGACTTCAATTGCCACATTGATGACCCCTCTCTCCCTTGGGCTTCCCGCTTTCTTTCTCTAACCTCTTCTTTTGGCCTTCAACAGTGGACTGCAGCCAGCACCCACAAGGATG
The DNA here is from genome assembly GCF_040206685.1 of Ascaphus truei. Classification (NCBI taxonomy): domain Eukaryota; kingdom Metazoa; phylum Chordata; class Amphibia; order Anura; family Ascaphidae; genus Ascaphus; species Ascaphus truei. The sequence goes on along the minus strand of NC_134483.1, from coordinate 361,491,319 downwards.
GCCACTACTTAGACCTGGTTTTCACTAAAAACTTTTCTCTCTCTGATTTCTCCATTTCCCCTTTTCCTCTCTCTGACCATCACCTCATCTCATTCTCTCTATCTCGCTTCTCCCCTTCTCCACCTCCATCTACCCCCCGGTTCTGCAGAAACCTGCGCTCTATTAACTTACCTGACTTTGAGTCCACTTTAAGCTCCACCCTCTCCTCTCTCAGCTCTGCTACAGACCCTGACAACCTGGTCAGGAACTACAACTCTGCCTTGTCCTCGTCTCTTGATCTACATACCCCGCTTTCTCTCTGCTGCCCTCACCCTTCTAACCCTAGACCCTTGCTAAATTCCCACACGCGCATGCTGCGTTCCTCCACTCGTTCCTCTGAACGCCTCTGGAGGAAGTCTCACACTCTCGCAGACTTCCTTCACTACAAATTTATGCTATCCTGTTTCAACTCTGCCCTCTCGCAAGCTAAACAAGCCTATTTTTCTGCACTAATCAACATGCACAAGTCTAACCCACGCCGACTGCTCTCTGTCTTTGATACTCTACTCAAACCACCCTCAGCTGCCTCTCCTTCCTCCATCTCCACTCAGGACTTTGCTGACTATTTTAAGGAAAAGGTGGAATCCATACGGCAGAACATCCCCTCTGTTTCTTCCTCCCATCCTACACCTCTTCCTAACTCTCCTCCTGCCTTCCTTGACTCTTTTTCCACTGTCTCAGAGGAGGATGTGTCGCTGTTGATCGCCTCTTCTCCCTCTACTACTTGCCCTCTTGACCCCATTCCCTCCCATCTCCTAAAACCTCTAGCTCCTACTATGATCCCTACGGTCACACACATTTTTAACTCCTCCCTCTGCTCTGGAACCTTTCCATCCTCCTTCAAACATGCAACAGTCATACCATTACTCAAGAACAACAAGCTTGACCCTACATGTCTTTCTAACTATCGACCTGTCTCCCTCCTGCCTTTTGCCTCTAAACTCCTTGAACGTCTTGTATTCTCTCACGTGCTCCATTTTCTCAACACCTATTCTCTTCTAGACCCTCTACAATCTGGCTTCCGCTCTGCTCACTCCACCGAAACAGCCCTCACTAAAATAACTGACGACCTCCATGCTGCCAAAGACAGAGGTCATTACACTCTGCTCATATTACTCGACCTCTCTGCAGCATTTGACACAGTGGACCACCCTCTTCTCCTCCACATTCTCCATACTCTAGGTATTTGGAACAAAGCTCTATCCTGGATCTCATCCTACCTCTCCCATCGTACTTTCAGTGTCTCTTCTGCTAACACCTCCTCCTCCTCTATTGATCTCTCTGTAGGGGTACCCCAGGGCTCTGTCCTGGGACCTCTTCTCTTTTCTCTGTACACACTCTCTCTAGGTGACCTAATAACATCTTTTGTGTTTAAATATCACCTCTATGCCGACGACACACAAATAAATTTTTCAACACCTGTCCTTACACCTGCTGTACAAACCAAAGTTTCTGAATGTCTCTCTGCTATATCATCCTGGATGGCCCTCCGCCGCCTTAAACTCAACATGGCTAAAACAGAGCTCCTCATACTTCCTCCTAAACCTGGCCCTACTACCTCCTTCCACATTACTGTTGGAACTACAATCATTCACCCAGTAGCCCAAGCACGCTGCCTAGGGGTCACACTCGACTCCTCTCTCACATTCGCCCCTCACATTCAAAACATTTCTAAAACTTGTTGCTTTTTCCTCCGCAATATAACAAAGATACGCCCTTTCCTCTGTTGCTCGACTGCTAAAACTCTGACTCAGGCCCTCATTCTCTCCTGTCTTGATTACTGTAACCTCCTGCTGTCCGGCCTTCCTGCCTCTCACCTGTCTCCCCTACAATCTATCCTAAACTCTGCTGCCAGAATCACTCTACTCTTTCCTAGATCTGTCTCAGCATCTCCCATCATGAAAACCCTCTCCTGGCTTCCGATCAAATCCCGCATCTCACATTCCATTCTTCTACTCACTTTTAAAGCGTTACATTCTTCTGCCCCTCCTTACATCTCATCCCTAATTTCTCGTTATGCACCATCCAGACTCTTGCGTTCTTCTCAAGGATGTCTTCTTTCTACCCCCTTTGTATCTAAAGCCCTCTCCCGCCTTAAACCTTTCTCACTTTCTGCCCCACACCTCTGGAATGCCCTTCCCCTCAGTACCCGACTAGCACCCTCTCTATCCACCTTTAAGACCCACCTTAAGACACACTTGCTTAAAGAAGCATATGAATAGCACTGTGGATATTCTGAACACGATACATAAAGCTTGGCCCCCTGCAGACGCACTTACCAAAACTCCCTCCTACTGTCTCTGTACGTTCTACCTACCAATTAGACTATAAGCTCCTCGGGGCAGGGACTCCTCTTCCTTAATGTTACTTTTATGTCTAAAGCACTTATTCCCATGATCTGTTATTTATATTATCTGTTATTTATTTGATTACCCCATGTATTACTACTGTGAAGCGCTATGTACATTAATGGCGCTATATAAATAAAGACATATAATACAATACAAAAACGGTGATATTGTATTACACAAGAAAGGGGTCACTGCACCTTTTCAATGTGTTGCATTTCGATCATGTAATTGGGATGCAGGTTCTTTTCGTTGGCAGTTTTGGTTGGTTTATGCTGGTAACTATATAGGTACTATATAGGTACAGGTAGACAGAAAATCAAGTTAAGGCCTGGTACTCTGGTTGGGGCAGATAGCTGGGATGTAGGTTAATCTGGTTTTCAGTGTTGGTGTTCACATAATGATAATGGTATTGGTATTGAGGCAGGCACTCAAACTGTTGCTGATAACCGGATGGTGACAGATTGGAGGGAATGACTCAGGAAGGTCAATTATTCAATCTCTTGTTCTCGATCAATATCTTTCTCCTTCGAAAGTTGCCATGATCGACCATACCCACCCAAGATGTGTGCAGCGACCAGCAAACTCCATTCTTGCTGGGACACAGAGGTGTTCCAATAAAACACTCATCCAAACATAAGTTGTGTCTTATACATATGCAGCCACCAGTATTAGAACATATGTACCTGGGAAATTCTGGGAGATTCTGGGGCTGTCTCACAGTAAATGCCTCAACATTGTCTCAACATTTCTGTGAGATTCTTAATGGCCCACCAGATTAACACAGCACAGGTCCTTGCAGTCCCATTCAAATTGAATGGGACTGCAGCGACCCCTGCTGTGTTAATCCGATGGGCCATTAAGAATCTCACAGAAATGTTGAGGCAATGTTGCAGCAATGTTGAGGCATTTACTGTGAGACTTCCCCAGAATTTAAAAGGCAAGAGTTATAATACTCATGGCTGCATCTGTAGCATTATTCCACCCTTCCTGGTTTGGTGACTTATTGTACTATTCGTACTTGTATGTGATATACAGTACTCATAGATCCCAGATAGATCTCTTATCTGTTCCAACTTTACTTGCGGAATATATCATAACTGCAAGTTGGTCTTTTGCTGCAAGAAGTTGCCATCATGTTTCATGCGACACACCAAAATTATGTTATGTCTGACACAAATTCTGTTAAATACATACTAGTTTATAATAAAATGTGAAACACCAACATTAGATACAGTATTGACAATAAAAAGACATTAAACAAAGAAACTTCCATACATTTTATCTCCAACTACTGTACTGTAAAGCTTTAGACTTTGCACTGTAACAGAGTCCCATAGGCAAAAATATTCAGTGCGCCACCTGCCGGACACACACTGAACTGCAACAACACAAATAATAATTCTGTCTGACCACAAATAAAATTCAGGCGGCATACCGTGGCACCACACTTCTTTCCACGTGAAGTGACCGTCGAGGACGTGTGGAGTATCTGTGGATATTAATATGGACTGTGGACTTAGATGTTCAAGTGGCTGCATCTGTGCATGCTAAAGTTTTGCTACATGATGATAAGTTTACGCTAATCATATGTTAGCAGCCATAGTTTTTGCATATAAATAGCTTTGTGGATATGTAAACCTCAGGTAAAATAGCATCCATTGCTGATTTAGGTAACATGGCATTATGAGCTTTTACTTAACGGAGCTTTTTGAATCTACTTTAGCTCTTAACCGATCTTAATCACCTTGCTCCATGTAAAGCACTACAAATAGCATACTTCATAGCATCTCTGTGAAACAACGCCAGAATTATGACAAGAGCAACAAACAGTTAAATAATACATTTTCTCTTATTTTCTTGTATGTTAATAATGGAAAAGATTGATGAAATATTTAATCTGTTAAACTGGAGCAAAACTACAGCAATAAAAAAACAACGTTTATTAAATAAATATGAATCCCATGGGAATCATTATTTGGTAAAGGAAATGTACAGTATTTATTTTGTACTGTTTTTGCTCCCTTTTTGCATCTGTGGAGCCTTGAAAAAGTTAACCCAATATATTCTCTTTAGCTATACATATTACAATGGTAAAAAAATATTTGGCAGATTTTTACAATCTTTATGTAATGTTTTTTTTGCAGGTATACAGTCAGTCCTCTTAGCCATAGATAAATTGTTCCTTTGCCTCTTTATTTTGTTTGCATAGTAATTATGAAACCATAATTTATCAAACAGATAAACATAAGTAGCTGGTATGCTTGAATTCAGTGTTTCTGGGTAAATACAAGATCTATTCATTATTTACAAGATGCAAATGAGTAAAACAGTTACTTTAAGAGTGAGTGAACCCATCCTAAAGAATCCATTTTCATTTTATCTACCTTAGGTTTGACTGCCCCTAAAAAAGGCTTGTAAAGAATACTATATTTAAGTTCCTGTGTCTTTTATCATTGTACATGCTAATTTCAAGTTGCCTTCGCTCCTAGAGGGCACCACTATTAGGATGTCATTAATATATTTAGCCAATCACCTGCAACTGGTTATCAGGCAGCTTGTGGGAGGCCAGCCCCTCCTTCTTCTAGTTATATATTCTCCCAGCAAGGTCCCTGTATTTCACTCTTCACTTTACTTGCAGACATGTGAGTATCTTCACTGGTATATACCAGTTTTTAACTGCACTAGGTTATATAAGCATATGCTTGGCTATATTAACCCCTTCTTGGTTTATTTCACATAACATTAGTATGCATTTAGCGTAGGGACCTGCTATAAAAACTTACCTTGACGTGGTTAGCAGGCTTGGCATTATTTGATCAAAGGATGTAAACCAAAAGACTCCTGTATCTTATAGATTTTTACAATATATATATATATATATACAGATATATATATATATATATATATATATATATATATATATATATATATATATATATATATACAGATATATATATATATATATATATATATATATATATATACAGATATATATATATATATATATATATATATATATATATATATATATATATATATATATATATATATATATATATATATATATATATATATATATATATATATTGTGACAGAATGGTCGTGGTACAGTAAGTGAGGAGACAACACGTCTTTTCTGGTGAAATAATGCTGATGGGTTTATTTGTCCAAAAACGGTAACTTAACAATGGGTACACTGTCCCTTTAAAATTGAAATGAAACAAAAATCCTAACCCCGGTCGGGGTACTAACTAAACAAAAGTGCAGGCTAACTATCTGGCTGGCTAGCTAACCTATTCCAGCCCAATAAAGTACAGCAAACGCAGTTGGCTCCTTACCTGGGAGCTTTATTCTTTCCTCTTGGGACATGATCGCTTTGGGCAGCTTGTGTCTGTCTTAACACTTCCTCTGTCTTCCCTCTATGCCTCAAAGGGAGAGACTGCCGCCCCAGAGGTATTTCCTCTTCCTGTTTTAAAGCAGGTGAAGGAGCTTAATTCAAATCACCTGTGGTCTGCTTGACAAGCTGAGTTAACCCCTCGTTTACTGGATAGCATGTATACTGCCATCTCCTATTCACATACACGGAGTCAATGACCCTGTCACATATCCCCCTTCCCAGCGTAACGTTACTGAGTGGAGCGGCCCGTACTCCGAGACTGTGCACCCTAGAGAGTGCATCAGCATTACCGTGCAGTATGCCTGGCCTATGTTGGATCATAAAGTTAAAAGGTTGTAACGACAGGAACCAACGGGTAACTCTCGAGTTCTTTTCTTTATTTCTGTGCATCCACTGTAGTGGTGCGTGATCTGTTATGAGTGTAAAAGACCTAATAATATAATAATATTTAATAGGTAATAGGTAATATTTAATAGGTAATAGGTAATATTTCAATGTGTCTGTTGCCCACTTTACGGCCAGACACTCTTTTTCCACTGTGGCATATCTTTGTTCGCGGGGACACAATTTGCGACTTAAATAGAGGACCGGGTGTTCCTCTTCTCCGACAAACTGGGACGGTACTGCTCCGAGACCTACTTCGGAGGCGTCCGTTTGCAAAAAAAACTCCTTTTTAAAATCCGGGGCTACCAAGACTGGGTGACTACAGAGCGTTGTGCGTAGGTCTACAAATGGGGTCTCCGCATTACCGTTCCATTTTACAACCTCAGGTGCTTTGCCTTTACTAGATCTGACAGCTGTGCAGCCCGGGTTGCAAAATGGGGTATAAATCGCCTGTAGTAACCTACAATGCCCAAAAAAGTCCTAACCTGTTTCTTTTTAAGGGGACGGGGCCAACTCTCAATGACCTCAACTTTATTGAGCTGGGGTTTTACTGTCCCCCTTCCCACAACATAGCCAAGATATTTTGCCTCTGCTAGGCCGACTGAACATTTAGCTGGATTGGCTGTAAGACCCACCTCCCGAAAGGTTCTTAACACTGCTTCAACCTTTACTAGATGTGAGTCCCAATCTGGACTATGAATAACTACATCGTCTAAGTACGCTGAGGCTTAGTTCGAGTGTGGGTGTAGCAACTTATTCATCAACCTTTGGAAGGTTGCAGGCGCCCCATGAAGACCAAAGGGTAAAACAGTATACTGAAATAGACCATCAGGTGTGGAGAATGCCGTTTTCTCTTTTGCTGACCTCGTTAAGGGGATTTGCCAATAACCCTTTGTAAGATCTAAAGTGGTTAGAAAACGTGCCCTCGCCAACTTCTCGATTAACTCGTCTACCCGTGGCATAGGATAGGCATCAAACTTCGAGACTTCGTTTACTTTTCTGAAGTCGTTACTGAACTGTATTGTCCCATCTGGCTTAGGTACCAAGACAATAGGGCTGGACCATTGACTATGAGACTCCTCAATTATGCCTAGATCTAGCATTTTCTTTACCTCTGACTGAATAGCCCCTCTTCTAGCTTCTGGGATTCTATAAGGTCTTATCTTAATGACTACCCCAGGCTTGGTGACGATATCATGAGAAACCATCCTAATTTTCCCTGGTATGCTGGAAAAGACATCTCTGTTCCTCTTTACCAAATCTACAGCTTCTCTGTGTTGTTCTGGCGTAAGTTCTGCCGATATTTGAACACGTGGTTCCTCCCCTTTCCTGGAATCGTTAGGTACTACCGACAGACATACCTCTCTATCCTTCCAGGCTTTTAATAGATTTATGTGATAGATCTGCTCTACCTTCCTCCGGTCTGGCTGTCGAATTTTATAATTCACCGGGCCGACCTGTTCTAGAACCTCATATGGCCCCTGCCAATGTGATAACAGCTTGCTTTCGGCCGTGGGAACAAGGACCATTACTCGATCCCCTGGTCGGAAGTTACGAACCGTAGCCTGTCTGTTGTAAAGGTTCCGTTGGGCCCTCTGTGCCTCTTCTAGATGCTGTCTGACTATGGAGGTAATATGCGCAATACGGTCTTTCAAATCTTCCACAAATTGGATGACATTTTTCCCTGGCACAGCTTGTTGCTCCCACTCTTCTTTGAGGCTATCCAGAATCCCTCTTGGGCGTCTCCCATACAGGAGTTCAAATGGGGAAAACCCCGTAGAGGCCTGTGGTACCTCTCGGATAGCAAACAAGAGATAGGGCAACAAGGTGTCCCAGTTCTTCCCATCACTAGCGACCACCTTTCTCAACATCATCTTCAACGTCTTATTAAATCGTTTACCAGTCCGTCCGTTTGCAGATGGTACACAGAGGTTCTTAGGGACTGTATTTTTAGCTCTACACATAAGTCTCGCATAAGCTTAGATGTAAATGGGGTACCCTGATCTGTCAAGATTTCTTTCGGTATCCCGAGTCGGGAAAATACCTGTAACAATTCCTTAGCTATAGCTTTGGAGGAAGTGTTACGTAAAGGTAGTGCCTCTGGATATCGAGTGGCATAGTCTAGGATCACCAGAATGTACTGATGACCCTTGGCAGATTTTTCCAAGGGACCCACTATATCCATGGCAATCCTCTCAAATGGGACCTCAATAATAGGCATAGGGATCAATGGTGCCCTCAACCTTGGTCGGGGGGCTGTCAACTGACACTCGGGACAAGAGGCACAGAATCTCTTTATTGCATTATATATCCCTGGCCTGTTAAACCTTTTTAGGATTCTTTGCTGTGTCTTCTCTACGCCCAGATGACCCCCCAACAAATGAGAGTGTGCTAGCTCTAGGACCTTCCTCACTAAGGAACTGGGTACCAACAATTTTTCTATTTCTTGGCCCTCCTCTTGGCTCACATGGTATAACAAGTCATTCTTAATATAGAAATATGGATAGGATTCCTTTGTGGTTCCTTCTACCGGGACCCCATTAACTTCTACCGCCTGGCTAAACCCATTTTTCAACTAGGGATCATTAGCCTGTTCTCTACCAAAGTTAGTTATGGACAGTTGTATATTCCCAAAACCTTCCTCATCGGGAGTTTGGTCGGTTACCTCCACGGGTAACTCATATACCTGAGCCTCAACAGGCCCTGTCTCGGACAACTCTTCTCCCTCTGGTCTCTCTCCGTTAGGAGTAGTGACCAGTGCTAACTGGGGTGGGGGTGTACCTCTTTTTTTTTCGGTCCTACATTCTCGTTTTGACTTAGGGGTTTTAGACACCTCGGCGACTAATTCGGGGTCTGAAAACGGAAAAAGCTCATCTGGAGTAGGATTGTTCAAGGTGAGCTGTCCTCTGATCAGGGTCTCAAAACCAGGGAAATTACAGCCTAACACTAGGGAATGGGGTAACTTTGGTACAAATGCTGCCATAGTTTCGATGACTTACCCCTCGACCTTTACTTTTATCAGAGTCGTGGTGTACGGAAGCGTACACCCATGTACACATAATACCCGCAACTTCTCACCCTGGGGTAACCGGAGAGGCTTAACCAACTTCCCGGATACCAAGTTAATATTGCTCCCTGAGTCTACCAGTGCGGAGACTGGTTTTCCATTTCCATTTCCATTTAAAATTGAAATGAAACAAAAATCCTATCCCCGGTCGGAGTACTAACTAAACAAAAGTGCAGGCTAACTATCTGGCTGGCTAGCTAACCTATTCCAGCCCAATAAAGTACAGCAAACGCAGTTGGCTCCTTACCTGGGAGCTTTATTCTTCCCTCTTGGGACAGGATCGCTATGGGCAGCTTGTGTCTGTCTTAACACTTCCTCTGTCTTCCCTCTATGCCTCAGAGAGAGAGACTGCCGCCCCAGAGGTATTTCCTCTTCCTGTTTTAAAGCAGGTGAGGGAGCTTAATTCAAATCACCTGTGGTCTGCTTGACACGCTGAGTTAACCCCTCATTTACTGGATAGCATGCATACTGCCATCTCCTATTCACATACACGGAGTCAATGACCCTGTCACAATATATATATACATATATGTATACAATATATGTATACAATATATATATATATATATATATATATATATATATATATATATATATATATATATATCTGTGTTGATATAGTATTGAACCACAAACTTCAGGAAACTGGCTTCACTAAGGAGTCTTACAAACAAATACATATATATATATACAACTATATATAACACGGAAAGAAATCAGCGCTAGGACTAACACAAATGAAATACTATAATTGAGTAAATGGGTGACTAATAAATGTACTGACCCAGGTGAAATGAGCTAGCAGGATGCAGCCCTAAGGAGGATATGCCTATCCTGATTAAATGGAAGAAAGAAAAAAGGCGCAATCCTGTATAGAAATAAAAAACAGGAAAATGTATTAATTAAGCAAGGAAGGCTAGGTAACTGAACAGATTAAAACAAACACAATGATGCCAATAGACACAATAAACACAATATATGACAATAAAAAACAAGAGTACTCTTGAAAATAAAAAAGAAGGGAAATGTGACCAAAAAATGTCCAATAGCGCAAATGTCGGAGGCAGTGAGATGTGGGAGGAATTGTCACTCGATAGATAGCAAATGACTGTAGCAACAAATGGGGAGAGGTAATTGACCCGTCAGATGATAGATTGCGGATGCAAACGTGGAAAAATCAGTCTGATATTGACCTCTATAGATGGAGATGGGGGTAAGCAAATAGCATAGGCAAGGGATTAAGGAATGGTCTCACCAAAGGATGTAACCGCGATGACCACAGGGGTCTCCGCGTCCTTCCGTTAGCACACCAACAAAATCACGCTGGAGATGAACATGTGATGCTGATCCGGGTAACACTGGAGACGCTGTTCCACTTCCACTTCCTGGATTACCCCCTCACACAAGAGCTGTATTGGTTCAAATTAAATATTCACTTGTGTCTCTGCTTGATGTCAGATTCAGGCCTGGGACATAGTGCCCAAAAAAGTGCGGAGCCGTCCGTGGGCGTGTCGGGGGCGGGTCTGGGGGCGGGCCAGTGACGTCACGAGCTGGTTCGCCCTCATTGGGCGAACCGCTCACGTGACCGGCCCTGCGCTCCGGCAAGCAGGAAAATCTCAAGACTCGGTGAGACACACACTTCCACAAACTCTCTTCCCATGAGCTCCTAAAGGCCATGTCTGTACATACTGTGCTATATGTATGCACACACAGCTGTCTCTTACACATACTAATACTCCTTGTTTTTCCATCCCTATACACCAATAGGGACCACAAAGTATCCACACACACTTTTAGTTGTGCTACAATCTCTCACATTTCCACACCCACCCACACCATTTATATCCACTCCCACTCCACACACACCTTTTGTAAAGCACTGTATATACTGTGGGCTCTCCATTCATTTATATTCACACATATACACACACACACTCTTACATCACTTGCTTTCAGGAACCTTTTGACACCTCTAGCCATAAAACACATCCACACCGGGGGAAGGACCAGCACAGATAACATTCCAATAGACACTGTTGTTAAGTATACCTTTTGCTTGCTTCATTCATTGTAACATCGCCGGAAGAAGAGATCAGTGTATCTCGAAAGCTCGCACAAATAAAAGCATTTCGTTAGCCACAGAACGGTATCATCTATTTATTTTTTGATTATTGAAGCTCGGCTAACACGGTACTGATACCTCTACATGTATATATATATATATATATGAAACGAAAAGAAAAAAAGCGCCCAATCCTAGTGCATTACTGTATAAAAAATGGATTTAATGTTCCAAAAACTCAATGGTCAAACTCACGAACAATGAAGGTAAAAAAGCATGTATGAGATCAATACTCATGCTCCAAATGGTCAGCAGGAACCTCTCCTCTGCTCAGCTAATCCACAGACTGGTATAATCCTCGTGAGTCTCCGTACAGCAGGAACTCTCAACGTCAGTGACTTCACAAATTCTTCGCCGGGGGAACACGCACCTGATGTCCCTGGTTCCAAGCAGGGGGGAAGGAGAAAGGCGGATATTGTAGGACCGCGAGTAATAGCAGTCTCTGGGTTGAGGTTGTTGCAGATCACTTAACAAACAGGTCATCCACAGCATATAATCCCTACGCGTTTCATAAAATTTACTGATTTCATCAGGGGAAGGCTATATATATATTCCCCATTTATTGCTATCCCAAAGGGAGAAGCGCAGGGATTCACTTTCTGTTTTTCACATTTGTTTGGCCAATCCCTTCACCAGCTGCATGCTCCTTACATGGAGAAGCGCAGCGATTATATATTTATATCTCAAATCCCAAAGCAACTTGAATTTTATATATAAAATGTGAATAACCGTGTTAGTCCAGTTGCGATAGTGCAGAATAAACTAGTTCTTCAGGATTAGGTGATTCCTTTTTTATTTGGACTAACATTTGATGTCATAGTACAAGCTTTTGAGAGTTCTCTTCTCTTCCTCAGGTCTGCAATATTGATTAACAGAGGAATATGGCTAAAACAGTGTAAGGGAGTGTGAGGGAGTGAAGCGGTTAACTCCCTTTCCAAACTGCACTGGTGTCAGGTTTCATGCAGGGGGTGTGTGAAACTCCTGTTTGAACACTTATAAAAAGCAGGATGTAGCTGCTGTCAGTGTCCCTGTTTGGAGTCTGTTAGGAGGATCACAGACAGAGCTCCTGCCCGCAGGGATCCAGGCTGGTTGACCAGAGGATTGTGCCTGGCAACCATGAGGAACCCACAGCTTCACCCAGCAGAGAAGCCTGTAGAAGAGAAGGGCAAAAAAACTTACTGGGATCAATAGGACTTCACCGCCTGCATCTTTAGTGCCTGGAGATACCAGAGACGCCGGACTAGAACGCACAGTTAAGACTTTCTATATTGTTCCCTAAATATTGTTGTTATAAGTTTTGGACTGGTAACTGGCCTACCCAATAAGTCATTCAGATAGAAAGAGCCACACTAATATTTTGTCAGTCTCCTGAAAGGAGTAGGTTTTGGTTTTATGAGTTTGTGTTTTTGCCTTAAAGGGGCATAAGCCCCAATATTTTAGTTGCTGTTTTGTGGCACAAAAAAAACTCCAATATTATGGTTTACCCAAAAGTGCAAGTGTGGACTCATATCTGACCTCGCCTATAGGCCACTCCATCACATATGATGTTAGAAGTGGGATGCAGCATCTCCAGGGGTTGGCAGAAGAAACGCAGGCAGAGGGCACCAGAATAAAGAACATAAATCCACACAGAAAGATGAGGATCACTGCGCTGGATAAAGCAACAAAGCAAGGCGGCTACAGATGGAGACCTATGAGAGGTACTGATTCTGGGAGTAAAGTCTGCATCACAAAGTGTGTGGGGAATTTTTTTTTTTGTGCTGAAGCAGTAAATACAGACAGTGACCCACGAGCAGTACTGATTCTGGAAGTAAAGTCTGCCACACCGCATCACCAGCTGTGATTGGAGAAAGGTATAAAGAACAGAGCTCCACAGATTTTAAATACACTATTTATTTCCAACAGAATGACTTGACGTTTCGGCCATACATGGCCTTTCTCAAAAGCAGAATGGCATAAAGTTCAATGTATCAAACAAAATCGTCTTATTGTCTTATCACCAGGTGTCCCATATTATTCCATCAGCTCATTATAATCCAGCGCCATCGCGTTGCTCATGATCGTTCCGGTGTTGACATCCTCCAGGTTCCTTATTGGTCATTCCCTCCTCCAATCACTGCTCATACCTGTGCCCTCGCGTGAGCATGACATCCTCATGTTTTTTATCTTCTCTTTGAGAAAGGCCATGAAACATCAAGTCATTCTGTTGGCAATAAATAGTGAATTTAAAATCTGTGGAGCCCTGTTCATTACATTCGCTGAATATTGAATTGTCACAGAGAATCCTGAACCAGGAGCACCGGTATTTGTATCTTATTTATTTCATATATTTTGGTGTGCAGCAGTTTCCCTATATTAGCTGTGATTGAACTACATGCAGGAAAAGTGTGACAAAGTTGACGCGAATATGCGCTGAAGCAGGAAAATGAATACAGATAGTGACCCACAAGCGGTACTGATTCTGGAAGTATTGGCTGCTACACTACATAGGACTACCAGGGGTGATTGGAGAATATGCAGGAAAAGTGAAAGAATTTATGCGAATATGCGCTGAAGCAGAAAAAGGAATACAGACGTGACCAACATGAGGTACTGATTCTGGAAGGAAAATGGGAATGAAAAGTCTTAATTGATTTTTTTGCTGAAGTCCAGGCTGCACGGCGACAACGAGACACAACGGCAAAATGCCCATATGATGTATGGAGTGTGAGGACCCAGGGCACTCAGAAGAGGCGTGCCCTGACGTCCTGGAGCATGAAGAGTACCAACAATAGGAGGAAGATTGTCTCCAGTGACTTCGACAGCAAGCAATGCGTGGTGGGCAGGGAGAAAAAGCAGAAGTTCCAAGCAAGAAAGGTGAACCCAGTACTGCTCATGCCTCAGAGCCAACCAAAACAAAGTAAAAAAAGAGGTAAAATAAAAGTTTGCAACTGACAGCGGAAGTTACAGAAACAGTTACTGATGAGCCTACAATGTCAGGAAATTGTAATTCTGAAGGGAGCCAAGATGTTCTGCAGCCTATAGGGACTGTCGGAATCCTCCTGGGAATGGTGGAATATCCAGTGATGAAGTTGTAGATTCCAAAGGAGACGGCAAAGTAAAAAGATGAGAAAAAAGTTGATTATTCCTTGAGTCTGGTTAAAGATGCATTGCGAGATGCCAAGCTTGACTGTGATCTTCACAAACAGTTGAAAAAGAGCAAGAAGCTAAGACTGAGCTTCAGAGGGGTTCGTCCGCAGCGATTGCCAAGTGTGTAACTTTGGAGAAGACAAAGCGTCATTAGCAGAGCGAGTTACAGGACATAAGGACTAACCTGGAGTGGTCAAATGCAGCTGCTGCCACCAGGGATGAAGAGGCAAAGGCTGAATTGGAAGTCTCTCAGAAGGAGATTCACAGTCTCACCGCAGGGCTGTTTTGATATGATTACGCCCTTGAAGAGGTCGGGCAAACTCTAGAGAAGAGAAGAAAAACCTACAATAGAATGTTTCAGATTTGACAAACCAGGTCAGTGAAGGAGATGAGAAGCTTCATTCACCAAGCAGAAAAGGTAAAGAAACAATTTTCCCTGGAAAACAAGAAGTGCAGCAAGCACTGCAGAATACAGAGAGTACTGCAAGGAGAACGTGTCACCTTGGAGCAGTGCACACAAGCAGAACAGAAGCTGCAGACCGAGCTGCAAGGTCTGCGTGAAAGTCTGCAGGAGACCAATGAGAAACAGGCAGATGCTGAGGAGTATCAGCAAGTGCTACAGGAGCATCTGAGAACAAAGTTTGTCCCCGCAGAGCAGCATGAGGAGCTAAAGGCCACACTGAGAATAACCAGAGCATTGATGGAGGAGGAGCTTAGATAGGTTTCCTGGTTTGTGGATTTTGGGAAGCATTTACTGTAGAAGATCCCAACTCCTGGGTTGTCAGAGTTGGGATCTTCTACCATGCTTCCCAAAATCCACAAACCAGGAAAACCCGGCAGACCTATTATAAAATGTCTGGATACACTCGCTGAAAAAATATCAGGCTTGGTGAAGAATATCCTCAAACCTTTAGTAAGAAGCACCAGCAGCATCATACAAGATACACCAGATGTTCTCAATAACCTTAACAACATCAACCAACTACCACACTGCTAGTTACCATAGATATAGAATTCCTTTACAGCAACATCCCCCACAAGGATGGTATTGAGGCATGCCATCAAATCCTTACAACATCTCCCCTGGATCAGAAATACAGCGCTGATGTATTTACCAAACTGATAGAATACATCCTCACACACAACTACTTCAGCTTCAACAAGGAAATGTACCTACAACTAATGGCGACTGCAATGGGTACTAAGTGTGACGGTTAAGGGAATTCCTTCCTCTCCATGTGTCCCTGGTACTGCGCTTCCCCTGCTTCTTATTTCCCTTTCTTGCCTCCTTGCTCTGTTTCCCCTTCCTCCTCCCGCATCCGTCCCTCTGCGGCATCCCCTGATGCTCTCCCAGCATCTGCGCGCGTTCCCCACAGGGCGCGCGCATGTTCGCAAACTCCCGATCCCCTCCGCAGTACTCCCTGCTCGCAGCCTCCCTCTGTCTCCCCTCCGGTCCCCTTACCTCCTGCAGTCTCTCCTCCGGTTCTCTCTTCTCCCTCGGCGGGTGCCTCTTGACACAGCCTGTGCGTGCGCACCTTAAACTTACAGATGGCGCGCGCACACGCTCCTCTTGTAAGCCTTCCCAGACCTCTGGCTCCGCCTCCCATGCTGTACAAGCTATCTCTCTCTCTGGTTCACCAGTCTCCTCCCTCTCTCCTTCTCACCTATCCCTGCTGCCTCTCACTTCACCCTCTGCTCCTCCTCTCTCTCCCATTGTTGTTCCCTCCTTTATTACCCCTGTCTGTCCTCTAGCTCATTGCTCTGCATAGCTTCTTGTAACCTCTGTGTGTGCAGTCCTATGCTTTGCTCTCTTGTGTCTTTCAGCTTTTGCTCCTGCTCCTGCTTATCCTTGGATCTCCCTGGCTTGAACTCTGCTTTGTACTGGATTACCCTGCTCTCTCCTGCCCTTGAACCTTGCTTACGGATACAACCTTGCTGCCTTCTGTTATGGACATCACTTTCCTGCTCTCTATTGCGCTAGACCCTGGCACACGGACATCACTATCCGAACTCTGAATCCCAAGGCATTGCAAGTATACCTTGACCATCTTTCTACAGGCCCGGCAACGCAATACCACACTCCGGGCACGCACTCACTGCTGTGGGTGCGTGTTTTAACCCTACCCACCTCAGTACTGGGGACTGGCAAGGTCTGCGGGCATACAGGCGTTACATTATGCAGAGCCCAACAAAAGCAGACCCCCTGAGATGGGTCAAGGTGTTTCTTTGGAACATTTACAATTTGTGAGCAACCAGCTGACCACTGTTTCCAAGCAAATTGCTAACCTCTCTATCCAGGAGACTCCAGTGGCTCCGTCACACCCTGTCACTGTGGCTTATGGTACTGCTGGACCCCGTATTCCACCTCCCAACCGGTATGATGGGACCCTCTCGCTTGCCGCAGATTTCTAAACCAATGCGAGGTGCAATTCGAAATGTCTCCCTCTCAGTTTCCTACCGGCCACTCTACATTTATGCCTTGCTCACCGGCGACGCCCTCGCTTGGGCTTCTACTCTCTGGGAACATAAGACTGAATTAACCCAAGATTACCCTAAATTTAGGCGTGAATTCCAACAAGTGTTTGACACTCCCGCACGACGGGACACTCCCGCATGGCCGCCTTTTCTCTTTTTCATATCTCACAGGCTCGAAGATCTGCTGCCAAGTACGCGATCGAGTTCCGTACCCTCGCCGCAGAGACGCAATGTAATGATGAGGCACTCGCCGCCGCATACTGGCACGGTCTCTCTGACACCTTGAAGGATGATCTTGCAACTCATGACTGGCCTTCCTCCCTGGAGGAACTGATTACTCTCAGTATACGAATGGACCAATGCAACCAGGAACGACGGCATGAGAGACACTGTTCCCGTTCTCTTTCTTCCCCTGTTGTCTCTCACAGGTCGCCTTCTTCGCCCCTCCTGGCATTGGACGTCCCAGAGCCAATGCAAATCGGTAGCCAACAACTTCGGGCTGCAGAGAGAATGCGACGCCATCAGAAGGGACTCTGTTTCTACTGTGGTTCTTCGGAACATCGCCTCCAGAACTGTTCCCTGAAGCCGGGAAACGGGAACACCCAGTAAAGGTAGAGGGGCTTCTACTGGGTACTGTCTCTTCTTGCCCCTCTCTCCCTGAGTATCTCCCAAAGAAGTTCATGCTTCCTGCAACGCTGGCGGGTCCTGACCTCCTATTGGAAGTAAAAGCTTTCATTGACTCTGGATCTGGCGGTAACTTCCTGGATCAAGAGGAAAGCACCCATTGGCATCGAGGCTATTGATGGTCGCCCGCTCCAGCCAGCATTCATCATCTGGGAGTCCATCCCTCTCACTTTGACCTTGGCCGACGGTCATAAGGAGGTAATAGTTTTTGATATCTTCCATTCTCCCACCGTTCAGCTTATTTTAGGATTGCCTTGGCTGCAACTCCACAATCCGCGCATTGATTGGACCGGCACTTACCTATCCAGTGGCCTTCTGAGTCTGAGTCAGTCTCTACTTCTCCTCCTGTTGCTTTGCTCGCCGGTTTGGATTCCGTTCCTTCCAATCTCTCGATTCTCCCGACCGTGTATCATGAGTTCCTGGATGTGTTCAACAAGGTACAGGCTGAAGTTCTGCCTCCCCATCATCCATACGATTGTGCTATCGATTTAATTCCAGGAACCATCCTCCCGAAGTCGAAATCTTACCCCTTGTCCGTTCCAGAAACTGAGGCTATGACGTCTTACATCGAAGAAAATTTGGAGAAAGGATTCATCCGCAATTCACCCTTCCCCACTGGGGCAGGCTTCTTCTTCGTGAAGAAGAAGGATGGATCGCTAAGACCCTGTATCGACTTTCGCGGACTCAAAAAAATCACGGTAAAGAATTGTTACCCGCTTCCCCTAATCTCTGAACTTTTCGATCGCCTCCAAGGAGCCTCTATCTTCTCCAAGTTCGACTTAAGAGTGGCCTATAATCTCATTCGCATAAGGGAAGGGGGCGAGTGGAGAACCGCGTTTAATACGCGATCTGGACATTATGAGTATCTAGTAATGCCCTTTGCATTATGCAATGCTCCTGCCGTCTTCCAAGAGTTCATGAACGACATCTTCCGGGATGTATTGGGAACATTTGTTATCGTATACTTGGATGACATTCTCAATGTTTCTAAAAACTTAGATGAACACATTCACCATTCCAAATTGATGCTTTCTAGCTCCATGCTAACCGCCTATATGCCAAGATGGAGAAATGTTTGTTCCACCAGATGTCTACTGCCTTCTTAGGCTATATTATCTCTAACCAAGGTTTTTCTATGGACCCAGAGAAATTGAAGTCTGTTCTCGACTGGCCGCTGTCAAATTCTCTCAAGGCCATACAGCGTTTTCTTGGCTTTGCCAATTATTACAGGATATTAATCCGTAATTTTTCTTCCATTGCTCTTCCCATCACTGCCTTGACCAAAAAAGGTGCCGCCCCTACGTCTTTGTCCTCTGAAGCCATTGACGCATTCGAGTTTCTCAAAAAAGCCTTCGTCTTTGCACCCATCCTACATAATCCTGATACCTCTCTTCCCTTCACATTGGAAGTTGACGCCTCGGATGTGGGAGCCGGTGCAGTTCTTTCTCAGAGATCCTCTCCCCAAGAAAAACTCCATCCCTGTGGGTTTTTTTCTCGGAAATTCTCGTCTGCCGAGAGAAATTATGATGTTGGTAATCGTGAGCTATTGGCCATTAAATTGGCTCTTCAGGAGTGGAGGCATCTTTTATAAGGCACCAAGGAGCCTATCGCCATCCTCACCGACCACAAAAATTTGCTGTATATCGAGGGGGCTCGACGATTAGGATCCCGTCAGGCTCGTTGGTCTCTTTTTTTCCCCCCTTTTAACTATACCATTTTGTATATTCCGGGTACCAAAAATATCAAATCAGACGCTCTCTCTTGCCAGTTCGCCACAGAGAACGAATCCAATGAGTCCACGGAACCTATTTTTCCCGGCAAGTGCATAATCTCTGCCAATAATTTTGATGTGTTGGATGAAATCAACAAAGCCCAGGTTCACATTCCCAGCAGGTTCAAGGTACCAGAGGGACGCTTATACGCAGCTCCACGATTTTGCCACAAGATCTTACTTTGGGGACATTCTTCTAGATCAGCCAGTCATCCAGGCTTCAAGAGGACAGCGGATCTTATTAAACGGACCTTTTGGTGGAATTAGATGAACAAGGACATTTTTTATTTCACTAGTGCTTGTCCGGTATGTGCCCAGAGTAAATATGCCCATCACAAACCTTCAGGTCTTCTCATGCCTCTTCCCATTCCGGAGCAACCTTGGAAACACATCTCTCTGGACTTCATTGTCGAACTTCCAAATTCTAAGGGAATGAATACCATTCTTGTTGTTGTAGATATATTTTCTAAACACGCACACTTTATTCCCCTCAAGGGTCTTCCTAATTCTGCTACTTTGGCCGATATTTTTTACAAGGAAATTTTCAGAATACACGGTGTTTCCATTTCTATTGTTTCTGACAGAGGTTCTCAATTCATCTCTAAGTTCTGGCGTGCGTTTTCGCAGAGACTTGGGATTTCCCTTCTTTTTTCTTCTGGATATCACCCTCAGACCAATGGTCAGACGGAAAGGATGAATCAGACCTTAGAGCAGTAATGTTTTGTCTCCGAATCTCAAGACAACTGGATGGATCTGTTACCATGGGCCGAATTTGCTATCAATTCTCTTAAAAATGAATCTATGCAAGAGTCTCCTTTCTTCATAAATTTCGGTTTTCACCCTAGCAGTCTTCCCCTCTCCTCCCCCCCTTCTGGCATTCCCGCAGCGGACTCTCATGTTTCTACCCATCAGAATTCTTGGAGGAGGATCCTTAAGACCCTACAAACTGCCATCTCAAGACAAAAAACTAAGGCAGATCGACGTTCGTCAACCGGGCCCTTCGTTCAAACCCGTCTCCAAAATTGTCTCCGAGATTTTTGGGCCCCTTCAAGATATTAGAAAAGATCAATCCGGTCGCATAACAGTTGGCACTTCCTCCCACCATGAGGATTCCTTCCATATTCCATGTATCCCTACTCAAACCTTTCATCCAGAACTCTCACTTCCCGGACCGTTTCCGAAAACCCAACCCGGTGACCACTCTCGGACAACAAGAATACGAAATTCACTCCATAATTGACTCCCTTGGTCCAGAAATAAACTACAGTTCCTCGTCCATTGGAAGGGGTATGGCCCAGAAGAGCGTTCATGGATTCCGTCAAGTCACATTCATGCTCCCAGACTCCTCTGGCAATTCCATCAGAAATTTCCCCAGAAACCATGGCAGGATCGCCCGGAGATCGATCCTCAAGGGGGGGATACTGTGCCGGTTCAGGGAATTCCATCCTCTCCATGTGTCCCTGGCACTGCGCTTTCCCCTGCTTCTGATATCCCTTTCTTGCCTCCTCGCTCTCTTTCCCCTTCCTCCTCCCGCATCCGTCCCTCTGCGGCATCCCCTGACGCTTTCCCAGCGTCTGCGTGCATTCCCCACAGGGCGCGCGCATGTTCGCAAACTCCCGATCCCCTCCGCAGTACTCCCTGCTCGCAGCTTCCTCTGTCTCCCCTCCGGTCCCCTTACCTCCTGCAGTCTCTCGTCCGGTGCTCTCTCCTCCCTCGGTGGGTGCCCCCACGGAGCGGCACTCCGCGCGCCTCTTGACACAGCCTATGCGCGCGCACCCTAAACTTACAGAGGGCGCGCGCACACGCTCCTCTTGTAAGCCTTCCCAGACCTCTGGCTCCGCCTCCCATGCTGTACAAGCTATCTCTCTCTCTGGTTCACCAGTCTCCTCCCTCTCTCCTTCTCACCTATCCCTGCTGCTTTTCACTTCACCCTCTGCTCCTCCTCTCTCTCCCATTGGTGTTCCCTCCTTTATAACCCCTCTCTGTCCTCTAGCTCATTGCTCTGCATAGCTTCTTGTAACCTCTATGTGTGCAGTCCTATGCTTGGCTCGCCTGTGTCTTTCAGCGTTTGTTCCTGCTCCTGCTTACCCTTGGTTCTCCCTGGCTTGAACTCTGCTTTGTACTGGATTACCCTGCTCTCTCCTGCCCTTTTACCTTGCTTATGGATACGACCTTGCTGCCTTAAGTTATCCCTGGACTCTGGCTTATGGACATCACTATCCTGCTCTCTATTGCGCTAGACCCTGGCACACGGACATCACTATCCGAACTCTGAATCCCAAGGCGTTGCAAGTATACCTTAACCATCTATCTACAGGCCCGGCAACGCACTACCACACTCCGGGCACGCCCTCACTGCTGTGGGTTGCGTGTTTTAACCCTACCCACCTCAGTACTGGGGACTGGCCAGCTCTGTGGGCATACAGGCGTTACACCAAGATGGCACCAAAATATGCCAATATTTTGATGGTGAATCTTGAATAAAGATTCCTGACTACATACCCCCACAAACCCTACAAATACTACAGATACATTGATAACCTGTTTATAATATGGAAGAGGGTGAAGGAAACCTGAAACAATTCCACGAGTCCCTGAACTCATTCCATTCATCAATTAAAATCAAAATGGATTATTTGGCAAACCTAGTAAACTTTCTAGATACAACAGTAACACTGAAAAATGGCAAACTACACACATCTGTATACAAGAAACCAACAGACAGATGCAGTTACCTCCACAACTCCAGCTTCCATCCCACTCATACCAAACAAGGTATCATACACAGCCAGGCTATAAGATACCACCACATATGCTCTAACACCACTGAAGACAGAAATTGGCATCTCACAACCCTGACCGAATAGTTCAGACAGAAGTGATACAAACCAAAGGCTATTGCCAAAACTATTACATCTGCATTAAAAGCCCCACGAGAACACCTGCTACAATACAGACAGAAAGAACCTACCACACGCATACCACTAGTGGCCACATACAACCGTACCCTAGAGGGTATACGAAAAATAATCAAAGATCTGCAACCAATGCTGGCAAAGGAAGTGACATTAAAAGAAATATTTCCCAAACCTCCCATTTGTTATGCTGTGAATACCATTCTTGTTGTTGTAGACATATTTTCTAAACACTCACACTTTATTCCCCCAAGCGAATTCTGCTACTTTGGCCGATATTTTTTCCAAGGAAATTTTCAGATTACACGGTGTTCCCATTTTTATTGTTTCTGACAGAGGTTCTCAATTCATCTCTAAGTTCTGGCGTGCGTTTTCCCAGAGACTTGGGATTTCCCTTCTTTTTTCTTCTGGATATCACCCTCAGACCAATGGTCAGACGGAAAGGATGAATCAGACCTTAGAGCAGTATCTCAGATGTTTCATCTCCGAATCTCAAGACAACTGGGTGGATCTGTTACCATGGGCCGAATTTGCTATCAATTCTCTTAAAAATGAATCTATGCAAGAGTCTCCTTTCTTCATTAATTTCGTTTTTCACCCTAGCAGTCTTCCCCTCTCCTCCTTTCCTTCTGGCATTCCCGCAGCGGACTCTCATGTTTCTACCCATCAGAATTCTTGGAGGAGGATCCTTAAGACACTACAAACTGCCATCTCAAGACAAAAAAGTAAGGCAGATCGACGTTTTCAACCGGGCCCTTCGTTCAATCCCGTCTCCAAAATTGTCTCCGAGATTTTTGGGCCCCTTCAAAATATTAGAAAAGATCAATCCGGTCGCATAACAGTTGGCACTTCCTCCCACCATGAGGATTCCTTCCATATTCCATGTATCCCTACTCAAACCTTTCATCCAGAACTCTCACTTCCCGGACCGTTTCCGAAAACCCAACCCGGTGACCACTCTCGGACAACAAGAATACGAAATTCACTCCATAATTGACTCCCGTTGGTCCAGAAATAAACTACAGTTCCTCGTCCATTGGAAGGGGTATGGCCCAGAAGAGCGTTCATGGATTCCATCAAGTCACATTCATGCTCCCAGACTCCTCTGGCAATTCCATCAGAAATTTCCCCAGAAGCCATGGCAGGATCGCCCGGAGATCGATCCTCAAGGGGGGGATACTGTGACGGTTCAGGGAATTCCTTCCTCTCCATGTGTCCCTGGCACTGCGCTTCCCCCTGCTTCTGATATCCCTTTCTTGCCTCCTCGCTCTGTTTCCCCTTCCTCCTCCCGCATCCGTCCCTCTGCGGCATCCCCTGATGCTCTCCCAGCGTCTGCGTGCGTTCCCCACAGGGTGCGCGCATGTTCGCAAACTCCCGATCCCCTCTGCAGTACTCCCTGCTCGCGGCCTCCCTCTGTCTCCCCTCCGGTGCCCTTACCTCCTGCAGTCTCTCGTCCGGTTCTCTCTCCTCCCTCGGTGGGTGCCCCCGCGGAGCGGCGCTCCGTGCGCCTCTTGACACAGCCTGTGCGCGTGCACCCTAAACTTACAGAGGGCACGCTCACACGCTCCTCTTGTAAGCCTTCCCAGACCTCTGGCTCCGCCTCCCATGCTGTACAAGCTATCTCTCTCTCTGGTTCACCTGTCTCCTCCCTCTCTCCTTCTCACCTATCCCTGCGGCCTCTCACTTCACCCTCTGCTCCTCCTCTCTATCCCATTGGTGTTCCCTCCTTTATAACCCCTGTCTGTCCTCTAGCTCATTGCTCTGCATAGCTTCTTGTAACCTATGTGTGTGCAGTCCTATGCTTGGCTCTCCTGTGTCTTTCAGCGTTTGTTCCTACTCCTGCTTACCCTTGGATCTCCCTGGCTCTAACTCTGCTTTGTACTGGATTACCCTGCTCTCTCCTGCCCTTGAACCTTGCTTATGGATACGACCTTGCTGCCTTCTGTTATCCCTGGACTCTGGCTTACGGACATCACTATCCTGCTCTCTATTGCGCTAGACCGTGGCAAACGGACATCACTATCCGAACTCTGAATCCCAAGGCGTTGCAAGTATACCTTAACCATCTTTCTACAGGCCCGGCAACGCACTACCACACCGGGCACGCCCTCACTGCTATGGGTGCGTGTTTTAACCCTACCCACCTCAGTACTGGGGACTGGCCAGGTCTGCGGGCATACAGGCGTTACACCAAGATGGCACCAAAATATGCCAATATTTTCATGGTGAATCTTGAATAAAGATTCCTGACTACATACCCCCACAAACCCTACAAATACTACAGATATATTGATAACCTGTTTATAATATGGCAGAGGGTGAAGGAAACCTGAAACAATTCTACGAGTCCCTGAACTCATTCCATCCATCAATTAAAATCTAAATGGATTATTTGGCAAACCTAGTAAACTTTCTAGATACAACAGTAACACTGAAAAATGGCAAACTACACACATCAGTATACAAGAAACCAACAGACAGATGCAGTTACTGCCACAACTCCAGCTTCCATCCCACTCATACCAAACAAGGTATCATACACAGCCAGGCTATAAGATACCACCACATATGCTCTGACACCACTGAAGACAGAAATTGGCATCTCACAACCCTGACCGAATCGTTCAGACAGAAGTGATACAAACCAAAGACTATTGCCAAAACTATTACATCTGCATTAGAAGCCCCACGAGAACACCTGCTACAATACAGACAGAAAGAACCTACCACACGCATACCACTAGTGGCCACATACAACCGTACCCTAGAGGGTATACGAAAAATAATCAAAGATCTGCAACCAATGCTGGCAAAGGAAGTGACATTAAAAGAAATATTTCCCAAACCTCCCATTTGTTATGCTGTGAATACCATTCTTGTTGTTGTAGACAGATTTTATAAACACTCACACTTTATTCCCCTCAAGGGTCTTCCTAATTCTGCTACTTTGGACGATATTTTTTCCAAGGAAATTTTCAGATTACACGGTGTTCCCATTTCTATTGTTTCTGACAGAGGTTCTCAATTCATCTCTAAGTTCTGGCGTGCGTTTTCCCAGAGACTTGGGATTTTCCTTCTTTTTTCTTCTGGATATCACCCTCAGACCAATGGTCAGACGGAAAGGATGAATCAGACCTTAGAGCAGTATCTCAGATGTTTCGTATCCGAATCTCAAGACAACTGGGTGGATCTGTTACCATGGGCCGAATTTGCTATCAATTCTCTTAAAAATGAATCTATGCAAGAGTCTCATTTCTTCATTAATTTAGTTTTTCACCCTAGCAGTCTTCCCCTCTCCTCCTTTCCTTCTGGCATTCCCGCAGCGGACTCTCATGTTTCTACCCATCAGAATTCTTGGAGGAGGATCCTTAAGACCCTACAAACTGCCATCTCAAGACAAAAAACGAAGGCAGATCGACGTCGTCAACTGGTCGTTCAAACCCCTCCCACTTGTTATGCTATGCTCACCACAAACTAGACGAGACCCCTGTGCTGAGATGGGAATAGGCAAATACCAGCCACAGACATGGGGACCCCGTCCGGAATGTAGGATGGTCTTGCTGGCCGAGTCTAGGACAGGAGAGATCAGAGTAAACGTATACTTGCCAGGTCCGATATAGGAGATGTCCGGAGTGTGGAAGGTACTATTGCCAAGGTCAGGACTGTAGTGGAGCGGATCATCGGAGTTCAAAGCCCGGGTCAGGATTGGAGAAGTCCTGACGAAGTACTTGGTACGAAACGCGTAGAGGTCACGACAAGTCATCCTGCGCGTGTATGCTGGTAAGCTGAGACGGAGCCTGCAGGAGACAGCAGCGGTTTTATCCATCTCCGCGGTGCCGAGATCCGGATCCTGTGCAGCCACCGCGAGTCTGCTGACTGTCTCAGTGTGAGTGTCCGTTTCCCCTTGCCAGTGCCCTACCCTATGGCGGTTTCTATACAAATCTGTTGATAGGTTGTTTTCATGTTTGTTCTTTTTCATTCATGTTTTTTATATAAATTTTACTGTATTGGTATACTGTGCAGCTTAGGGTTTAGTCACCATTAGGTGTTCTCCTTGGTAGTACTTAGCCGTTCAGCTGCACAGCTGTTCTGAGGTGGGGTTGGATCCCCTCAGTTTTTGTGTATTTTTAATAAATTACCTTCCACTAATCCCTGGTGTGCATTTGTGCATTTTTTATTATCTTGGAGAGTGGCAGATCGTCAAAGTTCAAAGCCAGGGTCAGGGTAGGAGAGGTGCGGAGAGCCAGGTGAAGCCGAGATCAGTTTTCCAGAGAGCGAAGAGTCCAAGGGCAAGCTGGGTCGGTACACGAGAAATCAGAACTAGGAACAAGGTAATAGGATGGGAACAAGGCAGGATAAGCAGAGGCAAACACAGATTAACGTTAGTCTATGCTCAGCCAAAGTGTCAGTGGCACAGCTGAGCATAAGTAGCAGGCACTGACCAATCCCCCAGGGGTGGAGCAGAGGCATGACCTCCGCAGAGTCCAGTGATGCTGGATGGGAAAAAGGCAACTGAAGGAGATGGAGCTAATGAGATCTTCTTGACCTGTATCTCTGGTGCACCGCGCTTGCGTCATGCGTTGATGATGCGTGACGCGACCAGACTCCAATCCCGCGATGCAGGGTTTGCTCCTGCGCACCGCTCCAGTGGAGATGAGGCACGCGAGTGAGACCAGCAGGTAAGTGCAGGGGCCATATCCTTCCAGTGGATGAGGTACTGAGTGGATATTCGGGAATCAATGATAGCCTCGATCTCATACTCCTGTTGTCCCTGCACGAGTCGAGGAGGTGGTGGTGTGGGGGAGCGATCTGGAAATGGGGAACTGTGATAAATGGTTCCAGGGACGATCAGGAATGGGGAGTGGAAGCAAAAGTCCCTGAGGTCTACTGCGGGGAACCTTACTCGGGCGCATGTGGTGCAAGTTTTGACGAACTCTCTGATATCCCTTCGCATGTTGGGCCACCAAAAAGAAAAAGTCCGTTCAATGAGTTCAGTAGTTCTCTTGGTGCCCGGATGACTCGCAGTTTTAGATGAGTGATCCCATTGCAGAATCTTCCTGCGGTGAATGGGTGCTGCAAAAAGACAACCTCCAGACCCTCTGGAATGTTGGACTGGTCCATGAGAATTTTGTCCAGTACGTCGAAAGTATTGGCAGATATAGTGTACTTGGAAAGGAGTATGGTCTCTGCACTGGCCTCGGTTTTGTCCTCACTTAGGAATTAACGAGAAAGGGCGTCTGCTTTTAAGTTCTTGGACCTAGGGATAAAATAAATAATGTAATTAAATTAAATTAAATTAAAGCAGGAAAAGAAAAGAGAACAACGGGCTTGACGAGCTCCCAGATGACGAGCGCTCTCCAAATACATGAGGGTTTAGTGGTCCGTTAGGATAGTGATTGGGCTCTCCGTACCTTCCAACAGATGCCTCCATTCTTCCAATACGAGTTTGATGCTAGTAATTCCCTGTTGCCCACGTCATAATTCTGTTGTGCAGGGGAAACTTTTTTTTGAGAAAAATGCACAGGGATGCAAATTGGGTGAAGGCGACTTTCTTTGTGAAAGAATTGCACCGGCTCCGATGTCAGACACGTCTACCTCCAGTGTGAACGGAAGTTTAGGGTTGGGATGAATCAGGACCGGTGCTGAAACAAAGGATTTCTTCAGAAAGTCAAAGGCTTGAACAGCTGCGGGGGGCCAAGACATGACATCGACTCCTTTCTTAGTGAGAGCAGTGATTGGAGCGATAATGGACAAGAAGTTGCGGATAAATCATCTGTAGTAGTTAGCAAAACAAAGAAACCTTTGAATGCCCTTGAGGGAGGTGGGAAGCGGCCAGTCCAAGACGACCTCAGTTTGGAGGGATCCATGGCAAACCCGGAATCTGAGAGGATGTAACCGAAGAACGTGGCAGAGGATTGATGAAAGTGACATTTCTCCAATTTAGCATAGATGTGGTTCTGACGAAGGCGTAATAGTACCTGCTTGACTTGTTCAATGTGTTCGGGAAGGTTTTTGGAGAAAATCAGAATATCGTTGAGATAAACGATGAGAAAGACATTGAGACGATCCCTGAATATTTCATTTATGAAATCCTGGAAGACTGCAGGGATGTTACACAAGCCGAATGGCATAACTAGGTATTCATAGTGACCATCTCTAGTATTGAAGGCCGTCTTCCACTCGTCGCCTTGTCAAATCTTTACCAGGTTATACGCGCCGCGTAGATCCAATTTGGAAAAGATGGTTCACACAGGAACTCCTCCCACAGGAGGCAGAAACGATGCACAGCCGCAGTAAAAGAACGGAAGAAGTCTGGAGTTTGACAAAGGCCTGTTGGGCTGAAACGCGTCAGAGGATCCGTCAGTACTACACTCTGCTACAATAAAGTTTTTTTAGTCACCACTCCAGCCTTCTTCCGTTCTTCTACTGTGGCTGTGCATCGTTTCTGCCTCCTGTGGGAGGAGTTCCTGTGTGATCCTGCTCATCATCGGTAGCACGCCGGGCTGTGGTCTCTGCTATCCCGGAACAGTACAGCCCCCGCCGGTCATGAATGGAATATTTAAACGCACCCAAGAAAGGAAAACATTTGAACTCAGAAGGATAAGACTCTTTGACACCAAAACAAAAGGACTTAATGCGGATATGGGGTTTCTCACACACTATCGAATTGTTTGTAATCATTCTGCCGTCTCTCTTCTTATCCACACCTTCCCCCCCCCCCCCAGCATCCTTCCCCCCTCCTGCTGTTGCTTGTTACCCTTCCTAAGCTTCAAACACTTTATCCCCCCACCGTATCTACCGTACATCTCTGCTGTGGATTTTTGTTTTCTCCCTTACACTGTTTTAGCCATATTCCTCTGTTAATCAGTATTTCCCTACCTTCCCCCAGTTTTTATTCACCCTAGAGACCATTGGTTTCTTTTTAATTCATCTGTAACCCCTTCAATAAAGTTTAACCCTTTAGACTCCATAGTCGGCATCCATCCTTTTAATTCAGTTTTGCAGGAAGAATCCAAGGGAGAGACCAGAAGAGAAAAGGAACCACTACAAGTGTGTACTCACACTGGCCCGTGTGAGTATTAAGCTACAGTATATTGTGTTTTTTTAACCCCTATGTACCTTGAAAAAACAGGCTGCATTAACATCATCCTTGCCAGTTGTTTACAGACATCTGACACTTTGAACTACCCCCCTAATCAGGAACATCAAGACACCTTGATACGAAACCACTCACACCGGCCCGTGTGAGTGTTTGTTCAGACCATTGCATTGCAGTGGTTTATCGCTATATTGTTCCATTATCCCCCCTTTATATTATAACTGCTGCATATATGTATTGACTGTATCACCTTTCCATTTTCACGAGGATAAATACCCTGGAAGTTGGAGGAATAAAGAAGAATAGCAGCAACGACCGCAGAGGAAAAGACGCCACAAAGAAGAAAACGATTTTAAAGAAACCTTGTTGGGATAGAACTTACACAAGGCCGTGTAAGTTTTCCATTTATTTATATTCTTCCCACCCACCTATATATATCATCGTCTGTACACCATCACTATATGGAGCCTGCCACATAGACTGGCGTCCACAATAGAGGTGTGTTTCACTATATTGATCATTAGTGTATCGGACATACCACTAACTATGCTCCCCCATCTTCTTTTTGTATCACCTTGTCAATAAGGATCCTGGATAGATCCTGCTGGGGTTTGAGTCACAGGAGAACAACTTGAAAGACATTCCTTCCAGGCTGTATTATATTTCTTTATTTCACCTATTCATGCATGCTTCATTGAGATAGCGCCCGGGTATCTTTCCAAACCACAATTAGGGACTGCGCCTGGGTGTAGTATGACAGCAAAAAATAGAGAAAATACAAAATGCAAAATAAAAATAAAAACCTATAAAGCAATGATACTTTCTTACTGTAAAATCAATAACACTAAATAAAATGTGCATGAATAGTTACACAAAGGTGTGCTGCGGACCCACTCAAATACAAACTATAAAATTAGTCCTTTGATGTCCAAATAAGTCCAATATAAGCGAAACAAAAGGCACTATCAGGATAAGGGCAGCTTCTTTAAAAGGCACAATGACCTCCCTCTCCACCTGCATAGAAAATAGAAGAAAAAAAGCGCCCAATCCTAGTGCATTACTGTGCAAAAAGGTATTTAATTCCCAAAAACGGCTCATAAATGAACTCACAAACATAAGAGATAAAAAAGCATGTTATGAGATAATACTCATGCTCCAAAGGATCAGGAAACACCGCTGATCTGCTACACTGATCCGTGACTCCACTGCATCCGATATGGCCCTCGTGAATCACCGCCCGCAGGAACTCACGACATCAGGCTCTCCACAGATTTCCTTCCCCGGGAACACACCTCCAGATGATTTGGGTTCCCACCGGGGACACTGGATGTGGCGGAACAAGCGGAAGACATCACACGGTAAGTAAGGATGCCGAGCAGGTCTTGGAACTACGCTAGGAGATCCACAGCACACCTAGCCCTACGCGTTTCATCAGCTAAACTGATTTCATCAGGGGATCCATGCTTTTTTATCTCTTACTGTATGTTTGTGAGTTCATTTATGAGCCTTTTTTGGGAATTAAATACCTTTTTGCACAGTAATGCACTAGAATTGGGCGCTTTTTTTTCTATTATATATATATATATATATATATATATATATATATAATCAAAAAATAAATAGATGATACCGTTCTGTGGCTAACGAAATGCTTTTATTTGTGCGAGCTTTCGAGATACACTGATCTCTTCTTCCGGCGATGTTACAATGAATGAAGCAAAAGGTATACTTAAAAACAGTGTCTCTTGGAATGTTATCTGTGCTGTTCCTTCCCAAGGTGTGGATGTGTTTTATGGCTAGAGGTGTCAAAAGGTTACTGAAAGCAAGTGAAGAAAGAGTGTGTATGTGTATCAGTGTGAATAAAAATGAATGGAGAGCCCACAGTATATACAGTGCTTTACACAAGGTGTGTGTGGAGTGGGAGTGGATATAAATGGTGTGGGTGGGTGTGGAAATGTGAGAGTTTGTAGCACAACTGAAAGTGTGTGTGGATACTTAGTGGTCCCTATTGGTGTATAGGGATGGAAAAACAAGGAGTATTAGTATGTGTGAGAGACAGCTATGTGTGCATACATATAGCACAGTATGTACAGACATGGCCTTTAGCGCTCATGGGACGAGAGTTCACTAGTGTCAGTAATGACTCATAAAATTTCGATCTCTGTTTAGGCCACTGCTAAGTGTCCCGAACAGTTGCATAAATTTGTATTCATGCAACCGTCTCTCTTTCGGGGTTTTAAGATTACCTTTGAGTATGGCAACCCTCAGATCGTTCATTTTATGGCCAGAGTCAGAGAAATGTTCGCCAACAGGACTGTCTCTTGTACCGCGTGTGATGCTGTGGCGATGCAGGTTCATTCTCTTGTTTAGCCCCTGCCCTGTCTCACCTATGTAGTAGCAGCCCCCTGTTCATTTCATGCACATGATGAGGTGCACGACATTGCTGGAGGAACAGGTGAACCTTCCTTTGATTTTGTATTCCCGATTCCTGTGTGGTATTTGTATTGTGTCCGCTGTGTAGAGCATTGCGCAGGTTTTGCATCTTGGATCCTGGCATGGTTTTGTCCCGCATTCAGTTGTACTGCTGAATACTTTACTCCTCACCATAATATTCTTGAGATTATGGGGTTGTCTGTATGATAATAAGGGTGCTTCAGGGAAGACCTGTTGCAGTCTTGTATCTTCCTGGAGGATGGGTTGTAGTTTCCTGGCGATCTTGCGTAGGGCTCCTAGGTGTGGGTTATATGTGACCACCAAAGGTACCCTGTCGCTTGTCTCCTTCTGTTTGTATTCAAGGAGATCACTTCTTGGTATTCTGGTGGCTTTGTGAATTTGTTGGTCTACAATTCTGTGGTTATATCCACGGTTTATAAAGTCTGATCTCAAGGCTTTAATCCGCTGGTCTCTGTCTGCTGTGTCAGAGCATATCCGGTTGTATCGTATGGCTTGACTGTAGATGGTTGCATGTTTGGTGTGTGTCGGGTGGAAGCTGTTGTCCCTCAAATAGCTGGCTCTGTCTGTAGGTTTGCGGTATACAGAGGTCTGTAGTTGGTTGTTCTTTATAGTAATGGTGGTGTCTAGGAAGTGTACTTCATCCGGGGAATGGATGAGTTTGAGGTTGATGGTCGGGTGGAAAGTATTGAAGTTGTCAGAGAACTGTAGGAGGTCCTGTTCGCCAGAGGTCCAAATCAGGAGGATGTCATCGATGTAGCGAAGGTATGTATGGGGTTTCAAGTGACAGGTGGACAGAAAGTCACTTTCCAGTTTTGCGCAGAACAGATTGGCATACTGTGGCGCCATCCGAGTACCTATAGCGGTCCTGGTTGTCTGAAGGTATGTGTCATTTCCAAATATGAAGTAGTTATGGGTCAGAATAAATTCGATGCATTTAGTCACTGTCTCTGTGAATGGCTCCTGCGGTCCCAGAAAGTATCTGCAGGCTGAAATCCCATTCTCGTGGGGGATTTATATATATATATAAAGAAAAGACAGATGGCACACACATATTGCAGTAAAGTAGGTGCTTATCCCATATAGACAGTAGGTATAAATGAGCTCCTTACCAGGCAGATCCAGAGTCCAAGGCCCACAAAGCAAGGAAGAGACAGCACACTCAGTAGTATCCAAAAAAGAAGTGTATTAGTAGAAAACAGGCACATTCACCAACGTTTCGGTCCTAGAAACAGGACTTTTCTCCCTTGAGAATGTGCCTGTTTTCTACTAATACACTTCTTTTTTGGATACTACTGAGTGTGCTGTCTCTTCCTTGCTTTGTGGGCCTGGGACTCTGGATCTGCCTGGTAAGGAGCTCATATATATATATATATATATATATATATATATATATATATATATATATATATATATATACACAGCTTAACCCCGTTATAGCGCAGGTTTTTTTTTTTTGTGTGGTGGTACCGTGTCCGCCGGAGGGGGAAAGCTGAGAACTCTCCCAGCGTTCCCAGACCCGGTGGAGCAGCGGCAACAGCACACAGCACTTACCGGCATCTGGCAGCTCTTCTCCCTGTCTCTGCTTCCATCTTGCGAGAGCAAGCTCCCTTAAAGAGACAGTGTGTGTGTGTGTGTGTGTGTGTGTGTGTGTGTGTGTGTGTGTGTGTGTGTGTGTGTGTGTGTGTGTGTGTGTGTGTGTGTGTGTGTGTGTGTGTGTGTGTGTGTGTGTGTGTGTGTGTGTGTGATTTTGACTGTGTGAGACTGTGTGTGTGTGTGTCAGTGTCTCAGTGTGTGTGTGCAGTGTGCTGTGTGTGTGCAGTGTGCTGTGAGTGTATGCAGTGTGCTGTGAGTGTATGCAGTGTGCTGTGAATGTGTGCTGAGTGTGTGCAGTGTGCTTTGAGTGTGTGCAGTGGGCTGTGAGTGTATGCAGTGTGCTGTGAATGTATGCAGTGTGCTGTGAGTGTGTGCTATGAGCGTATGCAGTGTGCTGTGCAGTGTGCGTGTGTGCAGTGTGCTGTGAGTGTGTGTGTGCAGTGTGCTGTAAGTGTGTGCAGTGTGCTGTGATTGTAGGCAGTGTGCTGTGAGTGTGTGCAGTGTGCTGTGAGTGTGTGCAGTGTGCTGTGAATGTATGCAGTGTGCTGTGAGTGTGCAGTGTGCTGTGAGTGTATGCAGCGTGCTTTGAATGTATGTAGTGTGCTGTGAGTGTGTGCTATGCGTGTATGCAGTGTGCTGTTCAGTGTGCTGTGTGTGTGTCAGTGTGTGTGTGCAGTGTGCTGTGAGTGTGTGCAGTGTGCTGTGAGTGTGTGCAGTGTGCTGTGAGTGTGTGCAGTGTGCTGTGAGTGTATGCAGTGTGCTGTGAGTGTATGCAGTGTGCTGTGAATGTATGCAATGTGCAGTGAGTGTGTGCAGTGTGTGTGCAAAAAAAAAACTTTAAAAAAAAAAAAAAAAATTTAAAAATCCGGGGTCCACGCTCAAACCGCGTTATAAGCGGATCCGCGTTATAGCGGATCATGCTATAACGGGGTTGAGCTGTATATATATATATATATATATATATATATATAGATCATTAAGTTATGGTGGGTAAAAAAGTGACTAAAACCCTTCACAGTATAGCATATAGCAACTGTAAATATTACTGTATGCTCATTTGCATGTCTCAGACAGGTCTGCAACCCTTTTTTACCCACCATAACCTTAATAATGTGTGGTGAATACCTACTCTCAGTCTCAAACAAGCAAAGCCAGTACAACCAACCTCACACTGAAGAGAACCACAAGGTCGAAACAATCTGTCTGTGAGTGGGTTTACTGGCTTTGCATCTCATCCCAGCCTATGTTTAAAAGCAGCATGCATTGGCTTAAGGGTTGTTCATGTAATGTGAGCTTGAGACAAAACGTGGCACTGTGTGCTCGTGTGCATGTAATTTCCCACAATCTCTTGCTGCAGTGGAAGTGCTGTGTGCTGCGTGATAAGGGTGAAAGGCAGGGTTGCAGACCTGTCTGAGACATGCAAATGAGCATACAGTAATATTTACAGTTGATATATATATATATATATATATATATATATATATATATATATATATATATATATATACTGTATATAAACGAAGCAATTAATTTCCTGTTGAACAAGTGTTGTTACAGTATATGTACAGCACACTGATATTTGCCTCAATCTATTGTGATTTACTTTGAATGGAACAGACATTTTATATTCTCCCATAATTAATAATGCTGCGACATACAGGTACTCAAATTCTTTCGTTTTTAGGGGCTTCCCCCAAAAAATCAAATGTCTGATTAGTAGGAGCTTAGCAAGCTACTGAAAGTAATACAGTGACACGTTATTGCACTGTTAGATATGAATGCAAGCTGTAACATTTACATTACTGTATCCACTAATCAAGTGTGCGCAATACCAATAGGACATATTGTTACATAATTAAACATACTTGAAAAAAATATAAATATATTAATGTAATCAAGTATTGATATTATTGACGTTATTATTATTAGCAAACTTTCATGTGGCAATATGTGTTGGTTTACAGTGAAAGAAAAGAGAGGCACTTGAATAACTTACCCTTAGAACTTACAGTAGCAATACTTTTCTAAAAATAAATCTGAAGGCTTTGATTTATTTTAAGAATGAAGAAGCTAGATAATTTACTTGGTGAATATGCATGTTATGTGACAAGCAACAGCTTTTATTAGCATCTGCATTTATGCAGAAGCTACAGTAAAAAAAAGTATATGGGCTTATCACCTGTTGCGCTGGTTTACCTAGCTGATGTACTGTATTTACAGTAAGTGGCTTAATGCACTGGATGTTTCTCCCCTCAGGCATGATGTGAACATAATAACATAGTGAAAAGATCAAAGGATTGATTAGAAAACTGGGTCTTGGACACTAATGTGGAACTGTTGGCAATCTTTGATCTTTTTTTTCCTCTGGCGATAGACTTATCCTCAACCAGGTGTTAGATTTTTCAATATGTTTTCACTTGGGAGCAGGGAACAACTATTTTAGATTTCGATTTATAAAGTGAATTCTTATTATTTTTAATGAGTATCTGAACGCATCAAGAGAATTCCCTTCTGTGGACATATATTCAACATTTTCTTGTTTAATAGACGCTTTGCCATATAGCATAGCCTGATACTCATCTCTGACTTTTTGGTATTTAGACAACAGATTATAAGGATTCTAAGGACTCAAAATCAATATACAGTACCCCTTCATAAATTTGTCATAAAGTTATCTGCTTGTGTATACTTCCATAGTAGTTTAAATGGTATACCTCATTAAACACATGGGGGTGTACTTGTATGTATAAAGGCAATTTTAGCGCAAAACCCAGGATTTGTCATCCCTGCACCTACAATACTGTAAATACCAAAGTATTTTGCACAAATCTTGCCCTCTCTGCCCTAGCTTGCCACTTGAGGAGTGTCAGTAGGAGAAGTTGGGGACGAAATACATACTGGATATATTATAATATGCATTCCATTCTGTGAGGCCTATTGTAGTAGCTCCAAATTGTAACAAACCGTTTCTAAAGTGCACTATAGAAGTGGATTGGCATGCTTTGCTGTTTATGTAAGCCCTTATCACAAGTCCAAACCACTGCTAAAAAGCTTTTTTAGAAGCGATTCATTCTTCCTCTGACAATATGATCTGTTTGTCAAAAAAGCATAGAACTCAATTTTTTTGCCCACAACTGCTATTCTCGTAGCTCCGTTATGCAAAACGCTTCTAAAAATTCACATTTTTTAACACCACCTTAAGGATGTTCAGATTAGTATTCCAAGTTACATCCAGAGACTGAAATATGGGTTTGGCTGAGAAAGCAGAACCCATAAGTCAGACTGGTGATGGAGTTAGCACCACCTCAGGTCATTCCACTTCTAAAGCAAGTACAAACTGGGCGGATTGGCCGTTAAACCGTGTGGTTTAACACTTTTTTTTAGAAGCAGTTTAGAAGAAGTGATTTGCAAGATAGAATACCATTTTTTCTCAAATGTAATTTTTCTTGTGAACATGCCAGACCGTGCAGTTTGCGAATGACAACTTCAGAGCTACTAGAAAAAGCACCCAGGTCTCCGAGCACCATTCTTTTCCCCTTTCATTTGCCAGAAAAATTAACATACATGCAATGGAATACAGCCGCGGCCACTTTTATTTTAACACTTCTCGGATATTCTCTGTTGACTTTTACCGAATGCCACACGCTTCGCCGCGTTCATGCGGCATTCATGCGTCATTCATGTTGTATTCATGTCGCGTTCATGCCGGCGTCACCCGCGCTTGATCTGTTTAATGAGAAGGGTTTGGATTTAATTGGTTGCAATTCTTCGCGTATCCCCCAGGTGGCAGATATTCATGAATTGTAATGAATTATAACGTACAATACTGTACATGCGCTTCAGTAATGTGTCGACTTGCAGGTGTTTAAAAAATACCACAGTGGTCCTTTGTGAATTGACCTTGGTACTGAAGAAGTTACAACACTGTAACTATTTAGGCGTTTCATATTTAAAACTTAATGCAAAGTGTCTGGAGTTCTATTCCATTGTCCAGAGAGGTCCAGAGATGAGTACACCACTGCAGTCCGTGTTCAAAAAAACAGACATAACGTAGGCTTATTTAATATGGTCAGAAATTAGTTTAGCAGATGATAAGATGGCCACAGTTGGTCAAATGTATCAATATTTTATCGAAAATTATGACTTTTACAAATTTTCACCAGATGCTCATGTGTGGAACCGTGCAATAAGGAAAAAGTTAGGTATCGATCCGCGTTTTTTTCGTATTGCTCCTGCACCCGGAGTTACAGGAGGAGGGTATTGGTGTGTTGCCCCTGATTTTTCCAGTATCTTTGATCATGGAGAGTTCAAAAGGTGAAAGGTCATGGTAAAACCAACTAAGAATCGTCAGTCCCAGGCAAGCAATGCGCCAGCGCCAGCACCGGCTTCCAATAACGGTCCGACCGTCAGTGAAAACCTGCTGACCGGTAACCCTTGCAATCTGTCCCCGCCTGGATACCTGCAGCCTGAACAGGATTTTACGTACAGATACCAGCAAGCTTGCATGTATCAAAATGATTTCCAGCTTCATCAGCTGTCTACTACAGGTGTAGCTGGCCCGCTGTCACCTGTCAACTACGTGTATAATCAAGACTACGGGACTGGCAGTGGCTCGGCGCCAACCGTATGGCAACATCTATGGTGGGTAGAGCTGCCATATGTAATTCTTTTTTTACCAATCAATATCAATGCACAGTAAAGCGATTCTCCTGTAATCAATCGCTTTGCTTATGATTATTTAGTTCTTTTCGTCACAATTCGCCAAAATGTAGTCCAGCAGTATCATTGGCTGAGCAACTTCTACAGTAGATACTGAACAATTGGTGGACAGCTAGGCGCATGCGCATTGGAAGCTTGTTGAAACGCATATGCGTCTCATCACATCTAGGCGCATGCGTGTATGTGAACAAGAGACGCCCCCCGAGAAAATGATTGTTGGGACTGACCGAGGGGACTGCGGGAACTTCTTTAGGGGACAGACTAATTTGAACCAACCATTACAGTAATACTTTTATTTTTCTTCCTCAGAAAATAAACTTTGTCATCACGCTGAGAACGGCAAATGGAGGGATTTCGATGGATATCGCTTTTTGTAACGATGCTTGCACACTGCTGAATCTGAATCAGTGCCATTTTTATTTATTTTCATAAAGTATACAATACTTTTTTACATACTGTACTGTATAATAAACCCCGAAAATAAAAAGTATGCATTTATTCAGTACATGTATTACAGTATGTGTGTTCTAATAATAATACTAATACCAATAATGCGTTTTAATACTGTTTTGATGTAATGCGCATGCCTACAGTATACAGTACAGTACTGTACAGTATGCCTCATGCGTCATTGAAACGTAAAATTCTTGTGTTTACTACAGTAACTACTGTACAGTAATCCTGCACACACTTCCACAGTACCAGTTAAACACCCCCCCAAGGAGACACAATGAAACAATTACAATTTAAAACAAGCAGCATTTTTTTATTGGTGGAGTAATTAAAATATCATTCATGGTGTACTGTAAGTAAAAACATTTAAGAATACAATTTAAAACAAGCAGCATTTTTTTTATTGAAGTACAGCAAGTGAAAACATTTACAGGTGTATGGTGTAAGCAAAAACATTGACAGTATGAATACAAAACAATCACGCAGTGAATTCGATCCCCAGCAGATCGTCCTTCCAGGGACAATGCCTTGTATGCCGCAAAATGCCATTTATGGAGTCTCTCACGATTTTCATTAAATGATCGCTAATTGTAAAATAGCGCCGCAATTCCTCCACAATAGTCTTTCTTAAATTTTTGGGAAGAGCCTTTTTGGCACGATTCCCTGCGTAGTTTACATTGTGGGCCCACCCGCAGTACACCACGTAGGGCACGTGGTGCTTGAAAATGTACATGGCATGTTTCTGGGCTACACCACCACTTGCAAACCTATACTTCTCCCTGACTGGCTGGGACAGGTCGTGCAAGATGATGTCGGGCACCGTCTCAAAGCAAGTGTATGTGGGTGGGATTCTGGGAGCAGGTGTACTTCTGGGAGCGGGTGTGCTTGTGGCGGAGGGCGAGGGTAGGTTGTCTGGGAGGATGCTTTCCTCCTGTCTTGGTCACCTTGTCTGTGTTGTCTCCTGGCATCGTCTTGACGGGATTGTCATGTCATCCTCGTCAACGACATACATGAACACATATTCTTCTGATGGAGGGGGTGCGCTTGGTGATGGAAGGTTGAAGTCCCATTAATCCCATCCATGCCACCCTCCTGCTCCTGCATCAGAGATACAGGGGCATGAACTCCAAGCAAATTATGTATCCCCGCTATGTCAGTCTCTATCTTCTCCATCCATTGATCCATCTTCTCCATCCGTTGATCCATCTTCTCCATCCATTGATCCATATTTAGCATGGTCTCTACAAGAAGATCTATCTCTACCAGCATAGAGTTCCCAGGGATATCGACACTTAACCCATTCAGTTTGCGGTCTAACGAGCTGGATCTTGTGCATGGGTTGCTGGGGACATCTGGGTGGATGGGTGCTGAAGAGGATGAGATGGGGGTTCTCTGGAGAGAAGCAGTAGCGTCGGCGAAGAGTGATGGCGAAGGTGACCTGTGGATTTCCGGGAGAGAAGCGGCAGCGTCGTCGAAGAGTGATAGAGAAGGTGAACTGTGGATTTCCGGGAGAGAAGCAGCAGCGTTGTTGAGGAGTGATGGAGAAGGTGACCTGTGGATTTCCGGGAGAGCAGCAGCAGCGTCGTCAAGGAGTGATGGAGGAGGTGACCTGTGGGTTCGATTGGTTGGCTTCTATGTGTTTTGCTTTGTTTCTATATCAGCGAATTTCTTCTTGACATAATAAGGCTTCTTAAAAGAGGGGGAGAATGCGGTGTTAGCCCTTGTGTGTTTGTGACAATAAAGTTTATTGAAGAACTTCCGGGAGCCTTTCTGACTCAGGCATGCGCAGTTGCGCCGAATCCACCATTGTATCCTGATCATCCATAGACGGCGGCACGCAGGAGCAACCGAGATGAGCGGCTCCCAGAACGGAGATGCAGTTGAGGTAAGATCTAAACATCCCCCTGCACCGGTCAATTCTGTGGCCAAGCGGAGCTCCCTCGTATATTGCCCCAGTGTCTGAGATATTCAGATGACTGCTCTGCACACGGAAGCGCAGGACAGACCATTTGACGATTCTTAAAAGCCTTAGCCTTTGGAGTCGTCAGAAGGTTTTCTTTATTAGTCTTAGCCTTTTGCTTTGGCTTGGAAACGGATTCTGCCTTTCGCTTTTTCGGCACGACAGGCAAGGCAGAAGAGAATGGGTTCCTGCATCCATAGAATCGGGGTTTATCCACGAAAGCAGATGGCACAATGCAGTATCTGGACAAGGGCAAGCTCAGATACAGATCATCAAGTGGGAGGCTATGCAATGTGTGTCACATTTTATGCATGGCGATGAGGTGCAGGTGTTAAAAGTGGGCGTACTCTAATGTGACTCATTAAAGTATAAATACACCATCCATTTTGTGGATTCACTGCACATTGAATACACATCGATTAAACATCGAATATGCATTCTTGTGCTTGTATTTCTTTCTACATGCAGCGATGCCTGTTAAAAAGATTTCTAAGGATCTCAGCATGAGAATAAAGGAGATGTACACGAGAGGACAACGAATTGCAGATATTCAATGCTGGTTAAGTACTTCTGGCCTCGTTCTACCAGCAGCCACCGTGAGCTATCATGCCCAGGGTAAGACCAAATAAGTCACGAGGACAGCAACGGTAATTACCGCGTAAGTACTGTAAATTATTTTGAATACTGTATGTTTTCTGTACCGTGCAGTACTGCGATAGTGCTTTTATTGGTTAGATGGCTAATTGTTTTTAACAGAATAATTTTCCTACCAATTTTTAGATAAACTGTACTGTACAATTTTTTTTGTGTTGCACCTCCTTCCTCTATTATCATAATTGCATTCCTACATTCTTATAATCAATTTTATTTGAAAGTGAGTTGCACCTCTTTCCTTAATTATCACCCACTTCATTATTAATCATTATGACTCAAGCACTCACAACCCCCTCATTAAAGTACACAGTTTACTCCCATTCTGACACACACACACACACACACACACACACACACACACACACACACACACACACACACACACACACACACACACACACACATTAAGTACCGTTAATATTATATCTGTTATATATATATATATATATATATATATATATATATATATATATATATATATATATATATATATATATCTGTTATACTGTATAAGAAGGTAAAAAAAAGCAGCAACCACTCCAATGTAGATATCCAGAAAGGCCTGGTGCTAGTCCCATAAATAATGTAAATATTACGTTACCATCCAGCAGGGCAGCAGAACAGGAAAGAGAGACAGCACTCAGAGGTAAGTCAGCAAAATAATGTATTGAAACAGACACAAAAATCCGACGTTTCGATCCCCCAGGAAGAAGATCCCTCT
This sequence comes from Ascaphus truei, assembly GCF_040206685.1. NCBI lineage: Eukaryota > Metazoa > Chordata > Amphibia > Anura > Ascaphidae > Ascaphus > Ascaphus truei. Next base: position 361,449,332 of record NC_134483.1, on the reverse strand, counting down.
GGGGATCGAAACGTCGGATTTTTGTGTTTGTTTCAATACATTATTTTGCTGACTTACCTCTGAGTGCTGTCTCTCTTTGCTGTTCTGCTGCCCTGCTGGATGGTAACGTACTCTGTCATACTGTATATATATATATATATTGTTATCACTGTATATTTATATAACTCTATTCTATATCTATCTATTATTATTGTTATCGCTGTATATTTCTATAACTATTATATTACAGTATTATATATATTTAGCTATACTGTAGACCTGAGCATAAATAATGTACTGTACTTGTGGGCTACTGTAACGTATTGTTGTTTCCTCTAGGGAGACAACTCTTCTGGTTGACCAAATAAGTGAAGAGAATGATGAGAAGAATGCCTTAAGGGTCAAAGACACTCTGCATAAAAATCACAATCTAACCGTATCAGAGACCAGTATCAAGAAGAAGAGACGCAGAATTGGATGGAAATATGGACATGTGAGGTTAGTACTGGACAGTACAGGAGGTAAAAGTGTGGTTTAATAAACTGTACTGTACCTATAAAATTATTCCTTGTCATTACAGAGCGTACCGTATGATAAGGGACGTCAACAAGATCAAGAGAGTGGTCCAGTCACAGGCATGGATTGACAGTGGCGAAACTTTTCAGGATTGCATCTTTACTGACGAGTCTACTGTATCGCTGGAGAGATTTGCAACCTTTGCATTCCACAAAAAAGGACGCATATCTATGAAACCGCGTCCAAAACACCCAGTGAAGATGCATGTGTGGGGTGGCATCTCTAGGCGTGGACCAGGATGCATCGTCATCTTTGACAGTAAAATAAGGCCCAAACTCACACGCTGTTGCCTTGTACTGTACTAGTGTGCATTATTTTGAGCATTTTTCTTTTCTTGTTACAGGAATCATGAATAAAGCTTTTTTCCAAGATCAAATAGTGCCAGAGATTGTGGAATACATCACACGTGAATTCCCAGATGGTCACCATTTCTACCAGGACAACGATCCGAAGCACACCGCGTCAACTGCGCATATTCTTACCTGCGGTATCAACTGGGTGAAGACGCCAGCGGAGTAAGTACGGTAACCATGTCTCATTTTTTCCCACTGTTTACTGTGTATCTCTTTAACTAATTTTTTTCCTTTTTTCCCCCTCCAATGACAGATCGCCAGACTTCAATCCTATCGAAATGGTCTGGCATCAGCTAAAGGATTATATCCTCAAAGTGGTGAAACCCTCCAAAAAGGATGAGTTGTGAAAAGGCATACTGAGTTTTTGGAACGATGCACTCACCGTGGAATGATGTAATAAATATATCGACCATATTGCGACTGTGTTGCCCATTGTGATACAGCGTAATGGGCATGCATCAGGAAGGTAGTATGGTACAGTACTGTAGTATGGTAAGTACAGGCACACCAAGTACAGTATGATACAGGTAAGTATGGCACAGATTTTTTTACAGTATACACCATGACTTATCTGCACTATTTTTTTCTTTTCAGAGAGAGCTGCACTCCCTATCTTGTTACAAAGTATTTTACAGTAGTCATACAGATGTTCCAGTATACAGTAGTTTGACAGTAGTAACTGCATAGTTCAATATGGAGTAGCAATACTGTACACAATGCCATTATGTGCACTTACTGTAACTGCACTAATTTTTAGATCAGGCTGATGAAACGAAACGCATCGCGAGTGAACTGTGCAACTAGCTTCTCTATTCCATCTTTGTGGGCCAGTTTACACAGTTGTGTACCCTTCCGGTCACGATTTTCCATCGTAACCGGCATCCACAGACGCCTACAGGGGGCTTTCCTTCCACACATGTGCATTAACTTTGGATACCACGCCACTACCTGCATACATGCGGAGGCGATTCCTGCCGCAAGTGCCATAGAGTGAGTCCCAGCGGGATCTCCACATAAACGGAACTGAAATTGCCCCCCTGTCTGACTGATGATGGTGCCGATCTGTTGAACATTTCGCTGACCTGGATACTCATTTATTCTTACTTACATGTACTGCTGCGGCCGAGTTTATTCGAGCATTTGCCCGTTCTCGGCCGCAGCATTAACCTGGCGCGCGCCGGAAGGTGCCGGGCGCGCGCCGAAGCAGCGGAAGAGCGCCCTCCGATCGGGGTGCTCTCCCTCCCGCTGCCGGGTCCGCCGGGTCCCCCGGAACCCCCTGCCGCCGTCCCCCACATCGCGGGACACCAGGGCTCCCTCGGGGAGCCCTGGATGCGCGTGCAGGGGGCGCTGGCACCCGATGACGCGTGACCACGCATCGGTGACGTGCGGCACGCCGAGGGAGTGGGGCTAGCAAGCCGGGGCATCCCCTGGCTTGCGGAACTAGCCCAGCTCGGATTAAGTGTGTCGGTAGTGTAAGTTATTTTATTGCCTTATTGTTTAATACATTTACAATTTTTCCTTACCTTGGTGCGCTCCTGTGCTTCTTTTCTTAGAGTATATAGTAAGACCTAGATAAATGAGGAAAAAATAAAGCCCTCATTCATGCCTACTGGTGTTTTAGTACCAAGTGTGTGAATCCATCTACACTCATGTTGCAGAAGTTTTTGATCCCAGTCTCCCCTGTGGGGACCCCATGGGACATGTTCAATCCCTACAAATGATAGAACCCCTGAGTCACCTCCATGTACCTCATTCACATGACGCACCACCGGTGTGTCACATTTATTGCGTATCGAGCCTAGATGCTCCAAAACTCTGACTTTAAGGGGTCTGTGTGTCTCACCCACATATTGTTTCTGACACACACATGTGATCAAATAAATGACCCCTGTTGTGAGACAGTTGATGAATGTCTTGATGGGAAAGATGGTGGAATGATTATAGTCTGAAAAGCTCTGTGTTTTTGCCTTACATGCCTTACAGTGACCACAGGGGTAAAACCCCTTGGGTTTGGGTCCTAACCTTATTTTGGTGCATATGTTCTTAAAATGGCTATGTACCAGGATATCCCGAAGGTTCCTGGTCCGCCTACATACCATGTTTGGGTATGATTGTAAGACCTTTTGTAAGTCATTATCTTCTGTCAGAATATGCCAATGTCTCAGTAGACTCTGACGTATCAGCCCCCACTTATCATTATAGGTGCTAATGAACATAATGACAGTATCATCCAGTGGTTTAGGTGTCCGTTGTTGCCCAAGGAGTGTGTGTCTAGGGTGAGCAATGCCCTGCGATATGCCCTCTTGACCACTTTTCGACTGTACCATCTCTTTATGATATATCCCGTTATGTCCACTGCCTGTAGTTGGAACTCAGTCGTAATTGAGCAGTTGCATCTCAAACGCAAAAATTTGCCAGTGGGGATACTGTTAACCATGTGAGAGGGGTGGACTGGTAGCCATGAGAAGGCTATTAGTGGACGTAGGCTTACGAAAGATGGTACTTTCCAACTTTCCCTCAGTGTTCCTAGTGATAGTGATGTCCAAGAAGTCAATGCTATGAGCACTTGACTGGTAGGTAAGTTTGAGGTTTATATTGTTGGTGTTTAATGCATTAATAAACCTAATCAGTAGATTTTCCGTGCCATCCCAAAGAAGTAGGATGTCATCTATATATCTGATCCAAACCAGGACATGTTCAGTAAACTCAAGATTGTCCTCCATGAACACCACTGTCTCCTCCCACCACCCTAAAAACAAATTTGCATAGGTGGGGGCACAGGTGGTGCCCATGGCCGTACCTTGTACCTGATGGTAAATGTTATCATTGAACAGAAAAAAGTTCTTAGTGAGGGTAAGTTGGAGTAATTCGATGACAAATGCATTATGCTAGCATGAATGTATGTCCCGTGCTCTAAGAAAGTGTGAGACAGCCTGTAGTCCTACTTCATGCAGGATGCTTGTGCACAAGCTCTCTACGTCAATGCCTACCAGGTATACATGAGGTTAAACATTGATGTCCTCCAATCTAGTCAGAAGTCAGTAATGTCCTTAAGATGAGAGTGAAGGGATCCCACAAAAGGTCTAAGAAACTGATTCAGGTACATGCTTATTTTGGATGTTAAGTTACCCACTCCAGATACAATAGGTCTACCTGGTGGAGGAGCCTTATTTTTATGTATTTTAGGTAGATAGTAAAATTTGGCTACTGTGGGATTCTTGATAAGCATGAAGTTGTATTCACTTTTTGATATAACCTTATTGTCCAAACCCTCATTTAATACCTGAGAAAGTACCTCTGAAAACTGTTTAGTGGGGTCAGTGGCCAAACCTTATAGCAGTTAGTATCTGAAAGGAGTCTCAATCCCTCCTTAACATAAGCCTCCTTATTGAGTGGAACAATATTGCCCCCCTTATCTGAGGGTTTGATGACAATAGAACTGTCATTTGCCAGGTCCATTAGGGCAGTGTGTTCACTCAACGTGTGGTTATGGCTATTACCCCTATCATTAATTGACATAATGTCTTGCGTTACCAGTTTGGTAAAGACGTCAATATTAGAGCAGGATTCGATAGGAGATGTAAAGCTTGACTTGGGTTTAAGATCAGTAAAGGGCCCTTGACCCAGTGGATGTTCATTAGTTTCAATAAGGCCTTCCAAAAGTTGAAGTAGGGCATGGTCTCTATTATCAAAGTCCTCCAACTGGGTATTAATAGTAGCGAGCTGCTGATGACATGTGAAAAACTTGTGTAAGCATAACTTGCGAGCAAACAAGTTGAGGTCTTTTATGCATTCCTATTTATCAAGCCTACCAGTAGGGCAGAATGTTAAACCCCTTGATAGAACTGAAATGTGGTCTTGACCTAATGATCTACTTGATAAGTTGATTACTTGTGACCTGTCTTCTGCCCCCTCTTGGGGGGCTTCTTGCTCCCCTTCTCCATATACCCCATTTCTGTCTGTCTCTTAGTGAGTTGGCTCAACCCTCTACTTGTCTTTCTGGTCCTAACATGCTGTGATTGAGGCCCAGTCGTTCTAAAAAAAGAAGTGGTGGTAAGGGTAGATGTTGTTGGTCTTTGTCCTTGGTTGGGAAGTATATTGTCCACCCATGAGGAGGAGGCGTCCGACTCAATGTCACTCTGTGATGCCTCCCATTCACTTGAGGACTGATTAGTTCTAATATGTCTAGTGGGATTTGATCGTTTGAACTTCTGCCTAAATATTTTATTATCCTTGAAGTCAATGAAATCCCACCTAAACTTGAGCTGTTTCCTATCGGTTATATCAGCCCTCAATTTCTCAATGTCAGTTTTCAACTTATTCTCAAGTGTCTCAAAGTCAGGTTTATGTTGCCACACATTAATATTTGCAAATAGCTTGCCAAGATCTGAATTGATAACTTCTAGTCATAAGAGCGAGTTCACACACATGTTCACATGAACATGTCAATAAAATGCTTTCCCATGCCTTGATAAAGGCGTCATCATTAATTTGATGACATGGAGACAAATAGACACGTAAGCCTCTAGAAACCAGATCATATTGTAAATAGTTCTCAAGGCTCGTGATCTCCCACCACACCTTGGTTTGAGTACTAAGGGGACCAGCTCAAGGCTTTTGCGTCCGGATGAAAACAAAAAGTACGTCCGTTAAAAAGTGAGGCCGGAGACGCGATTCACTAAGGCCTTGAGCCCTTTTTCTAACGTACGGGCTCAAAACAGCACCAGCGCACGTGTTGCTTTTTCCCCCTGCTAGCGTTCTTAAACTTTACGTACGCTAGCTGATCGAAAAAAAAGCCACTTGGAACATTTGCATGGAGATTTGGCATCTCCATGCAAGGCTGTTACAGGCGATCATACACTAAATAAATACATTTTAATAATAGTGTGCATGAGCAGAGGGTCTCCTGAGCTGAACCGCATTGGTTTCAGATCCGAGGGCCCCCTACTTCAGGAGATACAGGCCCGTTATGGGGTGCCGGTATCCCCTGCACTTTCAAGCTCCCGCGTCACGTGATCGGGATATTTACATTCTGCAGGGGATACCGGCACCCCATAAAGGTGCCTGTATCTCCTGAAGTTGGGGGTCCCCGAGGCTGAAAAAATGGGGTTCAGCTCAGGAGACCCCCTACACATCTACATTACTGTCAAAATACACATATCAATAAACAATAATTCCTTACCATAGCGGCTATCTGCAATGGTAATGAAGCTGCATTAATGTACATTTTAATAATAGTGTGCCGGAGCAGAGGGTCCCCTGAGCTGAACAGCATTGATTTCTGCCTCAGAGATACCCTGCTTCCCGAGTTACCGGGCAAGGTATGGGACATCGTGCCAGTGTCGCCGCCATCTTTATAGCGTTCCATACGCGACGTGAACACTATAAACATGGCGGCGCCACTGGCACCCGATGCCCCAAACCAGGGCCTGAATCTCGGGAAGCAGGGGGTCTCTGAGGCAGAAATCAATGCGGTTCTGCCCAAGGGACCCCCTGCTCCCGCACACTATTAATAAAAATACATTAAAGCAGCTTCATTACCTTAGCGGGTAACCGCTAAGGCAATGAAGGGGTTAAGGCACAATAGCATGTTTATTGGGGACAATTGCCCCCAATAAACATAGCAATATACAACACACATCCCCCGCCCCCTAACACATACAATACAGTAATGGGCAAAATAACTATTATCCACATATGGATAATAGATAATTTGACCATTATTAAACACATAAATCAGCATAAATAAATTGTGTTCTACTTACCCCCTGACAATGATGGGCATCCGGTCACCCACCCTGCCCCCATTCATTTGTACAGTATATATACACACATACATATAATACCAATATACAAAGAAATGTTTAAGGGTTAACAAAAACATTCTCAAATAAAAATACCACTTCTCCATTTCAGCTACAGTAAAATAAAATCCTATTTCTTAAAAAAATCAATCTCATCTTCCAATCAAAAGCATCAAATGCCAATCAAACATTGAATTTACATTGTGTACATGATGCATAAAATCTGTGCACCATGTACACTCTGCCAATCAATGTTAACAATAAAATATTCCAAACAAAATACCATTAAATCCAAACAAGTATACTATTTAAACCAAGCAAGTCAACAGAAATTAATTAGCATTCATTAATCAAATCCCAAAACAATTAAAATAGCATCCATAACAATTACACAATTAACTATTTCAATCGTTAAACAAAACAAGTTACCATCAGACAAAATATAAGTACCCAAAAGAATCCAATATACAAAAGCAAGCCTCACCATGACCTAAAATACAGCATACAACACCAAAAATTACATCTATCTAATTCCAAATTACATTACACACACATTTATGCATAGCAGCATAGCCAAAAACATTTTAAAGATAGCAAAACAAGCATTTTCTACCAAATAATTTCTTACCCTGTATGGATATATAGATCGAGACATACATACATACATACATACATACAGTGGCAAGAAATGATCTGTAATAAAAAAAATATATCACATTTAAAAATTTAAAAAAAACATGTACAAGTTTAAAAAAAAACATTTCTTTTGTTGACTTACCATTACTTGACCAACTCACCGACTCCCATTGAATACCTTACTCTCGAACCAATCCACGCACAGGAACCCATAAAATAATAAACCATAAAATAATAAACCATAACAATCCAGGGGTCCTCTATATATGGAGTACAATTTTGGGCACCAATCCTAAGAAAAGACATTATGGAACTAGAGAGAGTGCAGAGAAGAGCCACAAAATTAATAAAGGGGATGGACATTCTAACTTATGTGGAGAGGCTAGTTAAATTAGATTTATTTACATTAGAAAAGAGGCGTCTAAGAGGGGATATGATAACTATATACAAATATATTCAGGGACAATACAAGGAGCTTTCAAAAGTACTATTCATCCCACGGGTAGTACAAAGGACTCAGGGCCATCCCATAAGGTTGGAGGAAAGGAAATTTCACCAGCAACAAAGGAAAGGGTTCTTTACCGTAAGGGTAGTTAAAATGTGGAATTCATTACCCATGGAGACTGTGATGGCAGATGCAATAGATTTGTTCAAAAAAAGGTTGGACATCTTTTTAGATAGGAAAGGTATACAGGGATATACCAAATAAGTATACATGGGAAGGATGTTGATCCAGGGATTAATCCGATTGCCAATTCTTGGAGTCAGGAAGGAATTAATTTTTCCCCTTAATGGGGTTTTTTGTTTGCCTTCCTCTGGATCAATAAGTAAGTATATATATATAGGATAAAGTATCTGTTGTCTAAATTTAGCATAGGTTGAACTTGATGGACCTATGTCTTTTTTCAACCTCATCTACTATGTAACTATGTAACTATTTGTAATCCATCTTCATCTGTATTCTTCTTTCCTGTATCTTCTTCCGCTCTCTTCCGGGGTCTTCTTCTCTTCTTCGGCCACGCCCTGGCCTTTTTTATTCGGTAGGAGGTCCTTCCTCCTCGGCGTCTGCCTTCAAAATGAGACGACATAGGCTTTTATAGGCCTATGACATCACATTTTGGTCAAATGTTTTTCACGGCCCTAATTGGGCCGTGAAAAACATGTGATTTGTGAAAAAAAACAAAAAAATTATGACGTAAATGTAAATTTAATGTTTTAATTGGCATAGGATTTTATTGTACTGTGGCTGATATGGAGAAGTGGTATTTTTATTAGCGCATGTTTTTGTTAACCCTTAAACATTTCTTTGTATATTGGATCATCATGTAAATATATATATGTGTATATATATATATATATATATATATATATATATATATATATATATATATATATATATATATATATATAACAACTGTAAATATTACTGTATGTTCATTTGCATGTCTTAGACAGGTCTGCAACCCTGTCTTTCCCCATTGTCACCCAGCATACAGCGCTTCCACTGCAGCAAGGGATTCTGGGAAATGACATGCAAATGAGCACTCAGTGCTCTACATATATATATATATAGTTGCATGATGAAGCCACTGTACAAATGAATGTGTGAAGGGTGGGATATCGGGCCAGGGTGGCTTAACCCCTTAATTACCTTTGCAGTTATTATCCGATAAGGTGATTAAGGGGTTCCTTGATATCAGAATGGAATTGCAATGTATTGGCTATGTATTTTGTTGGCAAAATTTGCTGTCAAGGGCTCTTCTTATTGATGAGGTCAGTAGAACTTTATTTATTTTATTATGCTAGTTAATGTGTTTAATAATGGGCAAATAATCTATTATCCCTATCTGGATAATAGTTATTTTGCACATTATTGTACTGTATGTGTTGGGGGTGGGGGGGATTGATGTATTTAATGTATAGGTCAGGATTATTTTTTTTACATACAGGGTTGGTCTGCGGGGGACCTATGGAGACCACCTGCGGTATACTCGGGCTTCTCATGGGTAAACGGCTGCCGGGTCCATAGGGGACACCTGCGGGGAAGAACCGGTGGCCTCACATCTGTGGGGCCACCGTGACCTGTAGGGACCACCCGAGGGCACCCAGACCCCCGTGGGAACCACCCGAGGCCCCTCAGACACCTGTGGGTCTGATCCGGGGCCCCCCAGACAGCCGCAGGCCTACCCGTTGGGACCCCATTGTGTCCCACGGTGACCCGCGGAGACCACCTGGTGGACCATGGCGCCTGGCGGGGACCACCCATAGGCCTCCAGACCCTGTTTGAAACATGGTGCTGGGCTCCTGTGAGGTCTGTGAGGTGACCCGTCAGGCCCACCGGGGACTCCCGTGGGCCTGGGGTATTAACCCTGTATGTAAAATAATAAATCATTTATTTATGGGGGGGCACAGGGGGTGGGTTATATATAGAATAAATATAATGATGTTTATTGTGGGGCTGTGTATTGTTTTTCTTGTGGGTACTGGGGGTGGGGGAAGGGGGTATTGTCCCCAAGGGTATGTGGGTAGGCCTCCCGCCTGTGTTAGTGGGTGAGGGTGGTTAGGCCTCATGGGATGGGTAGTGGGGGAGGGTATTTAGGCCTCCCGAGTGGTGGGTGAGGGTGGTTAGGCCTCATGGGATGGGTAGTGGGGGAGGGTATTTAGGCCTCCCGAGTGGTGGGTGAGGGTGGGTTAACCCCTTAATGACTGTAGCGCTTAATGACCGCTAAGGTGATTAAGGGGTTAGGGGCTACTTTTATTCTTGTGTATGTTTTGCAGCACCGGAGGGACATGGGCAGGATGAAGATGAGGATGAAGATGGCCTTCATCGTGGGTGCCTGTAAAAGGTAAGTGTAATATTTATTTACTGTATTTATTGTAATTTATATGTATTTAAAATGGGCAAATGCATTATTATCCATGTGTGGATAATAGTAATTTTGCCCATTACTGTATTGTATGTTTTAGGGGGGTGTATTTAGTTATAAATATTGTTTAGTTTTTTTGGAGGCACAACATTGGTACGGCAGGACATTGGTACTGCAGGCCCGCAGGAACCCCGGGATGGCCTCGGGGACCCCCGGACTTCCGCGGGGACCCCTGCACTCCCGCGGGGACCCCCGCTTGGTGAGCCGGGGACCCCCGGATGCCCGTGGGGTCAGCCGGGGACACCCGCGTGACCCCCGGCCTCCCTTGGGGACCCCCGCGTGGTCCACCGGGGACACCCGCCGGCCTGTTGTATGGGTTTTGTAATGTAAACAAAGAAATTTTTCTAAGTCCAGCTTTTTTTGCGGCTACCTTGAGCTGACGTGTTTTCTTGAACGCAACTTTCGCGTTCGCTAAGGTTGCGTAGCTTAGTGCATCCCACATAAGGGCAGAATTGAATGCAAACAGGTTAGCGAACGTGCAAAGTTGGACTTAGAAAAATTTCCTGAAAAAGTCAGTTTTAGAACGCAAAGTGCCTGTTTACGTGTCTCTGTGAATCACGTTCAGCGCAACATCACATTCTAAGAGCACTTTGCGTTCTAAAAACGACTTATCGGAGCTTAGTGCATGACCCCCTAAAGTTCCTGCTGTATACAGGTCAGAAAAAAACCTGTTAATGTCGTCAGGTACAGACGAGATCACGACTGTTCTAAAGCTTGCCTTAAACTATCCCAGTTACATTCTGGGTATGTGCTGGGTGTAACCTGGCTAGTTTAAGGCAAGTTTAAGGCATTTCTGCATTGACTAATGACCCATAGGATTAACATAGCAGGGGGCCCTGGCAGTCCCATTCAGTTTGAATGGGGCTGCCAGGGACCCCCACTGTTAATCTGATGGGACATTAATCAATACAGAAATGCTGGGTCTAGTTTAAGGCAAGTTTAAGGCATGTATCCAGCATGTACCGTGGTGTACCTGGGTCTTTTTGGCAATTGTCACTGGTTTGTGTTAGAGTAGTCGCAGTCTCTGTTGTACTTCTGAAGTAGTGGTAGTAAATTATTAACAGTGTTGATCAAAAAAGATTTGATCAGAAAGGTAACCCTCTATATAGCACTCTAAACCTATATAGTATTTAATTATGTCCATAATTAAATACTACAGGCATACCCCACATTAACATACGCAATGGGACCGGAGCATGTATGTAAAGCGAAAATGTACTTAAAGTGAAGCACTACCTTTTTCCCTCTTATCGATGCATGTTCTGTACTGCAATCGTCATATACGTGCATAACTGATGTAAATAATGCATTTGTAACAGGCTCTATAGTCTCCCCGCTTGCGCACAGCTCTGGTACAGGTAGGGAGCCGGTATTGCTGTTCAGGACGTGCTGACAGGCGCATGCGTGAGCTGCTGTTTGCCTATTGAGCGAGATGTACTTACTCGCGAGTGTACTTAAAGTGAGTGTACTTAAACCGGGGTATGCCTGTATATAGGTTTAGAGTGCTATATAGAGGGTTACCTTTCTGATCAAATCTTTTTTGATCAACACTGTTAATATCATACATTAACCCTTGAAGCACCAGCTATATATTTCCATTTTTCTGACATTTATTTTGGTGATTGCGGTTTCAGTTACATATTCAGTAGTGGTAGTAAAGCCTTTAAAAAAAAAGCTGTGTGTGCTGTGCACGCGCATAGTAAGTGAAACTTCTTTGACTTTTGTCACAGAAATTGACTTATAACGCGCGTGCTAGGCACACATGTGTCAGTGTGTCAGTCAGTGAGTATGTATGTGTTTGTTTGTGTGTGTGTGTCAGTCAGTGTATGTATCTGTGCCGGTCAGTGTATGTATCTGTACCGGTCAGTGTGTGTATTTGTGTCAGTCATTTTGTGTGTGTGTGTGTGTGTGTGTGTGTGTGTGTGTGTGTGTGTGTGTGTGTGTGTGTGTGTGTGTGTGTGTGTGTGTGTGTGTGTGTGTGTGTGTGTGTGTGTGTGTGTGTGTGTGTGTGTGTATGTCTCTCTCTCTCTGTGTTGTGTGAATGTCTCTCTGTGTCAGTCAGTGAGTGTATGTGTGTCAGTCAGTGTGTGTGCGTATGTGTGACAGTCAGTGTGCGTGCGCGTGCGTCAAAGTGTGCATGCGTCAGTGTGTGTGTGTATGTGTTTATTGGCAGCAGTACCAGCATCATGAATGTTGAGCGGGTGGGGGATCTCACAGTGGGGGGGAAGGAATAGGCACATCATTCAGGGGCGGTGTTTGGTACATCACTGGGGTGTGCGTGCGTGTGTCAGTGTGTGTCAGAGTGTGCGCGTGCGTGCGTCAGTGTGTGCGCGTGCGTCAGAGTGTGTGCGCGTGCGTCAGAGTGTGTGCGTGCGTCAGAGTAAGTGTGTGTGTGTGTGTGTCAGTCAGTGTGTGTGTGCGTCAGAGTAAGTGTGTGTGTGTCATTATGTGTATGTGTCAGTCAATGTGTGTGTCAGTAAATGTGTGTATGTCAGTGTGTGCGTGTCTGTCAGTGTATGTGTATCTCTCTGTGTGTACCGTATGTCTCTCTGTCTGTGTCCTGCCCCCTCTCTCCTGACTCCCCCCTCCCCCGACGGAGCTGCGGACCCGGGGGGCTCAGTCTGAGTCTTCTGAGCAGATACCCCCCCCACCCCCCGGCGGCGCGCTCAAGCTCCCCCCTTCCCCACCCCCCGGCGGCACGCTCAAGCTCCCCCCTTCCCCACAACCCGGTGGCGCGCTCAAGCTCCCCCCTTCCCCACAACCCGGCGGCGCGCTCAAGCTCCCCCCTTCCCCACCCCCCCCGGCGGCGCGCTCAAACCACCCTATTCCCAGGCGCCGCTGCCAGCCGCTTCTGCGCATGCGTGGCGCGCGGCATGGCAGTGGGCAGGGAACGGCGCCGCTGCCAGCCACTTCTGCGCATGCGTGGCGCGCGGCATGGCAGCGGGCGGCGGAACAGAGGCGCCGTGGCAGTTAGGAGCAAACAATGTTTGCTCCGGGGGCAGGGGGACTTGCAGGGTGACTGAGGAGTCTGTATGCTTCTGACATAAGAGGAATAACAGCGATGGGACCGGAGCAGCTTCAGACAGCTGACGGAGTTCCCCCACCAGCGTCTGACGTCACTGGGACGTATAGTAGCGTTAGGAGCGGCGCCGGCGGCTATCGCCGCCGCCGCCACATATGTCTGCGGCCGTGTGGGGGGAGCGGGGGCCATTAGGAGCGGCGCTGGCGGCTATCGCCGCCGCCGCCGCATCTGATTTGTGGAGCGGGTGTGATGTCAGTGTTGGGGTCGGGCTGAGCCAGAACACAGCCCGGCCTCAACTGCCAGCACTGACGTCACATCCGTTTCATTTCTGTCTCCACAATTCTTTTTTGCCCCAGTTTGAATGAGGTGCCACTAAGGAAGTTTCACTTCAACAAGATGGAGGCTTGTGCCTTCCATGCATCAAAATCTGGTTTATATGATAAAAAAAACAGTCATAATGAACATAATAACTGCTAGATAAGTAATGTAAAATGCTTTGTAATAATAAAGGAGAAATATCCAATATTAGTGTATTGTACCAATGGGAGCTGATAATGTCAGAAAGGGCATAAGACAAACCCCCGACATGAATGAACATACAATAATCAAGTTATCGCTCAATACCCAAGACATACAACGTGTTAGTTGGCTCCATGTGCGTAGGGAGGAGAGACAACAGAAACAGATGGCGAACAGAGTAACCTAGATCCCTATTAGCATGCACTCATAGTGCACTAGTTCAAAGTACAAGGATAAATGTCCACTGATAAATACAATTACCCCACTACCCCACGAGGGGTTAACAAAGGTGACAGACGTGCAGTCTGTTAAATACATTCCTACACTTGTTTCGGCGTGATTATCAAGTATCATTAAAGTTTTGCTATTTTCTGTTTTTAACAGACTGTCACCTTTGTTAACCCCTCGTGGGGTAGTGGGGTAATCGTATTTATCAGTGGACATTTATCCTTGTACTTTGTACTAGTGCACCATTAGTGCGTGCTAATAGGGATCTAGGTTATTTCTAACAATGATACACAAGCTTAAAGTTGGTATGTAATTTTTTTACTTTGAATGATACACTTTAAATTAGGAAAAAATATATATTTTTATTTATTACATATATTAACAGGGATGTAATATTCATTGTATTAGCAATGGCAAAACAAGTGAGAATTTTTTGACCATTTTGTGTTTTATTAAGAACATGTGAAAAAACATAAATAACATTACATATAGTTCATGCAAGGGGCATACAATTTAAAATGAATCACTGCAAATCTATGTTAATGTAATAGCAAAAAACACTTATGTGCTTTCACTTTCATTTAAAGAACACAATTAGATTTGATTCAATATTTTAATGTACTGCTTACGTTTTCATGAGATACTGTTTAATTAAATGTCAATATATTTAAATACATACATTAACAACATAATGTTGAAAAATAAAATTACATTAATTGACACATGTTGAAATTATTAAAAATAAACATGTACAGGCATACCCCGCATTAACATACGCAATGGGACCGGAGCATGTATGTAAAGCGAAAATGTACTTAAAGTGAAACATTACCTTTTTCCCCACTTATCGATGCATGTACTGTACTGCAATCGTCATATACATGCATAACTGATGTAAATAACGCATGTGTAACATGCTCTATAGTCTCCTCGCTTGCGCACAGCTTCGGTACAGGTAGGGAGCCGGTATTGCTATTCAGGACGTGCTGACAGGCGCATGCGCGAGCTGCCGTTTGCCTATTGGGCGACATGTACTTACTCGCGAGTGTACTTAAAGTGAGTGTCCTTAAAGCGGGGTATGCCTGTATTACATTTTTAGTCGAATGTCAGAGTGTGTGTGTACAGTATATGTGTGTGTGTACTGTATGTATATATTTAAATCTAAATCTAATTATTATATATTTGTATTTGTATATATAAATATTTTATTATTTCTTTTTATTAGGCAATTTTTGACTTTCATTATACTATGGGGGCTATGCACTAAGCTCAATGGCTTTGCGTTTTGATTTTGCAAAAAAGCAGTTTCGTTAAAAAGTGAAGCCGGGGACGCGATTCACTGAGGCCTTGAGCCCATTTTTTAACGTACCTGCTCAAAATAGCTCAAAACACCCACAGCGTACGTGTTGCTTTTTTTCCCCCTGCTAGCGTTCTTAACCTTTAAGTACGCTAGCTGATAGAAAAAAAAGCTGCATGTAACAGTTGCATGGAGATTCTGTATCTCCATGCAAGGCTGTTACAGGCGATCGTACACTAAATAAATACATTTTAATAATAGTGTACATGAGCAGGGGGTCTCCAGAGCTGAACCGCATTGGTTTCAGGTCCGAGGACCCCCTACTTCAGGAGATATAGGCCCCGTTATGGGGTGCCGGTATCCCCTGCACTTTAAAGCTCCCGCGTCACGTGACCGGGCCATTTAAATTCTGCAGGGGATACCGGCACCCCATAAAGGGGCCTGTATCTCCTGAAGTAGCGGATCCCCGAGGCTGAAACCAATGCGGTTCCGCTCAGGAGACCCCCTGCACATCTACACTAGTATTAAAACACACATAACAATAAATAATAATTCATTACCGTAGCGGCTATCCGCTATGGCAATGAAGCTGCATTAATGTATTTTTAATAATAGTGTGCGGGAGCAGACCCCTGAGCTGAATCGCATTGATTTCTGCCTCAGAGACCCCTGCTTCCTGAGTTACAGGCCCCGGTATGGGGCATCGGGTGCCAGTGTCGCCGCCACTTTTATAGCGTCCAAGACGCGACGTGGGCTCTATAAAGATGGCGTCCACACTGGCACCGATGCCCCAAACCGGGGTCTGTAACTCGGGAAGCAGGGGGTCTCTGAGGCAGAAATCAATGCGGTTCAGCTCAGGGGACCCCCTGCTCCCGCACACTATTAATAAAATTTACATTAATGCAGCTTCATTAACTTAGCGGATAGCCGCTAAGGCAATGAAGGGGTGAAGGCACATTAGCATGTTTATTGGGGACAATTGCCCCCAATAAACCACACCCATCCCCCCCGCCCCCTAACACATACAGTACTGTAATGGGCAAAATTACTATTATCCACATATGGATAATAATGCATTTGCCCATTTTAAATACATATAAATTACAAAAAATACAGTCAATATATATGGCACTTACATTTACAGGCACCCACGATGAAAGCTGTCTTCATCCTCATCTTCATCCTGCCAAAGCCCCTCCGGTGCTGCAAAACATGCACAACAATTACAATAGCCAATGTAATGTCCCCTAACCTCTTAATCACCATAGCGGTTATTAACCGCTACAGTCATTAAGGGGTTAACCCACCCTCACCCACCACTCGGGAGGCCTACATACCCTCCCCCACTAACCCCCCACCCCGTGAGGCCTAACCACCCTCACCCACTACTCAGCCGGGAGGCCTACACACATACCCTTGGGGCCAATACCCCCTCCCTCCACCCCCAGTACCCACAATAAAAAACAATATACAGCCCCACAATAAACATCATTCTATTTATTAAATACATAACCCATCCCCATAAATACATGATTTATTATTTTACATACAGGGTTCATACCCCAGGCCCACGTGAGTCCCCGGTGGGCCTGACAGGTCACCTCACAGACCTACAGATTACCAGCAACTTGTTTCATACAGGGTCTGGAGGCCTGTTGGTGGGTCCCGCCAGGCGCCATGGCCCACCAGGTGGTCTCTGGGGGTCACCGTGGGCCATAATTGGGTCCCCAAAGTAGGCCTGTGGATGTCTGGGGGCCCCGGGTCAGACCCACAGGTGCCTAAGGAGCCTCAGGTGGTTCCCACGGGGGTCTGGCGTCCCACGAGTGGTCCCTACGGGTCCGTGGTGCCCCCACAGATGTGTGGCCACCGGTTCTTCCCCACAGGTTTCCCCCGTGGACCACGCAGCCTGATACCCGTGAGAAGCTCGAGGATACCTCAGGTGGTCTCCAGAGGTCTCTCGCAGACCAAAGGAACCAACCCAGTATATATAAAAAAAATATGTAAAAAAAATAAACCGGACCTATACATTAAATACATACATCCAACCGCCCCCCAACACATACAGTACAATAATGTGCAAAATAACTATTATCCAGATATGGATAATAGATGATTTGCCCATTATGAAACACATAGAACATGCATAAATCAAAACATGAATTCTTAATCTTAAAATCACCACATTGCATGTTACAATAAATCCAGCAACGATTGTAAATACAAACCAACAAACCAGCAGCTACACAAATGTATATGAAATGTCAAACAATTGCTTTGAGTGTGTACATGATGCAATTAATCTGTGCATCATGTAACTCTATGCAAAATATATGTAACAATAAAATACACTATGAACAATGTCCCCTAACCACCAATGCCTTATGAAAATCAAATAGAAATTAAGCAACATCAATACAATTAGCATCAATCAATTAATCCATTTCCTCAAACAATTACAATAAAATACAAATCAATTATACAATTCCCTATTCAATTCCTAAAGCCAAACCATTGCCAAAAGAATTCTAATTTAAAGTAACCACCATCATTCCAATCTAACTACCAGAAATAAGCCATTACAAATAACCTGTAACTAAATACAAATGACATTATTCACAACAATGACAAAATAAAGCTGATAAATACATGAAAAGAACATAAACATTAGCAAAACAATCAATTATTACCCCTGTATGTCATGTATGTAAGCTCACATTGCTAAAAATAGAAAAGTTTATTGGATCAAGTTAGACCCTCGATACACAAGTAACGCACCTACATGTTTCGGGCCATATACCCTGTATCAAGGTGTTGTTAACAATAGTTAAAACCGCATTTTTGCGCCAGAGGATGACATCACGCATCGCCATCCAATGAACCTCTGAAAGGATCCGCGCTGCGGGTATACCCGCTTCCAGTGCCTCCTTACCTTTGTTCCATGCCGCCCAGGCTCCCCAGCGGCATACCTCGCTCCTTGCGGCCCCCTGTCCCGCTGCTCCCACTCTATGGCGTGCGCGGACCCAGGCTGCAATTTACTGGTGCCGGGCACCTGACCCCGCCTCCTCTGATGCGGCGCGCACATCACGCACTTCCCTGCTCCATCAGGTCCACCCCCCAGGCCCTTCTCTCCTATGAGGCTCTTTCCCGGGCCACTCCTCCGCTCCTCCCCTTGCTGTGACAGGCCCAAGCTGCCCAGGCACCTTCCCCCTATCAGGTCCTCCCTCGGGCCGCTCCTCCGTTCTTCCCCTTGCTTCGATAGGCCCCAGCTTCCCAAACACTTCCCTCCTTTCTGGTCTTCCCTCGGACCACTCCTCCGTTCCTCCCCTTCCTCTGATAGGTCCCAACCCCCTATTTAGTCTCCCCTCACCATTTCCTCTTTGCTCTGCATGGCTTCTGTACCTTGGTGCTGTCTGCTGTTGCCTGGCACATCACGCACTTCCCTGCTCCATCAGGTCCACCCCCCAGGCCCTTCTCTCCTATGAGGCTCTTTCCCGGGCCACTCCTCCGCTCCTCCCCTTGCTGTGACAGGCCCAAGCTGCCCAGGCACCTTCCCCCTATCAGGTCCTCCCTCGGGCCGCTCCTCCGTTCTTCCCCTTGCTTCGATAGGCCCCAGCTTCCCAAACACTTCCCTCCTTTCTGGTCTTCCCTCGGACCACTCCTCCGTTCCTCCCCTTCCTCTGATAGGTCCCAACCCCCCATTTAGTCTCCCCTCACCATTTCCTCTTTGCTCTGCATGGCTTCTGTACCTTGGTGCTGTCTGCTGTTGCCTGGCCCCTCTTGTCTTTCAGTCCCTGTTCCTGTCCCTGGATTTACTGCTGACCTCCCTGGATATTGACCTTTGGCTTTGTACTTCGTTTATGCTGCTCTCTGGTACCCTTGGAATTGGCGTTGGACTCTTTACCTTGCAGACTTCTATATCCCTTGGACACGGCTTACGGACAATCTACTACGCTGCTCTCTCCACTCCACGACCCAGGCTTACGGACACTACTACGCAGCTCTCTCCATTCCACGACCATTGGCTTACGGGCTTTACATTCCACCGCTGGAGTTGGCAAGTAAGGTACTCTTTCTATTGTTGTTACCCGGACCATCTACGCTACTTCCACACTCCGGCCATGCCCGTTTACTGTTAGGTCTGTGGTATTATCCCTTTCCACCTCAGTCCCGGGGTCTCGTCTGGCTTGTGGGCAGGCCGAGCGTTACATTATGCAGAGCCCATCAGACCCAGACCCCCCTGAGGTGGAATATACCCTAACCACTATCTCCAAACACTTTACCCTTTTGGACAACCAGGTTACCGCTCTTAACCAACAGGTTGCTACCTTAGCCTCTCAGATTCCCCAGCTTAATGTCTCCAGTTACGTTATCCCGCCCACTGTCTCCCATGAAGGAACAGGCTCTTCGGTCTTATGTATCCCTATGCCCAGTAAATATGCGGGGGACCCGCTTGCATGCCGTGGGTTTTTAAATCAGTGCGAGATACAATTCGAACTATCACCCTCTCGCTTCCCCACTGATCGCACCAAGGTAGCTTATGTTTTTTCCCTTCTCACCGGGGACGCCCTGGCCTGGGCTTCATCAATCTGGGAGCTGAAACCTGAACTCACTTACAACTTCCCTAACTTTAAAAGAGAATTTTGTTTAGTCTTTGACACCCCTGGACATAGTGATATGGCTGTTTCCTCCTTGTTCCACATCCCGCAGGGTCGGAGACCAGTGGCTCGTTACGCTCTGGAGTTCCGGACTATCACAGCTGAGACTGATTGGAATGATGGGGCACTTTCTGTGGCTTTCTGGCAGGGACTTTCGGAATCCTTAAAGGACGAGCTGGCGGCTTGTGAGAGGCCTTTCACACTGGAGGCCCTAATCGCTTTGTGCATCAGAGTGGATCTAAGAGTTCAGGAAAGGCGGGCTGAACGTCAACGTCCACATATTTCTGTTTTCACGTCTTCTAATTCCACTTCTCCTGCTGTTGTGCTACAAGCATTGGACGCTCCGGAACCTACAGTATGCAACTGGGTAGTCATCAACTTCCTTCTACGGAGCGACTAAGTCGGAGAGACGAGGGCCTATGCTTCTATTGTGGATCTCCCGGGCACATCCTGCCGCGTTGTCCCTCCAGGCTGGGAAACGCCAAATGCCCAGTGAAGTATGAGAGAATATCACTGGGTACCATCTCTTCTTTTCCCTCTCCCGCACAGGGTCTTCCCAAACGCATCCTACTGCCTGTTCTCCTTAAGTATGCCAGCACCCAAACTCCCGCTCTGGCCTTCCTCGACTCTGGTTCCGGAGGGAATTTCATAAATCAGGCTTTTGCTGTCCAGCACAATATTCCACTACGGGAGAAGGCCTTTCCAGTCGGATTGGAGGCTATCGATGGACGAACCCTGCAGCCAGCTTTTATTTCTTTGGAGACACATCCTATTGAACTTTCTATGAAGGATGGACATTTTGAATTCATTTCTTTTCATATCATCCATTCCCCTTCGGTTCAAATCATCCTGGGTTTACCATGGCTGCAACTACACAATCCCATCATTGATTGGACTGCCGAGTTTCCCGTTCAATGGAGATCCTCCCAGGGGGAATCCTCTTCTCCGCCCGCTGCGGTACTGGCCATTATGGAGACCCGTTCCCCGCAAGACGCCACCTTACCAGACGCTTATTCGGAGTTCCTGGATGTCTTCAGTAAGGCCAAATCCGAAGAGCTTCCTCCTCATCGCCCTTTCGACTGCCCGATTGACTTAATTCTGGGTGCTCCTTTTCCTAAAGCCAGGTCATATCCATTGTCCCTGCCTGAGACAGAGGCCATGTCCGAGTATATCACAGAAAACCTTCAAAAAGGCTTCATCCGGAAATCCACCTCTCCCGCCTGAGCAGAATTCTTTTTTGTAAAAAAGAAAGATGGGATGCTTCGCCCTTGCATCGATTTCCATCAAAAATCGCTACCCTTTGCCTCTTCGATAGGCTACAAGGAGCGACGATTTTCTCTAAACTTGATCTACGGGGGGCTTATAACCTGATTCGCATCCGCAGTGGAGACGAGTGGAAGACCGCATTTAACACGCGCAGCGGTCACTATGAGTACCTGGAGATGCCGTTTGGGTTGTGCAATGCCCCTGCAGTCTTCCAAGACTTTATAAACAAGGTTTTTCGTGATCTATTGAATTCTTTTGTAATTATCTACTTGGATGATATCCTTATTTTTTCCAAAACCCTCAAGGAACACATTCTCCATACCAAGATGGTGCTCTCTCGTTTACGGGTCAACAAGCTCTACGCCAAGATGGAGAAGTGTGTCTTCCATCAATCTTCAACTACCTTCCTGGGATACATCGTCTCGGATCAAGGGTTCACCATTGATCCGGAGAAACTCAATTTTGTACTCGAATGGCCACAACCTAACTCTTTAAAGGCGATTCAGCGTTTTCTCAGTTTCGCAAATTATTATAGGAAATTTATTGCTGGGTTTTCTACCTTGTAGCACCCATTACGGCCCTTACCAAGAAAGGGGCCGATCCTTCCTCTTGGCCATTGGAGGTCAGCCGGGCCTTTGACTCTCTTAAAAAGGCCTTTGTCTCGGTCCCCATTCTGTGACATCCCGTCCCCACCCTCCCCTTTACCTTGGAAGTTGACGCCTCCGACATGGGAGCCGGTGCGGTTCTCTCTCAAAGAACCACCCCCGAAAATAAACTACACCCCTGTGGGGATTTTTCTAAAAAAAAAATCTTCAGCAGAAAGAAATTACGACGTGGGGAACAGGGAGTTGTTGGCCATCAAAATGACATTACAAGAATGGAGACATCTTCTGGAAGTAACCAAGGAACCCATTCTGATCCTGACAGACCACAACAATCTTTCTTACATTGAAGGTGCTCGTTGTCTTGGGCCTCATCAAGCTTGTTGGGCATTGTTCTTCTGAAGGTTCAACTTTACCTTTCGTATATTCCTGGGACAAAGAATATAAAAGCAGACGCGTTGTCCCGTCAGTTTATCACTGAGGAGAAGTCACAAAGGGTTCCAGAAAGTATTCTGTTCCCCCAATTGTTTATCTCTGCCGCCTCTTTTAACATTCTAGATAAGATTTTGGAGTCTCAAACACAGGTCCCCGAAGGGCTAGAAGTACCTGATGGTTTTCATCCCAAAATTCTTGAATGGGGTCACTCCTCCAGATCTGCTGGCCATCCCGGGATTAAGAGGACTACAGATCTGATTCGGCGAACTTTCTAGTGGCCCAATATTATAAAGTATATTGTGAAATTAGTGAAAAAAAAAACTTAAAGTGATATAAAAAATATTAAAAGAATAAAGTATACTTAATCAAAGATGTAGTGAAAATTAATAAATTAATAAACGTGATATTAAAAAATAATATGTATGGGATAAGGAGAAAAAGAAAATACAGAATTTAAGTGCAGATGTATGGAACATAAAGTCTGGCATATGATGCAATCTTGGCACGAGTGTTCAGCCTACTCACAAGATTTAGATGGATAAAGAGCAGTTTGCAATTGGGGCTGCAACCCGTGTGGAATAAATGCAGTCAGGAACTCCCTCAGAGGCACACTCAGCAGTATGTAGATGTACAGTATATAGGAGAGATAAGAGAACACTACATAGTGCGATCAGTCTGATAGACAAAGTTTATATATAAAAAGGTATTAAAGTGCGCACTTACAATGTGCTAAATAAAAACAAGCATTGGTCACATAATTTGTGAGAAACGAAAGGTCACCGCACTGCTCACCGCCTCCCCTGGATACTCCAAGCTTCCTTTGCGTGCGGTCTGCTATCAGGGCCTGTCTCATTGCGCCCGTCGGAGCATGTGACATCACGGCTTCTCGGCTGGTGAACTACGGATCGCCTTCAGGTCCAAAAAGATCCCACTCTATGCGTTTCGCCCAGTATAGATAGACTGTGTTCGGCTTCGTCAGGAGTGTGTGTACTGAGGTAAATGGATCCTATATATACCTTCATAAATCAATTATGTAATTTAGCTAAAATAATTAGATCAGTCCTGATGGCACAGATGTCTTTCTTGTGTAGAACATGGATATGAACATATATATTGTGTAAATATGTCCCAAAACCAATATCTTACAGAAAACAATACACATGATATATAGGGTATGAACCGTCATGTAGACTATATAATACTTATGGAGGATACTATAATAGCATCTTACATTAATGAAGATGTATACTTCATAATTTAATAAACTCAATGGACTATTAATCTACTAATTAGCTATAAAGAGGAAGAGGGCAATCATATATGGTACAAATGGCTATGGAATTCTAGGGGCAGACTAGAAGATTATTTAGAAAATTTGGAAGATATATTCTCTTAAATGATGTTAATTAATCTCAAATAGATATAAGCCTTAGTAGAGGAATCATAGCTGAGTATTGCTAGAGGGACGAGACAAGTCCTTATATAAATAAATAATCCTAAATATATAAATGTGTGGGGGTGAATATAATTAAATAATAAAGTGTGAATATTTATTAATTAATACATGTATGTATGTATGTGAATACTTGGGGGTATAGAAATGACATTTCATTTACATGTACAACAAACATTCCTATAGCTGATACAATCTAATCATATTGTGCAATGAAATTCATTAAGAATAACAGATATTATACATTACAATGAAAATGACCTGTCCATTGCATACAGTATATGTAAACACTTATTCGACATTTGTTTAAAGCTACTATATAATAGCCATAATAATGGTTCTACAGTGTTATTCATCTATAAACAACAGATACAATACATTGAATGGTTGTAACATAATATGGTGATATCATCTATTAAAAGGTAAAATTATACAGACAGGATTATATAAATGTTTTATCCTTAAACGCAGAAGGCTGGGACGAAAAAAAGGAAGCAGGAAGGAACAGAAGAAAAAAACAAGATCATTAGATATAACCACATATTTATATCAAAAAAGGTGCAAGATCTATTTCTGCATTTAGACCTTTGGGAATAAGTGTCTTAAGGTGGTGGATCCAGAATGTCTCCCTTTTGAGCAACTCTGATCCCCTATCTCCTCCCCTCCAATGTGGTAATACATGTTCGATGGCCTTGAATTGCAAGCATGCCAGTTCACCACCATGAAATTCCACAAAACGTTTAGGTATATTATGATTCAATAATTTTCTTTTTATACCACTCAGATGCTCAATGATCCTTGTTCTCACAGGTCCGATAGTTTTCCCTACGTACTGTAACCTGCAGGAACATTCCAAGAGATAAACTACATAGTCTGACCTGCAGGTCATGAAAGTCTCTACAGTATATTAAAGCTTTCTCCTGTGACAATGGAACAAAAATGATTGTGGTCTGGTGACTTAAACTGGCATGCTGTGCAACTCTTACATCCAAAAAAACCTTTTCTATTTAACCAACTGTTATCCTTAGATTTAATGTCTCTAAGTGCACTTGGGGCCAGTTTGTTTTTCAAGTTGTTTGCTTTTTTGAAAATGACATTTGGTCTGTCTGGTATATTATGACCCAAAATTGGGTTGTTTTTCAAAATGTCCCAGTGCTTGGTGATTATGTTCCTAAATTTTCCTGCCTCCCTGTTGTACCCTGTGAGAAATGCAAAGTCAAATTTTCTATTCATCATAGGATCTTTTTGTTTCACTTTTAATAATTCGCTTCTATTTATTTCATCCACCTTATCCTTCGCCTTCTCCAATAATTCCATTTTGTATTTTTTCTCCAGGATTTTATTTTGAATTTTTTCTGATTGTATTTCAAACTGTTCTCTGTCTGTACAATTTCTCTTTATCCGGGTAAGCTGACTGGATGGTACATTGTCCATCCACCTTGGTAGGTGGCAGCTATCCCTTCTAATAAAGTTATTTTTAATCAGTGTCTTTGAAGTAGGTTTTTGTTTTCACCATATTGTTTTCTATGTATATGGTTAAATCAAAAAAATTGATATTTTGGTAATCCCATTCACTTGTAAATGTTAAATTATATGTGTTTGTGTTCATGTTCTCCAAACATGTTACTAAACTCTGTTCTCCCCCACTCCAAATCCTCTGCACATCATTGATGTAACGACGATAGAGGACAAGGTTTGCGCCCAGCTCTCCTTCCAACCAGATGTTATCCTTTTCCCAATCTGCCACAAACAGATTGGCGTAGCTAGGCGCGAACCTCGTCTCCATCGCTGTCCCACATTTTTGTAAATAAAATGTGTTCCCATACCAAAAATAGTTGTGATTTAATATAAATTTTATACTGTTGATAATGAATTCAATTTGTGATAAAGGTAATGTCTCGTCCCTCTGCAAAACTCTCTCTATTGCTGCACAACCCTGTGTGTGCTGAATTACGGTATATAATGATGCAACATCACAGGTGGCTAGGATGAAATGTTCCTCCCATGTCACATTGCTCAACTGATTCAATACATCCACCGTGTCTCTTAAGTATGATTTTTGTTGCACCACATATTTTTGCAAAAAGGTGTCTATATACATAGAAAGGTTTGCTATAAGTGAGTCAATCCCCGAGACAATTGGTCTGCCTGGGGGATTGACTACACTTTTATGTACCTTTGGGAGGAAATAGAAGACTGGCATCCTGGCTTTATCCTGATAGAGAAATTTATATTCTTTTTCGTCAAGTATGCCAGTCTCCCTTCCCCCATCTAAAAGGTTTTTCAGCTCCTCTGTGTATCTCTTAACAGGGTTTGATGGTAATACCATATAGGTGTTTGTATCTCCAAGTAGTCTTAATGCCTCCCTTTCGTAGTCTATCCTATCCATAAGGACTACACCCCCCCCCCATTGTCCGCCTGTTTTATGATTAAATCATTATTCTCAGTCAGTTGTTTAAGGGCTTCTTTTTCGATTTTTGTAAGATTTCCAGTTTTTTTGTTTTTTTGAGTGTTTTGTTTATCAGTTAAACCTTCAAAATATTTTGTAATTATCTGGAAGAAAACTTCCAGATGATTCCCAGTGGCAAAATGGGGGGGAAATGTAGATTTTGGTTTTAACCCTGTGTGGATGAATTGTCTTTCTTGTTCTACGATTGGGGGCACTTCTTTATTTAAGTTAGGTTCAATGTGTCTTCCTAAAAAATACCTTTTCACCGTCAGTTTTCTAAGATACCGATTCGCATCGATGTATAAATCAAAACTACTGTGTCCTTTCATGGGTGCAAACGATAAACCTTTAGATAATATACTTTTCTGTGGTTCTGTTAGTACAGCTTTACTGAGATTAAAGATATTTTCCATATTTATTTTGCACTCCTTTTTGTCTCTCTTCCTTTTTCTTCTGCCCCTCTCAGAGGAAACAGGGGCAGAAGAAAAAGGAAGAGAGACAAAAAGGAGTGCAAAATAAATATGGAAAATATCTTTAATCTCAGTAAAGCTGTACTAACAGAACCACAGAAAAGTATATTATCTAAAGGTTTATCGTTTGCACCCATTTTGGGTCATAATATACCAGACAGACCAAATGTCATTTTCAAAAAAGCAAACAACTTGAAAAACAAACTGGCCCCAAGTGCACTTAGAGACATTAAATCTAAGGATAACAGTTGGTTAAATAGTAAAAGGTTTTTTTGGATGTAAGAGTTGCACAGCATGCCAGTTTTAGTCACCAGACCACAATCATTTTTGTTCCAATGTCACAGGAGAAAGCTTTAATATACTGTAGAGACTTTCATGACCTGCAGGACAGACTATGTTTATCTCTTGGAATGTTCCTGTAGGTTACAGTAGGTAGGGAAAACTATCAGACCTGTGAAAACAAGGATCATTGAGCATCTGAGTGGTATAAAAAGAAAATTATTGAATCATAATATACCTAAACATTTTGTGGAATTTCATGGTGGTGAACTGGCATGCTTGCAATTCAAGGCCATCGAACATGTATTACCACATTGGAGGGGAGGAGATAGGGGATCAGAGTTGCTCAAAAGGGAGACATTCTGGATCCACCGCCTTAAGACACTTATCCCCAAAGGTCTAAATGCAGAAATAGATCTTGCACCTTTTTTGATATAAATATGTGGTTATATCTAATGATCTTGTTTTTTTCTTCTGTTCCTTCCTGCTTCCATTTTTTCATCCCAGCCTTCTGCGTTTAAGGATAAAACATTTATATAATCCTGTCTGTATAATTTTACCTTTTAATAGATGATATCACCATATTATGTTACTACCATTCAATGTATTGTATCTGTTGTTTATAGATGAATAACACTGTAGAACCATTATTATGGCTATTATATAGTAGCTTTAAACAAATGTCGAATAAGTGTTTACATATATGCAATGGATAGGTCATTTTCATTTTAATGTATAATATTTGTTATTCTTAATGAATCTCATTGCATAATATGATTAGATTATATCAGCTATGAATGAATGTTTGTTGTCCATGTAAATGAAACGTAATTTCTATACCCCCAAGTATTCACATACATACATGTATTAATTAATAAATATTCACACTTTATTATTTAATTATATTCACCCCCCCACATTTAGATATTTAGGATTATTTATTTATATAAGGACTTGTCTCGTCCCTCTAGCAATACTCAGCTATGATTCCTCTATTAAGGCTTATATCTATTTTAGATTAATTAACATCATTTAAGAGAATATATCTTCCAAGTTTTCTAAATAATCTTCTAGTCTGCCCCTAGAATTCCATAGCCATTTGTACCATATATGATTGCCCTCTTCCTCTTTATAGCTAATTAGTAGATTAATAGTCCATTGAGTTTATTAAATTAGGAAGTATACATCTTCATTAATATAAGATGCTATTATAGTATCCTCCATAAGTATTATATAGTCTACATGACGGTTCATACCCTATATATCATGTGTATTGTTTTCTGTAAGATATTGGTTTTGTGACATATTTACACAATATATATGTTCATATCCATGTTCTACACAAGAAAGACACCTGTGCCATCAGGATTGATCTAATACATATGAGGTTCCTACCACATCCGTACACAAGCTACACAGTACTTTCTTAATAAGTCATCTCTTTCACCTGTACAGATCACTTTTATCACTGATGTTATTTCGTTGCACCATAATTATTTTCTATTTGACACCATTTATTATCTCCAAACACAGGGCACAGCTATGGGCCCATCTTTCGCACCATCTTATGCTAATTTATTTATGGGGTTCTGGGAAACAATTTTTATTTTTGGGGACCACAATCCATATCGATCTAACATCATATTTTACCATCGGTACATCAACGATTTGATTATCATTTGGCAAGGTAGCAATATAGAATTGGTTGCATTTATTGACTACCTAAATGACAACATTTATAATCTCAAATTTTAATATCAATCTGACATATTAACTATCTAGATGTCTGTCTGTATATCGATATGGATTGTAAAATTCAAACGGATCTCTACCATAAAGCTAATTCCCGTAACTTCCTTCTCAAGGCCAATAGTGCACATCCCAGATACTTTATTAAAGGGATCCCGAAAGCACAGTTTTTGAGGCTACGTCGGATTTGTTCGACTGGACAATCTTTTATTGAAAAATCAACAGAATTGAAAAAAAGATTTCTGCCAAGAGGGTATAATACTGATAATATTGATTGGGCCTACAGTGAAGCCCTCAATACGAATCGGAAGGATCTCCTAAAAAAAAGTTAAGAAGAATAGAGATGTATTCTCCGAACAGTCAGCACCTCTATTTACTGTATATCTACTTTTAGCAGACAGTCTAAACAAATCCGCGAAATCATTTCAGGATATTGGAATGTGCTTGGTCTTGATGGTGATCTGAAAATTTTCATCAAGAAACCACCTAAATTTGTGTTTAGTAGGGCAAAAACGCATGGACATTATTTATCACCCAGTCTGTTATACTCTGACAAGAAGACTAACAATAAGTCTAAATGAAGAGGTTTTAAACCTTGTGGTAATTGCAATATGTGCCGCTGTGCAACTCCACTAAAAACGGTAAAAAATATACATACCAAAACTACCCATAGGCTTGACACTCTGATTACCTGCAGCTCTAATTATGTCATCTATATGGTTAAATGTGGTTGTGGAGACAAATATATTGGAAGAACTATACATCCACTTAAACAAAAGATAGCTGAACATCTGAGATCTATCAAACAAAAAGATGACAGGTGCCCAGTGTCAAGACATTTCTCGGCATGTCCTTCTGGCAGTGTGAATACATTTACATTCAGTGCCCTTGAGCAGATTTCTTCACCTGCCAGAGGTGGTAATAGAGAAACACTTCTAAATCGCAGAGAAATGTTTTGGATGTATACCTTGGGTACTCTTTCACCATTAGGGATGAATACGGATTGGGAATTGAAACATTTGCTAACTTAACACCCAGTCCGTATTCATCCTCCATTATACTTCAAGCTTGAATGTTCATGTTCTTATCAACATTATGCTAATGTGACTTATTGTGGATGTTCACATGCCTCTTCCTTTTGAGGTTCTCTCTTCAGGAAGTCTCCCCTGTTGAGATTGTAACTACAACATAATCTACTATTCATAATGTCTATATTTTTAATAATCGCTATGCTTAATTTGACATATTTCGCTATTCAATTATTTCACTAGGATGGAGTGAAGATGATAAAGTCCTTTTTCTATATTAGTTGAGCATCCTTCTAGTAGACCTCTTAGGTTATGTTATGTCCCAATGATTCATTGAGTCGGTTCATAAAAAGTTTATTTAATTAATTAATTTTATTTTTGATTTATATAATACTTTAATTCATTTATCAATATCCACAATAAGGTACATGTTTTTATCCTTTCCATTGATTTGATATATTTTATATACTGCACCGACACACTTTATTCGAGCAAATACCCGGTATGTACCTGGCAGATACCTGGAATGCGCCGCTCCTCACCTCTGACAAGCCCCGTTGCGTTTGCCTTCCCAGCCTGGGTTCATGCCTGGCTGATGGGCGGCTGATTTGTTAAATGATAATGATTAGGATTTAATAGGCTGCAATGCTTCGCGTGTCTACCAGATGGCATAAATTCATGAATTGTAATGCAGTATATATATATATACTGTGCAGTATTGCAGCCAGCGGGAATAAAATGCTTCAATCCCTGCCTAGAAAATAACCCAATATACTCGGGCAGAAAACAGTCACAAACCTCAATACACCCGGGTATACCCGAATTCGTGGGACTAGCCGAGCTCGAATAAAGTGTGTCGCCAGTGTACACTGTACATCTAAATTAGATTGTAAGCTCCTCTGAGCAGCAACTCCTCTTCCTTAATGTTACTTTTATGTCTGAAGCACTTATTCCCATGACCTGTTATTTATATTATTTGTTATTTATATGATATGTATTCCTACTGTGAAGCGCTATGTACATTTATGGCGCTATATAAATAAAGACATACAATACAATATTCATTGTTTTAAACTGTTTGCATTATTTATATATTTTCTCTGTGTCTGTTATCATTTTGTATCCTCTTAATTCATGCTGTGAGATTGGCATGGGTCCATGGTTGATTCGTGTTGACCCATAAATAATTTGATTTAGTATACGCTTTATCATTACCATTGCTTTCATGCTCTTTCTCACAGTGTACAGTTTGAATGTACCATTCATTTGTATGGCTGTTCTGCAGTTCACTCTGCTTACCCACGTGGCACTGTTGCAGTAGTTATGAGCGTCTTGCCAGCACCACAGTTTCTGTGGTATGTCTCGCAAGACGCGCGCGCCGCCGACATCACTTCCGGTTTTGGCAACTGCCTGCATTTCATCCCTATAAGAGGCACAAGACTACCAGGAAGGGTTATACTCTTTGACAAAGGGCATTTCCGCCCGAAACGCGTCAGAGTGATTTTTGTACCCTATTTTTGATGTCTCTACCTTTTGTTACCCAATAAATTATTTTTATCGCATTTTGGGTGTACCGCATCCCCTTATATTCCTCTCTTGCTGTGCTCCGCACCCTCCCCTGAGGATTCTACCACTGTCCACATTATATTTTATCGTTATTTTATTGATGATCTGATTTTTGTTTGGGAGGGTGATGTCATGTCACTATTATCATTTATAGGATTATTAAATAATAATGAATATCACCTTCACTTCACTTACACGTTTGATTATCAACATTTACATTATTTGTTTCTACTTTTATATGTAGATTTATCTCTTGAAATACACACTGACATTTTCCAAAAGGAAAATTCTAGGAATACTTATTTGAGAGCAGACAGCCACCACCCTATGACCCTTATTAAAGGAATACATAAGGGACAATTCATGAGAGCAAAAAGAAACTGCTCAAGTGAAGATGGTTTCCAAAAACAGTCCAAAGACCTGTATGATAGATTCCTAGCCAGGGGTTATATGTCAGAGGACCTGTTTGTTACTTGGGGAGGGGTGAGTGATATGAATAGAGAAGCGTTACTGGTTAGAAAACCTAAGATGGCTTCTACCCTTCGAGGTTCACTATTCATAACCCAGTTAAGCCGGCAGGCTAATCAAATAAAGCAGATTATAAAAAACATTGGGATATTCTGCACCTGGATCCTGTTTTGGGACCAGGTTTACAAGGCGGCCCTAATGTGTTTTTTAGGAGGGCAATAACCAGTTCTAATTCTTTATCACCTAGTCTTTTCTCATCTCAAATACATAGATCAACCCAATTGACCAGTGGGTGTGGCTGTTGTAAAGTCTGTAAACTTATGACACCGTCTAAAACCTTTCAGTCACGGTTACTAATGAAACTTTTCAGATTCATCACTTCATAAATTGTAAAACCACATTTGTAATTGACCTTCTCACCTGCGGCTGTGGTAAACAGTATTTTGGGCGGACAACGCGCTGTTTGAAAGTTCAAATTATGGAGTGTGTAAGGCTCATAAATCATAAAGATATCATTCATCCGGTCACAAAGCACTGCTCACACTGCATTCGGGGAGATAGTAAATATTTAAAATTCTGTTGAATTGGGTTTATTCCACCCCTCATTAGAGGAGGTAATCGCATTAGGAAACTGGACCAGATACTTACTGGATATTCATTTTGAAGACCCAGGTCCCATACGAATTG
Organism: Ascaphus truei; assembly: GCF_040206685.1. NCBI lineage: Eukaryota > Metazoa > Chordata > Amphibia > Anura > Ascaphidae > Ascaphus > Ascaphus truei. The sequence continues at coordinate 361,416,884 of NC_134483.1, read as the reverse complement.
CATATTGATTGGGATCTGGGGCACATTCTGTGATCCAGTGACCCTTCCTCTGTCTTCCTCTTTTCCAGTGACCCTTCCTCTGTCTTTATGGCACCTTTTGTAGTCTCTAAAATGTTTTGGTTCTTTTTATACAGGACAGTTTATTTCTCAGATATGAACCTTTGTACAGATCTAATCGATGTATATATATTTCATATTTCAAATTTAATTGTACTGGCTTAAGTATTCTATACCTTTGAGGTTTTGGAATGGTGACTGAGATATGACACTGTTTTTATATTTGTTGGTTACCTTTTAGAGTTATTCTAGTATATTTTTTATTGTCACTATATTTGATTTTCTTCTAATTCAATCTAGCTATGATTCAAATGTGCTATCCTTATCTTTATCTATTATTATTATTCGGGTATTGATCTTTTGTGGATTCTATAATCTTATTAATTTGGTAAGTAGCATTCTGTTCTCTTTTTTTTTATTTTTTATTTTTTACTTATTCTTATCTGTATGTAATTATTTTCAGATTATCCCAGACTTTATAGTATATTATAAGATGTTTTGTTGTATGGATGAGGATAGTAAAGTAAACAATTATATATTGATTTCCTTGGTACTCTCTTTGGATACACAGTACTATTATTTAATTTGGTTTAATTATTCAAATTGTTTTTTATTCTTTAAGGATTTTGTTTTTTTTATTATTTAATAATATATTTTGTTTTGTTATTTTTTGTTAATCTTTGTTTTTTTACTGTCTTATTTATTATTATTTTTTTTACTCCTTTGTTTTTGTTATTACTGTGTATTACATTGTTTTGGTTTTAATACTCTTTTTGGCATTGGTTTTACTTACTTAATGGACATCTATATGGAAGTTGTATGTTTATTTTTCAACTATTGATCTTCTTAAGTGCTGCTCAATGTTCTAAAAGAGTATGCGCGCCTCCATGCATAGTCTGCAGGGATGGCAATATGCACATGACAGCGCACTCTCGCTGATCCCCTGACATAGTTTGTCTATGTGGAAATTGTTCAATAAAGCTTTTTTTTTTGCACAAACTTGCAAGTATCCAATTAGGGCAGGCGCTATCTTTATTCATGTAGGAGCGCGAGGTTCATTGGACGGCAACGCGTGACATCATACACTGGCGCGAAAAAGTAAAATACAAAAATGCCGGTTTTAACTATTAACTGCACCTTGATAACGGGTGTACGGCCCGAAACCCGTAGGTGCGCTTCTTGTGTATCGAGGGTCTAACTTGATCCAGAAAAACGTTTCTATTTTTATAAATGTGAGCCTCCTCCTAATAATTTTTTGGCAGTGCTCTGCCTTGTTCCTATTTTTCATAATGATTTTTAAAACTGATAGGAGATTACTAACAATTTATCAATGCATTCAAATGTATTCTTGATAAATATGTCACATACAGTATGCATCCTCACATATTTAAAGTAAATAAAACAAACTATAACTGTTGTACAAAATGCTATTACCTCAGCAGGAATAATTTTTGTTTGCTTCTCATAGTAATCTTGGAGTCATTAGGATTATCCTTACTTCTTCTATGAACAAAGCATGATTATATGATTGAACTTGCTCTAACCCAGTATTCAACAGATGATTTTTCAAAGGAAAATGCTTTTTCAGCTGTAATTTTACATAATAGTGATAACATCAATCTCTACCTGAATTAGAAGAACAGAAATAATGCAATAGGAACATAAAGCTCATTTTTTGGGACATGCTGTAGCAAACACTTGATCTGGAGAGCACTGGCTAAAGTGCACTTGAATTAAATGTGAAGTTCAAGCCAGAAGGAGTATAAACAAAGACATATTTAATCAATGTAGCTGGACTTAGATACCTGTTGTTACTGTATCACTAGTTATTTATATATTTGTCTATCCTTATGCTATGGTTTTAAACAAAATTATGAGGATTATGAGGATTGAGAATGCACCAATGACGTCAGACATTAGGAAAAAATTATCTTACAACATTTGACATCAGTGGTAAGAGGTTAGCACAAGGTAAATCAACCAATCTCATTTGTTTATTTACTATCTACTGTACTACGTTATGTGACAACACCAGGCCTTTTGAAAGGGCCATGTCCTCTCATAATACTTCAGAAGATTGTGGAGAAAGCATTAGTGAAAAGAATTCTTGATTTAAACAGAGAATATAAAGAAGAACCGATTTAAAGATTGAGGAAATGTTACAAGGTTTATTTTACTATAAACAAAGGATCATGGATGTTAATCAATGTTGAGGATAGGTTGTCCAGGGGCTTGGATGGCTGCTGTTTGCTGTAAGCCATCAAACCCTGGATTAGAACTCATTTGAAGCCTTTGGTTTTATTTTTTTTTAAGTTCTGAAAACTTATTTTTATAAATTGTTTAAGTGGCCTTTGGCCCAAAGATCATGGAGGATCTCGAAAGGATTTGGGTGACTGTCTCTTTAAGAAACTTTTTCTGCAAAGATTTTGTCTGGTGTCTGTCTCTGGGTGGTACTTTTGTTTTTGCATACAGACACTGGTCTTGGGCAGATGTAATTTAACTTCTCTACTAAGACAACCCACTTTATTAACATACACATTCTTTACACACGATACTATTCCAAATAAGAAGATGCAAATTCTGTCCTATCAGATACTAGTATGAATCATAGATGTATCACTCTATCCAATCACAAGTTAATAATCTATGCCACTCTTTTGTATTGGGAGACAATAACTGTTTGGAATTTCCTTTGTTTTTTTTTGAGCATATACCTGAGTATGGCTCTTATCTTACTAATTAGTAAAATCAGCTGAAGAATTACTCAATTGTGTTTCAACTTATTCCTAACTTATTCTTTAACAATTGGTGCCGTGACTCGGATGGACGTTTCACCCAGATCCAGGGAGTGCCCTCAGATGCCCAGAGAGACATGCGGCCAGGTGAGAAAAACCTGTTATCTATTTTTTGTTTCTTTTTTTCAAAGTCTCTCTGGCTGTCTGGGGTAAGTCTTTGTGGGCCATTGTGTGACACTCCATGCAAACTAAAATTTAGGAATGAACACTGGCATTGTGACCATGGTAACTGTGATTAGATTGGTAAACACGAAGAAGCCCATGGAAAGCTCCCATGGCATGTTATCCGCTCATATAAGTGAGGAAAGAGATTATGGATATCCTCACACATGGATTATGTAGTAGATGTGAGGGAGGAAATTGTTGTACCATGTTCCAAACAGAACTTGAAGTACTAATATATTATGGTAGACTGATGAAAGTATGTGATAAGCCTGGGCACAAAACTAATTTGGTCAGAAGGAGACAGTTTTGACAAAGAAGTAATTAAGAAAGTAAAAAAGGAAGGTAATGGTTGGTCCTTGAGAAAATGCAAGGAGGATGCCTGGTGGATTTTGAAATGTTTTCAGAAAGTGAGAGAGAAACACAAGTTGATTTCATGCAATGAAAGTTCGAAAAGTGAGGTCAAGAAAGGAAATGAAGCCCTTGGCAAAATACAGACAGAAATGACATAAGAAACACAATGCAGACAGACTAAGATATTATACTCAAGTGATGACTGACAGTACAGGATACCTAACAGGAGTAGAAATAGACAATACTGATGTGAAAAGATTTTGTAAAGGAAAAAAATACAATTTTTTTTTATTAATCATGAATATGAGCAGGTTAGGAGTTTATACTGCCTAAAATCCATTCACAGCTCATGTCTTGTAAGTAAGTGCTGCCTATGGACCTCCCCCCCTTAGCCCCCCCCCCCCGCTCTCTTCCCTGAAGGAATGCAATTAGCTACATGATGCACAGACACAAACTAACTTCAAAAGGCAGACGACAGTAAAAATAAAAGTAGTTTTAAATCAGTTTATAAAGAGATGCATTTATAAACATTATGAAAGTATTCAGATTAATAATCATAAGACTAGAAAAGGAGATTCTTATTTAATTAGTTTTTTATTGTTGCAGGAATAAGAAATGTTTTTGTCACCACGAGTGTAGCAATGACAAGGTATATTTTTTTTAGGATCATAATTAATTATTTAGCTACAGATCAGAAGAGTATGATTCTGATTTGTCTGTTTTATAATTCTGTGTTCCGGACTGGTAACAGAAAAGGTGATAACATTTTAAATGTTTTGATAAATGTTTTTAAGAAAGGTTATAGTAGATAGGGATGAAAGGGATGTTTGAAGAAGGTGACAAGTAACAACATGATGGAGGGGGGGAGGTGTGGATAAGAACATTGGCAGAGAGGCAGACAGGATATACAGTTGTTTGAAAAAGAAAGTACACCCTCTTTGAATTCTATGGTTTTAAAAATCAGGACATAATAACAATCATCTTTTCCTTAGCAGATCTTAAAATTAGGTAAATATAACCTCAGATGAACAACAACACATGACATATTACACCGTGTCATGAGTACTGGGTCCAGATATCAGAGACCCCCTGCGGTGAGCACCCTCTGGTTTGCCAAACTCAGTGGAGCCTGCCCAGTAGGTGCACCAGGTGGACTGGGGGGAAGAGGCAGAATGTTGGCGGGTTTCCCATTGGTCAATTAATATGTCCCGTCCACAGGGCATCCCAAGTCGGTTTGGCACGCCCCCCTTACATCTGCCAAAGGACAAGACCCTATTCCTATTAGCTGGCAGTGAGGAATTCCCACTCTCTGATTGGTTGCTCCTCCTACCTCCATGCTGAAGATAGAACAGTGGAAGGTATGTAAGGAGAAGCCCCAGTCAGAGAACCAGACGATCCTGTTTCTTGGGCCGGTGAAGCAAAAGCAGACATTTCAAAGTTGCTCTTTTGCGAATAGCAGATCAACAAGCGTCATTTTTGGAGCTAAGAAAGCCTTCCTAGCTGAGGCTATGTCAGGCGCGAGGTCCAAATTCTCTTTTTAGAACGTAGCGGTTGCGTTTCCAGGAGAAAAAAAAAGTTTTCAGGAGAGCCGGGTGGATTTGCCGATAAGGATAAGCCTTCCGAAGCAGGTGCCCTGTACCTATTTTATCCCAGATTTCACCCCCAGTGCCCCAGTAAGTGTGTTTTTTACCTGTATCTTTGCATTTCACTATGTACGTGGGTTTACCCGAATAAACCTCATTTTATTCCACTTCTATGTTTTACCTAGTGAATGATCTCAGTATAAATGTGTTAAAAGTCCTGGTCTCCCGTGCCAGCATGTAAAAAGGTTTTGCCAAGCAATGCCTTTACTAGCCTTAATAGTATGAAATGAGGGTTAGTGTAGTAGTTTAATCCCCTCAGTTCCAGACCAACAAGTTCAAGCCTTCCTTGTTATGCATTGGAAGCCTATAAAGTGTCAAAGAGGTTAGAATAATTGGCTGCCATAGGATAAAGTAATAATTTGTATTACATTAACTTATGGTAGACGTATTATATTGCTTTGTTTTTCTTTTTTAGATTATTCAGAAAATTGTGATAGTGGCTATTGAGGAACTCCAAACTTACCATCAAAATGTCATATGCAAATTAGTTTCTTATCTCATGGCTATCATGCATCTATAAATCTTAGTAAATATCAAAACATCTGAAAAAATAATCATATTTTTTGTTTTTAAAAAACACATAATATTATCAACAATATAACTGAGCATACAGAACCTAGGCCTTTGTGCTTTGTAGCACCATGTGTAGGGCTTTTTTTAATGTGAGTGCAATACTTACGTATTTTAACCTTTATAACACTATTATCAATTTTTTCTTCTGTTTCAGCAAAATTGCCTCAAGATAATGTTGTTAGGAAAGGCTGGGAATTACCCATTGATCTTGTTGCATGTTGGCACCAATTATAAAATTAGAGCAAGATGGAGGTTCCTGCAAAAGGATTTTATAGATATAGGCTACAAGTTTATGGAAAGGAGTAACAAGAAAGTATTTTTTTTTAAATTTTACCTGTGCCATGCATGAACTTATGGAGTGTGACGGTTCAGGGGATTCCTGCTTCCCAATGTGTCCCCGTCACCCCTGATCTCCCTGCCTCTGACCCTTTTCCTCCACCTCCTCGTTCATCTCTCCCTTCCTCCTCCCGCACCCGTTCCTCTGTGCCCTGTCGCACGTACGTCCAGCTGTCACGCGCGTTCCCCGCAAGGTGTGCGCTTATCCCCAAACTCCTGATCTCTCCCGTGGCACTCTGCTCTCGCGGCGCCTCTCTATTCTCTCTCCCGTCACGTTACCTCCTTCAGCTGCGCCTTCTGCCCCCTCGCTGTCCGTGGCGAGCGCCCCAGCGGCGCAACGCTCCTCACGTTCCCTGGCACACACTGTGCGCGCGCATCCAGCCCTTACAGAAGGCACGCTCACCCGCTCCACTTGTAGGTCTTCCCTGAGCCCTGGTTCCGCCCTTCATAGTGTGCAAGCTATTTCCCTCTCTGATTTACCTGTCTCCTCCCTCACTCCTTCTGACCTATCTCTGCAACCCCTCACAATATCCTCTGCTCCTCCTCTCTCTCCCATTGGTGTTCCCTCCTTTATAATCCCTGTCTGGCCTCTAGCTCATTTCTCTGCATAGCTTCTTGTGACCCCTGTGTGTGCAGTCTCTATGCTTGGCTCTCCTGTCTCTTTCAGTGCTGGTTCCTGTCCCTGTTTACCTTTGGATCTCCCTGGCTTGAACTCGGCTTTGAATTGGATTACCCTGCTGTCTCCTGCCCTTGGACCCTACATTCGGATACGTTTACGCTGCCTTCTCCTATCCTCAAACACTGGCTTATGGACTTGATTACGCTTCTCTCTATTACCCCTGAACTCTGGCACACAGACTTTACTATCCAAACTCTCATACCCAGGACATTGCAAGTATCTGCTAACCTTTCCTCAACAGGCCCGGCAACGCACTACCACACTCCGGGCATGCCATCACTGCTGTGGGTGCGTGTTAAAACCTTACCCACCTCAGTACTGGGGACTGGCCAGGTCTGCGGGCATACAGGCGTTACATGGAGACATTTGGAGCGTAATAATTGCATGGATATAAATTGGTGTCAGAAGAAGCGATTTGGTTTTTTTAAGCACTGAGGGGTTGTCTCTGGTGCTATCTTTATAATAGGGATGGATTACACGTCAACAAAGAGGAATCTTCTGTGCTAGGGAAGAGTATGATTACAATATTGGATGAGATTTTGAACTTGGAGTGGGAAGAGATAATAAGACATAATGGGCTACACAGAAAAGAGAGAAATTGGGAAATATATAATACATGGGTCATGGGGTAGAGTGGTGGGATAGGACAGCTGAGTAAGTTGGAAGCCACACATAATCAATATAGGAAATACTACCAATACTATCAAGTTTTCATTCCATGGAAGGAAAAAAGGCAGGAGCTGTAAAGCAATAAAATAGTATAACATCTAAAATAAATTGTTAGCTAAAAATTGATCCTATATTTATTTGATGACAGGTGAAATCTGTATTATTTTAAGGATAGGTATACAGTATAAGATATGCTTGACTCTGGTATGGATATCAGTTGCCTTGGAATACCATGGAATGATACATTTTTGTGTTTGCTTTAATAAAAATGTGTTTCAATTGTTGATGGAAGAAAGATACAAAGAGACATTATATGACAGAAACTGCAAGATTGTCTGATTTATAGGAAAATAAAGAGACAGCTAGACATATACAGTAATAAAAAGCCTCAGATTAAGGCTCGTATTTACTAGGCGGTGCTATACGATTATACATCTTCCAGCCCCAGAAGACACTTTACGGTCTATTTTCTTGAATAAGCTGGAAAGTGTGTTATAAAAATATCACAGCCAAGTAAATATGGGCTTAAGCACAGTCAAGAAATAGAAAAAATTAAATAAACATACTGAACAAATATGTGCAGACAGAATTGACTGCTGGATATACCGTATGCACTTGTAGTGTTTAGGAAAAAATGCAACCAATTTGTTACACCTATCCCATGCTGGCTTTAGCCCTATCTTGACTATGTACATGTAGCCCCTTTTCCCTATAACTAAAGGAACCACCAGTACTGCAGTTACATGTTTGGCTACCAGAAGGCCTGAGCCTCCGCCACTGGGAGCCTGCGGTGTAGCTTGATTTCCTCGGTGCAGTGCCACCACCTACAAGTGATCACAGCGTAGTGGAATGAGCTCCTACACAGGAACCCACAATAATAGCAAAAACACACACACACGCACGTATATAATAATGGGTTTTACTGAACATATGATTGTCACGGGAGACCAGGGATTTACACCTTTATACCGGGATCATATCCCTGAGCAAAACCAAGAAGTAAAACAAATTGTGATTTATTCCTTAGAAACAGACGTACACACAATGGATTAGAATATACAGGAGTAAACACACTTTCTGGGGGTCTGGGCTACAAAACTAAACTTTACTAGTTGAAATAATCCATAAAACAAAGTCTTTATTTTGACCTGGAATTAGCCCGAAAAGTCCTGGAACTCAAATTGGCATGAAGTTCCTGATGCCACCGCTGTATCTCTTCCGGAGATGCCAAAATCCCTTGACCGGGAGATAGTACCAAACATCCTGGTACTCTTTTCGGCATGTAGTTCCAGCCCCGACCGCTATGTTCCTTTCTCAGAACTTGGTCCCGAAAAGTGGGCCAGAAAATTTTCAGCCTTGAAATTTCTAAAGCCAGCTCGCGTCTATTTCTCTAAGAGCATCTTGTGGTGAGTTCAAATTTGCCGCTGCTGTTTTGTGGCTTTGAATCTGAGGTCCGGATTGGCTGCTGGGTTTCTTATAGTATTTCAGATTCATTCATGATATACTACAACCAATCAGAGCCTGGGAACTTTACAACAAGCCAATCAGAGGGCTGCCAGTCTTCCAAAGCCAGGCAAGCGATTCTTCTGACTGTAACAAGGGCATGCGCGAGTTTGCCGCTTGTTATTCTGAAGTCACTCACTGGGTTAGGTACCTTCAAGTCTGGGAAGGCAAATGCTAGCCACGATGGCTGGCATTGTTTCCCGGACGTGGGTACTCCACCTAACCATCCTGCCCAAATGGCTCTAACACCTCTTGCAGAATTGGTGGCTTTGAAGTACCGACCTAGGGCAGACTCAGTTGCATCACAAATTGGTAGCCAACTAGCCCCACTCAGTCTTTGAATGTCCCAACTTATAAGTATAATACATTTACAGCACTCATCGGCACTTTTTGAAACCCGCTCAATTCTAGTCGCCCCGATCAGCTTTTTGCTGCTGATCACCGCTCTAGAATTGAGATTTTCACGCCAATTCGTTCCGCCAACTAAAGTTGGCAAGTTGGTGGGGGAGAAGCATTGGCAAGGGCGATATTTAGAAAAAATCTGGCCTTTTTCCTGCCTGGGATTGATGCCGGGGTCTCCGGAGCTGATACCCATTAATACCCGCACCGAAAGCCCCTGGCATGCATCCGAGGCAGGAAAAATGCATTTACAGCCCACTTCATTACCTTAGCGGCTAACCGCTAATGCAATGAAGGGGTTAACCACCCATGCCAAGTTTATTGTGGGTAGCGGGGGTGGGGTATTTGGCCCTTGGTGGCTGTTTAGGGCTTGCGGGGGGGTTGCGGGTGGACCTAACCCCATCATTACCTTAGAGGTTAGTACCGCTACGGTCATGAAGGGGTTAACCCCTCCCGCAAGCCCTAAACACCCACCGTGTATGTATATATATATATATATATATATTTATATATATATATATATATATATATATATATATATATATATATATATATATATATATATAGGCTATACGATACCGTGTGAGCAGATATCAGAGGCAGCACTCCAGAAGATAGTCAAAAAAATTGGTATTTAATGTGACATATAAACCAACGTTTCGGTCCTCCACACGGGACCTTTCTCAAGGTGATGAACAAACAGAGTGAGTCATAACACATATATATACCCTAAACAACCAAAGCAAACAGGTGCAACACATGATGTAATATATTAATCACTTACATGCTGTATACAGGAGCTGCCCAAAGGCACCAGGCTGTCAGATGACAGTGAGAACGCTGTAGCGCTCCTGCCACGTAAGCAGTGTTAACTGCGCATGTGTGTGTGAGGAGTAGAAGTGTCAGAGTGCTGAGACTCCTGTCACATGGTGCCGAGCCAGTGGAGGGCGCATCTAGGCAATGGGAATAGTTACTGCGCATGTGTGAGCATAACGCTGTAGCAGGGAAAGGTTGGATCGTGGAGACCCATAGATTAGCCATTGCGCATGCGCGAACCGCCTGTAAAGAAATAAATAATGCGGAACTGTGCGCGATCAACAGCTGATGCGCTTGGGCTCATGCTGGCACATAAAGTGTGTTGTGGGAGACCCTAGCACATGTCTGAACTATGTAGAGCCAACCTGTGTCAAAAAAACGAGTGCTGTTACCCATGTTTATGGCCTCATGAAGAACTTATTAGGAACAGTGAGGGAGACAATGCGCATGTGCAAACTGGCAATGATAATTAAATAAATAATAGACGGATCAAATCACTTAAAAAAACGTCTGCTCTCTGCTAATACAAAGAATGACTGTGGAACCAGGCAAAGCACACCCATAATGATGACCCATAGTAAATTGATAAGCTGTATAGCAGCAAGACTATGTACCCGAAGGTAGAGTCTGATGCACTGCATCATGTAAGCAAAGCTGCCAGCATGAAATTTGTAGTAGCATAAGCTGATATATGAATGGGCTATCAAAGAAAAGGACGTGGGTTAGCCCCTGCAAAAATATCAGCATGAAAAAATGTTGCACCAACAAAAAACACCAATATAACAGTGCAATACAGTGATACCCAATACATGTGAACATATAAACTGAGATGAGCTGACGCATTAGTAATATGCATGCATTTGTATATACTGTGTTGGACCAGCACCATATTTTATATATATATTTATATTTATATTATTTATTCACTCACATTTTCAGTATCTATCAAAATTCAGTTTTTTCATATACACTCTGTTTATTTTTATTAGATCTAACATATGTTCTAGCTCACGCACTTGATTAGGGCTTTAGGTAGCGCAGATTTTTGTCTTTCTTTGTTTATTTTTGGAGTGGTGGTGTTTTGCATTACAATGATAGACCCTCCAGCATCACATGGGTTAAATTCCTTAACTGCCAACGGTTACTGTAATTATTATTATTATATTGACCATTGGTAGTACAGTTTGTATTTGCATGCTGATGTTTGTCCTTAGTTAAGGAAATTGCAACAATGACTACCTCATTTTTACTGTAAATAAAAACTGCATATCTATCATGGTTCTATTGATTTGAGAATACATTTGGAAGCAAAATGTATACTTTCAGTGTTAATCAGATGTCAAGCTGAGTAGAAATTAGTACAGGTGTATATTTGGAGTATGAACGGTTTATTATAACTTTTTTTAGTTGAAGAAAATGTTAATTTCCTGTTTCTGTGATATACTCTTAATGCCCAAGTTTGAACTGCGTTTTTTAACAAACGTTTTCCAGATTTGGGGAGATGTGGGTCAATCTTTGAGTTTGTCCACATTGAGCAAAATTAGAATATAGCAAATACACTCAGTTATGATATGATAATTATTGCTGTAATCTACAGTGTTAACATTTAAAAGACTGATTAGATTTGTACTTAATACAGAAAGCAATAATGATGAGTTTGCTGAATAGTGATTAGAAGATAAATTAAAAACATAAACTGCACTACTGCACTAGAACTAATGCCTGAATACATCAAACTGCATTAACCTAAAAATGCAGTATTATCACCAAGCTCCCAGTGGCAGAGGCCCAGGCCTTCTGGTAGCCAGACAGTTAATGGCAGTACTGGTAGTTCCTTAGTTACAGGGAAAAGGGGCTATATTTGGAGGAACAGACCTGGGGTGCCTGACTCAGAAGTGCAAATTGTAAAAAATTCCACACATGTTCTCCCCTTCCAAGCAGCAGGTCTGCGACTGGGCCTTGGAACTCAGCGAGTCTCCCTGACATGTGGTCGCGGTGGGGTATTTGCCATTCGACACAACCTTCTGAGAAGTCCTTGACCGACATAGGCCTCTCCTGGCCTTTGCTAACATTCAGCAAATAGGCCAAAAGTGGGTTCCCACTTTCCACTGGAGCATCATCATAATGGCGACCAGCAAGGAGGTGAATGAGGCCAATACCCCCAGGGCACTACACTTTCTGGAAGCCCTGCCCATGGGTTGTCCGGTAATGTTTCCTGAACTATCAATGCCAATAGCAACATCCAGCCCGCCACTCTCAACCAAGGCACCGCACCGAGAGGGAAGTCTGCGTCCTTCTTACACCCCCGGGAAGAAGGACGCCCTGCTCACAGGGTGCTTGTTACTCTAAGAACAAACAGAGAACAGAAACCTAGAATGGGCACTCAAAACATCTATTAGGTGATAAATGAAAGGGTTAAAACATAATACTTTATTAGCCTCTTAAAATAAAGGGGAGTAAAACGAGTATTAAATGATGAGATCCTAAATATGAACATTCAGTGCAAAGTTCTGGATCAGATATACAGATTGCAAAGATCACTAGAATAGTGTCTTGCAGTCAAAACAAGTGGTTAAAATACACCACTTGTAAGGGTAACCTGAGGCAGCTAGAAACTCTACTGCAGTAGTATGTATGAGTGCACAGACCATGGATAACACTGAAGCAGCGGACAAGGAGGCAGATCCTAGCCAGGTCTGCCAATAGCTAGATAGTATGGTAGGTGACTAAATGACACAGAGTACTAGCTATAGTGTAAAAGGGGACGATAGACAGCACTCTGATAGTGTTAAATTTATGCAATTGCAGGGTGCACGGAACAAAAGGGGACCCTTATTCCCCTGTATAGTACTAACAAATCTACGTAAGTACCAGCACTCACTGTCTAATAGCTAAATGATGAAAACAGTTGTAATGCAGAATAAATATTTAATAATAAAACGAACCAGAAATAAATCAAATGTGTTTGCAGAAACCAGTATCATAAATGGGCATGTCACAAAGTGAGGGGTGGGGGAGAGGGGGGGAAAGGAAAAGGGGAAAAAACATGAAACACAAGGAATATACACAAAAAACGGAAAGCGGAAAATATGCTAGGGGGGCGACGTTTCGAGGGACTACCCTGGTCCAAAAGCACCCAGAGGTACTTCCCTAAGCCTCCCTTCCCCTATAACTGGTCAAATCAGACACCCCTGAAAATAGATAGCAAACATACAGTGTAGGCTAAATACAGCTAAACAGCTAATAGCAGGGCAGCACGAATCCACTCAAGTCAATGCCAGTAGTTCAAGTACCACAAGAGCAGAAGGAGCAGAGCCACAGAGGGTTTGATTACTGTCTTCATTTGCTTTTCCCATTAACCTTTCATTGACTGTTGTGGACTCCTGGTGCCTCTTTGCAAGCTGCTTTCTTGCTAGCTGTGTTCAGCCTTTACTGTACCATTGCCCACAGTTTCTTGTGGTACTTGAACTACTGGCATTGACTTTAGTGGATTCTTGCTGCCCTGCTATTAGCTATATTTAGCTTACACTGCATGATTGCTATCTATTTTCAGGGGTGTCAGATTTGACCAGTTATAGGGGAAGGGAGGCTTAGGGAAGTACCTCTGGGTCCTTTTGAACGAGGGGGAATGGGCCAGATGAAGAGGTAGTCCCTCGAAACATCGCCCCCCTAGCATACTTTCCGTTCTCCGTTTTTTGTGTATATTCCTTGTGTTTCATGTTTTTTCCCCTTTCCTTCATCCCTCCCCCCCCCCACCCCTCACTTTGTGACATGACCATTTATGATACTGGTTTCTGCAAACACATTTGATTTATTTCTGGTTCATTTAATTATTAAATGTTTATTCTGCATTACAACTGTTTTCATCATTTAGCTATTAGCCAGTGAGTGCTGGTACTTACGTAGATTTGTTAGTACTAGCTATTGTGTGTACTACAGACACCACAAGGAGGATAAGTGGTAAAGAGTCACGTTGCTACTGTATGGGGTGTAAATAACCAGAGACAGAGGATATACTCAATATCAATGGTAATAGAGATGGGGTACTTAGCTGCCGGTGCGCTGGTCCTGGGGAGCTCCTATAGTCCCAAATGTTCCAGTACAAAGAAGAAGAAGCAGGCACACGTGTGCCTGCATCTTCTTCTGTGTAAATAACCAGAAACAGGGTCTGGAGATGTTACTCGGTTCACCTGGATAGATAATAAATCCTTGGTCTGTTGAGACTTAGTATACAGGGATCTAAATGGTCCCCAGCCAAACAATGTGGCAGATGTGTAACACTAGATACATACACTGGGTACACTAATAGAGAAAACGGGCACAACTCAGGAGGAGTCAGCCCGTATACCTCTCACAATAATATGCCTGTGGTGTTTGTCAAATGCAAAGTAGAGATCACACAGTGCAGACCTCAATGGGTGAGTGATGATTATGAGATAACAGCACTGACCCAACACCTGCTCTGTTAATCAGGTCTGGTCAATAAAAGGTAAGTGCTAGTGAGAGGGTGAATCAATAGTATAGCATGGTAAGGGAGCACCAATGTACACCCTACTTCTCCTAGTGTAGGCAGAAAGAGTAAGAAGCTCCTGGTTAGAAGTGCTTTTTTGATAATCCAATCATAAAAGCCACTTAATAGTATGCATGCTGCAGATGCTAGCAGACAGTGCCGCCAGCTGACTCGCAAGTGAGCATGTGAGTCATGCGCGTGCACCCGTATGCCGACGCGCACGTTTTGCGTTGCCACGCTTCCTTAAGGCAGATACGTGCACCCTCCACTCACTTTGGACCCCTCCTCTTATCTCCACCAGAGGGAGGGGGCACTGTGACAACCAACATTCATCTATGGTTGAAGAAAAGGGGTATTCAACCCCTATATGGGCTGGAGTATCCAACCGCACACTCAGTTTTCAGAGCCAGCAGCGATGGAGGAGCTACCCTACCTGTGCTTCTGCCTCTGCGCACTTTAGTCAAGTCCACAATGGCCAACTGTGTTATGGGACATTACTCCTTGCGAGGGGGGTTCCTGGAGGTAAAGATACGGGAGACCACCCGCTTGATGTGCCTGTGTCCCAATTGTACTTTTCCAGGCCGAGACCTTGTGTGGGGAGCTATGTGCCCGGAGTGTGGTTCAAGCTATTTTGCACCCTGGCCACTAACGCCTATGGCCTGTTTCACTAAAGAGTTGACCGATCCTGATACCGGGTCCGACAATGGGGAGGCTTCCTTTGTAACCGCTGGTGCCGACCAAGTTCCTGAAACTGTTCCTCAGCCGGAACAGATCCAAGAATGCGCTGAGCAGTGATCCGGTCTTTTTGTTACAGCCCCACAGGCCCGTATACCTACTGTCTTCACCAAAGATAATAACCCTACCGGGGACCTTGAACAATGGTGCCATTCGGTTCTGGAGGCAGCGACATGTGGCTCGAAGGTGACAGCCTCCAGCAAGTCGACCAGCCACCAAACCTCACCTCCAGCAAGTCTTAAGGTTCCAGAATATCCGTGGAGAGGTGAGATATTACCCCTTTGCTCCCAGCAGGAACCGATGGAGATGGTCAATGAGACGATACCCTCCGGTACCAACTTTTATGCAGAGGATGATGGCAGTAACCTTGATCGGGATCCCATGATGATGGAATCTGATGACGTCATACCGACGGTGACTGTAGGGCGGACAAAAAATGGCCGATCCCCACTCCGGTGAGTACAGCTACATTTACTTCAAGTTTGAGGTCAATTAGAGGGTCTTGACGGCCTTCCCCTGGTCGCCGGGAAGCTGCAATCCCCATTACAGTGTTACCGTTCATACGCGAGACTGTGGCTGAGCACCAGACTTATGTCATGGATCAATCGTTTCCGCCAGCGATAGAGTATTATATTGATGGTTTGGAGGGAGTACCTTAATGGGAGGTGGCTCAGATTGAGGATCTTATTCCTCATGCTTCTATAGAGACTGTTCTACCTGAGTTGGAACCACCAGCGAATTTCAAGAGAATGGTGAGATGGGAGCAAAATTGGCTGCCAATATGGGCCAATGTTTAAGAATGATTTCTAATCTTGCTACTCCACGTACCATAAGTGGACACAAATGCAATGAAAAATTGTCTGCTGCTAGCCACATCTGTGCGTTTCTTAAGGAGACTGGGTCTCGTCTAACACTCGGCTTCTTGTCTCTATTCTGATAGCAATGATGTGAGATACCCTCTGTTTGAGAATTTTTGTTGCATCTCATCTAGTCATGTAGGTACCAGTGGAGGACTACTGATGATCCGCCTGGCCCTAAGAAACTGGCTATAGGGTAATCCCTTAGCAGTGCCATGTGGGTGATAACTTGAATAGAGAAGCAAGTTATTCCTGTCTGTATTCTTGATATATGTCAGACTCTAGAATGTTTCCCTTATTAGAGACTGTGGTGTCTAAGAAGTTAATGGAGTGGTCATTGATCTGGAAAGTGAAACCAATAGTTTCCTTTGTCCTATTGAGATCAGAAATAAAGTTTAGTGCCTCCTGCTCTGTACCAGACCAGATTAAAAAGATGACATCAATAAAGTAAACCCACATACACTTACATCTCATGTACTGCTGCGGCACAGTTTATTCGAGCATTTGCCCGTTCTGTGCCGCAGCAGTAGCCTGGCGCGCGCCCGAGTGTGACGGGCGCACACCGAAGCAGCGGAAGAGCGCCCTCCGATCGGGGCGCTCTCCCTACCGCTGCCGGGTCCGCCGGGTCCCCCGGAACCCCCTGCCGCTGTCCCGCGATCGTGTGTCGGTAGTGTACAGCGGACGTACATAGACTATGTAATTCTCAAATTTCATCATGAAGATGTTGGCGTATGTGGCGCCACATTCGAACCCATCGCCATACCCTGTTTTTGTACGTAAAATTAGTCCTCAAAGAGAAATAATTTTATCTAAGAATTATGGACAGCAGATCTAGAATAAACATATGTTCTTTTGGGGTGAATGAACGATCAGTGTCAATGAGTTTCGTGACTGACTCAATGCCCTCATCATGGGTTATTGATTTATACAGACTATTGACGTCCAGGGTGATTAGTACTAGTGTGTCATCCTCACTCCTGAATCTACTGATTTTATCCCAAAAATCAGATGTATCTTGAAAATATGAAACTGAATCAGAGACAAGGGGGTTAAGTAATCTATTAATGAAAACAGCCAGAGGTTGGAATATGGAATCCGTCCTGGTTACTATAGGGCGTCCTGGTGGTCTTTGTAAGTTTTTATGAATTTTGGGTAATGTGTAGAATACCGGGATTATAGGATCTGTTTTGATAAGAAAGTAATTTTGCTTGTTAGAAATGAAGTCTCCCTCTAATGCTGTCAACACTACCTGTGAAATCTTGTCCTCTATTCGTGATGTGAGGTTATTGGATACTAATGCGTAATTAGACTGATCAGATAGTTGCTGTACTATCTCATCTATATAATATTGTTTGTTAAGTACCATGATGGCCCAACCTTTATCAGCAGGTTTAATGATAATATTTTTGTTGTCCTCAATGCTCTTAAGTATATCCCTATCTCTCTTTGTGAAGTTTCTTTGTCTGGGTAGGGATAGTGGTGTCTTCTTGAGGAGTTCTATATCCCTTTGGATAAGGGAAATGTACGTTTCAATCGCATGATTATGTGAGGGGGGGCAAAAGGTACTCCGATTTTTGCAATCCAAGGTGAGTGTATGACATAAAGTGTTCTCATCAATGTCCATAGTCTGACCAGAGTTGGTTGAAGGATGAGAGGCAAAGAACCCCTTGAGGCGCAGAGATCTATAGAATCTAGCAAGTTCTGTATCCTGATCCAATGGATCAGTGGGGGCAATGGGAACATAGGAAAGTCCCATATTCAATACCCTCAATTGTCGGAGGAGAGGACAGTATCGGAAATATTCACCACGAGATTTACCTCTTCGGCGGTGCCTCCTCCCTGCCCTCCTCCTCTGCCTCGTGTGCCTCTGGGTCATCTCTGTTCTAAAAAGTTACCTTGTCTACAGAGGAATCACTTTCTGAAGAATCTGTTGCCTCTGGCTATGGTTGCGATCTCATGGCCGATCTTTCTACACCCCATGTTCGTGCGTGTTTTGCAATGGTAGAACTATTGATGTATACCTACTTATTTTTCAGGTATTAACACGTGTACTTCATTTTTAACGGAATGCAATAGTAACGCAATTTTAATGGTGTTTGATGTATCTGAGCCTTAATGTAAACAAATGAGTTATTTATACTGTACTAGTCAAAAAAGAGCATTGCCTTCTGGCTTAAGAAGTAGGATCAGTTGGTGTACGGAGAAGGAGCGGCTCAGTGGGTAAAGACACTGACTGACACTGAGATTGCTGCAGGGGAGCCTGGTTCAATTCCCGGTGTCGGCTCCTTGTGACCTTGGGCAAGTCACTTTATCTCCCTGTGCCTCAGGCACCAAAATCATAGATTGTAAGCTCTACGGGGCAGGGACCTGTGCCTGCAAAATGTCTCTGTAAAGCGCTGCGTACAATTAGCAGCGCTATACAAGAACATGCTATTATTATTATTATTATTACTGGAGAATACGCTTTTTCCTAGCCAAAGATCACAAGGGTCAAATTTTTATGATTGCCAATCAGGTAGGTTGAAGAAGGCTATAAATAGGGTTTACACTGGAATGGTTTGTTAACTGAATCCAAAGAAAATGTTATTCTTTTGAATGATGGACTCGTATTAGCATGTTTCAAAAGTACCTATGGGGTGGTTATTTGTTGTGCACAAGTGTTGTGCCATTTATTGTTTGAAGGTCTGTTTGAGTGGGATATATAAAGCACTTGGACTCTAACTAAAAATAGTATGTCGCTCTTAACAATTTTGACACAATTGCCCACATTTATTGGTACTGTAGGTGTTTCCTTTCAGAATATTCCTCCAGTGCTGCGCTGTTGGTTACTACTTTGCGTCAAAACATAGTGACGTCACTAGTCACATCAGTGGGACGAACTGCTGATATCAATGCTTTTCGCTCAACCACTGACGAAGCAACCAGCAAAAGGCGGGGACGTCAGAAGTGACATAACTATATTTATCAACACACTGCCATCATTGTATGTGGGTAACCATGAGTGGAGTTCAGTGTTGGGTAGAATGTCCTGAGAAAACCTGCCATGAGGTACTTATAGGAGATTTTAACGGACGGGTGATGAACACCTTCTATACTTCAGATAATTATTTTTAAATGTGAGCTTATTCCACTTCTTTGGTACTAAATACAAATTGATATTTAAACCGCTTTCTTTTTTAGGTGTTTTTGGATGTGTCAGGAAAAAAAACTTACTGTATATTGCCCGTGTAGTTCCTCATTAGCAGAAATAAGCTTTGCCAGGATGTTTTTTTCTGCTCTAATTCATAAACGTTATTGGTGTTGTTTTTCCTAGTGATAAAAAAAGATTCTCACGAGAGAGAAATATTATTGACATCTACTATAGAGCTAGGTGGCCATCATATAACAGACACACACAAACATGCCAATTATAATTTTCCACGTTCACTAAAAAAAATTCTTTCAAACAGAATATATTACAATGATTGTATAACCACATGTCACCTCTAATATACCATTCCACAAATAGGGTAGATACAGTATCCCATGTCTCCAACTTATTAAGAATGCAAGTTAGAACATTTTATTTTTGTATGTATTGGTATAGAACTATGACAACACTGGCTTAATGTTCATGTCTGATCTGCAACCTCATCAGTGGATTTTTGTTGTTGCCATTTTTATAATGTTTTAAAGTAAAATACACCAAAGGCACATTACGATAACATATGCAAACCTTTCAGGTAATATGGTGTGTAGATAAAAATCAGAGACCAGAAAATAAACGTGAAGGGTCATCAACTTAATACAAATATCTTTACTTATTGTCATTTTTCCTCTGTGTGTGTCTGGAATGATTAATAGGTAAGTTTGTTTTAAGTACATCATTTTCACAATCAAGCAAAATCCAGCCTTATTTATTGACACCTTAATTCTTACTCTGCGATTTATCTTCAGATAATTTTGGTTGCTTGCCTAGTATGTGAATATGCAGGTTTTAGAATATCAATCTGACATCCATTATCATTTGATTTTCTTTTTTGATTTATATGTTTATTTTTCTCATAGAAATTAAGTTTATTACTTAGAAATGTTTAAAATATAGTACGGTAGCATGCCTTATTTGGTATTTTTTTATGAACCAATGATTTTTAAACAATATGAAGTACCGCATCATATATTTTATACAACAAGTTCATGATAAGGGGAGTGCAAAAGTCCCCTGCACCATTAGGAGGGGGGGGCATGAAGCTGGATTTTCATCCCGACTACATTGGCTGGCCGCTTAGGGGTTAAGTTGAATAAGGGGAGGGCTGTAGATGGGGGTGGGACATAGAGTTTAGAATGAATATATATAAGCCAGTATAACCAACCCCACACTGATGAGACCCATTAAGGTTGAAACGGCTGTCTGGGGGTGAGTTTACTGGCTATGCATCTTAACCCAGGCTGTGATCAAAGCTGTGAAATGCAGCAAGCAAAAGCTTACAGGGGACCATGATACGTGGTTTTGAAGCAAAAGATGGCACTGTGTGCTCATTTGCATGTCATTTCCCAGAATCCCTTGCTGCAGTGGAAGCACTGTGTGCTGGGTGATCATGGTGAAAGGCGGGGTTGCAGACCTGTCTAAGACATGCAAATGAGCATACAGTAATATTTCCATTTGCTATATGCTTTACTGTGGAGGATTTTTGTCACATTTTTTACCCACCATAACTTAAATAAGTGTGGTGAAACCAATCCAATGCTTCATTTTGCAAAGCCAGTAATCCAACACCACCCTGATGAGACCCATTGAGGTCAAAACGGCTGTCTGTAGGTGGGTTTATTTCCTATGCATCTTAACCCAGGCTGTGCTTAAATCTGTGAAATGCAGCAAGCAAAAGCTTACAGGGGACCATGTTACATGGTTTTGAAGCATATATACAGTTAGGTCTGGAAATAATTGGACACTGATACAAGTTTTGTTATTTCGGCTGTGTACCAAAATAAATTCAAGTTACAGTTAAATAATGAATATGGGCTTAAAGTGCAGTCGATCCGCTTTAATTTGAGGGTATTCACATCCAATTGCAGGAAGGGTTTAGGAATTACATATCTTTATTATGTAGCCCCCTCTTTTTCAAGGGACCAAAAGTAATTGGATAATTACTCAAAAGCTGTTTCATGGACAGGTGTGGGCTATTCCTTCGTTATTTCATCATCAATTAAGCAGGTAAGAGGTCTGGAGTTGATTCCAGGTGTGGCATTTGCATTTGGAAGTTGTGGCTGTGAACCCACAACATGCGGTCAAAGGGACTCTCAATCCAAGTGAAACAGGGCATCCTTAGGCTGCAAAAAAAGGAAAATCCATCAGAGAGATAGCAGGAACACTAGGAGTGGCCAAATCAACAGCTTGGTACATGCTGAGAAAAAAAGAACGCACTGGTGAACCCTGCAACACAAAAAGGCCTGGACGTCCACGGAAGACAACAGTGCTGGATGATCGTAGTATCCTTTCCATGGTAAAGAAAAACCCCTTCACAACATCCAACCAAGTGAAGAACTCTCTCCAGGAGAGTATCATTATCCAAGTCTACCATAAAGAGAAGACTTCACGAGAGCAAATACAGAGGGTTCACCACAAGGTGCAAACCATTCATAAGCCATAAGAATAAAAAAAGCCAGATTAGACTTTGCCAAACAATATCTAAAAAAGCCAGCCTCGATCTGGAACAGCATTCTGTGGACAGATGAAACTAAGATCAACCCATAATGATGTGAAGAAAAAAGTATGGAGAAGGCTTGGAACAGCTCATGATCCGAAGCATACCACATCATCTGTAAAACACAGGGGAGGCAGTGTGTTGGCATGGGCATGCATGGCTTACAATAGCACTGGGTCACTATTGTATATTGATGATGTGACAGAAGACAGAAGCAGAAAGATGAAATCTGAAGTTTATAGGGATATATTGTCTGCTCAGATTCAGCCAAATTCAGCGAAGTTGATTGGATGGCGCTTCACTTTACAGATGGACAATGACCCAAAACATACTGCGAAAGCAGCACAGGAGTTTTTTTAGGCAAAGAAGTGGAATATTCTGCAATGACCGAGTCAATCACCTGATCTCAACCAGATCGAGCATGCATTTCACTTGCTGAAGACAAATCTTAAGGCAAAAAGACCCACGAACAAACAACTGAAGACAGCTGAAGTAAAGGCCTGGCAAAGCATCACATAGGAGGAAACCCAGCGTTTGGTGATATCCATGTGTTCCACACTTCAACCAGTCATTGCCTGCAAAGGATTCTCGACAAAGTATTAAAAATGAACATTTTATTTATGATTTTGTTAATTTGTCCAATTATATTGAGCCCCTGAAATAAGGGGACTGTGTATGAAAATGGTTGCAATTCCTAAACTTTTCATACGATATTTTTGTTCAACCCCTTGAATTAAAGCTGAAAGTCTGCACTTCTATTGCATCTCAGTTGTTTTATTTCAAATCCATTGTGGTGGCATACGGAGCCAAAATTATGAAAATTGTGTCAGTGTCCAATTATTTCCGGACCTAACTGTATATATCAAATGGAAATATTATTGTACTCATTTGCATGTCTTAGAGAGGTCTGCAACCCTGCTTTTTACCATTACCACCCAGCACACAGCGCTTCCACTGCAGCAAGGGATTCTGGGAAATGACATGCAAATGAGCCACAGTTCCACCTAGTGCTTCAAAACCATTTAACATGGTCCCCTATAAGTTTAAGCTTGCTGCATTTCCCAGCTTTGAACACAGCCTGAGTTAAGATGCATAGCTAGTAAACCCACACACAGACAGCTATTTCGACCTTAACGGGTTTCCTCAGTGTGGGGTTGGTTATACTGCTTTGCAAAATGAAGCAGGGGTTTCACCACACTTAGTTACATTATGGTGGGTAAAAAAAGTGACAAAAACCCTCCACAATAAAGCATATGCAAATGGAAATATTACTGTATGCTCATTTACATGTCGTAAGCAGGTCTACAACCCTACCTTTCACCATTATCACCCAGCACACAGCACTTCCACTGCTGCAAGGCATTCTGGGAAATGACATGCAATATATATATATATATATATATAAATAAATAAAAGAAATCCCCCTATTATTTCCAGTGAAGAAAAAAGTTCCCATCAAGTTTTGTATATGTTGTTATTGTGGCATTTGTTTTAAAAAAAAAAAAAATTATATATATATATATATAGATAGGTTCCTTACCGAGTAAATCCAGGATCCCAAAATCACAAGGCAAGAAGGAGACAGCACACTCAGGAGGTACAAAAAAAGCGTGTATTCAGTAGAAAAACTAGCACATAAACCCATGGGTTAATGTGCCAGTTTTTCTACTGAATACACGCTTTTTTTGTACCTCCTGAGTGTGCTGTCTCCTTCTTGCCTTGTGATTTTGGGATCCTGGATTTACTCGGTAAGGAACCTATCTATACATTACCTGTATGGGACAAGCACCTATTTCCAGTTTATGTGTGTGCCATCTGCCTATTTTTATATATATATATATATATATATATATATATATATATATATATATATATATATATATATAGACCATACGATACCGGTTGCAACACGACATCAAAGGACAGCACGCAGGTAAGTAAATCATAAATTTTCTATATTTGATAGAAGACACAAAAATCGACGTTTCGGTCCCCCAGTGGCGCACCACCTTGAGAAAGGTCCCACTGGGGGACCGAAACGTCGTTTTTTGTGTCTTCTATCAAATATAGAAAATGTATGATTTACTTACCTGCGTGCTGTCCCTTGATGTCGTGTTGCAACCGGTATCGTATGGTCTGTTATTGCTTTATGGGATAAGCACCAAAACTTATTTACTTGCAAATGGTGTGCCGGCTGTGCATTGGATTATATATACAGGCAGTCCTCGGTTATCCGACACAATGCGTTACTCAAAATGGCGTTGGATAGCGAAACGTTGTAAAGCGAAACACGTTTTCCCATAGGAACACTGTTTAAATGAAAGGTTCCGTTCCTGAATGCATTTTTTACACTAAAATACACTAAATATTTTACGCAGGCAATAAGATATGCAGCACACACATAAATTGTATAATGTCTTTACTGTATTATATATATATATATATATATATATATATATATATATATATATATATATATAATATAACATAATAAATAATATATTATATAGTATAATATAATATTATATAGTATAATATAATATTATATATATGCTCTTACGATGCTTTGCAACGTTGTTTATGTGTATGTGTGTATATATATATATATATATATATATATACACACATACACATAAACAACGTTGCAAAGCGTCGTAAGAGCATTGGATAAGCCATTTTGGCGTTTTAAAAATGAACATAGGTATGAATTGCATAGCGTTGGATAAGCCATTCGTTGTAAAGTGAAGCGTTGTAAAACGAGAACTGCCTGTATATATATATATATTAGCGAAGAATGGTTAGGAGGGAATTATATTTTGTTGACATAGCTGGTGTTGGTGGTAGTGGTCAGATTACACTTTGGAAACATAAGATATATACCCCTGAGGAAGTCACCTAGTGTACCGAAATGCATTGGGACATTTGAGCCGTGATTGCTCAAATGAGCTCTGAAATGAGATTCTACTTGAAATCAATCTTTGCTGGCAGTTTGGGTGACCACATTAGGACACTGTGACTAGGACTTGCATCATCATTGTGACTTTACCTTTGATCCACTAGCCATCCTGTGTTTAAACTGCAAGTATAGGCACATTTTCTACTAGTAGAAAAAAAGAGAGCAAAACAGTGCACTGCCAGAGAGCCAGGTTGTAAGAAAAATAAGCTTCTATTTATTCAGCACAACTACAAAACATCACCCTAGGGATTGAAAAAAGTCCCTTTTTTCACCCCCTAGGGTGATGTTTTGTACAGTAGTTGTGCTGAATAAATAGAAGCTTATTTTTCTTACCACCTGGCTCCCTGGCAGTGCACTGTTTTGCTCTCTTTTTCTCTCCTGGATTACTCTCCACAGTTTGCACGCCATTTGGATTTGCTAATCAGGACACTCGAGGACAGATGGAGTGGGTAAGATTTATCTCATTATTCATTAAGTGATGATTATTTATGGATGAGTACCACTATTAGTACATATTTTGTCTCCAAGGTGTTTTTTTTGCATCATTGACTGTTCCCTTAAGGAGATGTGTTTGCTGGTCACTCACACATCACAATTTACTCTTATACCCACTCCATAGTTCATTCAGTCCTATAGTCCTGGGTGATATATTATCGACATTTGTGCATGAAGTTCCACCATCTCTGGAGCACCCATTTCTCTACATATCCCTATACATTTTCTACTAGTAGCTGACATCTGACTTACATCAGATCGCTTTAGGTGTAATTTTTTTAATCATTTTATTAAATTGATTTACACTAGGGAGCATAGTGCTTCCATCTTTTTTTTTTAGATTCTCTTTGTAGCCCCCTTTCCCTATAACTATGGGAACTATGCATGCTGATTACCTGCATGGCTCACAGGAGGCCTAATCCTCCGCCACTGGGAGCCTGGGAAGATCTTTCTTCGTTGGTACAGCACCTCCACCCTGGTGGTATCCCAGTGTAGAAGGGGAAATAATACTCTGCACCCCTGAAGTAGCATGAGTACTACTGGCACATTAGGTGCAGTTAGAGAGACGTACGGCCCCTTACTACGGGTCTCAAAACAACAGAGCTAATAACCTGCCCTTAGAGGCTTTGGACAGTATTTGGAGTGCACTGTAAACGTGTCTCTTTACCTCTGGGAGCTGGCCATAACACCCTAAGTGGTCAAAAGGACATCGTATAGGAAAACAACAAAGACTGTTTATAGATGCACGGATACCCACCCTTGATGAGTGTGAGATGCTCTAAATTCTCAAAAGTTTTATGATAACTCACAAAGTGTGAGTATTTTACCTATTGTTATTTTTTATTTAATTTTACAATAAACTGTGTTACACTATGTGTGTGTCCCACTTCTCTTCCTACATGTGATACTACGCACGAGAATACGCTTCCTGCGGATGAGATGCTGCTGGATGTTCCAGATTCTTCATAATTGTTCCAGATCCCAGATTGGATACAAGGCCTGATTATATCTTACACACTGTAAGTGCATATCTTACCCTCTGGCGGTGAAATTGCTAGAACGTATTACCCTATGTTTGTTTTTCTTGTCTCCACTTGCGCCTAGGTCATTCTTGTTGGGATATCTTTCTGTTACTAGCCCGTGGAACAGTAGACCTTTTGGCTGCAGACTAAGTCAGGGAAAGTTAGATTGTGAGGTACTATACCCTCCAGTATATGTGGTAATTATATCATTTGTTAATCTTTGTGTGATTGCGCTTATTGTATTTTTCTGTTTTCTATATCTATATATATGTCTATATATATCTATATATATATATAGATATATATATATATAGATATATATAGATAGATATAGACTCCCCGAAGAAGACCGTTTTAAGTCAAAACGCGTTGGAGTGGGAGTCTGTGGAGTGGGACCCCTACCGCTTTTCCTGATTAGAGGCTCTGGTCATTTTTGGTTTGGCCCTTGACACCTACGCTTTAAGTGGTGATGTATATATAAGATTGACACATGTGCTATTATTGCCTCCACTTTTTGCAGTTACTATATTTTTTTTACCACAAATAGTGATCTCTGTTGGATGTGCACAAATCTGCAGTTTGTGCATATGATATACATGCATACTGGATTCAGAGCTTTTTGTGTTTGTTGAATATCTTCTGGTGCTTTATTTGCCTCATCTATGTACCTTTGCCTCTAGGTATACATGCTTGGTAGATGTTAGTCCCCCTCCTCTTTTAATTTTCTCCCCTTGTTTTTAACCTTCAAATAATAAATTCATTTGTTAATATTTACTTGGTATGCCTGTGTGCTTTTTACAAGGTTGCTTTTCTTGTTGCTATATATATATATCTATATATCTATATATATATATATATATATAGATATAGATATATAAAACTGTTTACTAACACACACACATATAACAATACAATATGTCCACAATGACAATGTCCCACAACAAAATACCCACATAGCATTCACCACACTGGTGGGGTTCCCCCAAAGTACAGAGGGTGCACTGAGCACCTAGCCACCCCAGTGTCACAGAACAATGCCTACCTCAAAGTGTGTGGCATAGCGCTATCCCTTTGTGAAATCGTTGGTACATGGTGGTACCTTCCTGGTCATAGGACAGACCAGGGTATACTGGAGATCCTGAATTAGCAGTGTCGCAAAATGATCCCACGACACAGGGTCTGCAAAATCCCCTCTTGCCTTATCGGTGCTGTCCACATCTTGAGGGAGCTCCAGCAGGAGTGTCTCCCTTAAAGTCTCTAGACCTAGGGTCTGGTCCCAGATCACAGTGCACCACGTGACTGTCCGGTCACCGGTGCAGCAGCACTCTCTCTATTGCAGCACTAAGGAGAGCATCCCTATCTGGGGCCTTCCTATAATTACCGCCTCTTCTGTGGCTCTGGGTCTGACTGGGATCTGTGGGGGAAGTCTGGCCTAGTCTGGGAACAACTGGCACCCGAACACTACCTTCTCCCTCCCTGTCTCAGTCACGACTGATTTGCGGCTTTAGTATGTGTCAAAACTACCTTCTATGCCTCTCCTGGGGGATTCTGGGACATGTAGTCCCATGCAGAGCTGTTTCTTAAGATGGACCCCGCAACAATGGACTGCGCATGCACACACATTCTACTGCGCATGTGCAAGCCCTAAGACGGCGGCCCCGCACACCGGGTATGACACAGAGCTCTGGTGGCATCCGACCACCCAGTAACCATCCTCCCCACAATGGAGGTCAGAGGGAAACTCGGCTACATCCTCCACCTCATGGAGAATCCAACGTCCCCGCTTAGGAACAACATAGCAATACATAAGTTTATATAATGAAAATGCATAACTTCATATACAACTTAACGGGGTGCAATAACTCTAAATCAGGTTAAACAATTTGGTGAGCATGGTCATTACAGACGCGAACATGCTCCGAGACAGCTGCTGAAACTCATAGTGAGGTGCCCCTAATGAATCATATGCCACTCGCGTTGGAGGGTGTCACACTCTCTGACTCCTGCGAGTCTCTTCTTCATTGGAGAGGCTACCATCGGCTTGAAGCACTGGCGCCCTCATAAGGTGTGAACCTGGGTGAACAGTGTCTCTATTGGGAATGAAGCTCGGACTCCTTGGGTCGAGTGGTCGGCTTGTTGAAACCACTGGGGATGGTATATAGGGCACTGGCCCATTACCTGTTGCTTCTTCAGGGGTTGGTATATTGGGCACTGGCCCATTACCTGTTGCTTCTTTGGGTGGCGCCCACCAGTCTCCATTTGAGTTTCCGGAGGTACCTTCCATAGGATCCTGATTACTTTCTGGCACGACATACGAGATTTCATTAGTTTCCTCCAGGTCGCTGGCTGGCGCTATTGAAACTGGTTCAGGTTCACTCTCTCCCAATTGAGGGATAGGCAGCAGGTGATTTAGATGCCAGACCTTTACCCTTCCATCTGCATCTCGGATCGGTATACTGGGAGACCCGGCATCTGTGACTCTACCTTGAAGGGAGCTTCTCACACAGCGATCTGCAGCTTACGCTTTCCCGGTATTCCTTAATATCTCGGGAGAACTTCATCTCTGGTTCGAAACTCCCGATAGCGGACCTTATTGTCATACCTGCGCTTGTTGCTTACATTCAGTTTGGCGATAGCTTTCTCCGCCAACTGATATGCTCTGAGTAGGCTATCCTGGAGCCGTCTCACATACTTGTAATGCGTCATATTGGGTACTCG
This sequence comes from Ascaphus truei, assembly GCF_040206685.1. NCBI lineage: Eukaryota > Metazoa > Chordata > Amphibia > Anura > Ascaphidae > Ascaphus > Ascaphus truei. The sequence goes on along the minus strand of NC_134483.1, from coordinate 361,387,921 downwards.
GTGGATACCCAGAGCCGGTGTCCACAGGCAGTCATGCCTCTCGACCAAACATCATAAAGTAGGGGGTATACCCTGTGGATTCATGTCTGGTGCAATTATAGGCATGCACTAGCAGTTCGACATGCTTATTCCATACGGATTTCTGGGAGCCCTTCAGAGTGTCTAGCATATCTAATAGGGTTTGGTTGAACCTTTCTGGCAGAGCGTCTCCTTCAGGTTGGTATGGAGTTGTGCGCGACTTCTCGATGTTGAGCAAGTTTAGAAACTCCTTGATCAAGTTGCCATCGATGTCTCTCCCTTGATCGGAGTGCATTTGATTTGGAAACTCGTAGTGGATGAAGTACTTCACCCACAGCACTTTGGCTACTGTGAGAGCTATTTGATCCTTGTAGGAAACGCTTGGGCGTTCGGGTGTAGTGATCGGTCACTACCAGGACGTTCCCGATCCTTTGAGTCTGCTTGAATGCAAAGAAAGTCCATGCAGTCTTGGAAGTCCAAGTCCATGGGACCGGAGCTCTTTAAATGGCCTATTTATGGAGGCGCATGGGCAGAAGCCGAGGGAATGGATGGAGTTTGAAGGAGAATTGAGCTCCGTTTCCGCCGGCACTAAATAAGCATTAATTCAGCATTGAACAAACACAAACAAAGAAGCCTTAATAAAAATCAGTCATCTAAAACACAAGAGATGTCCACTAGATCGAAATCTAGGAAGGCTACCTCAGTCCTAACTGTGTATTTCGCCAAGAGCGATATGGCGCGAACGGGGGAATCTAGAGCGCCATCCCCACAAGAGGGTTCAGAGTCTGACGGTGATTGATCAGAGAAAGGCAGAGACAAAAGGGACCATCAATTTGTCACCCGGCGTGACTTAAAATAATTCTGTAGGGGAATAAAGTCCTCCTTTAAGAAAGAACTAACGGACATCAGGAAAGACATCACCAACATCAGGCACAGAACTGACGCATTGGAAAAAAGACTAGACTCTACAGCAAGAGCTCTGCAGAAAAAGGAAAAATAAAATGCCTGCATAAACACCCAGTTATCTGATTGTCCGATAAACAAGAGAACTCGGAGAACAGACATCGAAGGAATAATCTCCGGCTAAGTGGGGTCCCAGAGGCCATCACAGACCACGAGGAATTTGTGGCAAAATGGCTGTCACATATGCTCCCAGATAAGGCAGTGTCAAATCTACTCTTGGACCGCTGCCACAGAGCGCTGAGATCTAAGCCGCAACCAGGGAACCAACCGAGGGACATGGTCTTGCGGTTCCATTTTTAACGGGTCAAAGAAGCTCTCTGCAACATTACTAGGGCCTCTAACTCCATTGAGTTTGAAGGAGTCAAATTGATGGTGTATCTGGACATTTCTCCTACTACACACCGGAAAAGGATAAACCTTGCCCCCATTACAAAAATCCTGAGAGTTAGGGGAACCTGCTACAGTACCTTTAGGTTTTCCTCATCTGACTAATAGTAATAAAAAATGGAGCAGCTAATATTCTACGACACTTGGAGGAAGGGGAGGCTTTCCTCCAAATACTGGGTCTAAAGCCACGATCTGACAACCCCACTAACCTCTTGCAGATGGAGGAGTCCTCTCCTGCTCCGGCGTGGAGGGAAGTGAGGGGAGCAGCATGAGACCGCAGAGCTAATCCGGCAAATTGATACCAATTGAGGGCCAATTAAGCACTTAAAGGGGCTCTACCCTATTTCAAGATTTCAACCAAGTTAACATGTAAAAGTTGCAATACCTACTATGAACACATCGAAGCATGGTACAGCGGCCATCTTAAGACAGGAGGATCAATGGACGCTGTGGCAGAAGTGTTAAGAGAGCGCCCATCTTCGCTTACTCGTAATCTATGAGGCCCGGCGGACAGTGGAGGACTCTGGAAAGGAAGATGACCCGGTGTCAATCCGGATTCCGGTACTGCGACCCCAGCGAACACCAACCGGAGAGTGAGGCGATGGCTTGGAGGGAGGGAATCGGGAGGGGGAGGATGGAATGGCCGGAGCTGGAGCTGCAGTCAGTAGAGTCGGAGAATCGGCTGCTCCAGAACAGCTCAAAAGAACATGTACCAAGACTCCAGATAAGCCCGCAACAAGCATAAGTAACGCAGCCACAAACGATGCAGACTGGAGGGGTGGGGGGGATGAGTGTGTACAGAACTTGTGGGAGAAAGGGGTATTGGAGGGTCAGGTGAGCTCAAGGCAGAGAAGGGGGGAAGGAGTCCTAAGTGGGCAACTCTAGAGGGAGTTGTACGGTTGCCTGGGTGTAGAGTTGCAAGGGAAGGGGGGCAAGCAGGAGCCCAGCACCAGTACGGGGGTCAGGAAGGTTACACTCCGGGTTCTGAGGCAGCAGTCTGGGTTCATTGCCAGGGGAATTGCCTGTCATGATCACAGAAAGGGTGTGAGTGGAGGCGGGATACTGGGTTTCGTTACCAAATATAGTGAATCGTGAAGGTGAATATCAAGGCGCGAACAACTAAAAGTGAAATCAAAATTGTGAATGTGTAGAACTATATAATGCACATAAAAATAAAATAGTGACAAATAAAAAAGTGAAACTCTAATATCCCAACTCAAACACTCTGGTGGGACCTGTCTTCACTGGTTTCAAGATGTAAGGATATTCTCAAACAATCCAGGGGGAGCATATAAGGGAGAAAAGACAAACAAAACACACAATATAAGTGCAAATGTATGAAATTCTGAGATAAGGCACTTTGTGTGTTCTTGGCTCATATGCCCAGCCTACTCACAAGATGCAGATGAGTTAAAAGCACTTGCAAGAAGGGCTGCGACCCATAGTGGATGTGTGTTGACAGGGACTCCCCTCAATGGCACAACCGATGATGAAATACGATATGGGAGAGATGGAAAAACTAAATAGTGCGATCAGACTGATAGGCTAAATCTTTATGTAAAAAATATAAAATGTGCACTTACAATGTGCAAGTAAAATACAAGCATATATCACTTAATAAGTGAATTGAAGGGTCACCGCACCGCACCGCTCACCGCCTCCCTTGATTTTTCAATCTTCCACTGCTCGTGGGGTATTGTAGAGCTTCTCCCTGCTCTCTTGCATCCGTCGGAGCGTCTGCCATCACAGCTACAGGGATGGTTATGTACGGATCACCTCCAGGACCAAAAAGCAACACTCTACGCATTTCGCCCAGTTTAGAACTGTTTCCGGCTTCGTCAGGAATGACACTCCTGACGAAGCCGGTGATTGAGTGAGTGTTGCAAGGTTTTAGGGAATGATTGCTGCAGTGGGTGCGGGTGAGATTGAAGCAGTGTATGTATGAGGGAGTGAGGAGGTGGGTGAGTGAGTGAGTAAATGAGGGCTATAGTGAATGAGCAAGTGCTGCAGTATAAGAGTGAGTGAGTGCTGCAACAAGTGAGTAAGGGATGCAGGGTGTGAGAGAGGACCACAGGGAATGAGTGAGGGCTGCAGTGAGGGAGTGAGTGCTGCAGGGTATTAGTGGGTGAGGGCGGCTGTGTAGATTTAAATACACACTGGTTGGTGGAGGCCCCCTGAGGGTTTAACTTCACAAGCTGACAAGAACTCCATTGTGAATATTCCAAAGAGCTGATATATTACATAATATACATACACTGATAGGTGATATAGCTCATAGTCCATGGGCAGGCCAAGAATTCAGTTCTCAGAAAGGAAAAGACCATATAGCTGAGGTGTGCAATAAAAGTTATGGTTGTTTTTGTATTTCTTCTTTGTTATCATAAAATTATATGCCGAATGTATTCGAATGAAAATGTATTTAGAGACTCAAAGTGAGTGACCTGGGTGATTACCAGGCACTCAGACAAGCCGCTTGAGCCATGGAGACCTGTGTCCATCAGGGTCACCGGTCACCCCTTTTGCATGTACTGAGTTCCAGCCCTATCTCAAGGGAAGAGAACTAGTCAGTTTTCGGATCGGTTCTGGTTCTCCCCACCCAATTCCCCCCTTCCCCCCCTCCCTTCTTTTCCCCGTTACCCCCGGAGGTTGGGTTCGCTCCACTCAGGCCAGTCTAGTAAAAGAATACTGACGACCCTGAGCAATATTGACAGGTCTCAGTGTTATAGGAAACTTTGGGGAGCTGTAGCGGTCACCCCACAAAAGGGAGATAGCAGCTCTGACAAACTAGTATGGCAGTAACTATAATATTGCACAATGTCAAGGGCCTAAATAACCCAGGGACGAGACGTATAGCCCTTGCAGAATATAATAAAAAACAAGCGGTCATAGCCGTGTTGCAGGAGACTCACTTCAGTAACCAAAGCTTCCCCAAGTACTTACATAAACACTTTAGTGCATTTTATCTGTCTTCCGACAACAAAAAGAAGAGCAGGTTAGCAATACTCTTCCACAATAGGTTCCCGTTTAAAGTTGACACAATTAAAAAAGATAGAGATGGGAGGCGCATGCGCGACGGCCACGGGTATGGAAGCATAAGTGATTAGCTTCGTGCCGCGCTCACAGAAGATAATATAAAAATACCACGAAAAGTTCCGAATTTTTATTAAAAAAGCAGGGCAACACTAAATAAACATACAAGGATGGCCCTGAAAAAACCAGCAAGCAAGAAGAAACAAAAACTGGCGGATGTCAGAGCATACTTTGGAGGAGCTGTTCGAGTGGCATGGCAGGGGAAATGGTGCCGGCTTCAAACCCAGACACGGACACTGAACAAGAGATGTCGTTAAGCTGGGGACAAAAACGGATGACTTTGAAAATAAAGTTGATCAAACTATAAAGGTGGTTAAGAAAACGTAGAAGAAGACGGGAGACTTACAGCGGCAAATCGATGAGTTGAAAGAACGCCAGGAAGATGCAGAGAACCGCGACAGGCGGAATAATATCCGAATACGGGGGGTCTCCGAGGAGGTGGGAGACCGTGAGGAGTTCATCGCGCGCTGGCTGGAGTCCCTGCTACCGGATTGTAATAAGGAGGCTCTGGCCATGGATCGCTGCCATAGAGCCCTCCGCTCCCGACCTGTGCAAAATGAGCAGCCCCGGGACATTATCGTCTGGCTGCACTTCTATACTACCAGGGAGGCAGTATTATGCCAAACAAGGGCACTACCAATTGTGGAATTTGAAAGCAGCAAAATGCTAATTTTCCAAGATCTGTCCCCTGTTACACTACTCAGGTGCTGCAGCCTACTTCCGGTTACAAAGATCTTGCGTGACCAGAACGTGAGGTATAGATGGACCTTCCCGTTTGGGTTGCTGGTGGTGAGGAATGGGAGGTCCATCACAATGAAATATCCCGCGGAGGGTCCGGAATTTCTAGCCAAGTTGGGCCTGAAGGGTGCTCCCATAAGGGAGACAGAGGAAAAAGAAACATTAGAGCCCGAATGGAGTGGAGGTGTCGGCTCGCCCAAAGCTAAAAGAGTCAACAGGTGAAAGTCTAAAATAGCATAGCCACTGCAGAGGCTCACAGTTATTAAAAGTTGTTCAGTTAAATATGAAAAAGTTGCCTGCCTGTTGATTCGTTGGGTCTACCAGTACGAGAAGCCATGTCACCTACAATGCCTCTGTCAATGGGATACAGTGGAAGTGCAGCCCACAGATGAGTCGCGAAGATTCCCCATCAATCTAAAGGCTCGGTGACAGTCCCTGTAAAAAAATGGGGTAAAAGTTACCTTTGCTCCCCGATTTGGACGGTGAGAGAAGATGGCGGGCGAGATGGCGCTCTTCTGGAACCAGCCTGAGGCGCAGAACCCGGAAGAGGTGAAAAGGCGGGAGGAGAGCGCGCACTCCATCCTCCTCGAGGCAGAAGAAAATCCAAAATGGCGGCCACCGGAAACCGGAGGTCGTCATCACAGAGGGACGAAAGGATGGACGCCATCTTGCATGGGGCAGCTGAAGTCACCGGCATGCGAGGATGCATCGGGGAGTGACGCAAAGGACCGGAAAGACCCCTACAGACACAAATAAAGTTGCCGGGCACAGAGCAGAAAGCAGGTTGGGGGGGATTAATAGATGGAAGGGGATGAAACGGGGCTAGAAACAGAGGATAGGGGGCCGAGCAGGAGGAAAGGGGGGCAGAATAGAAAGAGGGGCGATAGGGGCCGGAGCGGTGAGCGGCAAAGAGAAGGGGAGGAAGGGAGGCTAGAGAGGGAAAGAGGAGGCAGGAGACAGAAAGGATATAGGATGGAGCCTGGAGGGGGGTACGTGGCGGGTGACAGAAACCAACACACTTATACTAAACGGTAGACGGTTGGAGGGTAAGGTCTCAGCGAATTACAGGGAACTATAGGCGGCAGGTTTAGCTAAAGTACACACAGGCAAGTTGGGGCATTTAAAGTTTAGTTTAAAATGTTAGGACGGATGTAGAGAGATCGCGGAAATGGGGTGGAGGAGGAGTCACATACCCCGGGGTTGGCATGTTATTCATGTGCATGTATTCATGTTTTGTTTTCCTTTTTGTTTCCCCTTCTGGATTTTCCTCCTGTGTCACACCCCGCCACCCCCCACCCCTCCCCCCCCCTCCCGGGAGAGTGAGGAAGGCGACGGTGAAGTCGGAGAAGATGGAGCCGGGAACAGCACACCACCTGAAAGGGGCAGAACAGCTACAAAACACACCGATAGAGACAGGACACGAGTTAAGCAAGATGAATATTGATATCAGGTGCATTTCCCACAATGTTAAAGGCTGTAATAGCCCATCTAAACGTAAGTTGGCCCTTAAAGATTACAAACATCATAAGGTTGATATTATCTTCCTCCAAGAGACCCACTTCTCCACGGTTAGTTTCCCAAAAATTTTAGATAAGGACTTTGAAACAGTACACCTAGCATCAGCAAAAGAAAAGAAGAGAGGGGTAGCCATAGCAATCCATAACAGAATAACGTTTAAGATAGATAAGAAGGTGTCGGATAGGGAGGGTAGATTCCTTATCCTGGTAGGATCCATACAGGGTCAGCCCCTTACGTTGGAATCAATATATGCAATATGCGAACCAGCTTCAGAATTTTTTTCCCTTTTATTCCGGAAATTGCATAAGGAAGCAAAGGGAAAAATGATTGTAGCAGGGGACTTAAACAGGACGTTAAACCCCAAACTCGACCGATGCACAGCATCTAATCTCCCCCTCAGACAGGATGTACTAAATATTACCCAAGGACTATGAGACTGCCAGCTAGTGGATACATGGAGGGAGCAACACCCACAGATTAAGGACTACACTTTCTTCTCCCACCCCCATAACCGCTATAGTCGGATAGATTACTTCCCTGTGTCTAATAGACTGGTTCCAGTGGTCTCCCACTCGGGGATACATGATATTTCGTGGTCAGACCACGCACCTATAGAGCTGCGGTCACACTAAATTTACTAGGCAGGCCGGGAGCAGGCTGGAGACTAAATGAGCTGTTATTAAAAATTCCAACAATTGAGAGAGAGGTAGGAGAGAAGATCAAGTAGTATTTTACTGAGAACGAGGGTAGTGAGTCATCACAAGCCACTTTCTGGGAGACCCATAAGGCTACCCTCAGGGGATCTCTTATGTAGCTAGCTGCTAGACGCAAAAGAGAGAAGGAGCACCAGACTAAAGAGCTGCAGAAGAAATTGGCATCCCACACAGCAACTCATAAAATTTCCAAAAGCGACTCTACCCTGAAAGAAATATTAGATACCAAACGTCAGTTAAACATACGATTGGCCTCCCATGCTGAAAAGGAGTTGAGCTGGGCTAAGCGCAGGTTTTTGTGAGAAGGCTAACAAGCCAGACATCCTCCTGGCGAATAAACTTAGAAACAAAGTACCAAACTACCACATTCAATCTATTCGTACGCAGGGAGGGGAACTTACCTCGGATCCTAAGCGGATTGTAGCGGAATTTAAATCCTACTATGAGGCGCTCTACGATGGAGGTAAGGTCATACACAATCAAAAAACAAGGGACAATCTCTGGGAATTTTTAAAAGGGGCGAAATTGCTGACATTGAGCAGGGCAGAAGGAGAGGTGTTACAGAACGACTTCTCTTTAGAAGAGTTAACGGAAGTTGTAAAGTCCCTTAAGCCAGCCAAGGCACCCGGTCCAGGTGGCTTCTCAAACCTATACTACAAAAAATATCTGAAAATACTAGCCCCTCATATGCTAAAACTCTTTAATTCGGTCTTGCTAGGGGCCTCGTTCCCAGCACAGATGCTGCAGGCGTATATCTCCCTGATCCATAAACCTGGAAAGGACCCGGCAGACTGTAAGAGCTACCGGCCCATCTCGTTAATCAATACGGACATAAAAAATTTCTCCAAGCTTATAGCTAAAAGAGTGGGTACCGTCCTTCCCAGGTTGATTCATCCAGATCAGGTAGGGTTCATCGGAGGAAGGCAAGCGACAGACAATACCAGACGAATAATCGATTTGATTGATCTGGCTCAAAAACAAAATATTCCGTCATTGGTACTGAGTCTGGATGCGGAAAAAGCCTTTGCTAGGATCGATTGGCCCTACTTGAGGGGGACGCTAGAAGCATTTGGCTTTGAGGGACGTCTCTTGGGAGCCATTATGGCATTGTACGAGGCGCCAGCGGCGAGGGTGCGACATCAGGGGTTCCCATCAGAACAATTTCAAATCCGCAGTGGCACAAGGCAAGGATGCCCGCTGTCCCCCTTGCTGTTCGCCCTTTGTATAGAACCCTTGGCGGCACATCTGAGAAACAGCCCGTATATATCGGGAATATCATTAAAAGAGCGGACACACAAAGTGGCGCTGTACGCGGATGATGTGATCCTGACATTATTCAATCCTCTTACCTACCTGTCCAATGTGTTTTCAATTCTGGGGAGGTTTAATCAAATTTCATGGTTCAAAATTAATCAGGCCAAGTCGGAAGCCCTCAACATAAATTTACCTAAATCAGTAGAAAAATTAATTGGACTAAACTTTAACTTTAAATGGCAACCCTCCATGATCAAATACCTAGGGATATATCTAACAAAAGATTACAAAGCATTATATAAGGCAAATTATCCCAGGTTGTTTAAGACTCTACGAGAGGATCTCAGGAGATGGGCGGAGTGTGGCATTTCTTGGATTGGAAGAATTCACAGTGTGAAAATTAATCTCCTTCTTAGAGTGTTATACCTTTTCCAGGCCCTCCCGATCCCCCTGCTGAAAGATGATATCCTCTCGCTACAGTCTACGATAACGAAGTTTATCTGGAATAAAAAAGGCCCAAGAATTAAAAAAGACATCTTGAGGAGGCCGACCTTGAGAGGAGGGTTGGGGGTGCCTTGCTTGCTCGCCTATTACGAAGCAGCCCAATTGAGCCAAATTCTACAGTGGCACGCAGATCCGAAACTTTGGAGATGAGTGGCATTGGAAAAAGAATGCTGCGCACCCATAGAATTGCAGAATCTAATTTGGTTACCCAGAAAAAGCCGGTCCAGAATTCGGACAGGCCATTTCAAATTCCTTGAAGATATGGGAGGCTACCAAATTCAGATGTTCTCTCACAAAACCTAACTCCTTGATGACTCCCATTTGGGGTAACCCAGACTTTGCTCCAGGCTTGGATAGCTCTAATTTTTCAAAATGGATTCAGTCAGGGTATCTCAGACTAAAAGATCTGAAGGGTAGAAAATATATCAAAACCTTTGACCATATCAAAGAGGAAAAAATATTCCTAACGCAGAAATCTTTAGATACCTCCAGATCAGGGCATTCTATAACAAAGCCCCTATTCGGCCTCGTAGAACAAATTTTGAGCAGCTGTGTTCAAGAGGAACGGACACGAGGGGACTAACCACTAGGATGTACAGGGAAGTGGTCTGCCCCGAGACAGAGGACGAACCCAGAATTAGCTATATGAGACAGTGGGAAGCGGATCTAGGGGAGACATCAGAGGACGAGGACTGGGACAGGATCCTGCAGGCAGCAGCCAAAAGCTCTATCTGTACCACGTTAAAGGAGAACGCATACAAAGTCCTGATGCGCTGGTACTACACCCCAACAAAACTATCTAAATTTGTCAGAGGCTATTCACCGCTCTGTCCCAAGCAGTGCGGGGAAAGAGCGGACTTGCGCCACATGCTGTGGTCTTGCACGAAGGTGGCTCCGATTTGGGCGGAAATTAGAGAGTGGCGGCAACGGTTGCTTGGTGTGGAGATCCCCCTGGAACCATAGCTGTTCTTATTGGGCAGGCAAATCCGGGGGCTCTCGAACGCAACTCATAAATTGATTACACATTTTGCAACCGCCACCAGATGCGAGATCGCAGCATTATGGAAGAAACCAGATATCCCAATTGTACCCAAAATCAGGAATAGAATTTGTTTTTTTTGCCGGATGGAACAGTTGACAAGTTTGGTTAACGACACCGGCTCAAATTTTCTAAAAGTCTGGTCGCCTTGGCTGGCTCAGACAGACATCCCTGGGGGGTCGACAGTACCACAATTTTGGAATGATAGTCAAAAATGCGTCCTCCGGTGACCAAACGAATCCATGACCACTTAGCGACAGTAGGATTGAGAGGTAGGCAGGAGCCATGAGTTTCGGGGATACCCCAAGTTGGTGAGATAAAGATTCCCATCTCATTGGAAAATTAACAGCCGCCAGGAAGGCGGGAAAATTGAACGGTTGCCACCCTTCCATCAACGAGGTCGCCCCCTCCACATCCCCCCCTCCCCCCCTGCTACCCTGTGGTCACGTCTCCCTGTCTGTCTTGTGCGTCCTGTTTGTCAGTTTCATTGGGTTTGGCAGAATAAATGGGTGGTTATACTAAAGCCAATGGTTTGTGTTACCATGTATGTACTGTATCACCTAATAAAATCAAAGTTATAAAAATAAAAAAAAAGATAGAGATGGTAGATCTCTGATACTGACAGGATCAGTCTATAGTCAACCCTTAACAATAGCAAATATCTATGCCCATGTGCGAATACGACCCCGTTTTCTTTACGTCAGTATTCAATAAGATCAATAAAATAGCAAAGGGACATATCATAGTTGCAGGAGATGTTAATACAGCTTTAAACCCTATCTTGGACAGATTGGGCCCTCTCAGATTCAAGATCAGAACAGTTCCACTTCATTGACTGCATGGCTAAAGTTGAATCATTTAGTGGATATTGGAGTGAGCTCCATCCCTTCGAAAAAGATGTTATCTTTTCTTTCACCCTCACGCAACCTGCAGCAGAATCGATTTCTTCTTTAGCCAAGCAGACTAGTACCGAAGATCTCCCATGCAGAGATCCCTGATATTTCATGGTCTGATCATGCACCAAGAGAGCTAACGACCTCGGCCTGGACAGACCAGGAGCAAATTGAAAACTCAACTAATCTATCCTGAAAATCCCTGATTTAGCCCAGTCAGTCTATAACGAGATAGACCAATTCTTTAGATTAAATAAGGGTTCCGTTAACTCGCATTCAACGCTATGGGAGACACACAAAGACACACAAAAATGAGGTACCCTGATTAGTGTTGCAGTCAATCGTAAAAGAGAAAGAAACTCAAAGATCCTACTCCTACAAACTAAATTAAAGCATCTTTCAAATAAACATAAACAAAGTATCAACCTAGCAATACATTCACAAATAAAGAATGTCAAAATAGAGTTACATTTATTGCTGAACTCCTAGGCTGATAATACCTTGAGTATGCAAGAAACTGTCTTGCGCTCAGGTAAAAAGTCCCAGCACCCATAGGTGTCAATGAGTCACTTGGGGACGGAATGGGTGATACAGATACAAACCTCTAAATGAATCAGGGCTGGGAGGGAAAACCCTTAACTCTAGGTGCTCTCTGATCTGGGTCCTGCTCTCCTCTGTCCTCCGTTTGCCAGCGTGCAGCCTTCAAAGAAGTTGAATAGAAGAAAGAAAATCCGGCGCCACTGCAAGTGACAAATCCAGGCTAGTTCCGGGTTGGTAGAAAAAACTTTATTGGGACATCACACACAAAAGGCTACACCACGATCTCCCCCTCAACGCGTTTCACGCTATGGAACAGTGCTTCGTCTTGGATAATTCCTTGAATTGGTCGAAGGAACTGTTTTTTGAGAAATCAAACAAGCCAGATACCATGCTAGTGAATAAATTGAGAAATAAAGGTCCAAACTATAATATTCAAGCCATCAGGTTAAAATCACGGCCAACTCAAAATTAATAGTTGAAGAATTTAAATGATTCTACGAAAATCTATACAACGGAGAGAAAGTGGCACATAATATTAACACAATAAGAGCTATGAGGGATTTCCCAACTAGCTCAAGCCTACCAAGATTGAATAGGTGAGAGCAAGAGGCACTGGGGAAGAACTTCACACTAGAAGAACTTACCCAAGTGATTAAAAACCTGAAACCATCAAAAGCCCAAATGGTTTTTCACATTTATACTACAAAAAATATATAAAGGTCCTGGCCCCCGTACCTTCTCTGCATGTTTAACGCAGTATTAGCGGCGACCCCATTCCCAGACCACATGCTCCAGGCATCCATCTCTTTAATCTATAAACAAGGAAAAGACCTACTTGACTGCGAAAGTTACAGGCCAATATCCCTCATTGTATTGTATTGTATATCTTTATTTATATAGCGCCATTAATGTACATAGCGCTTCACAGTAGTAATACATGTGGTAATCAAATAAATAACAGATAATATAAATAACAGGTCATTGGAGTAAGTGCTACAGGCATAAAAGATACATTAAGGAAGAGGAGTCCCTGCTCCGAGGAGCTTACAGTCTAATAAATAAAGACATCAATATCTACGCTAAACTGATTGCCAATAGATCATGTTGTATCCTGTCTAGACTAATTCCCTCAAATGAAGTTGTATTTATTAAGGTTTGACAAGCAGTAGATAATATCCGACGAATCATTGATCTGATAGAAACAGCCAATACAAAACAGATAAAGGTTATGGTGTTAAATCTAGACGCAAAAAAGGCTTTTGACAGGATTGACTGGGCATATCTAGGAGCCATGCTTGGAGCGTTTGGATTAGGAGGAAGGCTAACAAAAGCGATTCTCGCCCTATACTCGAACCTGGCCACTAGGGTGATCCATCAGGACTTCCCATCTGACCCTTTCAAGATTAAAAACGGCACTAGACAGGGTTGTCCCCTCTCACCCTTCTGTTCTACATATGCATGGAGCCACTGGCGGCCCTGATTCGTCAGAATCCAGACATCTCAGGAATCAATATCAAAAATCAATCACATTAAGTCTCTCTATTCTGATGATGTGTTTCTGACCATATATAAAAAAAAGCAAGAGTACGGTAGCAAATCCTATTGAAACAAACATCAGAGTGGGGGCTAGCGGTACCTTGCTTGTTATCCTATTACAAAACGGCACAATTATGTCAGATACAGCAACCTCACAAGCCATATGGAAAAAGCAATAGAAAAGACCATAGGGCAATAACGTATGAACAACTTTACTATAAAACAAATAAAAAACAATTGGAAAATCACTCACGAATTCCCTATATAATTGAAGCGGTGTTAACATTCAGGCCATCACCTGCCCATTTTCTTTCTGCTCTTCGGGCGGTAAGTACCCTCTGCCAGGCGTCCTGTCTCATCCGTCTCACCAGGTGCAGCTTTCGGAATGATAGTATACCGGCGGTGAAGTAAGCACACTCTACTTCCATGATCATGCTCGTGCTTGGACCGCTACGTTGTCATCACGTGGTCCACATGCACACTCCTAGGTTCCGCCTTCTATTCCCCTCCACTCCGTCTGTGTATGTCCGCTATGACGCGGATCTCGCTGAGGGAACTCGCTGAGGGAACTTCTCTCCTTACCGGTTCCGGGCTGATGCAGTCAATTTAGTGTTCTTCCCGCACATGCACACTAAATTGATTGCATAAGCCTGGAGCCAGCATGGAGGTCCTAGGCTTTGGACATTCTTGGTGAAGTGACCTACTCGGTCACAGTTATAGCAGTGGGTAAATCAGGTTGCACTGGTACTAGGCGTAGTGACTGGTTTCCGCGGCACTCTGGAAACGGAGACAGGCACCACTGAAGGATGGTTATCCTCAGCACATTCTGACTTCTTAGTCTTCTGGGCCAACGCTCCTTAGGTTTCTTCTTTGCGGGAGAAGTCTTTATGTTTCTTGGGGGTGTGCAACCGTGTATATGCTTCATGCCATTTCACAGGCCCAATAGCTCTTCAAGCGTAGGAGGACTTTCTTGTAGTAAATAGCACCGGATCATGATGACTTTATGATGGGTGGGTATAGCTCCCTTTAGAAACTGTTTTCTGCAATACTAATCTACTTCCGAGGCTGAAATTATATTGTGGGAATGTAGATCCCACAAAACTAACTGTATCCGTTGAATAAACTCAGACAGTTCTTCCCCTTCTTTCTGTCTAAGATGTAGAACTTAAACCAGAGTTCGGTTTCATCCGCTTCTAGGCCGTAGATCCGCGTCAATAAGGCCACTATTTTTTGTGCTGTAACATCTGTATTCTGGTCACGGTGCATTCTCACCATCGTAGAGCAGGGGGTTTTAGGCACTCCATTATCCACTGCCTCTTAACCGCTTCAGTGCAAGACCAATTTTACAGAACTTGCAAGTTGTAGTCCTTCCATGCTTCAAAGGTCTCTTCTCCGACTGGCGTGGGTTTTACCTCTGAAAAAGCATTTAACTTACGGTAATGTTGTGTTTGAGATGACTCCCTCTTGTTCCCAGCCAACTGCTGAATGGCAGGAACTGTGACTGCAATGGCAAGATCGGTGGCTGTGACTGGGCACGGCACTGGCTTCGCTCTTGCAAGGACTTCCTGGGGAAGATGTACACATAACCATCGGAATTTCCTGCATGTCAGTGACGAATCTAGTGAGCTCCACCTTCACGTGTATTTCTGGGTAGATTATAGGGCACCTGCTATCTAGCGCTCCACAGAAATGTAAGGTGGGTGGACCTCCTTCTATTATCCAATATTAACATTCAATATTAATAATAAATTGTGGTAATCTGTTGGTATTTTATCTAGGAATAGTCAGTATTCAATACTATTAAAATTCCTGTCAATAGCAAATAGTCATATTGAACATTTTCTTATACATATGATATTTCTGAATGAGACAGTTTAATAAAATTATAATATATAGAAAATAATACAAAGACTTTAGATTATTAGGAGACATAAGATCTGTAGGTCATTTTTTGCTCAGTTTTGATTGAATTGGTAATATACTGTACTGTACAGTACTAATTGTGACGGGAGAGGGTAACCAGGCTATATAATAAAGGTCAAGCCCATTTGGTTACCCCTGCTCCATGTATAAGGTCCAAGAGAGTTAGCTCTTGGACTCAGTAACGTAACATTGTATAATTACATTGTATTGTATGTCATAAAACCATTTTTTGTGTTATTCCCTTTCCGGGCATGCCATCAAGCAGGGATTGCTAGTGCATGAGTTTCAAGTAGGTTTTGCGGAGGAACCGTTGTCCGAATGTGTCTAGGAGGTTGGGGTCCAGAGTTACCGGTTCCCCAATAAATGTACACGGGAATCATGCCTGATTCTCGGATACATGTAGGCACATTATCTCGGCAATACTTCCTTTAGCTGATGGAATCCCTGGGTTAATAGGTGTACCACAGCTAGTGCCAAGGTGACCCAGAAACAATATAAGGTTTGTGGGTGCCCAACCATACATAAGTTTGGGGGGATTCTGAGAGTCCAAACTGTGTCAAAGGGAAAGTGTGTTGGGAAATAAGCAGGCAGAAATAAAGAGACAACATTTTTTATTTTTCCTTTTTAAGCACCAAAGGGGGCGTGAAACACGTGGGAGGAGAGTTCTCTTTATTGTTCATGTTTTTTATATAGCCGAATAAATAGTTTTTAACAACTTTTGGCAGGTGAGTTCCCCCATTTTTTCATTTGGTGTGGCAGTCAACTCGATCCATTTTTTGTTCTATCACTAACATGAATAAGAGGAAATATTAAACAAGATTTTTTTTGACCACCAGAAGTCTAGAACAGATACATAATGCACATCTTAATTGATTGCAAAAAAAAATGACACAATATTTTGTTGGTTCTTTTTTTAAAACTTTTATCAGTACCTTCTATAATCTATCTTTATTAAAGTATAAGCTCTTAAAGGTAAATATGCACATTTGACATAATAGTACTGGTTATACCCTCTTTTAATTATCCAGTCCTGTGACCAATTTAACATTTTAAATTATCTTGACTTGATGACATGTTTAATTATCTTTGCATTCTCTAAGCCAGGGTGATATGTAAAAACACAGACTTTCAACAGAGTTGGTGGAGGTTCATTCAGTATGGGAATTGAAATGTGCATGGCATAGACACAAGCATATCTTTAATATGGTGTCAAAATGCCAGGAAACAAATAAGTAGTGTCTAAAGCTTTTTTGAAATGGGCACATGATTCATGTCTGTTGTGGAAATATTAGTAACAATATGCCCACAGCAGATAATTCCCTTATTTACTATACTTTTTTAAAGCATTTTGGATTGACTTCAAATGCCCACTTTACCGTATTGTACATAAACAGTGGATTGTACAATTAGGTTTCAAACAAATAATGATGATGTGACATATAGATTAAATCATGACATGGATAGATATGAAGGCAGCCATGCTGCGAAAATAATTCATGCTATTTTAGACACTAAGGAAAGTCGAGGTTAATCATTTAATGGAAACACTTCAAAACTAAATAAGGAGAGTTTCATCAAAGGAATGTGTCAACGTGTGCGGCAGAGGAGGGTTTCAGATTCTGAAGTTTTACCTATAATTATGGCACCATTATAGTAGCTTAGCAAATATACTGCTTTCAGAATACAATGTGCATAGCAGTTCACACCAGCTACATTAGTAAGTGTAAGAAGTGTTTGGATATTTTCCTTTGTATCATACTTTTTGTTCAACTGGCTCAGTGAATCTTTACTGAACTCTTTTTTTAATCCAAGTTTTCTATTCTATTTTAATATGAAACCCCAATATATTTCCTAATAAGAATCTGGGTGAGATGAGAACTTGACTGAGTACATGGTCTGGTGTACTGTCCAATTCAGCTTTTGTCTGATTTGACTTCACTAAAATACATTTTAAACATAGGAACATGACAAACAGAGTGTGAATATGTGAATACAATGTACTTCTTCATGATTTAAATAAAGTTCTTACCCCTCATCAATAAGGACCTTGTTTAGATTCTGGTGCTTTGATTTATGAATGGTTACCAAGTCAACAGCATGAAAAGGAATCTGTTGTATAGAAAAAGAGGTATTTTTAATAAACTGATGTCACATTAACTCTCTGGCCTATATCCATGGTACATTTAAAAAATGGATCAGCCATGCACATTTTCTTGACTATTACATAATCTGAAATAGCATTCTCTATCAACAAAATCACATTTCTCTTTTTTTTTTTTTTTCTTCAATGTATTACCTTGGAACTGTATTTGTTTTTTTCTGGGTTGTAGTACTGATCGAATTCCTGTCTTAAATATAACATTTCTGTAGCCCATGTCCCCCCCCCCCCCAGACACAGTTTGTCCCTCTAGGGTGTAGTGAGGGCTGGCTGCATGTGTATGGTGGTGCGTACCTGCTTGTAACAGGAGGGCCTGAGTATCCCGCGTTGGTATTGGGGACAACAGGACCAGGCTTCTGGGGTATTTGCCTTCATCTTCTTTAGCAACAGTGCAGCACCTCCATCTCCATAAGTCCCAGAGATGTGGGATAGGACTCTTACAAAGAAAACCCTGGTCCCAGGGCGAATGATCCAGCTCTCACACACACACACAGTCTTTATGTAAAATAGCAGCAGCTCTTTATTGTCCTTACAGCTTAGCAGTGCCAGCACACAACAGCAGCAGTACACAGCAGTTCATATGCACAATGCACTCCACAGGTATACAGGCTTGTTCCTCTCCTCTCCTTTCCTCCAGGAATGTACCCCTGCAGGATGGGCTGGTTGGGGCTGCAATACCCCTGCCTCCAACCAAGGTAGGCCCTATGGATGAGGCCAGATCTCTCCCCCCTCACCCCCTCAGGAGGGTGAGGGGCATTGGTCCACACAATATAGTGCTATCCGCTCTACTCAGTCTGGCTGAGGGTCCCCTCCTGTCTCCTGGATCATACTCCTAGGGTAGAACACCTCACCACACTCCCCCTCTCACAGGACATAACAGCCGTCCTCCTTTCTCTCTCATCTCCCAGGACAGACAGACCGTCACTCACAGGAACAGCCTACTAAATAGAGTACAGCCCTGGCCCCTTATGATGTCAGCAGGAACTCCCCTCTGTCTCAGGCCTGCCACAGAGTCAGGAGCCTACCTCTATCACTCAGGTCAGGGCTTGAAGGGGGAAAACCCATAATTACTACTGGCGCCTGCCCTTAACAGGACTTACTCCAGTAGGAGAAAGATATGTAGTACAGGGGCCACAATAGTGTAGTACACTATTTCTACAGGGGCCACATTTCTATGGGGTTTTTTTAACACAAAATTATTTAATATCTTATCTTCATGTACTTCAAGTTTTTTCTTTTTACATTTGACAGAGATCTGTGAGACATATGTGCTTATATTCAAATCTGGACCCAGATCGGAGGAAAAAGCTTGCGACACGTGCTCAAATTTTGTCAATTCAAAAAAATGTGCAGTGAGCCATTATCTCCCCTTAAAGTCACTCCCTAAATCCCTCATTGATATATTAACTCTAAGGGCCCTTTTCAAAATGAAGCTTGCACTTGTTCATATATCAATGGTTGTGTGAAAAACCTTTGCCCAGGTGAATGCACGTAATTTGACAATTAATTGAAAGTTGGGTGGTGGCCTCAGAGACCTTGTGTGGCTTGGGGTGCTTGAGAAGAGGGTTACGAACCACTGTACTAACTACTTAGAAGACCAAGTGGCCAGCTAGATATGGGCAACCCACTGCTAGCGTACCACTAAGTGATTGATATTAAAACTGATTGATATCACATATAAATCTTTAGATATTTTTCAAAGCACTTGCATAACAGCCTTCCCCCCACACACACTTTAATACAAAAGAGGCTACTCTATGCAATACAAGGGGTAAACCACCACTATCCCAAATCCATCAAATCCATTACTATAGTTGCTACCACATTGGTACCAACGATCTACATAATCCAGGGGGAGCATTAATATAGACGCGTTATCTAGCTCAGAAACAAAAAACGGAAGGGACATCGCAGAGCTCACGAGAGACGCCGGCAAGGCGTAGGTGGCGTTATGGACCATGGGCGGCAGACACAGAGACAGTGGTGATGAGAGAGTCACTAATCACAATGTCCTGTATCTTACACTGCTATGTTACATGCTTTATAAATCTTACACAATGTGAGTACAAATGTTATCTTTTTAAACATGCAGAGAGCAGCGCTGGAAATAATTGGAGATGTTAATAAATTGAACTTTTATTTGTGTGATTTTATCTCCATATGCAGAAAGGTCCGAAAACTGCATTTAAAATCATGTCTGATTATGGAGAGTTGCAACCGGCGAGATGCGTGCTGGTGAAACATGTTTGAAAAAAAGCGCGTTTTTTATTTTGTATTTTCCCTCTCGCCGGTGCGCTCCAGCTTCCTGCCAATTTTTTTTGGCAGAGGTAATTGTAGAATTTCTCTCCATGTTATTGGCGCGAACAGCCACTAGATGGTGACATTTTTACAACTGGCGAGATTTAGGTTCTCGCCAGTCGCGCGGTGAGTTTCACAAAAAAACTCGCCAGTACCTGCCTTTCTACAGGCATTTTTCTCCAAAAAATGCCGCTATTCACCTTACCGCTGCTCTCTGCATAGACCCCAAAGTTTGTTACCTTCTGATCTGCGCTATGTCTTCTAGCTCTCTTTTCTACTGAGGCACCAATTATCTGAGTCCCCTACACAAGAACTATATTTAGACAGTTTTGGATTTGTCTATCTATATCTACAACACTGTGAGTAGGCACTCTATATGAGCCAAGTTATCCTTAAGATCAACATCTTTTCAAAACACCTGCACTTACTGTAGATGTTATATTTTTTCTATTCTTCTGTTGATTCCCTCCCATGTTCCCCCTGGATTTTGAAGACCGTTTCAGCCTTTTAGGGACCAGTGAAGACAGTCCCTACCAGAGGGTTTGAGCAGGGGTTACAATTAAACTTTTTTATTTCCCACATTCACTGTATTTATTCACTGATTCACTATTGATTTATATGTAGGCGCATTTATAAAAAATGCCATTATTTTTCACTTAATTCACTTTATATTTATCACGTGGTTTCAGTGGGAGCGCATATCTATCACCTAGTTGTTTATATACGACATTGGTGTCAATACCAGTGCCAGTTCTACAGCCACAACAGCAGCACCGAGCCAGGAAAAACAGGACACTGCGTAAATCAAAATTGAAATATCTTGTTCCAGCTAGAGAAGGGCAAATTCGCAAATCAATTTCCCAGATTTTCACTGATGTTACCCTCAAAATCCATTTCACAGTTTACAATCCACAAACGGATTTGGCCAGTTTCATATATATGTACATAGTATATATATTGGGAAAATGTAAAAGACAGCGCCTTTCTCAGCCCACACCCAAATTGCTGCAACCCTGATCCAATAAAGCAAGATGACACACCCAGCACAGATGCCTGATGGCAATGAGAAGTATTAAGTTACTAGTGGTTAGGAACAAGTAATTGTGTAATACCTTATGTATTAAGTAAAAAAAAAAAAAAAAAATACTGTACCAAAATGATTGTAAAAAAAGGTATAAAAAAGTGTGTGTAACGAAAAAAAAATGGTAAAACAGATATGTGATCACAATATTGAATGTATAATCATATGGGGCAAGAAAAAATAAAAAAATAAAAATTTAATGAAAAATATGTGAAAAAATAAAAACATCAACACCATATAATAAATGAAACAATACTAAAGTCCATAAGAGTCCTTGTGTATGAAAAATAGAAGGTCCGGGCAGCTTCTTCTTGGGCTCACCAAACTTCTAATAGAAAAGATAAAGAAAAAGCGCCCGATCCTTGTATAAAATCAGATATAAAAGGTTTAATATTCCATGGACAGACAAATGTACACTCACACTTTGTCAGTAAAATAAAGGCATGTTATGGGACCAGCCCATGCACCAGATGGACATGAGATTTCACAGCCGTCCTCCGTTTGAATGCGGTTGAAATCACTGCAAATGGATGTTTGCTGCTGCTGTAGTCACCGAAGAGATATTATTCCTTCAAACCGGAACGCCTCTGGACAGTGCGGCCGCCATTAGCCTCTCATCAATCAGGGACCAGGGAAATCCTTCACTGACGTCCTCACTCTGGTGTCTGGACTGCTCGACCACCGTAGTTCCTATGCCACGTGACCCTATGCGTTTCATCAGTCTCAGCGGATTTCATCAGGGGATGAACTCCAATTGAATTGACTTGTTATTTATAGTCCCATAGTCCAATAGATCATGCAATGCAAAAATAGGTTCAAGTCAATTAGAGTCCTATAGGTCATCTGTGCTAGATGTGGCTGATTGAATTAATGAATAAATGAATGTTTAAGAATGAAAGAATAGTATTGGGATTAGCAGTAATTGTAAAATGAACACATGAATAATATATATAAAAAAATAATAAAAACATGAAAAGAATTAGAATTAACACTACAAATATATAAATAGAATCTCCTTGCATCTGTAAATACTTGATCACATACAGATGATTACAAAGCTATACCACCTGTGACTAATAAAGTATAGTAGGTTTTAAACATGAGTGAACATGATAACTCTATTCAATATTAATGCTTTGTACACAAAAATCATAGATGTTATCAATTTACTATATCATTGAATGCAATGGATCCAACTAAATAATACAATCACACTAATATATCAACAAATCATATATTTGAAATTAAAAATGAATTAGTCAAAATATAATATAATTAAATAAAAATAAATATAAAAATAACAAGCTTCAAATAATCACACAGAGTGTAAAGATTGAATTACACTCTGTGTGATTCGAAAGGAAGAGATGAGACCATGATCCATCATAGTAATATTGAGAATATAATCCTATATTGGCCGACATTGCTAGAAGGGGATGAAAATCTATGGTGCAATATAATTACTTATATAAACCAACTTGAATGAATTACACAGATAGATTGTGCCTCTTCTTCAAGATGGAAATGATGTAGAGACAGATAGAAAACATCATACTACTCATCGTGAATTGATGATGTGTATTGAGTGTAACATATACATCTAAATAAATGTTACAAAAAGGTGTAAATCATTAAGATATAGAAAAAAATCATAAAAATTGTATAAATAAATAAAAAAAATAAAAAAATGTGAGTACCATGTGAGACATATCCCAAAGAAATAGGATTAAACAATGTATATATGTACACATATTGAGGGTAAATGATAAATACAAACTCCACAATGAAGGGAGAGATGAGTACAGCGAGCAACCTTAAAGAGAAAAGGTTTATATCTTGAGGCGTAATGTCAGAGAGCCAGCAATCCATGATTGTGAAAAATCAAAATAAATCAATAGGCCAGATGTAGGGGTTAAATTTACCCTCTGGCGGTGCTAACAACCCAATATGATATAAGAACACAAAAAGAAAAAAAGTGGGTTTGTTGAAAGCACACGAAAAATATGTGAAAGTACAAAATGGATTTTATTAGCAATACATAACACAAAAATAATATTAAAATATACCTAAACACATACTAAATGAACACTGCTGAACCAAAGAATACACAATAAAAATGTAGGGACCCAAAATATGTAACATGCAAAATTCATGGCTATGATAATGCAAATCCAGGGGACAGTAATTTCCCCTGGAAATGCAATGGAGATCGGCCGATCAGCAACACATGATAGTACAAGTGACTGAAAAAAACAATATCTACACAACCCAAGTAAACACAGAAAAAAGAGCAACAATGAAAATATAATGAATGAATACCCTAGATGCTGTGTAGCCAGAAGGTGGTGGCTATACCCTGGCAGTTATAATAACGACTCAGAAACCCAAGTGATCTAGATCGGCGCTAAGCAACAACAATGTGAAAATATTTAATTCTTAATATAAAGTGAATAAATAAGATGGGTGTAAGTTGAAATAGAAAAATTCTCAACCTTCAAAGGGAATTGTACGGGTTCCCTTATAGCAACAGTGAACATCCAGGTTAGGAAGGGAGCGATAATTCAGGAACACCCAAAATAGAATAAACAAAGATGGTGCAATAAAATCACAATATGTATGATGAAGCAAAGAAACTTGGCTCATATAGACTGCCTACTTATGAAAAGTAGGTGAAGAATCAGCATAAGCTGGGAACAAGGTGTGTAGGAACTCAGGAGGGCTCTCACTCAAGATGACGCTCATGAGAAAACACAGCAGAAAGAGACCACAGTGCAGACCAGCAAACGTTTTATCACAATAAAAGGCTAAAGAAATGTATTCACAATGTTTACAGGTAAAAGAGGCACATAGAATAGTGTTAAAGCAGGAAGCTGTCAAGCCCGTAACGGATGTGACGTCAGACGCCGCTAAACTCTGTCTGACTGCGGGAGTATCGAAGGGAGACGGCCTAGTCACCACTTCTCCTGGCGTGAGATATACCACCTTCTGGCTACACAGCATCTAGGGTATTCATTCATTATATTTTCATTGTTGCTCCTTGTCACAGGAACTTGTGACAGGATATAATATACACCAAATAACTGGGTTGAACTGAACACGACTTAGATATAATAAAAATAATTTATTCCTTAGATAGGTGAACACAGCAGATAGTACAATAACAGACAAGAAATACACTTACTTAGGGGGTTGGGATGAAGAAGTAATCAGGAAACATGATTAGCAATTCAACAGCAATCAGGCATCAATCAGTTGGTAAAATGAAGACAAAGGATATAGGCTGACACCAGTTTATATATAATTTCAGTCCTATATCTATCATTGAGTGCAGGCTATTGGAGAACAATTACGTGCACCCAATCTCTAACGTGGGAACATTGATAACCCCTGCCCCCAGCTAGTTGGCACATGTGTACTTGGGGCCCTGGGGGTCTCATTTCTTTAACCCCACACAAAAGTCAGGGCACCGACCAGTCTACCAGATGGGGGACCTGGTCAGGAAACTCTTTGTTTGTAGGTATGAGTTATAGCACTTACAGACCACTCAAGCCCTGCATTTCTCTGCCCTAATGTATGCAGCTAGGGTTGCTGAGCCTTTGATCAGGGGGTCTGTTGTAGACAATTGGTCTCCCCCCTGAGCATTTACATTCCACAGATGGCAGGAATCTTCGCGGGCTTTTATCCCCGCTTTGAAATTCAATACAGTATTTAATAATAAGACATATTTAAATAATCCGTTCTGTTGGGCCTAGCGGGCTGAAACCGGCCAGTCTCTCATGCCGGGAGTGACTCTCCATGGTGGCCAAGTTTCAGCTCGCTGCAACCTTCCAGACCGGAGATACAAAAATGCAGTTTAAAACTTTTATTTCTTTACCACAGGATTCTCCGCTTTAAAATGAATCTCTGCTTTTCACTCTTTTCCCATTGAAATCAACGGGCTCCGCCGCCATGGGCTTTCAATGGAGCAATTCCGCCGTTGAAGTCAATGGGTTCCGCCGCCATAGACTTTCAATGGGGCAACTCCGCTATTGGAGTCTATGGAACTTCTCCGCCATAACCGTTCAATGGAGTAACGCAGCCATTGGAGTCTATGGGGAAAATCACCAATCTTTACAGTTGCCCACACTCCGTCTGGTTGGTCGGAGAGGGCTGGGAATGGCATGCAGTCATGCCGGAACAGTGACTACAGGTGACCCAAATCCCAGCTCTCTGGTGCTCCCAGGACCGGAGATATGGGCTTACACTTTTTATGGTTTCGGACTTAGCCGTTTTCTCGCGCTGTTTTTTCTCTGCCATTGGAGTCAATGGCGCGACCCTCTCAGCGCGCGCGACCCTTTACGGGGGTCTTTAATTCGTGGACCCGGTGTTGGTCGAGTGTGGGGGGGCCTAGGAGCTAGGGGCAAAAATAATTTTATTTCTGGGTGCCCTAGAACCTAAGGTTCCCACGCCACTTGTCGTTGACCTTGAACTAATGTAATACAAGCTCTTTTTCAGACATTGTATCCGCTTCTGCGGTTTTGCGGTTTGGATGGCTACCAACCCGATCGGCGTCAAGGAATCCCCATTGAAGTCAATGGGCCCATTGACTTACAATGGGAAACCGCCGCTCCTCCTCTCGGACGCCACCTGCTGGTCTTCGATGGAAACAGACCCAAACTCCCAGATCTGCCATTGGAATGAATGGAGCTGCAATGGCGACCTATGGGACACTGCAAAATGGAGCCTGAAAAGGCGGTAACATGGAACAAAGGGCTATAATCACTTCCTAACTATTAACCCATCTCCTCCCGGATGGATCCCAGTGTGTGTGTGGTTCAGACACTGACATGGTGACAATACATGATAACAGGAGAATACACATTTGGATGTTGCAGCAAGGTAAAACCCACATTCCTGGACCGCAGTCCAGTTAACCCCTTGCCTCCCTGGTGAGGTCAGGGGGTGGCCATAAGGGGTGCAACCCCTTTAATACCGGCCAATCCCCCTCTCCCTCTACACTCTTTTTTCTGTGTTTACTTGGGTTTGTGTAGATATTGTTTTTTCAGTCATTTGTACTATCATGTGTTGCTGATCGGCCGATCTCCATTGCATTTCCAGGGAAAATTACTTTCCCCTTGATTTGCATAATCATACCCATGTATTTTGCATGTTACATATTTTGGGTCCCTACATTTTTATTTTGTATTCTTTGGTTCAGCAGTGTTCATTTAGTATGTGTTTAGGTATATTTTAATATTATTTTTGTGTTTTGTATTGCTAATAAAATCCATTTTGTACTTTCACATATTTTTCGTGTGCTTTCAACAAACCCTCTTTCTTTCTTTTTGTGTTCTTATATATATATATATATATCACAGAAAAACAAAAATCAACGAAAAGTAGCGCCTCTAATAATCCTATAGAAAGCTGAAGAAGAATAAGCCCGTAAATGCACCCAACGGGGTGATGAGAAAAAAGTTATTTAAAATATGAACCTATTAATCAAAGATACTTATATAATAGCAATCAACAACAATAATAAAACATATTCCTAATAAAATCTAAAAATAAAAACTTGTGTTGCCTCAATAATAACTTGTACTAAAAATTAAAACTAAAAAAACTTGTTTAGAAAGTCCTTTGAAAAAACAGAGTCCTGTTCCAAAGAAGTAATGTCTCCAGGTTTTTGCAGCCCGTTTCAAGGGTTCACTACTCCCTTATTATACCTATGAAAAGAAAAAGAAGGAAACAGGCGCACACCTAGTGCATTAACGTAATAACAAGTGTTTATAGAACATTAAAATCAACAAATGCCCACTCACAGAAGTACTGTTTAAAATAGCAGATATGAGATTGGCGCTCATGTGCCAGAAGTGCCGTCCGATCAGGGTAATGGCGTCCGCTCGCGTCTCTGATCCATGCAGTCAGATACCGGAAGTGACGACTCGCCAATTTGGCGCTTCTGCACAGGAAGTCCCTCCGGGAACCAGCAATAGCCAAACCCAGTTCTCTGTGCTAGTACTCCAACACGGGGGAGCAGGAACCAAAATTCTAGCACCAGCAGCAACAGATGGACATGGGCACGTGACGGCTTCTCACAAACCATGCCCTACGCGTTTCGTCATCGATGATGACTTCATCAGGGGTACCCATTGGGTGCCCACTTGCAATATTTATAGGAAGGCAATTTGCATACATTGATTGATCAATTAGCTAAAATTAGCAACATACATGCATTTCAATACAAACAGAGTGATAGTTTATAAGGACCCCATTGAAACATCTGAAAGTATTTCATAAAAATCAGGACACAAAATATATATATATAGCCCATTAGGGCTCAGGAATTGGTGATAACGATTGATTGTACACAAGTTATTTAACCCACTGTCATCAAACTAACTTTAAGAGAAATAAATAGTGTAATCATATTCAGACAAGGTACAATTTGATGAATTGGATAAAATGAAGGATTATACATGATAGTGTAAAACGATTATAAATTAATTAACTATGAGAAATCAATATAGTAGCAAAAATTATAACAAAATTATAACATAAGCAACTTAGATTGTTGTTGTCCATATTACCCAATACTTCAGGAGACTGGAAAAAATAATATATTGATCTTATAACTTGTGAATCAAATATATCTTAGTTATAATTTATTTAACCCCATATCAATTATTTACCTAGTTGGTTCAGATCTATTAGATCATAAGGGGATTATATCAAACCTACCCAATGTCACATGTAATGTGGATGTTCAGCTTGTAGATTCCATGTGGAGTCAGAGGAGCAGCAACAGATTGAATTGAAGCAAAGACAGGAAGAAACAATGTGGTATATATATACATCGTAGTGACATATCTATTAATGTTATGTGGTAAATTCTGAAATGGTATATTATACGTATGTGTGAATGCAATGAAGATTAATGTTGTGATGTAAAAAATGAAATAATAAAAAGAATAAAAAAGAAAAAGAAAAAAGTTTATATAAAATTGTATATAAATGAATATAAAAAAATAAAATTGTATAAAATGAATATATGTGTTTCCTTACATATAAATGCCAAATGGACCTCTTAATGGACAGAAACCATGATATACTCGCAATGAGATGTGAATGGCAAATTATCAAGATCGATCCAATCACTTATGTATTGAATTCACTACTGGATGTACGTGAAAGTACATTAGTTATAAGTATAATTTTAAGGACCTGACATATGACCAAAGTTCAAAGGGAATGCCTAAGCATTCAAACCAGACCTCCGAAGGATCTCCCTAAAGAGAGATCACACTATGGTACTAATGTCAATATGGTCATTGTGTCCCTCTGGGCAAGTGGTATCCAAAACATACATCCAATACGTCTCCCTCATACAGAGTCTTTGGAAGCGATCTCCCCCCCTATACGTGGAGGGAATGTACCCAATGCCCATAACTGATAGGGATTTTGGATTTTTTAGATGTTTATTACAAAAATGGCAGGAGAGGCTGTGTGTTTGGCACCCATGAATAACGTTTCTTCGATGCTCCAAGAACCGTGTACTCAGAGCCCTCGATTTGCGGCCAATATATTGCAGGCCGCACTCACATGAAATAAGATATACAACGTATTCAGTTAGACAGTTAATATAGTCTGTTACTTCATATGTGGTGCCATTTGAATATGATGTAAATTTATTTGTTTTTATCAAGTGTCTACAAGTGAGACACCTGCCTCTTCCGCACCCAAAATTCCCTGCTTCTTTGATCGAATCAGATATCCTATTTGTTTTGGTTTTTAATTTACTTGGAGCTATCAGTGTCTTTACACTTCTTGCTTTCCTAAAAATCACAGGAGCATATTTTGGCAATGAATGATCAATTACAGGATCATTACACAAAATGTTCCAATGACTATTCAGAACATTTCTGATTTGATGTGCAGATTGGTTATATTGTGTAATGAACTTTGGTGTAGATGCCCCCTTTTTTTCTCCATTTCTTGGTTTATACATTTTATTTGATTTCACTTTAGAACTTTCTAATAATTTGTCTCGATCTAAAAGACTGGCATCTTGGTTCACTATAGTCATATCATAACCTTTCTCATGAAATTTTTCTGACAGATCTTTGCCCTGTATTGAGAAATCAGTAGCCAATGAGCAGTTGCGCCTAATCCTGTGAAACTGACTTTTAGGTACATTGTCTAACCATTTTTTATAGTGGTTGCTACCATATTGTAAGTAACTGTTCGTTGAGACAGATTTAAAGTGGGTTTTTGTCTGGATTTGTTTTTCAATCCTTATAAATAGCTCTAAGTCCAAAAAGATAATGGTGTCTGGATGTATATGATAAGTGAACTTCAGACCCATCTGGTTATCGTTGAAGCATATGAGAATCTCCTCCAGGATTTCCCTCTCACCATTCCAAATCATAAGAATGTCATCTATGAAATGACCATAGAAGACCAGACCACCCCCCAGTCGGGCGTTCTCCCACACATGGGTATTCTCCCACAATCCCATGTAGAGATTGGCATAACTGGGGGCAAATCTGGTCCCCATAGCCGTCCCACAGATTTGTAAATAAAAAGTGTCTTCAAATAGAAAGTAATTGTGATTTAAAATAAATTTAATGCATGCTAAAAGAAAAATCCTTTGTGAAGAGTGCAATTCTTTATCTAACTCTAAATAGTGATTAATTGCCAGGATACCTTTTAAGTGATCTATACATGTGTAAAGTGAAGAAACATCACACGTTACCCAGTGAAAGGTATCATTCCATATAATATCGGAGGTGGTATCGATAACGTGCAACGTGTCCCGTATGTGTGAGCGTAATTTATTGACATATGGTTGTAAGTAGTATACAAAACATACTGGACACCTAACAAGCTCCTATTAAACCCCCAAAATACCCACAACATATATATAAGCATATGAGTGTCAGAGGAGTGCTACTGAGCATGGCAATATGCATTAAAACCAGAGACATAACATAAAACACAGACAAAGCTCAGTTTTTAGCACATCTAGTGAGACTCATACACGGTATAGTGCCTAAATATATATGGATAAATATCTAATAAGTAAATGGTCTTTTAGTTTGACATTTTTGGCCAAAATTGTTGTAAGCCCCTGAGCCAACGCCAAGGCAGACCACATATCAGGGCTCCCTAACGCTAATATAAATTCTTAATAACCTGTTTAATAACAGGAAGAATGATTTATAGTAAATCTGTCAATATTAGCTGCAAAGTTCTGTCTGACTGAAGCTTTTATTAACCTGTACATTACCAGGAAAAGCACTCTGTATTAGAGATGTCACAGCCAAACTGCAAGCAGGCAAGTTCCCCTGAGTGGAAGATGCTATGGAGTGAGCCCATAACCATTTAAATGTGGGAGGGGGTGAGCTTAAATTAAGTAGGAGGTTGCCAACCTCCAATCAGCCATGACTAGCTGGACAAGAATTGCAAAACATACTGGACACCTAACAAGCTCCTATTAAACCCCCAAAATACCCACAACATATATATAAGCATATGAGTGTCAGAGGAGTGCTACTGAGCATGGCAATATGCATTAAAACCAGAGACATAACATAAAACACAGACAAAGCTCAGTTTTTAGCACATCTAGTGAGACTCATACACGGTTCAGTGCCTAAATATATATGGATAAATATCTAATAAGTAAATGGTCTTTTAGTTTGACATTTTTGGCCAAAATTGTTGTAAGCCCCTGAGCCAACGCCAAGGCAGACCAAGGCAGACCTTAGATGTGCTAAAAACTGAGCTTTGTCTGTGTTTTATGTTATGTCTCTGGTTTTAATGCATATTGCCATGCTCAGTAGCACTCCTCTGACACTCATATGCTTATATATATGTTGTGGGTATTTTGGGGGTTTAATAGGAGCTTGTTAGGTGTCCAGTATGTTTTGCAATTCTTGTCCAGCTAGTCATGGCTGATTGGAGGTTGGCAACCTCCTACTTAATTTAAGCTCACCCCCTCCCACATTTAAATGGTTATGGGCTCACTCCATAGCATCTTCCACTCAGGGGAACTTGCCTGCTTGCAGTTTGGCTGTGACATCTCTAATACAGAGTGCTTTTCCTGGTAATGTACAGGTTAATAAAAGCTTCAGTCAGACAGAACTTTGCAGCTAATATTGACAGATTTACTATAAATCATTCTTCCTGTTATTAAACAGGTTATTAAGAATTTATATTAGCGTTAGGGACCCCTGATATGTGGTCTGCCTTGGCGTTGGCTCAGGGGCTTACAACAATTTTGGCCAAAAATGTCAAACTAAAAGACCATTTACTTATTAGATATTTATCCATATATATTTAGGCACTGTACCGTGTATGAGTCTCACTAGATGTGCTAAAAACTGGGCTTTGTCTGTGTTTTATGTTATGTCTCTGGTTTTAATGTAAGTAGTATACAACATATTATGACACGTTCGACGTCATCGACCCCACCCCCGATATTTTAGGCCTCCCTTGTGCATTTAAGGTGTCTTTGTGCAATTTAGGAATGTGATAATATATAGGTGTTCTAGGGTGTTTTATATATAAAAACTTGTGTTGTAATTTAGAAATAATTCCTTTGGTGAATGCATCCTGGAGGAGATTCCGAAACTCCAACTGATAACTCTCAGATGGGTCCCCATTAAGAGTCTCATAAGAAATGGAGTCGTGCAGAAGACTGTATGCCTCAGTTAAATAATCTGCACGATGTTGTAGGACAATTGCCCCACCTTTATCTGCCTGACAAACAATTAACTCATTATTGTTTTTAATATTTATCAATGCTAGATTTTCTTCTTTAGTCAAATTTTTCTGTTTTAGTTCCACATTTTTAAGACACAACTGCTCAAGGACCCTGAGAACTACTGTATAGAACGTATCAATGAAATTTCCTTTTGATTGATACGGAAAGTAAACTGATTTTGGGACAAATGGGGATGATCTATATTTTAATAAATTTTCAGGAACAGTTGTAGTTAAACCTGAATAATGATCTGTCAATATATCAACCTCTTCTTCATGTAGTGTTAGGTCTAGCAAAGAATTTTCATTAAATGTATAGTTTTCAACTGCTGTCCTTTTTTAATAGAGGATCCATCAAGGTCGATGTTGTATGGAACTTAAATGAGCTATCAAATGTATTTCCAACATTATATGATTCGACCAAAAAGGAAGTAAGGGCATTGACACATTCTATCTCCTGTGTATTGAGGTCCAGATTGGTTACTTGCTCCCCTTTAAGACAGTAATGCCGCATGAGTGTTAGTTTCCGAATGTATCTGTTCAAGTCCACGAACAGGTCAAATCTATTTGGCAAACTGGTAGGTGCATAGGATAATCCTTTTGCTAATAGAGATAAGTGATGTGAAGTGAGTGTATCTGATGAGAGGTTATAGATACCATAGTTTTGTGGTGTATCCTCCATCATTTTCATCTTCTTCTGTCTTTGCTTCTTTGCTCCTCCTCTGACTCCCCTGAATCTCGTTTTCTTCGGGGTTGCTGTTGAGACTGTTTCTCCCAAAGTGGGTATTTTTCTACTTTTCTCTCTGCTCTAAAAAGAGGTGGATTTGTTAGATCTATTGGGTGAAACATTAGTTGTATGATTAGAACCCTTAGAAATGGTCTTTGATCTTGCTCCTTCCCTTACCACATCTGCACATTGCTCCTGGCTCTCCCCATTATCCTCACAATCATCCCTCAAAACCGAGTATTGATTGGAAGTAGAGCAATTTGCAGATGAAGCAATTGGAGTGGCCTTTGTTTTTTTGTCCAACTTTGCCTCTTTTATTAATGAAATAATCTCATTTTTCTCCTTCTCATTGGATATGGGTTTTTTGTGGTGTTTATTATCTCTATTCTCATATCTGTAACCTGAATTGGATATACCATATCTGTGGTGCTGGTGGTAATCACCTTTCATTCTCCAATTTCTTACTCTATCATTTGCATAATCATCTTTGTCACGTTTGAGTTTATTAGTTTTCCTTTCAATAATTTCTTTCTCAAACGTTACTACCCTCTTATGCACCATTTCATCCAGTGAGCCAAATTCCGCCATGTCTTCAAATGGTTTAATAGTCTCCTGTACCTGGGCTATCTCCCTCCCCAATATCTCCAGCCTCTCATGTGTATAAGAGACCAAAAGATGATGAGGGAAACAGAGCAGGCCTCTAGAGTAGCTTTCCAAATGGCTGTAAATGCTTCCGGTGCCTCAAATGTTGTTTTTTTTGTAATTCTTAACCCCCTTGGCACTAATTAAATATCTAAATAATTCTGTAAGGAAAGCAAATCTAACCAGTTCCTCATTTCATCTTTTGTTAAATTTTCCAATTCCTGAATTTTTTTCTTTAAATCAACATTATTTTCCAAAATCTCAATGGGGTCATCATCTATAATATTTGCAAATTTATTCCTCCTAGCCAGGCGTTCTTCACAGCTTTGCATCATTTTTAGTAATTGTGTTGTTCTCACTATGATAAATGATATGCAATAATCTATAGTACCAAGAACACAAAAATGTATATATATATATATATATATATATAGCTCACTATAATCCAATATGAGTGACTACTATAGGGATTATAGAGTGGCTGCTAACTTCAAAAGTGAATATAGCACAGAAAAACAAAAAGCAATGAAGTAGCGCCTCTAATAATCCTATACAAAGCTGAAGAAGAATAAGCCTGTAAATGCACCCAACGTGGTGATGAGAATAAAGCTATTTAAAATATGAACCTATTAATCAAAGATACTTATATAATAGCAATCAACAACAATAATAAAACATATTCCTAATAAAATCTAAAAATAAAAACTTGTGTTGCTCAATAATAACTTGTACTAAAAATTAAAACTAAAAAACCTTGTTTAGAAAGTCCTTTGAAAAAACAGAGTCCTGTTCCAAAAAAGTAATGTCTCCAACAATCTAAGTTGTTTATGTTATAATTTTGTTATAATTTTTGCTACTATATTGATTTCTCATAGTTAATTAATTTATAATCGTTTTACACTATCATGTATAATTCTTCATTTTATCCAATTCATCCAATTGTACCTTGTCTGAATATGATTACACTATTTATTTCTCTTAAAGTTAGTTTGATGACAGTGGGTTAAATAACTTGTGTACAATCAATCGTTATCACCAATTCCTGAGCCCTAATGGGCTATATATATATATTTTTGTGTCCTGATTTTTATGACATACTTTCAGATGTTTCAATGGGGTCCTTATAAACTATCACTCTGTTTGTATTGAAATGCATGTATGTTGCTAATTTTAGCTAATTGATCAATCAGTGTATGCAAATTGCCTTCCTATAAATATTGCAAGTGGGCACCCAATGGGTACCCATGATGAAGTCATCATCGATGACGAAACGCGTAGGGCGTGGTTTGTGAGAAGCCGTCACGTGCCCATGTCCATCTGTTGCTGCTGGTGCTAGAATTTTGGTTCCTGCTCCCCCGTGTTGGAGTACTAGCACAGAGAACTTGGTGTGGCTATTGCTGGTTCCCGGAGGGACTTCCTGTGCAGAAGCGCCGAATTGGAGAGTCGGCACTTCCGGTATCTGACTGCATGGATCAGAGACGTGAGCGGACGCCATTACCCTGATCGGACGGCACTTCTGGCACATGAGAGCCAATCTCATATCTGCTATTTTAAACAGTACTTCTGTGAGTGGGCATTTGTTGATTTTAATGTTCTATAAACACTTGTTATTACGTTAATGCACTAGGTATGCGCCTGTTTTCTTCTTTTTCTTTTCATAGGTATAATAAGGGAGTAGTGAACCCTTGAAAAGGGCTGCAAACACCTGGAGACATTACTTTTTTGGAACAGGGCTCTGTTTTTTCAAAGGACTTTCTAAACAAGGTTTTTTAGTTTTAATTTTTAGTACAAGATATTATTGAGGCAACACAAGTTTTTATTTTTAGATTTTATTAGGAATATGTTTTATTATTGTTGTTGATTGCTATTATATAAGTATCTTTGATTAATAGGTTCATATTTTAAATAGCTTTTTTCCCATCACCCCGTTGGGTGCATTTACAGGCTTATTCTTCTTCAGCTTTGTATAGGATTATTAGAGGCGCTACTTCGTTGATTTTTGTTTTTCTGTGCTACATTCACTTTTGAAGTTAGCAGCCACTCTATAATCCCTATAGTAGTCACTCATATTGGATTATAGTGAGCTATATATGTATACATTTTTGTGTTCTTGGTACTATAGATTATTGCATATCATTTATCATAGTGAGAACATCACAATTACTAAAAATGATGCAAAGCTGTGAAGAACGCCTGGCTAGGAGGAATACATTTGCAAATATTATAGATGATGACCCCATTGAGATTCTGGAAAAAAATGTTGATTTAAAGAAACATTTTCAGGAATTGGAAAATTTAACAAAAGATGAAATGAGGAACTGGTTAGATTTGCTTTCCTTACAGAATTATTTAGATATTAAATTAGTGCCAAGTGGGTTAAGAATTACAAAAAAAACAACATTTGAGGCACCGGAAGCATTTACAGCCAGTTGGAATGCTACTCTAGAGGCCTGCTCTGTTTCCCTCATCAAGCTTTTGGTCTCTAATAGACATGAGAGGCTGGAGATATTGGGGAGGGAGATAGCCCAGGTACAGGAGACTATTAAACAATTTGAAGACACGGTGGAATTTGGCTCACTGGATGAAATGGTGCATAAGAGGGTAGTTACGTTTGAGAAAGAAATTATTGAAAGGAAAACTAATAAA
Source organism: Ascaphus truei (assembly GCF_040206685.1). Taxonomy (NCBI): domain Eukaryota; kingdom Metazoa; phylum Chordata; class Amphibia; order Anura; family Ascaphidae; genus Ascaphus; species Ascaphus truei. The sequence goes on along the minus strand of NC_134483.1, from coordinate 361,352,507 downwards.
CTCAAACATGACAAAGATGATTATGCAAATGATAGAGTAAGAAATTGGAGAAGGAAAGGTGATTACCACCAGCACCACAGATATCATATATCCAATTCAGGTTACAGATATGAGAATAGAGATAATAAACACCACAAAAAACTCATATCCATTGAGAAGGAGAAAAATGAGATTATTTCATTAATAAAAGAGGCAACGTTGGACAAAAAAACTAAGGCCACTCCAATTGCTTCATCTGCAAATTGCTCTACCTCCAATCAATACTCGGTTTTGAGGGATGATTGTGGGATACATGAGCAACCCTTTGAGCAACCCTTTGCAAATGCATGCTGCTTTAAACACAGCTTTTAAGCAAGGACTTGGGAGATGCAAAGCCAGTTAACCCACTGACAGACATGTTTCAACCTTGATGGGTATCATCAGTGTGAGGTTAGTTGCTGGCATTTGCTCATTTGGGATTAAAGAGTAGGTAATCACCACATTTATTTATAGGCCTGTCCACGTGCTCATATGTCTCTGCTCTGCTCGTCGCGTGCAAGGTTTTTTTTTTTTTTCAAACATTTAATTCAATGCTTTATTGACTATAGACACACAATTAAACATTAATACATTTTGTACAAAACACATGAAGGGATTGAAGAATTATTAGTAATACATCATTATTAATTAATAAATAATTATTACTTAATAAAGAATAATAAATAGTTATATATTTATAAATTATACAATATAATTAAAATAATAACCCAGGACCCCTTCATATGTTGGTTAGGAGTTCTACCTCTACACCACAGAAGCTGTGTGATATCATAGACATCTAGGAGTAGACTTAAGATTTAACATTGACATGTACCCTGTGGCAATGTGTTGTAGAGGATAAATATATTTATAGGTTATGTCTTGTCACACCAAGCCTATAGTGTAGAGGTAAGAGGCAAGGCATTGGTATCAGAAGGTCCCGAGTTCAATCCCTGCATGTGTTTTGTACAAAATGTATTCATGTTTAATTGTGTGTCTATAGTCAATAAAGCATTGAATTGAATGTTTGAAAAAAAAAAAAAAACCATGGCACGCAAAAGGCAGAGAGATGAGCAGAGCAGAGAGATATGTGCACGTGGACAGCAGGAAGAGGAGAGCACTAGTAAGGCGGCAAAATGGAGGAGAATGAAATCTGTAATGAGGAGGCCCGAGAGCTGATGCCGGTGAAATTTTAACGCGACCCCGGTTGTAACGCGGTCTTGGGGTTGTGGACCTCAAGGACCGCGTTATAACGGGGTTTAGCTATATATATATATATTTATATATATATATATATATATATATATATATATATATGCAATCGCCCCACAGTGGTTGTTTATGGGTTGCGGGTGGGTCGCTTGCGGGCTTAACCCCTTCATGACCGTTGCTGTATTAACCACTATGGTAATTAAGGTGTTGAGTTGACTCGCAACACCCCTGGAAACCATAAACACCCCCCCAAATTCCAAATACCCCCTTAATCCACTGCCGCTCCCCACAGAAAGCATGGTAATGGATGGTTAACCCCTTCATTGCCTTAGCGGTTGGCCGCTAAGGTAATGAATTGGGCTGTTAATGCATTATTCCTGCTTCGGATACATGGGGGGGGGCTTCGGTGCTGATATTCTTGGGTATCAGCTCTGGAGCCCCCCTGCATCAATCCGAGGCAGGAAAAGGGCCAGATTTTTTTTTTACGTCACCTATCGCCGCTCAGCAGCAGCTTTTTGCCAACTTCTGTTGGCGGAGCGATTTGGAGAAAATCTCTCCATTTTATAGCCCCGATCAGCGCCAAGATGCTGATCGGGGCTACTAGAAAACGGAGGATTTTAAAACTGGCGAGATATGGCTTCTCGCCACCCGCGCGGCGAGTTTTTGAAGAACACATACAAAACTGGCGGGTTTTACTCAGCTGATCAGTTTTTCACCATGTTCTGAACTGCTGTAGGCAAATTTGGCAAATTACTGGCGATATTAGCCTTCTCGCTGCTCTCTGGATAGGCCTCTGTGTGTTCTAAAAACTTTAAAGGGTTACCATGAGCAATTTGACATACAGTATCAGTATTTGAACAATGCTCATAATTGGTGGATGGGGAGGATTGGTTGCCAAATGAAGTGCTCTTGCTCTTGATAGTGGTCTTGAAATAGATATCTAGAAGGAAAGAGTGCATGCAGTGCTTCTGATGGTGTAATGAAGCTATTTTAATGGATAAAAGTATTAAAAGTTAAAAAAAAAAAACGTGCACTCATAATTTCTATTAATGACCGTTCACATATAGTGAAAGTCAATGGTCTTTTCAGCCTGGTTTCTGGTGTCAGACCAGCGGTCGATGAGTGGTTGACTCCTACTCCCATGGAGGGTATTGTCCCGTGTGTCAGCATCCGGTTCCTGAGTCGGGGGATGATTATGTCACTCATCCATCAGCTGTCGACCATGTCTGTGTAGCCAACCCTGCCCACTCACTATACACATTTTGTGGGTGCTCATCCACTTCTTAAGGAATGTAATGCGTATAGGATGTTCGATCAGCGCTCTTACTTAAATAGTGTAAAATTGCCATGGTAACCACATGTATGCAACTACCATAGGTATATCAACGCTAGATGTCTGTGTCAGATTTAACCCTTTGGTGACATCTCTGCTAGACAATGTATAAGAAAGGTAACCTGTATAGATATAGCATTCCTATCTAAATATCCTAATATTAAACAATGTAAAATGTTGATAAAACAATTGGTTAGAAAGATTACACAGTATTAATATAACAATCTTGAGTTAATGAAGATTATAATGAGACAAATGTTAGTATGATACCTATGAATTGTATATTATACTTGGTAGGAGTCATATAGGGAATATTTATTACACATTATGTTTATAATGCAAATATAAATATACTGAATAAATGTAATAAAACTCAAAAAAATCTACAGTAGACAATAAACCCATATGTAAAAGCGTGAAATACATTCCATACATTCCCCAGAACGTAAAAGCTGATAAAAGCATACAATGAATCAAATATCAGCTAAAGGAAAATAAGATACAAGGAGGACATAAGAGCAACAAGTTATTCCATAAAAGCAGCTTGATTAATATCTACTATTTAGACCATGAGGGGATAACGTATTGAGGGAGTATATCCTTCTCTCTGTCTTACACACAAGATGGTGTCTCCACCTCTTATTTATTTATTTATAAAATATTTTACCAGGAAGTACTACATTGAGAGTTACCTCTCGTTTTCAAGTATGTCCTGGGCACAGAGTAAAACAAATAATACATGGTTACAAGTACAGTTACATAAATGAACAGGGTATGCATTACATACAAGACATTGCGTGCACAGTTAAAGAAAATATATATTATGAGCAGGTTAAAATGTGAGACAGCCTTAGATTTGAAAGAACTTAAACTGGTGGTGGATGTGAGAGTCTCTGGTAGGTTGTTCCAGTTTTGGGGTGCACGGTAGGAGAAGGAGGAACGTCAGGATACTTTGTTGAGCCTTGGGACCATGAATAGTCTTTTGGAGTCTATCTCAGGTGATAGGTGCTGCAAGTGGTAGGGGGGAGGATCTTGTTCAGGTAGCTGGGTAGCTTGCCCATGAAGAATTTAAAGGCAAGACAGGAAAGGTGAACTTTGCGCCTAGACTCTAGTGTTGACCAATCTAGTTCTTTGAGCATTTCGCAGTGATGTGTGTTGTAGTTGCATTGGAGAACAAATAACAAATTGAATTGTAGAGGGTGTCAAGTTTGCTAAGGTGGGTTTGAGGTGCCGAGCCATATACTATGTCTCCATAGTCAATAATTGGCATTAGCATCTGCGGTGCGATACGCTTTCTGACCAGGAGACTTAGGGAGGATTTGTTCCTGTAAAATACTGGCATAGGTCTTTGTTGTCAGGGTATCAATGTGCATCCCGAATGTTAAGTGGGAGTCAAACCATAAGCCCAGGTATTTAAAACTAGTGACAGTTGTTAGGGTGGTGTTAGCGTTGGTTCTAATCAGGAGCTCAGTCACTGGAAGCTTTACAAATTTAGTCTTGGTCCCAAATACCATTGTTACAGTCTTGTCAGTGTTTAAAAACAGTTTGTTTTGAGAAATTCAGTTTTCGAGTCTCAAAAAGTCAGACTGAAGTATGTGTTGAAGGTCAGAGAGGCTATGGCTGTGTGCATATAGGATTGTGTCATCTGCATACATGTGTATTGAGGCTTCCTTACAAGCTGTGGGAAGATCATTAATGAACACTGAGAAGAGTAGGGGCCCCAGAACAGAGCCTTGCGGGACACCACAGGTGATATCCAGGGGATTGGAGTTAGAGTCTGAGATGGACACATGTTGGGATCTTCCTGATAGGTAGGACTGAAACTAGTTTAAAGCATGCTTCCCTATTCCAGAGCTCTGGAGTTTGTTAAGCAGGATAGCATGATCAACTGTGTCAAAAGCCTTTGCAAAATCTAGGAATACTGCACCAGTGAGTTGTCCCCGTTCCATTCCACACTGGATTTCATTGCAAACTTTTAGCAGGGTAGTTACCGTGGAGTGTTTGGGACGAAAGCCAGATTGGAATTGGCTAGGGAAATTTGTTTTTGTATAGAAATCGCTTAGTTGGGAGTGGACACATTTTTCCATGACTTTGGATAGAATTGGGAGAAGTGAGATTGGCCTGTAGTTTGAGACAGTGTTTTTGTCCCCACTTTTGAAGATTGGGACAACTCTGGCAGTTTTCCAGGTCTTAGGGATATGGCCTGCAGACAGGATAGAGTTGACTATGGACGCAATTGGTTTGGCAATGGCTGGGGCACCAAGTCATAGGAACCTAGATTGTAGTAAGTCAGGTCCACATTGGCTCCTTAGTTTTAGTTTGAGGAGCGCTTGTATAATCTCCTCTTCAGATACTGGGCCAAATTGAAAATTGTGGGAAGTGTTGGGAGGGGGTGGGATTATAGGGGTACTCCCAGGATGAGATTCATGTTTGTGGTTTGGGCTGCGTTTCGCTAATAAGTTAGTGGCACACCCCACAAAGTAATCATTGAATGCATTTGCAATGTCAGTGGGGTTTGTCAGAGTAATATCCCCCTTAGTGATATTACTTGGTTGTTGATGGTTAGGAGGCTGGAATATATTGTTGATAACCTTCCAGAAGTTAGCTGGGTTTGATGTATTTTGGTGGAGATTGTCAGAGTAATATTGTGCTTTTGCATGCCTTGTTTGCCTCATGCATCTGTAGTGATTGAGATCCTTGCTAGTGCCATTTACTTTTTAGCTTTTCCACAAGGCATCCCTGAACTGGTAGAGTGCTATAAGGTCAGGTGTAACCCATGGAAGGTGGGCCCCCCGTACCCTTATTTTGCATAGTGGAGCATGGGTATCGCAGAGTTTTAAGAACTCAGATTGGAAATAGTCGAGCGCAGAATCAGGGTCGGGAATTAAATCGATTCTGTGCCATGGGCAGTTGGTAAGGTCATCCAGAAACTGTTGTGGGTTAAAGTTTTTAAATGTTCTAGTGAGGAGAACTTTAGGGCTTGAATGGGGCGGTTTTATTTTCCTTACACAGTACACTATTGCATGGTCACTGAAAATATCAGGAAGGATGCCAGAGGATTGGATAACACTCTCCACTTCCTTCAGTTATACCAAAAGTTTTTTTTGTAATATTTTGAAAACAAAATTGAAAAACGGTTATTCTGAAAACCAAAGCTTATATTTCTGTTGTGCTCTAGGAAAGGTGTTTTAAGGTTCCTTTTTGTACGGCTGACATATTGCTTTTTACTTGGACAACTGACCACATATACAAGAGAATTAGATTACAATTAATGTAACTATTAATTGGAAATGTCTATCCATTATTGCATGACTTTATATTCTCAGAATCAATACTTTACAGAAACTTACAAATGAGACACCTGGATCTGATACATTTATAGCATCCAAGCGGTTTGCCAGTGCTCCAAAGTTTATCATTATTTGTTATTTCTATAGTTTTGAGGTGACTGGGTGCAATTCTATCCTTTACATTTTTAATTTTCCTGTAAGTAAGGATTTGTTTATCAGAAATGTCATTACACAGTTTATCATCTTCCTTTTGAATATTCCAATACTTTTTGAAGATATTATGTATTTTGGATGCCCCTTCATTATAATAAGTGATGAACCTTACACATTGTTTCATGTTCTCAATTTGTTTGTCTTCATTTTTTTGCAACAATTCTGTTCTATTCAGTTTCCTCACTTTCTCCAGGGAGGAACCAAATTATTTCTGTCCTGAAATTCTTTTCTTTTAACCTTTTTACCAGAAATTCTGCTTCTGTCGAAATCTGAATCTAAAGTACAATTTAGTTTAATCCTCCTGAACAGTAGTTTAAATGGGACTGCTTGGGACCCCCGCTGTTAATCCAATGGGCCAATAGTCTGTCTGCAGAAATGTGTGAAATGTTGCAGCATGTACCCAGCATATTCCCAGCATGTACCCAGCATGTACCTGGGTCTTTTTGGTGATTGCCCCTGATTTGTTTTAGAATAATTGTCGGCACTACAGTATTACAAAGTAGCTAGTCAAAAAATGCTATCTGTCTTTCTTCAATAACACTAAAAAAAAAGACCAAAATCAATATGATTAATAAAATTAAAAAATTAAATTAAAATGCCCCTAGTACCCATCCAGATAAAAATCACATCATCTATAAAGCATGTACACAGAACAATGTGCTGTGCAAAAGGGTTGTTGTGCCAGATGATCTCATCCTCCAATTAGCCCAAATACAGGTTGGCATATGAGAGGGCACATTTTGTGTCCATACTGTAGCTGTTCAACATGCTGATGAAAGCACGTCACGTGCTGAAACGCGTAGGAGGAGGAGTCTAGAGGGGTTGCAGCTCTTGTGCATCCCAGTCTCATTGCCCCAGTCCTGGTGGTCTAACGTGGAGTCCCTTGGAGAGTGTACTGCGGAGGCTGTGGAACTTTGAAGCTGTGTGAGGTGTGTGAAATTCAGCTCTCAGCCCCTGTGTGCTGCGGCAGCTCCAGCCACAGCCGGGAAGGGTTGGTGCGTCACGTCCGGCCGTGACGTCATACCCGGAAACCCGGCGCCCTGTGAGTAGTTCCATCCCTGGTGTGCAAGCCCAGGAGAGCTGTGCAGCCGAGTTTCTGCAGCGAGGCTGTGAAGGAGGAAACAAAAGGAGCCACCAGCGCAAAGAGTTTGAAGTCTGGGTGAGCTTTTTCCATATTTGATGCCTACGGCACCTTCCCATTTCGACACACTTCATTACCTGCACAGGTGGTAGCGCTTTCCATCCCAGCTACCACTCTGGATTTATACCTCTCAAAGGTCACTCTTGCCCGAGTCTGTCACATCAGACAGGGGCATTAACTTGCACTTACATCACCTGGACAATCTCCAACTGGCAGAGACTTGTGTTACTCATTTTATATATTATATTTTTGTGTACTCATTCATGCTATTTTATGCTATTGTTTTATATGTGGTTAATACATTAAATTGGCTGCTGAGCCTGATCCCAACTAATATAGCGCTTCCCTGGTTGTTTTCTTTATTGTCCACAGAACAATGTGCTGTGCAAAAGGGTTGTTGTGCCAGATGATCTCATCCTCCAATTAGCCCAAATACAGGTTGGCATATGAGAGGGCACATTTTGTGTCCATACTGTAGCTGTTCAACATGTTTGAACGTAAAAAGCTTCCTGGAAAAGAAACTAGTTGTGAGATAAAATGAATAAAATTGAGTTAACTAGAAAGGACTATTGTGTTTGTGCTAGATGTCCATGTTTGTTCAGAAAGTATATTGTTGCTTCCATCTCTGTCTAATGTGGTATGCATGTGTATAATGATTATACATCACATTACCCACAAGTAGTCTTCTTCCAATGTAATATTTAACATTTTACTTACTAGGTAAATTCTGTCTCTTAGGTTTGATGCTATACATATTCTGATAGGTTAGTTGTTAGTGAGCCTATCCCCAATATGATCAGCCTTCCTGGGGGTTTCAAAAGTGTTTTTTTTTTAATGTATTTTTGGTAGATAATAGAAGATTGTTTTTCTAGGTGATTCGTTCAGCAGATATTGATATACGGTTTTATCTAGAACTTTATATTCTAAAGCTATGTGCAAAAGTGATTGGAGTTCAGCCATGAAGTGTTGTGAAGGATTATGTTTTAATACAGTACATTATGTGTAGATTCATCCTTTAATAGTTGGTTTGCTTCAAAGATGTAATCATCTCTATTGAAAATTACAATTCCCCCTCCCTTGTCTGCATGCTTTAAGTGGTTTTCAGTATTTCCCCCTGAACTTTAAAGAGCTTCTATTACTGCTTGATTCAAATTATTTTCTTTAGAGGTAGAGTCACATATTTTTTTCCTAATTCTTCACCAATTAGTTTGGAGAAGATCCTGATATTATCATTTTTTTATTACAATGAATAAAATAAGGATTTATTCTTTAGGTTGCGGTCTTTTATTTTTGGTGTGAGGACCTCTTCCATACTGTTAATGTCTTCCAAAGGGTTTAGTATCTGACCCATATTTTCTTTCTCTAGGTCCTCTAGGAATGCTAGATATTTTAAGTCTTTTTGATCAAATGTATTTGTATCATGAGTCCACGTGTGTTTTTGCAAAATTGCATTTTTTTTTTCAAACGGTTTATTGGGTCATCTAACATCACAGAAAATAAAACAATTCAAAAGACATACATCATCCAGGTTATACTTACAAATAAGTTAGATAAAAAAGCATGGAGCTGTAAATACATTGTATTGAAATAAAAGAAAATAAATGAAATATACGGAGGAAGGGGGGTTACCCCCTTACCTCGCCCACGGTCCGCTCTTCCTGTTTCTAAATAACTTTGAAGATAACTTTGAAGACAGGGGGACAATATATTGTGACTTTTAGATAATTCCAGATCAGACTGGAACTACACTCCCTAAATCATTATACTTTGAAAGGTCTGCTGTTTAGATGTATATTCATGTTTTCCTAGGAGACTCACTTCTCTAGCATGGGTCCCCTTGTTTTGTAGAATCTGTTTGTAGAGTGTCGGAGTAAAGCAGTAAGCTTTTCCATCAATATCACTTCATTAATCCTCCTTTACACCATTGGGCTTGGTAGGGGGTAATTGATTTTTCCAGGTGGCCTACAGATGCAGCAACCAGTATTAGATCACTTGCCTTGGAAAATTTGGGGTATTCTCACAGTAACTGCCTCAACATGCCTCAACATTTCTGTGAGTTCCTCATGGCCCATCTGATTAACACAGCAGGAGGTCACTACTGTCCCATTGAAACTGAATGGGGCTGCAGGGACCTCTGCTGTGTTAATCCGATGGGCCATTAAAAAAGAACGCACTGGTGAGCTCTGCAACACAAAAAGACCTGGACGTCCATGGAAGACAACAGTGGTGGATGATCATAGGATCCTTTCCATGGTAAAGAAAAACCCCTTCACAACATCCAGCCAAGTGAAGAACACTCTCCAGATGGTAGGCATATCATTATCCAAGTCTACCATAAAGAGAAGACTTCACGTGAGCAAATACAGAGGGTTCACCACAAAGTGCAAACCATTCATAAGCCTCAAGAACAGAAAGGCCAGATTAGACATTGCCAAACAATATCTAAAAAAGCCAGCCCAGTTCTGGAACAGCATTCTTTGAACACATGAAACTAAGATCAACCTGTACCAGAATGATGGGAAGAAAAAAGTATGGAGAACGCTTGGAATGGCTCTGGATCCGAAGCATACCACATCATCTGTAAAACACGGTGGAGGCAGTGTGATGGCATGGGCATGCATTGCTTACAATGGCACTGGGTCACTAGTGTTTATTGATGATGTGACAGAAGACAGAAGCAGCTGGATGAATTCTGAAGTGTATAGGGATATATTGTCTGCTCAGATTCAGCTAAATTCAGCGAAGTTGATTGGATGGCACTTCAGTTTACAGATGGTCAATGATCCAAAACATACTGCGAAAGCAACCGTGGAGTTTTTTAAGGCAAAGAAGTGGAATATTCTGCAATGGCCGAGTCAATAACCTGATCTCAACCCGATTGAGCATACAGGACTCAAAGGTCTGCTGCTCAGTTTCTGCCTCTTCCTGGCCCTGATCCATGGAGCCCCTACTAGACTCCCTTAATTCTAATCTAATGGCCCTCATGAGCCTACCTACACTGGTACTCCCCAAACCAGCACTCACCACACCGACACTTACCACACCACCACCACTTACCACACCACCACTCACCATACCTCACCACACCACTCGCCACTCCACCACCACTCACTACTCCACTACTCCACCACTACTCACCAACACTCCCCATACCTCCCCAACACACCACATCTGCTCATACGTCCACTCACACTTCCACTCACACTTCCACTAATCCCCTCCATATCAATCACTTGCTCAATCACAAATAACAGATAAAGAAAATAAATGACACACTAACAAAACAGTTTCACACTCATAAGACAAGAAAATCAGAAGCAAAACAAAACTATAGAAGACATGCCAATAAAAAATCACCAATAGCTCGCTATCACAAAACCTCCAACTACCTAGTTCTGCCTATCTCTCACTCACTCCCAACAGCACAGAGACAGATTGAAGAAAATAGCCCCTTTAAATAGGCTGTCTAAGTAGCTGTCTTGCAAGATTCTCGCCGAACAAGAAAAGAGCCATTTATCTAAGCCATTTTCTATCTCGTCATTTGAGACTTGCAGGAATGATTTCTGATTCTTTCTGAATACCGTGATAACACAAATGACAAACAGTTCAATGGGGTCATGCCACATCGTTCCAGATAGCAGCAATGTCATCGAAGCTATTAGAATAGGTCCCAGAGAAAGATAAATATAAAAATAATTTTGAGACAAGGAAAGAGTTATTTGGGTTTGTTCTTTGGCCCTGCAGTGCAGGAAAAATAGCAAGGACAACAGTCGATGTACAAGTGACGTTTCCTGTTACCTGCCGTAAGAGTAGCCGTCGTAGGACTGCAGCTGCTGCAAACCCAGTAGTACGCTTCAGGAACCTTTTGCTCCTACAACTGCTGTTCATCTTGTGTCAGGGGAACAGGTTTTGTTGGTAGGTAGCTCTGCCTTAGAAGAAGCATGTAGCAATGAGGCTGTAGCATGTAGCATGTAGCAGGCTATTGTCTATAGTTTTGGACAGTGAGTTTCTATCAGTCAGGGCCACCAACACTTATTTAAACATTGTGCCTGCATAAATGGGCTAGTACTGACTTTTCACTGTCACTGCTATCAGTGGTTTATGTGTTCAACCACCACCCACCACCAGCACTAATGCAACACCATCATCATAAATCAGCATCATTGTTTATCTCAATGCCATTACTAAACATAAATGGTAAAATATGCATCATAATTTTATTATTTTCTTTAGAGCGACCAATTTGACCATGTAGTGAGGGCCAAAAAATGCAAGCACCCAAACTACTATGCTATGTCAGGCAGGTCTCCAAAATTGCACTGATGGTGGAATTCATTGTCACCTGGCACTGTCTGCAGGCCAGGTAACATCAACCATTGTGTAGCATCTAAGTTGGCATTTGTCATCACGGTGCTTGCTTGGCTTGATTAACATTAGTATATCCTAAAAAAGTTACTAATTTGGCAGTATTGTTGGCATTTGGGACTATACTTTATACAGACAAGACTCTATGGGGCCTACTCCGGTAATTTTGATAAGTGACTTAACGCTTGTTAAGTGCACTTTCCAAGCTATTTGTAACTATTCAGAAAGCTCTTTTAAACACTTTATTAGGTGACATTATGTTTTTTTGGTTATAATGTTCACTTATTGCCTTATCCACTTTAATGTACTAAGGTCTCACTGCACTTGTCTGTTTATGTAGGGGCTCTCACCCACACATGATTATGCAGGTCCCTTTAGGCATCAGGCTGCCTTTTCTACATTCTTAGGCAAGTCTGCTGCCTGGGGCCCGCCCCACCCCCCCTGGATGTCTGACGTCATCGCGTCATGTCGTGAGGGCACGCTGACGTCACCAGGGGATCTTTGGCTGCCAGTAGAAGGGCTGCTCCCTGTATGTCCCACATGTTGCAGGACCGCCATATTTGCCTGTTACAAGCATCATTGAGGCTGTCTGTTCACAGGCACCCGCCCCCCTGGTGGCGCATGACGTCATCACGCCACGTCGCGCTGGCGTTCTGATGTCACGATGTGGGAGTAGACATCCAGGAGCATGGCAGCAGTATTCATGGAGGGGTGAGTACCTTTCAGTGTATACATAGTGGTGATGTATGTGTTTCCTGTAGCCCTCTCCTTGATAAAGGCAATTTTTGCCGAAACGTTGGACCCTTTGGTGGCACATTAAATTGCATCTTCATAAGACTGTGTGCCTGCTTCCATTTTCTATGTCACATTTTAGGGTCAGATGATACAGGTCCCACCCAATTAGAAGCTGCACCATTTGACAAGCTTTAAAAAAAAATGTGATGTCATCTTGCAAGGGAGGTACATCACATCATTAAACATGAACATGGAGATTCAATGGATTACAATTGAAAGAAGATTGAAGATGGAAGAAAAGAAGGATCACAGAGGATGTCGGAGAATGGCATCTTTGGTTGAGAGTTTCTTGATACGCCGGGATTAGGAGGGTGAAACATCTAAAGGTAAGATAAATATTGAATATTTGTCATTGAAATTGTTCAGGTTTTTTTATTGTATTTTTTTTAATTCTATATTTTTGCTTGCCGATTGACTGCTGATGTATTTATCTATTTCCCTTTACGGTATGGATAAATACAGTGACGGACAATGCTTTTTTTGGCAAATGCTGGTTTTGAATTAATGGTTATGTTTTCTATTTCTGTTTATTGTTTTGAGTTAATTGTTATGTATCTGTAGGGCTCTTTTTATTACATTTTCAGATTGTTAAGGCTTTTCATTTAATTGTTATATTTGTTAGGTGTTATATTTATTTTAATGTTGTGTATTTTTTAGCCTGTTTTTTAGGTTGCCCATTGCCTGATATAGTGGCTTATCAGGTCCAATGAGTAGAGTATGGGGATAGTGGCCCTGGGATGGGTGGTTAGGCCTCCCGAGTTGGTATCGGGGAAGGGGGTTCAACCCTTAATTACTATAGCAGTTACTAATCACTAAGGTGATTAAGGGTTTAGGGTCCATTAGATTTTATTTTTTCTTGCTGTGTTCCTGCCAACGGAGGACATGGACGTGGAGCATGGTGATGAGGATGCCCATTTATGCTGGCAGGGGTAAGTAGAACATTTAATTATTTTATTCTGCTGTTTATTGTTTTATTTTGAATGGACAAATGCACCTATGCATCTATATCTGGATAATAGTAATGTTGCCCATTACTGTACTGTTTGTGTTGGGGGGTTGTTGGGGTAGAGGAGGTGGGTATTAGGGTTGCTGTGTTTGTGAATGTTTATTGGGGTAGAGGGATTTGGAGAAGGGGGTAGTTGCCCAAGAGTGGGTGGTTAGGGTGGGTGGTTAGGACTACCGGGTGGGTAGTGGGAGTAGTTAAGCCCTTTATTAACATAGCAGTTCCTACCGCTATGGTAGTGAAGGGGTTAACCATTCCCGTAACCTTCCCGACTGGCCTAACCACCCACCCTTGGGCAACTACCCCATTCACCCACCGCCTCTGCCCACAATAAACATGTTATTCAGGTTTAACCCCTTCATTGCCTTAGCAGATAGCCGCTAAGGTAATTAAGATGTTTTAATAACATTTTTAATAGTAGTGTGCGGGAGCAGGGGGTCTCTTGAGAAGAACCGCTTTCATTTCAGATCTGGGGACCCCCTGCTTTCTGAGATACAGGCCCCGTTATGGAGTGCCAGTATCCTCAATGCAATGTTTAAATGTCCCGCGTCACGTGACCGAGACATTTAAACGCATAGGAGATACCGGCACCCAATAACGGGGCCTGTATCTCGGGAAGCAGGGGGTCCCTGGACCTGAAATCAATGGGGTTCTTCTCCAGTGAACCCCTGCTCTTGCACATTACTATTAAAATGTATATTAAAACAGTGCGATCACCTGTGAGAGTTGTGCAGTGAGAGGCAGGTCTCTCTGTGCAGCTCTCTATGCAGCTGGATTGATCGCACGGGGAAAACTTTGAGAGAGGCTGAAATTCGTTTTTCTGCTTTTGAGATGGGTTCAGTTTCTTTCTGAATAAGTGATAACTCAACTGACAAACCGTTCGGAGAACATGCCAAACCTTGAGATGTAGTAGCGCACTCATTGAGGCTACTAGAATAGGCCTCAGAAACTTAATTAGCACCTGTTTAGTTAATCACATTGAATATTCAAAAATTGACCGTACAAATTGTTGTGGAAGCCTAATAATTATTCCTGCAATTTTTTTTCATGGTAATATCCATAATAATATCAATAATAATAATAATAATAATAATAATAATAATAATAGTAATAATAATAATAATAATAACAACAACTGCTGCTGTATATTCATGTTAATATACTACTCCAATCACAGAGACATGTGCTGCATGAGGGCCACACACTAGGTGTTAGGCACTGGCCAGGCACTGGAAGATCCCACTTCACTGAAAGTACCGTCAATTACAGGTGGTTAAATGCCTGGTTGTTGTTTAATGGTTCTGCGAGGTCCCACTTTCTTACGTATTTAAGGTATACTTTTGGATACTGGAGTAATTTTTTTAGTAGTGTCACTAATCGTATTAAAGCAAGGTTCTTCGCTGCCAATAGAGTACAAGTAGAGAATTATAGAAAATCAAGCTGGAGTACAGCACTCGATATATTATCCCTGACTGTTCTTTCCAAAAATTATCAGAGTTACAATTAATAAGCTTTTCTGCAACATGAAGCTTAATAATTTATCTTGGGATTATTTTTTCACAGTAATAATAATAATAATAATAATAATAACAATAATAATAATATAATAATAATAGGTGCTATATACTGTATATAAGATAACATACTACAACAAAGAAACATGTGCAGCATGAGGGCCAGAGAGCCAACTTCACTGAAATTTCATTCAATCAAAGCAGGTTAAAGCAAAAACTATTAAGTAAATCATGTTTTTATTTTTAAGCTGCAGATGGGCCACGATTAACCTGCACCCTGTGTGTCACTTGGAGTGGGTCGAGTGTGGCCATGATCACGGCCAAGTGCAGCACAGGGTGAATTTCCCATAAACATGACAAAACATATATGGTAATAAGTATAGTTTGAATACTACAATAATAGTAATATTTTCTTGGTTATTTAGTTAAACCCTTTGGTCAAAGCGTCATAAGCCTGCATACCACCGTCAAGATATAACCAAATTTTGCAGGTCCTAACACTAAACTGTGAACCTTTCCTTTTACTTCTGTATGAGGGGAAACAACCACAGTGAATCCTGTCCATTCAGCAAAATGCTAAATCTCCCAAGTTAAAAAGGTGGCATTTTGGGCATGCCCCAGAAGAAGTCTAAACTCAGACGAAACTAGTAGGGTGAGGGTCTCTCAGTAGATCTGCCTATTTTCTGTAATATTCAGGACTTTTAATTATCTTTCTATTTGCTGCAAAGCCTTATTTAAAGGCTATTGGGACTGTAAAATCAATTTCGGAATTGAGCCCTGTGGCTAATCTCACCGAGTGAACGGAGCCAGCGGTATCCCCTTTTAGGGGAGTGACAACACCATCAGAGGAACCGCGGAACTGCTGATTATAGCTGAGAAGTGAAACTTCTGCATCTGAACACACAGAGGGAGTGAGCGGTTCCTGAGATTATTAGCCCCTTTGATGCAGCGATCTGAAAGCATTTTACTGATGTGCCTGTAATTTCTGCTACATTGTAAGTAGTCTCTGTTGCTTGCGCAATAATTTTATTCATAAACGTACTTCACCATATTGGAATCTTTTTTATCTATAGGTACATCTCGTTGTGGAATTCGAATATAGGACTTGTTCACGTATTTATCCTTCAGGTTTTGTATATCCATGCACCTGTGTCTCTGATTTGCGCCTTTTGTGTTTTTTTGTACTTTATATATTGTATTGTATGTCTTTATTTATATAGCGCCATAAATATACATAGCGCTTCACAGTAGTAATACATGTTGTAATCATATAAATAACAAATAATATAAATAACAGGTCATGGGAATAAGTGCTTCAGACATAAGAGTAACATTAAGGAAGAGGAGTCCCTGCTCCGTGGAGCTTACAATCTAATTGGTAGGTAGGGGAACGTATAGAGACAGTAAAAGGGAATTCTAGTAAGTGTGTCTGCAGGGGGCCAAGCTTTATGTATCATGTGTCCAGGATTATCCACAGTGCTATTCATATGCTTCTTTAAGCAAATGTGTCTTAAGGTAGGTCTTAAAGGTGGATAGAGAGGGTGCTAGTTGGCTATTGAGGGGAAGGGCATTCCAGAGGTGCGGGGCAGTCAGTGAGAAAGGTTTAAGGTGGGAGAGGGCTTTAGATACAAAGGGGGTAGAAAGAAGACATCCTTGAGAAGAACACAAGATTCAGGATGGTGCATAGCGAGAAATTAGGGCTGAGATGTAAGGAGAGTGTAAAGCTTTAAAAGTGAGGAGAATTGAGTGTGAGATGCAGAATTTGATCGAATGCCAGGAGAGGGATTTCAGGAGGGGAGATGTGGAGACAGATTTAGGAAAGAGTAGAGTGATTCTGGCAGCAGCGTTTAGGATAGATTGTAGGGGAGACAGGTGAGAGGCAGGGAGGCCACACAGCAGGAGGTTGCAGTAATCGAGATAGGAGAGAATGAGGGCCTGAGTCAGAGTTTTAGCAGTCGAGCAACAGAGGAAAGGGTGTATCTTTGTGATATTGCGGAGGAAAAAGCGACAGGTTTTAGAAACGTTTTGAATGTGAGAGGAGAATGTGAGAGAGGAATCGAGTGTGACCCCTAGACAGCATGCTTGGGCTACTGGGTGAATGATCGTATTTCCAACAGTAATGTGGAAGGAGGTAGTAGGGCCAGGTTTGGGAGGATGTATAAGGAGCTCTGTTTTTGCCATGTTGAGTTTAAGGCGGTAGAAGGCCATCCAGGATGATATAGCAGAGAGACATTCAGAAACTTTAGTTTGTACAGGAGGTGTAAGGTCGGGTGTTGAAAGGTACATTTGTGTGTCGACAGCATAGAGGTGATATTTAAACCCAAAAGATGTTATTAGGTCACCTAGAGAGAGTGTGTACAGAGAAAAGAGAAGAGGTCCCAGGACAGAGCCCTATGGTACCCACACAGAGAGATCAATAGAGGAGGAGGAGGTGTTAGCAGAAGAGACACTGAAAGTACGATGGGAGAGGTAGGATGAGATCCAGGATAGAGCTTTGTTCCGAATACCAAGAGTATGGAGAATGTGAAGGAGAAGAGGGTGATCCACGGTGTCAAATGCTGCAGAGAGGTCGAGTAATATGAGCAGAGTTTAATGAGGTCCAGTAGATGTTGCTCCACCATCTTCTTCCTGTCAAATGAGATGTAACAGGATGCATATAAGGCCTGTGAGGACACCTAGTATATCCAACAATTTATGGATTTATTGGCTAGCGTTTCTTTTATTGTATTGTAATGTGTATTTTATTTATTTGTGTTATTTTTTAATGCAACACAAATGGGCAAAGGCGCTTTTGCCCATTGCCATGTGTGGTGGTAGTGGTGGTTGTGGTAGGTGGTTTGTTGGAGGTAAAGGGGGGGTGGTGGGGGTAGTATATTGCCTATTTATTGCGAATTTTGCTATCTCCACCCCTGATGAAGGCATAGATAACGACAGTGACAATCAATGGATTCAATGGCTAGTGTATGTTTTGATTGTATTGTAATTTGGATTTTATTTTATTATAATGTGCAGTACTTGATATTTGAATGGGCAAAAACGTTCTAGCAATATTTGGCTAGTAGGGCTTTAGCCAATTCCTGTGTGTGGTGGTGATAGTGTGGGGGTGGGGGGGGGGGGTTATAAGTGGTATAGAGGGTGGGTGAAGGGTGTATTTGTAAATGCTAAGGTAATCAAGAAGTTAACCCCTCTCACTAAACGCCTGGGAGGCCTAACACCCACGCTGAGACAACTATACCCACCTCTACCCCTAGCAAACCAGGTACTGTTTTTATATTGGTTGGGTATCAGCCCTTTCTGGAATGTTTGTGCCAGTGAAGACAAAGAGGAGGAGGAAGAGGAGGGTGGCTTTCATCCTGGCATGGGTAGATAAAACATTTATTAATGTAATTTGGAATTTATTTTATTGTACTGTATGTTTGAATAGGCAAAATAATATTAGCCATTTTTGACTAATATGGCTATTGCCCTTTCCTTTGTGAGGTGTTTGAGGTGTTTGAGGTGGGTGAAGGGGGTAGTTACCTAAGATTGGGTGGTTAGGCCTCCTGGGGTAGTGGGAGGGGTTAACACCTTAATGTCCTTAGGGTGTGTAACCCATCCAGCTACCAACCTGGGAGGTCTAACTACCCACCCTGGGGCAATTACACCCTTCACCATCTCCCTCTACCACAAACAAACAGGGTAGTGGTGCTTAACCCCTTCATTACCTTAGCAGTTAGCACTAAGGTAATGAAGCTCTGTTGAGCTAAATTTAAATATCCCAATCACGTGACGCAGGACATTTAATCTTGCAGGAGATACCAGCACCCAGTATAGAGGCCTATACCTCGGGAAACAGGGGGACCTAAAATGTATATGGTTCAGCCCCTTAGACTCCCTGCTTCAATCAAATGCACTAAAAATAAAAACAGCGAGATCGCCTGTAAGGGCTGTGCTGGGAGATGCAGAGAGAGGCATCGCTCTTCCAGACCGGAGCGGCCTGGTAGGATTAACACAGCAAGAATGCCGCTGTGTTAATCATGGGAAATTAGTCTACTGAGTTTTTTGCCATAGGGAAACTATGATCTAACCGCGGTCAGGCTCCATTCAGCTGCAGTTTCTTTGCAGCCATATTTGACATAAATTAAACTCCATCTGTACAGCGCAGAAACACACATTCTAACTAACCCACAGCTAAACCCTGCAACAAATGGCTTCATCTTGAGGCTTCACCTCTTTTTATACTCGTCCTTTTTATAATCGGCATACTGATTGGCTGGCATCATTCCCTTTAAATGACGTCATAAAAAATAAAAAGTCGGCACATGGTTTTAACAGCCAATCAGATGGCTGTTAAACCAGTTCCAGCCCAAATGTGACATCACAAGCCCTATTTAAGGCCGTGATGCCTCATTTGAGTCCAAGAAGATGACGTGACAACATCGGTTGGGATCTACCATGGGGCTTTTGGAATTACAAGAAGAAGATAGAAGATTAAGAAGATCAAGAAATAATGACAGATGAAGATAGAAGAAGCTGATTAAAGATAGAAGAATGAAGATTTGGGTACCTGATCCGGTTCATCATGGCGGATGACATTGGATGCTGTTTGAGGCCTTTGAGGTACGTGAGTTTCCTGTTTCCCTGGGAGTTGGAGGGCCAGCGCTTCTAATGGTAAGTAAAATATTGCATGTTTGTAAAAAAAAAATTTTTTTACAGGTTTTGACATTGGATGGGTATTATTTTTAATTTTTTTGGCACATTAACTGATTATGAATTCATCCACTTTATGGTACAGATCAATACATTATTAGGACAATATTTTTGGGGCATTTCTTGCTTTGTATTGACGTTGATTTTTGTGATGTCAGTTTATTATGTGGATGTAATTGTTTGGTATTTTGCTTCTTTATTTAAATAAAATGTTGGCAATTGATTTTTGTTTTGAATTCATGATGTGTTGTGTTGACTAATGCTTTGGTTGTGTTTCAGTTTTTATTTTAATAATTAATTTCTTTGTAATTTAATGTTTCAATTTATTTATTGCTGTTGTATTAATTAATTGGTTTGGTTACTGGTACAATTAATTCATTGTTGTTATATTAATTAATTGTTTTGATTGGTTACTGGTTTAATTAATTCATTGTTGATCTGGTTATTATTTGTATTAATTGCATTAGCTGGCTATTGTTTTTATTTAGTGAATTGTGTTTTTCTTTTGGCGTTTTGTAATGTTTTATTATTATGTGTTTGGAGCATTAATGTATTTTGATTTGGGTGCCCGTTGAGTGCTATAGTGACTTATCATGCCCATATTATTATATGGGTATGATGTACCACTATACTACTCAATAGACACAGGGTGGGTATAGTGGGTCTGGGGTGGGTGCTTAGGCCTCCCAGGTGGGAAGCGGGGTAGGGTGGGTTAACCGCTTAATGACTATAGCGGCTATTAAACGCTAAGGTGATTAAGGGGTTAGGGGCCATTAGGTTGTATTATTATGTATGTTTGCTTTCTGGCAACGGAGAATAGAGACCTGCAGTATCATGATGAGGACATCCATCATATTGCTGTGGTAAGTACAACTGTATTTATTTACTTTATTTATGCTGGTTAATGTTGTGTTTGATAATGGGCAAATAATCATTTATCCATATCTGGATAATAGTTATTTTGCCCATTACTGTACTGTATGTGTTTGGTGGGGGAAGGATTGAAATGTAGGCCATGTTTTATTTGTTTACATACATGGTTGGTACCTTAGGTCTGCGGAGACCTATGGACACCACCTGAGGATCCCCGGACGCCCAGAGGTACCACCTGTGGACCCACCTGCGGGAAAGAACCAGGAGCCCCACAGCTGTGGGGGCCCCGCAGACCCACAGGGACCACCCGAGGGCCCCAGACCCCCTCAGACACTAGTGGGGATGACCCAGGGACCCCCAGACAACAGTGGGCCTACCCATGGACCATATTGTGGTCGACTGTGATATGCGTGGACCACCTGGAGGCCCACGGTGCCTAGCGGGGACCACCCGGAGACCCCCAGACACCTGTGGGCACCCCCTCTGGTGCACTGTGGGGCCTGCGGACACCCGTCGGACCCACCGGGACTACTGTAGGTCTGGGGTATTAAGCCTGTATGTTAAAAAGTAAATAATGGTTTTACATTATGGGGGGCACGGGGGGTGGGTGGTGTTTTGATGTTTATTAAATATTGCTATGTTTATTGTGGCCTATGAGGTGGCTTTTGGGCTGTTGTGTGTATATTGTTTTTATTGTGGGTAGCAGGGATGGTTGAAGGGGGAATTAGCCCAAAGGATGGGTGTTTAGGCCTTGCGGGTGGGTAGCGGTTGGGTTAACCCCTTCATTACCTTAGCGGGATTAACCACTAAGGTAATGAAGGGGTTAAGTCCACCCGCATCCCCCTCGCAAGGCCTAAACACCCACTAAAGGCCAAATACCCCCTTCACCCACCCCCACTACCCACAATAAGCCTGGCACGGGTGGTTAACCCCTTCATTGCTTTATCAATTAGCCAATAAGGTAAGGAAGTGGCTGTAAATGCATTTTTCCTGCATCGGATGCATGCCGGGGGTCTCCGGTGCTGATATTAATAGGTATCAGCTCCGGAGACCCCCGGAATAAATCCGAGGCAGGAAAAGGGCCAAAAAATGTTTACGTTGCCTTATCAACGCTTCTCCCCACCAACTTGCCAACTTTTTCTGGCATTTGGATTTGGGGAGAAAATCGCCATTCTAGGGCCGCGATAGGCGCCAATAGGTGGCGATAACCTACTCGCGGCTACTAGAATCGCGCGTGTTTATGAACATTATGAAAAGCGTCAATAAGTGGCTTATCGCTGCTCAGTTGACGATTTGATTTTATTCAAAAGTTTTTTGTCGATTCAGGCATTTATCGCCCACTTATCAACGCTTACTGAATCGGAGTAGGCATTTTGGGCGATAAGTGGTCGATAAGTGGCTTATGTACACTTACTGCATGAGGCCCTTAGTATTTTATCTCTTTGTCTACTTGTCATTTAATTTTTCCATTGGATGATGGCACCTCTTTATGATTTTGGATATCTTTTTGACTATTACTAACTATGTTTTGATTCATGTGGAATCTTTTTTCTATTTTCAATAATTTTTACCTTTTTTGACAATAATCAACTTTTCTCTTGATTGTTTGGGAGTGCTGTGAATTCATTCTTTTTACTATTAACATAATTTTCTACATTTTATTGCACACTTTTCCTTTATTTCTTGAATTTTTCTTAATTTTCCTTTGAACCATTACTGTACTTATTGTTTTTTTATAATACACCACGCTACACTACAGTCCAGAGAGCTGCTGTTCTCACTGTGTGTATGACAAGTGCTGCAGCTCTAAAATCTGACTGGTTAAAATTCAAAACTTGACTAGGGGCCAAGTATTCTGGGCATTACAGCAAGAATAATGCTCAGAAATCAGCAAACCAGCTTTCAGAGCTGATGGTATTATCACCAATCAGTGTTATTAGCCGATAATCTGCTTTAAATCTGTGTTGCTACAGCTGTATACTTTTTAGGTATTATCACCTACACTCCTTGGGAAATTAATGTCAGTTCACTTTATGAGAAAATAATAGATTTTCATTAACGTTGAACAGTTTATGATTTATAATTATATTTCACAGATTAACCCCATGAAGATTTCCTGTGCACATAAAGCCTTCAAGCAAACAACATGAACTGAGGACATGACTTCCATCATGCATCTCCTCTCTCATAGGCGGTTAGATTAAGTTCCACTGTTGGTCTCCCTCAAGTCTTCGTGTTCTCCCTCCCATTTTTTATGCTGTCATTGTTTTATTAGGAGAACTGTCAAAATAATTCGGAATTGTTATTAACTATTCCACTGATTGTTTTTTCTATTTCTTCCTCTTTCGCGTGGGCATTGTGTTTAGTTAACACACATGCTCACTAAATTTCTCAATGTGCATGTGTGCTATTTGTATCTCCATGCGCATGCCTACTTTATTTAAACATGTCTAAGTGCTACTTTAGATAGTGGATATATGCTCTACTTTGGTTAACAGGATTATGAATCTCTTATTGTATATGCTAATAAACTACATTCTGGCTGTTATTATTGTATATAATTATGTTAGTTAATATGGTGTTAACCTCAGGGCAAATAATGGTCATTCCTGTTTTAGGTAACATCCCATTATGTGTCCTGATTTAATGGTGCTTAACAAATCTAGGCCTTATTGTTTTGTGAGGGATGAAGAATATTTCACTGACAGAGCTGTCAAGGAAATGCAGGCATTTGCATTTTGTAAAAATGTACACCAATTTTATCACTTGCAAACATGTTATAATTTTTTATTACAATTGTTATGTTTTTATTGACAATTTGTATTTAGATTATGGGAAAATTACTCAGGATTAGATGCACAGCTGAGATTCTATTTAACATTTTCTGAAGGTTTTCTTTCTAGAAGTGGGAAAATTTCTTACAATTAGATTTGCCTTACAGCAAAGAAAGTAACCACACGAGAGGGAGAAAAATATATACTATTTGACAAAGGGCTTTGCCCGAAACGCGTCAGAGTTGCATGGTCTGTCCTATTTTTGTGGATGTCTCTCTTAGTCATTTCCAAATAAATTCGATTTTTTACTCTTGGTGTGCAGTCTCTCCTGCTATTTGTCCTACCTGCGGTGCTCCACTTATCCCTCTCGTGAGGTTACTTTCTTTGCTGTCTACTATCAAGTTGGATGCATGTCCAGTGGAGCTTCTATTTCAACTGACATTGGATGTATGCTCTGTGGAGCTTCTGCCTCAACAAACAGTGAGTTACCCTTGGAGTTCTATTGTGGCAGATAGTTTTGTATAGCCTTTATGCTCTAAGTAGTCTTATCTTAGTGTGGTGGTGAAAAGGTGCACATTACCTTCGGGTTGTTGTGCTTCCCCAGTACTCCATAAATCCCACTCAATGATTTAAGCCTAAGGTTTGGGTGACTACTATAATATGAGCTACGGGCAATTAATACTATCAAACACCGTCTATGCTCTTAATATATGAGCAAAGAGCACATGTCTATATCATTATACTCCAATGAATATTATGAATCGCTCACACTAAGGGACATTAAGAAGATATTTGAGGACATTCTCTACCTGTGAATTGTTTCTGTTGCACTGATAATTGGACTATATGTCTGGTTATATATTGTAGATATGCCTTACATTGTTGTGGAATTTTAATGTATGTGCTTTATTAACTCTGCATTTCATGGAAGCCACTAACTTTACTCTACAATTGTCAATAATTAAAAAAATGATATATAATAATATATATGTATATATATATATATATATATACAATCAAAAACGAATAGACAATACCGTTCATGGCTAACAAAATGCTTTTATTTGTGTGAGCTTTTGATATATACTCATCTCTTCTTCCGGTGGTGTTACAATGAATAAAGCAAGAAAGGTTTAACTTAAAAACAGTGCATCTTGGAATGTTATCTGTGACTGAAACCTATCCCTCCCCCCTGTGCAGTATGCGGTTTATGACTTGAGGTGTTTAATGGTCCCTGAATGTTAGTGATGTAAGAGTGTGTGTGTATGTGTATGTTTAGGTATGTATGTAAATATAAATTTATAAAGCACCCACAGTGTATAGAGAACATTACAAAAGGTGTGTGGAGTGGGAGTGTATACCAATGGTGTGAGTAGGTGTATAAATATCATAAATCGCGTACAGCACAGGGGGAGGGATAGGTTTCAGTCGCAGCTATGCCCATTTTTGAGTCTGTGTGCATGCGCTGAATGGGCCGAACACTTCTGCACATTCGCGAGGAGCTCGTGTACACGGCGATGGCCGACTCTGCGTATGCGCACGGTGCCGTGTGCGTCTGCACATGAGCGCAGTGATGGGTGTTGATAAGCATGTACGCAGTCATAACCGCTTCAGACTCACCGATGTCAGAAATGGCCTGTGGGAGGTAGTCAGATTGCGGCCTGGGCAGCAGCAGTGTGCAGAGCGGGGACAGAGGAGGCCAGACCCGAGGAGCCAGAGCACGAGACACCGTGGACACAGGGTCTAGGTGTGTGTGTGTTGCTGCCTTCCTCTTCTCTCCGTGACTCTTCCTGGTGGAAACTGGCAACACTGACAGCCTCTTCTGCCAGCAGTGATTTCTATTCCATCACCACTGACTTCTGTCTCCATCAACTATATTCACTGCCAGCCAATTTTCCGGGCTGGTGGGGGTGTGTGTGTGAAAAACGGGCTGGTGGGGGGTGGGCTGCTGACATGTGAGGGGGTTGGGCTGCTGCTGACATGTGAGGGGGGGCTGCTGACATGTGAGGGGGGGGGGCTGCTGACATGTGAGGGGGGGGGGCTGCTGACATGTGAGTGGGGGGGTGGGCTGCTGACATGTGAGGGGGGGCTGCTGCTGACATGTGAGGGGGGGCTGCTGACATGTGAGGGGGGGTGGGCTGCTGACATGTGAGGGGGGGTGGGCTGCTGACATGTGAGGGGGGGTGGGCTGCTGACATGTGAGGGGGGGGTGGGCTGCTGACATGTGAGGGGGGGTGGGCTGCTGACATGTGAGGTGGGGGGGTGGGCTGCTGACATGTGAGGGGGGGGTGGGCTGCTGACATGTGAGGGGGGGTGGGCTGCTGACATATGAGGTGGGGGTGGGCTGCTGACATGTGAGGGGGGGTGGGCTGCTGACATGTGAGGGGGGTGGGCTGCTGACATGTGAGGGGGTGGGCTGCTGACATGTGGGGGGGTGGGCTGCTGACATGTGAGGGGGGGTGGGCTGCTGACATGTGAGGGGGGGTGGGCTGCTGACTTGTGAGGGGGGCGTGGGCTGCTGATATGTGAGGGGGGTGGGCTGCTGACATGTGATGGGGGGTGGGCTGCTGAAATTTGAGGGGGGGATGGGCTGCTGACATTTGAGGGGGGGGGGGGCTGCTGACATTTGAGGGGGGGGTGGGCTGCTGACATGTGAGGGGGGTGGGTTGCTGACATGTGAGGGGGGGTGGGCTGCTGACATGTGAGGGGGGGTGGGCTGCTGACATGTGAAGAAGGGGTGGGCTGCTGACATGTGAGGGGAGGGGTGGGCTACTGACATGTGAGTGTATTGTGAGAGCTGAGTGCTGTGAGAGCTGTGTGCTGTGAGAGTGTGCAGTGAGAGTGTGCTGTGAGCAGTGTGCTGTGAGCAGTGTGCAGTGAGTGCTGGGAGTGTCTGGTGTGTGCAGTGTGCGCAGTGGGAGTGTGCGCAGTGGGAGTGTGTGCAGTGGGAGTGGGTGCAGTGGGAGTGTGCGCAGTGGGAGTGTGCGCAGTGGGAGTGTGCGCAGTGGGAGTGTGTGCAGTGGCAGTGTGTGCAGTGGCAGTGTGTGCAGTGGCAGTGTGTGCAGTGGGAGTGCACGTGCAGTGGGAGTGCACATGCAGTGGGAGTGCGAATGCAGTGGGAGTGTGTGCGTGCAGTGGGAGTGTGTGCGTGCAGTGGGAGTGTGTGCATGCAGTGGGAGTGTGTGCGTGCAGTGGGAGTGTGTGCGTGCAGTGTAGTGTGTGCGTGCAGTGTAGAGTGTGTGCGTGCAGTGAAGTGTGTGCGTGCAGTGTAGAGTGTGTGCAGTGTGTGCAGTGTAGAGTGTGTGCTGGGAGTGTGCAGTGAGTGCTGGGAGTGTGTGCAGTGTGCTCTCAGCAGTGTGTGTGCAGTGAGCAGTGTGCAGTGTGTGCAGTGAGAGTGTGCTGTGAGCAGTGTGCAGTGAGAGTGTGCTGTGAGCAGTGTGCAGTGAGAGTGTGCTGTGAGCAGTGTGCAGTGAGTGCTGGGAGTGTCTGGTGTGTGCAGTGTGCACAGTGGGAGTGTGCGCAGTGGGAGTGTGTGCAGTGGGAGTGTTTGCAGTGGGAGTGTGTGCAGTGGCAGTGTGTGCAGTGGCAGTGTGTGCAGTGGGAGTGTGTGTGCAGTGGGAGTGTATGTGCAGTGGGAGTGTGCATGCAGTGGGAGTGTGCGCGTGCAGTGGGAGTGCGCGTGCAGTGGGAGTGCACGTGCAGTGGGAGTGCGCATGCAGTGGGAGTGTGTGCGTGCAGTGGGAGTGTGTGCGTGCAGTGGGAGTGTGTGCATGCAGTGGGAGTGTGTGCGTGCAGTGGGAGTGTGTGCGTGCAGTGTAGAGTGTGTGCGTTCAGTGTAGAATGTGTGCGTGCAGTGTAGAGTGTGTGCATGCAGTGTAGAGTGTGTGCGTGCAGTGTAGAGTGTGTGCATGCAGTGTTGAGTGTGTGCAGTGTGTGCAGTGTAGAGTGTGTGCTGGGAGTATGCAGTGAGTGCTGGGAGTGTGTGCAGTGTGCTGTCAGCAGTGTGTGTGCAGTGAGCAGTGTGCAGTGTGTGCAGTGAGAGTGTGTGCAGTGAGAGTGTGCTGTGAGCAGTGTGCAGTGAGAGTGTGCTCTGAGCAGTGTGCAGTGAGTGCTGGGAGTGTCTGGTGTGTGCAGTGTGCACAGTGGGAGTGTGCACAGTGGGAGTGTGTGCAGTGGGAGTGTGCGCAGTGGGAGTGTGCACAGTGGGAGTGTGCACAGTGGGAGTGTGCGCAGTGGGAGTGTGCGCAGTGGCAGTGTGTGTGCAGTGTGCAGTGTGTGCAGTGTGTGCAGTGTGTGCAGTGTGTGCAGTGTGTGCAGTGAGTGTGTGCAGTGTGCAGTGAGCAGTGTGTGCAGTGTGTGCAGTGAGAGTGTGTGCAGTGTGCAGTGAGCAGTGTGTGCAGTGTGTGCAGTGAGCAGTGTGTGCAGTGAGCAGTGTGTGCATTGAGCAGTGTGTGCAGTGAGCAGTGTGTGCATTGAGCAGTGTGTGCAGTGAACAGTGTGTGCAGTGAGCAGTTTGTGCAATGATTAGTGTGCAGTGTGTGCAGTGAGCAGAGTGTGCAGTGAGAGTGTGTGCTGTGTGCAGTGTGTGCTGTGAGCAGTAAGTGTGTGCAGTGTGCAAAAAAAAATTAATTTTTTTTTTTTTTTTTAAACGGGAGCCACGTGAAAACCGCATTATAACCGATTCGCGTTATAACGGGGTTTACCTGTATATTGTTATAAAGTTTCATTAAATATTTTCCTAAATGTTTAATTAATGTAGATCAATATTCTTTCAAACAACTTTAATATTATTGCTCACAAACCAGCCAGATTTGGAAGGTGAACAAATATATGAGCATCACTCAACTAAAGAGATCATAGATTGTATGATTGGCAATGGGGGAGTGTTATGGAAAAGTACTGTACTTGTAGA
This sequence comes from Ascaphus truei, assembly GCF_040206685.1. Taxonomy (NCBI): domain Eukaryota; kingdom Metazoa; phylum Chordata; class Amphibia; order Anura; family Ascaphidae; genus Ascaphus; species Ascaphus truei. The sequence continues at coordinate 361,324,375 of NC_134483.1, read as the reverse complement.
AATAGTGGTTATTACGTTAATTCAATTAGGGTGTAAAACTTATTGTGTAGAGGCACACCTTAGAAATAATGGTGTGCAAAACCAAAATTGAATGAAACATTTTTACAGCAATTCATGCTTTTAAAAGGCTCTGGAAGAAGCAAGAGTAATATGTGCAATGAGTCTGTTCTCATTAGTCAAAATATATGCAGGTCAACTTTTAGTGTTGGAGATTGTTATTGGTTTGCTTTATACTTAACAAGCTTTTGTACCCGGCTTTGCCCGGGGAATGCATCTCCCCACCCCCCGTCCCGCTGGTACATCTTCTCCCACTGCCGCCACATCCACCCCCTCCCTACCCGCTGCCGGAACATCTCCCTGCCCCCCCCTTCCACCCGCCCCTGCTGCCGGCACATCTCCCCACGCTGCTTTAGGCTGCGGCCACGCTGCCACTGAGCTCACTCATGCTTGAGAGTGGTGATGTCGGCTGTACTGCATTTTTTTTAGAGCAGGAGCGGGGGGTGTGTCATTGGCTGTAAAGGGGCTGTCTCGGTGTCTGTATGTTTGTGTGTGTGTGTGTCTGTCTGTCTCTGTGTGTCTGTGTGTGTGTGTCTGTCGCTGTGTGTCTCTGTTTGTGTGCCTCTGTGTGTGTCTCTTTGTGTGTCTTTTTGTGTGTGTGTGTGTCTCTCTGTGTCTCCATTTTCCCTTTACAACCTTCCCACCCGTCTCTCCCCCCATTGCTCTCTCTCTCCCCCATTGCTCTCTGTGCCCCCCCCATTGCTCTCTCTTTCTCCCCCCCATTGCTCTCTCCCACCCCCACTCCCCCTTCTCTCCCTCTCTCCCTTCCACCTCTCTCTCTCCCTTCCCCTCTCTCCTTACTCTCCCTTACCAACTCTCTTTCTCTATCCCCCTTCTCTCCTTTCTCCCCCCCACACTCCGTTTTCTCCCCCCCCACTCCGTTTTCTCCCCCTCCCTCCTTCACTCCGTTTTCTCCCCCCTCCCTCACTCACTCCATTTTCTCCCCCTCACTCACTCACTCTGTTTTCTCCCCCCTCCCTCACTCACTCTGTTTTCTCACCCCCTCATGCACTCCGTTTTCTCCCCCTCACTCACTCCGTTTTCTCCCCCCTCACTCCGTATTCTCCCCATCACTCACTCCATTTTCTCTCCCCCACTCATTCCATTTTCTCCCCCAACTCCGTTATCTCCACCTCCCTCACTCACATCATTTTCTCCCCCCTCACACTCCATTTTCTCCCCCTCACTCACTCCGTTTTCTCCTCCCACTCACTCTGTTTTCTCCCCCAAACACTCCGTTTTCTCCCCCTTCCTCACTACTCCATTTTCTCCCCCTATCACTCCGTTTACCCCCCCCTCACTCACTCTGTTTTATTCCCCTCACTCCATTTTCTCCCCCCTCACTCACTCAAGTTCCCCCCTCACTCACTAGGTTTTCTGCCCCCCACTCACTCTGTTTCCCCCCACTCACTCTGTTTTCTCCCTCCCACTCACTTCGTTTTCTCCATAACCACTCACTCCCCCCCCACACTCCATTTCCCCCCACTCCATTTTCTCCCCCCCCGCTCAGTTTTCTCCCCTCCCACTTAGTCCATTTTCTCCCCCTCACTCACTCCATTTCCCCCCCACATACTACATTTTCTGCCCCCCCACTCACTCCATTTTCGCCCCGCTCTCACTCCATTTTCGCCCCGCTCTCACTCCATTTTCTCCCACCCTCGACACTCCGTTTTCTCCCCCCCACTAACTTAGTTTTCTCCCCCCTACTCAGTTTTCTCCCCCACTCCATTTTTTCCCCACTCAGTTTTCTCCCCCCCACTCACTCCGTTTCCCCCCTCACTCTGTTTTCTCTCCCCCACTCACTTCATTTTCTCCCCTCCCCACTCACTCCATTTTCTCCTCCTCCTACTCACTCCGTTTTCTCCTCCCCCCACTCACTCAGTGTCCCCCCCACTCACTCCGTCCCCCCCACTCACTCACTCTGTTTTCTTCCCCTCTCACTCACTCCATTTTCTCCCCCCCCTCGCTCCCTCCATTTTCTTCCCCCCACTCACTTCATTTTCTTCCCCCCCTCACTCACTCCATTTTCTTTCCACCCCTCACTCACTCAGTTTTCTTCCCCCCTCACTCACTCCATTTTCTTCCCCCCCTCACTCACTTCATTTTCTCCCCTCCTCACTCACTCAGTTTTCTTCCACCCCAAACTCAGTTTTCTACCCCCCCTCACTCCGTTTTCTTCCCCACCTGACTCCGTTTTCTTCCACCCCCTCACTCCGTTTTCTTTCCCCCCCCTCACTCCGTTTTCTCCCCCCACTCACTCTGTTTTCTCCCCCCCCGGCACATCTCACATCAGACACACACAGCACCTAAGCAGACACAAACACGCCCCCTCCCTTAGTAGCCACACCCCTTCCCTTAGCATCCACGCCCCACGCCTCACGCCACTGCTGTTAGAGATTTGCTGGACATTAGAATGTCCATAATTTGGGAGGTGAGTCACATTGGAAGCTCAAAATTGTTGCGTTGACCTACAAATCAGCAGCAGAATGTCTAGTGAAAGTTTTGTTGTGCTACGTGGTGCCGTTTGTTAGATTTTGATGCTTCTGACATACAAACAAATGGAAAACGGAATCCAACTTAGAATTATAGTATAGATGTGGTTGATTTATATATTTGTATATACAATGTTTAGTGTGAACCTAGCATTGGATATATCTGTTTATCCATGTGAGATGATATACATAGTTGGATCAGCAGTGGTTTATAAGAGTGTTATATAAATAACTAAAATGTATTAATTGGTTCTACATGCTGCACCTTATTCGCTCAACATATGGAAATATATGTGTACTTGTTGATTGCAACATTTCAAGCTAGGACAATGTCTCATAATATATTGTATTTGGACCTACTGTAAAACATGGGGTTTATTATTTAATTGTGTACAGTATAACTGATGGGATTGGAGATTGATGTGATATATGTATGGGATCTTATAAAAAATGTATGTGATTTGTTTGCTTTAGTTGACTATAATACTATAATAATAATACTAGGAATGCACAAATAAATAGCCTGTATCAAACCTTATTTATGCCCTTCTCCCTTTTTGGGTTTATATAATGCATTCAGTTTATAATCTCACATAGAACTGGAACGTTCTATTCATTTCAAGTGTTCCTAGATATGGGACCCTGTACTTTTACCTTCTGAAACAGAATGTAATTTTTGTATTTCATACTTCTTTATTCCTGTATTACTGCTATGCATGTTTGTTATACTCCAAAAATGCATAAATCTCTTTCCAGAGCAAACATTAGAATATAAATAGGTATAATGAAAATGCATCAAGCTGAAATGAATATATTGGGACTTTTTAAGCCTTATCAGGTTGCCTGTGTTTCTTTAAGCCAATCAACCAAAAATAATACCTAATTGAAAACACAATGAGATTGTACAAATTAAAAAAATGTAACTTAAACTAATAATATAACAAACTCTTGAAAAACAAGTGCAGTCCTTAAAGTGAAACAAAACAGTACAGTAAAACCATATGAAGACTTGGGGGCCAATTCACAAAGCAGTGATAACTAGTTTTAAGTGCGATAAATGCTTTTATAGCGCAATACTGCCTGCTGTGCGATTCACAAAGCAGTGATAACACTGCAGTATCACGGTATAATGGCTTTTTATCACCAATAACCAGTCAGTGAAAAGAATTCTCACGATAGGCCAAAAAATGGCAAACCCGCCGTTTTTTGACAGTAAGCGCTATTCACAAAGTAGTAATAACTGAATTGTACTGTACTATTAAAGCTCACCAGATTTTTTCACCAGCTGAAGGCTGGCGCAAAAGTTATTGGGACATGCATAAAAGCATAAACATTATTCTGCATTGTATTGATACCAAAGGCCAGCAGGGGCTTCCGGGTGGTCCCCATGGGTGTCCGGGGGCCCCACAGGTCCCCTGGGGTCACCGGGTGTTGCAGTACAAATCCCTACGGTTCCTGGGTGTTGTAGTGAATATCTGTGTGTCCCCCAGGGTCCCTGGGTGTTGCAGTGTGTATCTCCCCCCCCTGGGGTTCTTGGGTGTTGCAGTGAATATATGTGTGTCCCATGGTGTCCCTTGGTGTTGCAGTGAATATATGTGTGTGTCCCAGGGTCCATGGGTGATGCAGTGAATATCTGTGTGTCCCCCGTGATCCCAGGGTGTAGTAGTGAATATCTGTGTGTCACCCTGGTCCCCGTGTGTTGCAGGGAAAATCTGTGTGTGTCCCCGGGGTCCCCAGGATATTGCAGTGAATATCTGTTTGTAACTGGGTATGTCTCATTATAACTTTCTTTCCCCCTGTTATCCCTGTTATGTAAGTCCTGTTAGCTGCAGGCAGTAACAGGTTAAATCTGTGGGATTTGGGCCCCCCTTGTGCTCCTCTTTGATGTTCAGGAGTGCGGTGTTGACTCATGGCCTGTGTAAGCCTATCAGGGATAGGTACAGACCATGAGCCTGCCCCTGCTTCCTGAGGAAGAGGTAGAGCCAAAACTTATTCAGTCTTGTTCCTGCTCTGGTGGAGAGAGGAAGCAAAGAGCTGTTATTCTCTCCTATGGCAGGATGAGCATGCTCAACCCCAGCTTCTGAGCTGGGGGAACATCTGACTCAGGAAGATGGCCCTATACTATCAGGGTCAAGCACCATCCAGAGGTTGGAACCCTCTGAACCTGTGAACCGCTGTAAGACCATCCTGCAGTGACTGCCAAATAAATATCTCCTTGTTCTAATATACCCCTGTATGAGTATCAGTCCTTGGGCAGGGGGAGAAAGAGTGCAATAGTGGGGGCTGACCTCCGAACTCCTTGGAGCCCACTGCTGCTGGAGATGCAAGCACAGTGAGAAGAACTACAGATGACATCAAAAGCCTGTCCTAGTCTCCATAACACCGCAGATCAGTTCAGCTCTCCTGAACCTACAGGTATGCCTCAGCACCACATGCTAGTAAACAGTGTATCTCCCAGAACGGGAGGGGGGGAACAGTGCTACATGTGTTTCCCCCAGGGTCCCCAGGTGTTGCAATGAATATCTGTGTGCAACGGGTTCCCTGGGTTTTGCAAAGAATATCTGTGTTTCCCCTGGGGTCCCCAGGTGTTGCAGTGAATATTTGTGTGTGTCCTGGGGTACCTGGGTGTTGCAATGAAAATCTGCATGTCCCTGGGTGTTGCAGTGAATAACTGTGTGTCCCCCAGGGTCCCTGGGTGATGCAGTGAATATCTGTGTGTCCCCCGTGGTCCCAGGGTGTAGTAGTGAATATCTGTGTGTCACCCTGGTCCCCGTGTGTTGCAGGGAATATCTGTGTGTCCCCCGGGGTCCCCAGGATATTGCAGTGAATATCTGTGTGTAACTGGGTATGTCTCATTATAACTTTCTTTCCCCCTGTTATCCCTGTTATGTAAGTCCTGCTAGCTGCAGGCAGTAACAGGTTAAATCTTTGGGATTTGGGCCCCCCTTGTGCTCCTCTTTGATGTTCAGGAGTGCGGTGTTGACTCATAGCCTGTGTAAGCCTATCAGGGATAGGTACAGACCATGAGCCTGCCCCTGCTTCCTGAGGAAGAGGTAGAGCCAAAACTTATTCAGTCTTGTTCCTGCTCTGGTGGAGAGAGGAAGCAAAGAGCTGTTATTCTCTCCTATGGCAGGATGAGCATGCTAAACCCCAGCTTCTGAGCTGGGGGAAAATCTGACTCAGGAAGATGGCCCTATACTATCAGGGTCAAGCACCATCCAGAGGTTGGAACCCTCTGAACCTGTGCACCGCTGTAAGACCATCCTGCAGTGACTGCCAAATAAATATCTCCTTGTTCTAATATACCCCTGTATGAGTATCAGTCCTTGGGCAGGGGGAGAAAGAGTGCAATTGTGGGGCTGACCTCTGAACTCCTTGGAACCCACTGCTGCTGGAGATGCAAGCACAGTGAGAAGAACTACAGATGACATCAAAAGCCTGTCCTGGTCTCCATAACACCGCAGATCAGTTCAGCTCTCCTGAACCTACAGGTATGCCTCAGCACCACATGCTAGTAAACAGTGTATCTCCCAGAAGTGGGGGGGGGGAGAACAGTGCTACATGTGTTTCCCCCAGGGTCCCCAGGTGTTGCAATGAATATCTGTGTGCAACGGGTTCCTTGGGTGTTGCAAAGAATATCTGTGTTTCCCCTGGGGTCCCCAGGTGTTGCAGTGAATATTTGTGTGTGTCCTGGGGTACCTGGGTGTTGCAATGAAAATCTGCATGTCCCTGGGTGTTGCAGTGAATAACTGTGTGTCCCATGGGGTCCCAGGTGTTGCAGTGGATATCTTTATGTCCCCTTGGGTCAGTAGAGCTGATCCCCATTAATTGAATCGAAGAAGAACCAGTGATTGAATCCAAATGAATCCCAATTGAATAACATCCATCTTCATAACTTGATAGTGTTACCGCAAACTTTATGAAGGGGTTAATTTAAACGGCAACCCTCCCGTGATCACAAAAAAAACACCTGGACACAAATCTAATCTTCTGCCACCTCTCTCAAGAAACAACCAAGTACTACTTGAGATTTAACACCTTCATGACTCAACATGTTAGCTACAAATTTCATGATTGTGTGTTTTTTAACAACTATTATTTATATTGTGTTGCATCATTGCTTTGACAGTGGATTCATGAATGGTGTTTTTTTTCTGATTACCTCAGCTTCTATTATGTGTTTAACACATCTCAATGAAACTATGACTGCTTGGATTACTACAATACAAATGTTGTAAATACTATGTAATCCTACATACTATACTACAGAGGTGCCCTCATTTAAAATCATGTAGCTTATTAGGCTGCCTATTTAAAGGATACACCTTCTGAGAAAAATGGATGTCATTGCAATTTTGGGTTTGGCAGCATTTTATGTGAGGAGGAGGAGGGCTCTACTACAATTGAGGAGAGCAAGGATAACAAGGGAGTTGGATTTCCATGTACTGTAGGACAGAAATTGCATATCCATCAACATTTCCAGGAAAGATGCTCCATAGAGGGGTTAACTGAGGCAGAGGTCATCAGCCGATATCGATTGAGCTCAGTGGCGATCTTTGAACTCTATGAAGAGTTGAGAAAAGATTTAGAGCTATCAACAGACAGGAGTCATGCAGTGCCTGGCCGTGTTAAATTGCTGAGCTCATTACATTTTCTTGCTTCTGCGTCTTTTCAGACAACTGTGGGCATAGTAGGCGGGTTTCGCAGGCAACATTCTCGTGGGCTCTTAGCCAGTTTCTATGTGCACTGACCAGACGCGCTAGGAACTATATACATTTTCCTAGAGAGCAGACAGAGTGGCAGGAACTGAAGACTGTATTTTTTAATGTAGCAGGGCTACCCAATGTGATGTGTGGTATAGATTGCACACATGTTGCGCTGACACCGCTACGTGAAAGTGAGATGCTTTTTTGTAACAGGAAACATTACCAGTCACTTAATGTGCAGGTCGTATGTGAAGTGCACATGAAAATGTTGTGTGGTAGCCCTATTCCCAGATTTCTGCCATGATTCCCATATACTGCAGAACTCAAGTCTTCCGTGCATTTGAAGTAGGGAAATACGACGACGGATGGCTATTGGGTCAGTCAATGTTATACAAACTGCACTTATATTCAAATGTCATGTAGAGGTTAATGTTTCATTATTTATTGCTAATATATTATCTACCCCCAAAAATTGTTTATATGAAGCATTTTGAATGTTACATACAAAATATATAATCCATGTGAAGCAGCGTTCAATTATTATCAATCATTAATCACACAAGAACAGGGAATTAGTAGCCAATACACACAGTCATTGCTTCCACATTTCAGTAGTAATGCTATAGCCATCAGAGGTGAGATTGTATATGTTTATAATGTTCAATGGATGTCATGATTACAGTATGGCTAAACTAATTAATCCTGAATCTTGGATTGTAATGGCATATGTGTGGTACATTCTTCACATTGTGTTTCATGTACTAGGACATGACTATAGGCAATGTTTGTAATATAAGCTACATATTATATTAACATTCATGTGTTTTCGCTCTCTTATAGGTGACTCAGGATATGGAAGCCGGCCATGGCTTCTGACCCCACTGGGTAATACTCAAAGCCCTGCAGAGAAACGTTATCATTTGGAACACGTATCAACCCGCTTGGTTATTGAGAGGACGTTTGGACCGTTAAAAAGTTGGTTTAGATATCTTGATAGATCTGGTGGTGCCCTACAGTACTCGCCTCAGAAGGTTGCTGACATAGTGATTAGTTGTTGCATTCTGCACAACATTTCACTACGTCACAATCTTCAAGGCAACATACACTGGCGACACACTTTATTCGAGCTCGGCTAGTCCCACGAATTCAGGTATACCCGGGTGTATTGAGGTTTGTGACTGTTTTCTGCCCGAGTGCATTGAGGTATTTTCCAAGCAGGGATTGAAGCATTTTATTCCTGCTGGTTGCAATACTGCACAGTATATATATATATACTGCATTACAATTCATGAATTTATGCCATCTGGTAGACACGCGAAGCATTGCAGCCTATTAAATCCTAATCATTATCATTTAACAGATCAGCCACCCGTCAGCCAGGCATGAACCCAGGCTGGGAAGGCAAACGCAACGGGGCTTGTCAGAGGTGAGGAGCGGCGCATTCCAGGTATCTGCCAGGTACATACTGGGTATTTGCTCGAATAAAGTGTGTCGGTGCAGTACGGGAGGATCTAGAGGAGAATTATTCTGTGCCTCCAGGGGTTAGGGAGAAGATAGCCAGTGGAGTGGAAACCCACCGGAATGTAATAGAAAATTATTTCTCATGTAAGAATGTGATTTACATATAAGAAAATAAATAGTAATCTCTTGATGTGTGTCACATTTCATTGTGTTTATCTAATCATAGGACCATGCTCTGTACAAAATCGTTGGGAATTGTCTTTCTGAATAATCACAAAATCATCTGTCTATGGTATGAGTGTTTAACACATTGGTCCTTCCCTAAAGCATTTTCTCCCCCCACCCCCCTCCCTACAATGTGTGCATCATACAATGCTGAATGTTCTGCATTAAGCTAAAAGATATTGCTATTCTTGTGATCAATATGCAGATAATTTGTTATATTGATACTTACCAACTACTGTACATTAAAACATATATAATGTTTTTATAACCTTTACACTTAATTGTAACCCTTATAAACTTCACTACAATTAGTTATGAGGACTTGTGATACCAAATAGGTATATATATATATATATATATATATATAGTTTTTTTTTTATTATTATTATTGTTCACATTCCTTACGTAATTATATAATTGACACTTAATTTACAATGACGAAATACATGAATTTACTATGCCTGCAGGAGTATGAGCTGCTGACAGGGGGATATCTTGTATCAGTAACCTGAAAAGTGTCCCTAAGCACTGTTACATTTGTTGTATGGCAACTTTACACACTGCAATCTTGTCATATTTCATGTCAATGCGTAATACAATTACAGTCATATGGAAGTTGTGATGAATACATGAAAGTTCTACTATATAACATACAACAAATTTCTAGTGTATTTGTACACAATACATAGTAAAACATTATTCTGAGTATTTATATTAATAATGTAAAGAGTCAGGATCATGAGATATTGTAACGGACGTGCTCGCCACAATCCGGGACTGAACCGCGGGGCTGAGGTGGGGATGTGAATACACTGAACTTAGACCAACAGTTCTGGGTTGCGCAGTCCATAGTCAAACGTAGCCGGTTCGCGGTTGTAGAAGGCAGGGAAATCCATGGAAAAGCCGGGGTCAGAGTTGGAGACGTCAGAGTAATTGATATCCGGGCTGGGGTTCGGTAACAGGTAGGCTGTGGCAAAGTGCTTCAGCGTAGCAGCTGAAGTGCGGGAATGGCCTCTGTGCGAGGAGCGGGAGCAGCTCATGATAAAGGTCTCTGCAAGGGGAGAATGCAGACTGGCCTAGGAACACAGACCTCTGCCAGGGGGGAATGCAGCAGGTCTCAGGAACAAGGCAAGACTAGCACTGGGGATCCAGCACTTCAGTACAGGAACCAGGAAGCAGACCTCTGCAAGGGGGGAATGCAGCAGGTCTCAGGAACAAGGCAAGGCTAAGGCAGGAGTGTTTGTGGCAAACACAGTTACATCCAAGTGAATCTTGGTTTATGCTCAGCAATGAGGGAAAGGGAGAACCCAGTATAAGAAGGGCAGATAGCCAATCCAAAGACAGGGGGGGGGGGGATTCCTCCAATGCCAAAGCAGAGAGACAGAGCTGCACAGATTGCAAGCACAGGTGATAGTGCTTGCAGATCCGAGAGGAGGTCTGTCTGAGAGTTCACCAACTCTGCAAGATTAAGCTCCAACCAAACCCAGGAACGGATTCCTTAGAGCTATCTGAAAAATTGCACACTGATACAATCAATATAATTACATGAGCAAACATTGTCATGTTCACAACAGTATTTTTAAAATGTCTCATTTATTCAAAATGAGGCTAATAATTTGTTTAATATATAAAAAATGTCGAGGGTTGTGAAAAATATAACAATTGCTTAGACATACAGTATAGCCTCAAATTATTATGTACAGTACAGTGTCTCATATCACTAGTCCCAACGTAATGTAGCCAAGTGTCTAAATCATGTTTACAGCATGTGTAAAGAGTATGTAAAAGGTGCAACTTTTTCTGTGTTTTGATTCTTCCATTCACATGATCTTCTGTCTGTGGAATGGAGATGTCAATATCTGGAAAATAAGTAGATATGTCATGTTACTTATAAATGTACACCTTTATGAAAACATTTAAGCTGCATACAAACAGACATCATACGTGTTTTTGTATTTTAAGAGTTGTCTAGTACACTTTAATAACGTTTGCATTTGTTTGTGGCATAAAATAATTTTTCACATATCTTTTTACAACTTTTTTTTATTATAACTGATGATTTATTATGCATGAATAGTTTCTCTAACAACCATATATGAAGTATCATTGAGTGAAAATGATCAAACTGTCTGTACTACAGCTATTTGTTGTGCCAGACCTCCTATCACTGCAACAATGTTATATATCAACTGCCAGGTAACATGAAATAGCCGTCATAATATTACAAATTAGCTATAAATCTGTTGCATTTTCAGCCATCTATCTAAGTCACAAACACACAATGAGCCGATCAAACACATCATAATGGATCCCTAGGCAAAGTACACAAGTAATTATGAAAATGTGCACTGCATTGCTGCACATATTAAATATTTCATAAACTCCGAAAAGACAAAATGGTGACCTGCTTTAAAACCGAGTGGCATAAACGTAGTGGAATGACATTTAAGGGATGCGCAAAAAGTTGTCTTATTTCCAGTGGCCTTGCACAGCACATTTAACAATATTGCCACGGATCTCGTTAACTGCCTTTTACCTTCTTTCTGAAGTCTGCCCCGGCATCTTGTGCTATTCACGTCGCGATCTCTGTAATATTAACATATGACGGAGAAGAGGTTAAAGGGGCATGGCACAACTTATTAACTAAACTAATTTTTTTCCTGTGGTTCGCTCATGCGTAATGAATGGTACGCATATGCATGTCATTCGGGAATAACTGTTTCACAGATTGTATAAAGTACATTTTTTATAGTTACCTGCATTATATTGCATGCATATTCTGTGCAGTCATGCAAGGGGTGTTGTGGAGGTAGTTGATGTAGTCGATCAATTGGTTGTTTGGTGGGTTCATCTCGTTCGGATAGTTGCTTGCTCCATAATAGTTTGGATATTATGTCATGCACTGAGACAGATACAGATAGTAACTTTGTGGCATGTAATCTGCTGGAGCCACGTCTTTATTATGCATATTCTCATAATAGTTAGGTCCGTCAGGGTTCTGGTATTGGTTGAAGCACTCAGGTTGAAAAGAATAACAATTCTGCTGAAAAATTAAGTCTCCGCTGTGGGCACCTATATACTGTAATGGTATTTTTTTCTGCAAATGTGCTCTCTTCTTCTTAAATTTCCATGATCAAACATACGTATTCATGATTCATGCACTGAACAAGAGCCACCCTTATTTCTGGAATACGGTGGGTTTCAAATAGAACAATCATTGATTGATAAAGTTTGTCTGACCAAATTTCGCCATCCATCATGGTGTGTAGTATTTTTGTAAAATGGATATTTTTCTATGATATTCTGATATATCTCTGCTACAGTTGATATTTTCTCTGTTCGGAATTGAATGGTGCTATATATGAGATATACGTAACTCAATGGAGGTCTCCTGTTGGAAGACATTTCTAACAGCATGTGTTCTCATGGAAAGTAATGAAAACTCAAAATGTTCACAATTTGAAGAAGTGTCCATGTAATCTTTTCCCACATACAGCTGCAGTCAGTGTATTGTATCATTTTGACTTGCATATTCAACATAATTCACTGGTCAAACTACCAGATATCCAGTCATTGGAAACACTATGGTGTATAAAGAAAAGTTATTTGTAAATGTTCACAATAACTATTTAGTATGTTTCTCTTTGTGTGTACTAAATAACTTGAGCTTTTTCATGTCAGCATGATAATGATCCTTAAACAGACATGAGAATCACAGTGCTTTTGAATTCACATATTTATGCACATTCACTATGTTTCCATACACAATTCATAATTTCACATTGTTCAGTATGGAGCTTTTACATTTTTGGAGTATAGTACTTATGTCTGAAATGTGTCAAACTGTATACCCGTATGTCATACAGTACTTCACTGTGTATACAGTTATAATAAAGATATCCCTCATACATGTACTATATATAATTCAGGAAGAAGATGAATGATCGATGCAGCAGCCGCTCCAAATTACTGGAACTCACCAGGTAAAAGTTAAAAGCAGTGCTTTTTTGGAGTTACATTAAAAGGTGGAACACTCAGAACAAACAAAAATAGAAGAACCTCCTCCCACGTGTTTCGGGCATGAATTGCCCTTTCTCAAGGAGTAAAGTAAACTTTTTCTGTATGTATAAATGATTGCCTTGTAATCACTGTAATTATGCCTTAATAATTACAAATTTATTTAATGTCATAGTACTCACCTTTTTGAGCCTAGGGATCACTAGGCCCTACGTCCCGGTCCCCTCCAATACCAAACACTAATTGATTGTCCATTATATTGTACACTTTCTCTTCATGCAAGTGTAGATGCAGAGATGCAGGAGGACTGCCTCCTGTTCGACATGCGTGTCGACCAGTCTTCGACTTTTTTTTTCAGTTGAAGCTTTATATATCCAAACCTTTTCTTGCAGGTCTCTGGTGCTCTTCTTTGTTGTCCACATGCACACACAGATTTACAGGACCACAGATTGGTTTTGTGACTGCTTTTAGTTTTTGCTGTGTATATATATAAAAATTTATAAAAACATTACTGTACATTTAACTACTGTGATTTAATAAATTCTGCAAATACAGTATATTAACTATTGTAGCATAGAAAAGGGATATTGTAACAGATACAATGAGTATTTGTGTCACCACCAAACTTTGCATGTTGTTACAGACCCCCATTTGTCTATTTAATGTGCGCATTCATTACAAATAAAATGTGTACATACATCAGTAGCACACCTCAGTTATAGCATGTGTTTAACATCTCAATGGTACATTAATAACTGAAAAATATTACTTTTTTTACTGTTTAGATACATTTAATTATTTACCCTTAACTTCTATGATTTTTGTTCTTACAGTACATGCAAATGGGCCATAGAGTTTACTAAACGAAGCCATGACACCATCAACCAGTATATAATTTCTAATCTCTATGAGAAAAGCAGACTTTCTTTCGACGCGCTGCTTGCTGGCTGGAGGCTGCTTGCACCTCCTCAGTGGTCGGATGCTCTAAACTGGTCCTCTATCCCTCTCTACTCCTCCTGATATCCTCTAGCTGTTCATGAGCCATGATGCTCCTGCATGGCCTGTACCTGCATGGCCTGCAACTGCACGTGCCACTCCTCTTTCACACTCCATCACTACTCCAGCCACCACCACTCCCCCACTCCCATGCTCAACCACTCCTCCAGCCACTGCCACACTTCCAGCCACCACCACTCCAATACTCCCATGCTCCACCACTCCTCCAGCCACCACCACTCTTACAGCCACTGCCACTCCTACAGCCACCGCCACTCCACAACTTCCATGCTCCACTACTCCTCCAGCCAACGCCTCTCTACCACTCCCACATCCACGCCTCATCTCCATTTCACACACTGACTCAGTCACTCAGTCACTCGCTAACTCACTGACTCACTCACAAAAAAAACAAATAGAAAATAAATGACACACTAACAAAGTAGTTTCACACTAACAAGACAATAAAATATGAAAACAAATAGAATAACAAGACAAATCACTCACTAATCCCCAACAAGTCACTTACAAATCACCATATCAGATCACCATATCTCTCCTCCTACCATCAAGCCCAGTCTGTCTCACCCTCACTTCCAACAGCACTGACACATGCTGAAGTAAATGGCCACTTTATATAGAGGGTAGAATTAAAGGTCTCGCCATGTGCTTGCCTCATTTAATATAGTATTTATACATTGTGAACTATTATATTTTATTTACAACATCATGAAGAGGTTGACCAATCATGATTGTGTAAATCCATGCCTATACTGTATACATGGATTACCAGTGTTAAAAATAATGGCTTCATTGTAGAATACAATATTTATAGAAATGTTGAAATAGAAACATTTGTTAAAAATAATTCTAGTGGGCTCATTATTTGTGATTGTGGCAATCCGTGCACATATTGTGGGTTTTTTTTAATCACAGTGATAATGAATTTGTACAAGGGTACTTGCTCAAAGGTGGATGTTTAGATCTCCCGGGTTGGTAGTGGAAGCAGTTAACCCCTACAGTACCATAGCAATGATCTAACTAAATAATGATCTAATAAAGTAATTAACAACGCTATTATAGTGAAGGGGTTCACTCCTTCCATGGTCTCTCCCACAGATACCCTCATGAACCTAAGGGGATACACATCTAAAACGACAAACCTCCGGGGACACTATTTTAACGGGTATCTGCAAAAGTTATTAGCATTTTCTATATAAATTTTGATCAAAGTGTGCAGGAGCAGGGGGTAATTTTTTTTTAAATTGTTTTTGGGGTTTTGATACTAGTGTACATGTCTCCTGAGCTGAATCAAATTGTTTCAGTCTCAGGGACCCCCTACTTCCTGAGATATAGGCCCCGTTATGGGGTGCCGGTATATAATCTTCATATATATAAATCTTTATATTTCATATATAGATTATGATATTATATGATATTATAATCTATTATGATAATTGAGGAATGAGGTGCAACACAAAAACAAATTGTACAGTACAGTATATCTAATAATTGCTAGGAAAATGGTTCTGTTAAAAACAAAAAGCCATCTAACCAATAAAAGTGCTATTGCAGTACTGCACGGTAAAGAAAACATATTAAAAATACTTGGCTTACGCGGTAGTTACCGTCGGTGTCTTCTTGAATTTTTTGGTCTTACTGTGGGCATGATAGCTCACGTTGGCTGCTGGCACAACGAGGCCAGAAGTACTTAACCAGCGTTGAATATCTGAAATTCATTGTCCTCTCGTGTACATATCCTTTATTTTCATGCTGAGATCCTTAGAAATCTTTTTAACAGGCATCGCTGCGTGTAGGAAGAAATACAAGCACAAGAATGTATATTCGATGTTGAGTCGATGTGTATTAAATGTGCAATGAATCAACAAAATGGATGGTGTATTTATACTTTAATGGGTCTCATTACAGTACGCCCACTTTTAACACCTCCACCTCGTGGCCATGCACGTGAAAAAAAATTGGAGTGCACATTAGTGTATGCCCACTTTTAACACATGCACCTCAATCACAATAGGGACACAGTGTATAAAAGGTGACTCAAATTGCATAGCCCACCACACTCTGATCTGTTTCTGAACTTGCTCTTGTCCAGTTACTGCATTGTGATTTATACCATCTGCATCCATGGATCAACCCCGATTCTATGGACGCAGGAAACCACTCTCTTCTGCCGTGCCTGCTGTGCCAAAAAAGCAAAAGGCGGGAGCCTTTTCCAAGCCACAGCAAAAGCAAAAGGCCAAGGCTAATAAAGAAAACCTTCTGACGACTCCAAAGTCTAAGGCTTTTAAGAACGGAGCACTATCTCCAATGCTGTAGAAAACAGCCAATAAACCACAGGGTATGCGATCCCAAAATAAAGCTATTTAATGGCTCAAGAATCAGTTACAAAACACACCAACGCGTTTCAGACCTTAGTGGTCCTTTATCAAGGTGAATACACAATTTCTAAAGAGAGTGTGATTTATACTTACCCCAAAGCCGCGCGGACCAGTCGCGAAGACTTTCGGGTGCGTCACGTGTCTCGGGTGCTAGCCCCGCGACCTGCGACGTCATCCCGTCGGTTGCTGCAGTGGGGGTGCATAGCCGCATCAGGCGCGCGACGTCACTACGCATAGGCTCGTGTGGGGGGAGCATGGCGTCTGTGTAACTGTCCACAAGAACTGCCAGTGCTCCTCCTCCCTCCGCCTAGATGTTACGGTGCGTGTGACGTCACCACGCCGCGCGCGTGACGTAAACACGTCACAATGCATCCCATTGCTAGGCAACTAGGTCCATTCGGCTCTGGGGAGGCACAATACAATAGAAACAACTTTATTAACATAGACAATAACACTCTCCAATCTACAGTGAAAATAAAAACAAGAAAAGACAATAAAAAATGATTAAAACATAATGATAATTTTTAAAAAAACAACATATCATGAAGGTAATTGATCCATATATGATCAATCCATGACTGAGTAACAACCTTGGAGAAAATAATTTCAATTCGATCTTAATGAGTTTGTGTAATGTTTGTAGTGTAGGTGTCAGAAACTTTTATGGTTAATAGTATGTCTTGGCATAAGCAGCTTAACATTACCATAATGTGAGTTCTGAACCTATGAGAGAATGAGACTGAATTTAGGATTGCAAACCAGTTACATAACGAATGATTATTTAAATACACATATAGAGATGAAATCTTTTACGGCTATATATTCTATATTGTGTATGTAATTACGATATCCATGGTTTGCAACTAGCTAAACTTCATAATCTGTGCACGTGCTGCTAACAAATATTCAAACACACAATATGTTAGAAAGAGGGATGTCATGGATTGATCATATATGGATCAATTACCTTCATGATATGTTGTTTTTTTAAAAATTATCATTATGTTTTAATCATTTTTTATTGTCTTTTCTTGTTTTTATTTTCACTGTAGATTGGAGAGTGTTATTGTCTATGTTAATAAAGTTGTTTCTATTGTATTGTGCCTCCCCAGAGCCGAATGGACCTAGTTGCCTAGCAATGGGATGCATTGTGACGTGTTTACGTCACGCGCGCGGCGTGGTGACGTCACACGCACCGTAACATCTAGGCGGAGGGAGGAGGAGCACTGGCAGTTCTTGTGGACAGTTACACAGACGCCATGCTCCCCCCACACGAGCCTATGCGTAGTGACGTCGCGCGCCTGATGCGGCTATGCACCCCCACTGCAGCAACCGACGGGATGACGTCGCAGGTCGCGGGGCTAGCACCCGAGACACGTGACGCACCCGGAAGTCTTCGCGACTGGTCCGCGCGGCTTTGGGGTAAGTATAAATCACACTCTCTTTAGAAATTGTGTATTCACCTTGATAAAGGACCACTAAGGTCTGAAACGCGTTGGTGTGTTTTGTAACTGATTCTTGAGCCATTAAATAGCTTTATTTTGGGATCGCATACCCTGTGGTTTATTGGCTGTTTTCTACAGCATTGGAGATAGTGCTCCTTTTTTTCCCTCTCCCTGTCTGTGAAGATTTCCACAACGGAGGCACATTCAACCTGGAGGTGCTGGACATCTACAAGGACTTTCTTTTCATCGTGGAATCTGCTTTCCCAAGTGAGTCCGTTCCAGCTTCGCCTCAATTAAATTTCCAGGGATCATCAACCGGTAACTATCCTTACCTCATTGCCTTGTGGGATAGCTGTTTACCTGATCCAATAGGACATATATATATCAACAGGTTGTCTTCCAATTCATCATAACAATTTTCAAACTACATAATTGTCTTGAGAGCATCACACATTTTTTCTTCTATTGCACTGCATTTGTGAGATAGCTCAGACACACCGTAGTTTTATTTCTACCACACCACTAAGGGTATGTTTGGTTTCCCATAAGCTTTTTGTAGATTTTGTTTTTTAACAATTTTTGGATATCAACTACAAAATGGATCTCAATATCACGGAGAGCGAATATGAGACTGATACTGATAATCCTGTGCAATTTGCTTTCAATTGCTCTGATAATTCCCACAGAGCCAAAAAGGCTCAACAAGTGTTTGAAAACACACTTGAATTAGATTGTGAAGATGCGTCTGATTTGAAGATACATTTTGCAAGACTAGAAAAGATATTGTCAACAAAAATCAGACTTTGGTGGGATATTATTTCACTGCAAAACTATATCACTACACAAAGAATCCCAAGGGGCTTACGTATAAAAAAGTCACCTACATTTGGGTTTATAAATCAAGAGTTCGAGACCAAATGGAAGGAGGCACTAAACCTATGCTCCTTTACTCTAATTGATTTAATTGTCAAAGCCAAAACAAAAGAAAAATCTACCATAGATGAAGAAATTATATCCCTCCAAAAAAATCTGCGTCAATATAAAGACATGGAGGGGTTTGATGAGTTAGATCGTGTCCTATCAAATAATACAAAAGCTATGGAAAAAGAACTTATGGCCAAAAAACAATCAAAATTTGAAAGAGACAAGCAGGATTATGCCCGAAACCAGGTCTACGTGTGGCAAAGGGTTCCCAACTTTAAGAACTTTAACTCCTCTACTCCCCATAAAAGTAATAAACCTAAGGGCCAGCAAAAGAAATCAATATTAAAAAAGAACATTTCTTTCTCTCAGTCAGCAAGTGCAGAATCTGAGGGGTCAGAAACAGAATTATTCCCAAGATCAATTGCATCCAATAACAAAGAAAGCACTGGTTATTACAATGGGGCTGATAGACAAAGAGATAGAGGTGAATCATCCCAACAGACGAACCAAAGGGAGTCCGAATACGAATCTAGAACCTTTTTCGGGTCAAAAAACAGGGTCACTACAGACGAACAAGGAGGAGCCAAAAAAGGAAACATAAAAAACCCTCAGAAGAGGAAAAAGAACTTCTGATTGAAAACACAGGAATAATCAATCTTTCAGACTTTACCTTAACACAAGATGAGTTATCAGTTCTTGACAAAGGTCTGAAGTTTGCTCCCTGTAATGACTTTAAACTGTTTGATACCATTATCGACCTTCATAAGTACATCCGCAAATTAACATTGAAAAGATTTTACCATCACAAGGATTCTGCTGTTGTTATTGACAATATGGTTCCACAAATTATTGATGAATACATTGCTAAGAATAAGTCTTTAAGTTTCTATGAGAACTGTTGTGTACAGGATATGAAAGACCTAATTTTTGAAAATATGGATGACTCTGATGATCCATCCACCTTTCTAGGTAGACGGCCTTCAGGGTTAAAGAAAAAATCTGTGTTTTATCCTCTACATATGAAGGGCAATTGCCTAAATACATTTGAGCAACTCATTGAACGTGACTTAACTCTTTTAGCCAAGGGTTATTCTTTTTCAATCATGCCACTTTATCACCAGTCAGACAATCTCTCCCAGGGTGAAAGATTGGCTATTAAGGCACTGAGGGCTAACAACTCCTTGGTCATCAAGGGGGCAGATAAAGGAGGGGCAATTGTTGTGTTAAATAAGTCAGATTATAGGACAGAGGCACTTCGCCAATTAAATGATAATACCTCCTATATTCAGCTACGAGGAGATCCTACAACAATGTTCATTAAGGAACTTAGGAACCTCCTCGATGAAGGTTCCATTCTAGGCGCCCTCGATGCCAACGAGTTGGAATTCTTATTCCGTCCGTATCCTATCATCCCCATCTTTCACCATCTCCCAAAGATCCACAAGACATTGGTCTCCCCTCCTGGGAGGCCAATTGTCTCCAGCATTGGATCTTTGGGAGATGGTGTTTCTAAATATGTTGATCATTTTTTGCAGGTAATCGTGCAACAGTTACCGTCATACATTAAAGACAGTGGGGACCTCATGGTTCAACTCAACTCCATCAGATGGGAAACAAATTTCATCTGGGTAAGTTTGGACATTACGTCCCTTTACACAGTTATAGTACACGATCATGGGTTGGCAGCTGTCAGGTTTTATTTACAGCAATCAGATCTTTCACCAGCACAGAGCACATTTATTCTTAATGCTATTCAATTTTTACTCACTCATAATTATTTTATGTTTGATGGGGATTTCTATCTCCAAACACGTGGTACCGCTATGGGTACAAGTTTTGCCCCCTCCTACGCGAATCTATTTTTAGGTTGGTGGGAGGCGATCCATGTGTTTGGAGATAGAAATCCCTTTAGACACTTTATCACTTTTTACAGGCGTTATATTGATGACCTGATTTTCATTTGGAATGGGGATGAGCACTCTCTCACTTTATTCATTGATTATCTCAACAAAAATGAATTTAATTTAAATTTCACCACTAATCACAATCTTTATCACATTCACTTTTTAGATTTATTACTTTCTGTTGATATGCACAAAAATATTATCACTACGGTTTATCGCAAATTAAATTCACGTAACACATTTTTGCGTGCTGACAGCTGCCACCCAAAATCGTTGATCAAAAGCATACCAAAAAGTCAACTCATTAGACTGAGAAGAATTTGTACCAATCACGATGATTTTATCAAACAATCCCAGGATCTGATGCAGAGGTTTGAAGCCAGGGGCTACCAGTTAAAGGATTTAAACAAAGCCTTTATAGAGGTTGTTAACATGGAAAGGTCCAATTTATTGGACAGGGTCCACAAGAAATCAAAAATATATCCAAACTCCCCGTTTCTTGTACTACAACACAATAACCAAGCCAATAATATCAAAGCTATAGTTAAGAAACATTGGGGGGTCTTAGCAGCAGATCCAATGTTACAATCCATCTACGAGGAAGGACCACGAATAGTCTTCAGGAAGGCCAAAACGATTGCCAACCATGTCTCTAGAAGCCTATTTGAATCCACCAAGAATCCAACGGTTAAATTACCTAAGGGCAGTTATGTTTGCTCTAAATGTAAGATATGTAAACATATGAATAGCAAGACAGATTTTTGTTCTAAACAAACAGGTAAAAGATATCATATAAATTCATTCATTAATTGCGATACCACTTATGTAGTGTATTTGTTAAGCTGCGGGTGCGGCAAACAATATATAGGAAGGACTATAAGAAATCTCAAGGTTCGCATCCTTGAACACTTAAGGTTGATTATAAAAAAAGATATTAACCATCCTGTATCCCTACATTTTAGTAATTGTAGCATGGGCGATTCTAGCAACATGTCCTTCATGGGCATTGAGCATGTGCCGAACCCAATTAGAGGGGGCAACAGATTAAGTATTTTGAATAGAAGAGAGCTTTACTGGATATTTACCCTTCAAACCCGTATCCCGCATGGTCTAAATTCAGACTGGGATATAGGTTCTCTTCTATTCGATACTTAAGTGCTGTTTGCCCACTGGAGGAGTACCCCTCTTTCTAACATATTGTGTGTTTGAATATTTGTTAGCAGCACGTGCACAGATTATGAAGTTTAGCTAGTTGCAAACCATGGATATCGTAATTACATACACAATATAGAATATATAGCCGTAAAAGATTTCATCTCTATATGTGTATTTAAATAATCATTCGTTATGTAACTGGTTTGCAATCCTAAATTCAGTCTCATTCTTTCATAGGTTCAGAACTCACATTATGGTAATGTTAAGCTGCTTATGCCAAGACATACTATTAACCATAAAAGTTTCTGACACCTACACTACAAACATTACACAAACTCATTAAGATCGAATTGAAATTATTTTCTCCAAGGTTGTTACTCAGTCATGGATTGATCATATATGGATCAATTACCTTCATGATATGTTGTTTTTTTAAAAATTATCATTATGTTTTAATCATTTTTTATTGTCTTTTCTTGTTTTTATTTTCACTGTAGATTGGAGAGTGTTATTGTCTATGTTAATAAAGTTGTTTCTATTGTATTGTGCCTCCCCAGAGCCGAATGGACCTAGTTGCCTAGCAATGGGATGCATTGTGACGTGTTTACGTCACGCGCGCGGCGTGGTGACGTCACACGCACCGTAACATCTAGGCGGAGGGAGGAGGAGCACTGGCAGTTCTTGTGGACAGTTACACAGACGCCATGCTCCCCCCACACGAGCCTATGCGTAGTGACGTCGCGCGCCTGATGCGGCTATGCACCCCCACTGCAGCAACCGACGGGATGACGTCGCAGGTCGCGGGGCTAGCACCCGAGACACGTGACGCACCCGGAAGTCTTCGCGACTGGTCCGCGCGGCTTTGGGGTAAGTATAAATCACACTCTCTTTAGAAATTGTGTATTCACCTTGATAAAGGACCACTAAGGTCTGAAACGCGTTGGTGTGTTTTGTAACTGATTCTTGAGCCATTAAATAGCTTTATTTTGGGATCGCATACCCTGTGGTTTATTGGCTGTTTTCTACAGCATTGGAGATAGTGCTCCGTTTTTTTCCCTCTCCCTGTCTGTGAAGATTTCCACAACGGAGGCACATTCAACCTGGAGGTGCTGGACATCTACAAGGACTTTCTTTTCATCGTGGAATCTGCTTTCCCAAGTGAGTCCGTTCCAGCTTCGCCTCAATTAAATTTCCAGGGATCATCAACCGGTAACTATCCTTACCTCATTGCCTTGTGGGATAGCTGTTTACCTGATCCAATAGGACATATATATATATCAACAGGTTGTCTTCCAATTCATCATAACAATTTTCAAACTACATAATTGTCTTGAGAGCATCACACATTTTTTCTTCTAAGGCTTTTAAGAAGCCTTATTATGTCAAGAAGAAATTGGCTGATATATCATTAATGCAAAACATATGGGAGACAACCATCGACGCTGCCGCTGCTCTCCCAGGAACCCACATTTCACCTTCTCCTGCACTCCTCAACGACGCTGCCGCTTCTCTCTACGGAACCCCCAGGACACCTTCTCCTGCACTCCATGCTGCCGCTGCTCTCCCATGAACCCACATTTCACCTTTTCTGCACTCCTCGACGACGCTGCTGCTCATCTCCATGTAACCCCCAGGACACCTTCCCCTGCACTCCACGCTGCCGCTGCTCTCCCGGGAACCCACATTTCACCTTCTCCTGCTCTCCTCGACGACGCTGCCGCTTCTCTCCATGGAACCCCCAGGACACCTTCTCCTGCACTCCATGCTGCCGCTTCTCTCCATGGAACCCCTATCTCCTCCGCTCCAGCACCCTTCCACTTAGATGTCCACAGCACCCCATGCACAAGATCCAGTTCATTAGACCGCATGCTGAATGGGTTAAGTGTCAATATCCTTGAGATCTCTGGTATGCTGGTAAAGATAGATCTTCTTTTAGAGACCATGCTAAATATGTATCAACGGATGGAGAAGATGGATAAGCAGATGGAGAAGATGGATAAGCGCATGGAGAAGATAGAGACTGTCACAGCGGGGATACATAATTTGCTTGGAGTTTCTGCCCCTGTATGTCGGACACAGGAGCAGGAGGGTGGCATGGATGGGATGGATGGGACCTTCAACCTTCCATCACCAAGCGCACCCCTTCATCAGAAGCATATGTGTTCATGTATGCTGTTGACGAGGATGACATGACAACACCGTCAAGACCATGCAAGGAGACAACACAGACAAGGCGACTAAGACAGGAGGAAAGCATCCTCCCAGACCACCTACCCTCGCCCGCTGCCACAAGCACACCAACTCCCAGAAGCACACCCGCTTCCAGAATCCCACGCACACACACGCATTGAGACGGTGCCCGACATCATCTTGCGCGACCTGTCCCAGCAAGTCAGGGAGAAGTATAGGTTTGCAAGTGGTGGTTTAGCCCAGAAACATGCCATGTTCATTTTCAAGCACCACGTGAGCTACGAGTTGTACTGCGGGTGGGCACACAATGTCAATTACGAAGGGAGTCGCATGATAAAGGCTCTTCCTGAAAATTTAAGAAAGACTATTGTGGAGGAATTGCGGCGCTATTTTTCCATTACAGATCATTTAATGAAAATCGTGAGAGACTCGATAAATGGCATTTTGCGGCACACAAGGCATTGTCCCTGGAAGGATAGACTGGTGGCGATCGAATTCGCTGCGTGATTGGTCGTTCAAATGTTGATTCATTTTTGACTTACTGTACTCCACCAATAAAAAAATGTTGATTGTTTTAAATTGTATTAATAAATAAATGTTTTTACTTACACCATACACCTGTGAATGTTTTGACTTATTGTACTCCACCAATAAAAAAAAGGTTGATTGTTTTAAATTGTATTAATAAATAAATGTTTTTACTTACACCATACACCTGTGAATGTTTTGACTTACTGTACTCCAATAAAAAATGTTGATTGTTTTAAATTGTGTCATTGTGTCTCCTTTCATAACAAAATACAGTGTTTCTAGAACATACAGTACTGTACAGTAAGTAATGGTTGGTTAATTAATGTACAGTAGTAAATACAAGAATTTTTCTTTTGAACAAGGTTCCATGAGGCATAGTATACAGTACTGTACTGTATACTGTAGACATGCGCATTACATCAAAACAGTATTAAAACAATACATACTGTACGGGTATAGAATATACATACTGTAATACATGTAGAATAAATGCATACTTTTTATTTTTGTGGTTTATTATACAGTACAGTATGTAAAAAAGTATTATATACTGAATGAAAAAAGCAGCATACTGTTTCAGGTTTTCTATAAAGCTCACAGTTATTATATCCTAATCCATAAAAATGGCACTGCCACTAGATTGTTGCCTCCGGTAAGTGGATTTTTAAATCAAATTCAGCAATGTGCAAGCATCATTACAAAAGCGACATTATTCCCTCCATTTGCCGTTCTCCGCCTGATGACAAAGTTTATTTTCTGAGGAAAAATAAAAGTATTACTGTAATGGTTGGTTCAAATTAGTCAGTCCCCTAAAGAAGTTCCCACAGTCGGTCCCCACAGTCCCCTCAGTCAGTCCCAACAATAATTTTCTCGGGGGACGTCTCTTGTTCACATACACGCATGCACCTAGATGTGATGACACGCTTATGCGTTTCAACAAGGTTCCAATGAGACATACAGTAGGCGCATGTGCCTAGCTGTCCACCAATTGTTCAGTATCTACTGTAGAAGCTGCTCAGCCAATGATATTGCTGGACTACATTATCGCGAATTGTGAGTAAAATAATAGAACTAAATAACCATAAGCAAAGAGATTGATTACCGTACAAGAGAATCGCTTAACTGTGCATTGATATTGATATTTTAAAAAGAGAATAAAATACGGCAGCTGTACTCACCATAGATTTTCCCAATCGGTTGGTGCCGAGCAACTGCCACCAGTCCCGTATTCTTGATTATACACATAGTTGACAGGTGACAGCGGGCCTGCTACACCTGTAATTGACAGCTGATGAAGTTGGAAATCTTTTTGGTACATGCAAGCTTGCTGGTATCTGTATGTGAAATCCTGCTCCGGCTGCAGGTATCTAGGCGGGGACAGACAGCAAGGGTTGCCGGTCACCAGGTTATCACTGACGGTCGGACCGTTATTGGAAGCCGGTGCTAGCGCTGGCGCATTGCTTCCCTGGGACTGATGATTCTTAGTTGGTTTTACATGACCTTTCGCCTTTTGAAGTCTCCATGATCAAAGATACAGGAAAAATCTAGTGCAACATACCAATACCCTCTTCTAACTCCGGGTGCGGGATCAATACGAAAAAAACACGGATCGATACATAACTTTTTCCTTATTGCACGCTTCCACACACGAGCATCTGGTGAAAATTTGTAAAAGTCATAATTTTCGATAAAATATTGATACATTTGACCAACTGTGGCCATTTTATCATCTGCTGCATTCATTGCGGACCATATTAAATAAGCGTACGTTAAGTCGGGCTTTTTGGACACGTACTGCGGCGGCGTACTCATCTCGGAACTCTGAACAATATTGTAGAACACCAGACACTGTGCATTTATTTTTTAATGTGAAATGCCTAAATTGATACAGTATTGTAACTTCTTCAGTACCAAGGTAAATTCACAATGGACCACTGTGGTATTTTTTAAACACCTGCAAGTTGACACATTACTGAAGCACATGTACAGTACTGTAGTGTACACATTAGAATTCATTACAATTCATGAATATTTGCCACCTGGCAGATACGCGAAGAATTGCATCCAATTAAATCTGAACCATTATCATTAAACAGATCAAGCGTGGGTGACGGCCGGCATGAATCCGGCATGAATGTGGCATGAACGCGGTCAAGCGCGTGGCATTCTGAAAAAGTCACCGGAAAATAACCGAGACGTGTTAAAATAAAAGCGGCCGCGGCTGTAGTTAACCTAATGTTGATAAAATTGTAGCCATGATGTAACAATATAACAGTCCATACCCTAGGCTAACCTTGTGAACTGATACCTATATGTATAGAAAGTATATAAGTATCACTCTGCTTAATAGTACAAAGATAGACCTACCCACATTAGATAACCAAGTACAGCTTGAAACTATGTAAGCAGAAAAATAGAACTAAATGTGCCCAATAATAATGGCCATATGAGGGCTAATGTAATAAATAGGAACATGCTTAAGGTCTAAAGTTACTTAGTTTAAGGGGCGGAACAGCAGCCATCACAGTTTCAGGCGGATTAGCTGCTCGCATAATAGAGCAGGAGTCTGAGTGAAAAAACGCCATAGCAGCAGCACACAATTACAAGGCTGGCATACACACTGTAAAAACCGGATGCTCCACGCTAATCACTCGTTCAGCACATAGTCGTGTATCTCACCTCTGCTGCAACTTGGGAGCATCATGACATCAATCAAGCTCCACCTCCCACCAGAGGTGCTGAACGAGTGATTAGCCATTCATAACCATTCATGGGCTTGACATTTATTGAGAGCCTGGTTACCCTCTACCGTCACACCAGCATGGTGATAACTTCTGCTGGCAGCAGCTTCCAGGTGTAATCACTTAGTCTGAGGTGCAAGATTTCAAATGCAGTTTGAAAATACAGCTACTGTGATGTCTCACAGAGAAGTCTGGGAGAAGGCTGTCAGCCTGAAGTCCTGACGTCCTGAACACAGCAAGTCTACTCTGGGTAAGAACTTGTAACGATGCTCATCTCAAGCAGGAAGTGGACCCACAGGGCTGAGGTAGGAAGGTGAAAGAACCGACATGAGCTGAGTCCTGATAGAGTAGTGCATTGTAGGCTGAAGGTCAGGGCTGGCAGTAAAGTTGCGTAGTCGGTGTGGATGCAGAGATTGAGGCAGGCTGAAGACAAGGATAGTCGAGGTACGTACAGTGGTCGGGTGCGTCATAAAGATATAATACACAAAATGGTGCTAGCCAAATAACTACCTTATAGGGCTGTTAAGGAGGCATAAAAGGTACCATAAAAACATAGAATAATCCTACGCATTTCGTAGGTATAAAGTGCTACTTCTTCAGGGATAAATTCAATGTCATTACCCAGAGGCACTATATACACACACACCCTCCCACATTGGTCAGCTAATTAGATAGATAGATAGATAGATAGATAGATAGATAGATAGATAGATAGATAGATATATATATATTATATATATATACATACATATATATACACACATGATGAACCAATATACAAAGAAATATTTAAGGGTTAACAAAAACATGCACAAATAAAAATACCACTTCTCCATATCAGTCACAGTCTAACAAAATCCTATTTCCTAATAAAATCATTCTCATCTGCCAATCAAAAGCATCAAATGCCAATTAAAACATTGAATTTACATTGTATACATGATGCATAAAATCTGTGCACCATGTACACTCTGCCAATTAATGTTAACAATAAAATATTCAAAAGAAAATACATTGAAATCCAAACAAGTATACTATTTAAACCAAGCAAGGCAACCAAAATAAATTACCATTAATGAATCAAATCCCAAAACAATCAATTAAAATACCATCCAAATCAATTACACAATTAACTATTTTAATCGTTAAACAAACCCAGTTAACATCTGACAAAATAGTATCTACAAATATACCCCACTCCCCCCCAATACATCTACAAATATACCCCACCCCCCCCCAATACATCTACAAATATACCCCACTCCCCCCAATACATATATAAAATACACCCCCAATACATATACAAATCAGGCTTGCCTTGGGGATTATCACAGGTGGGGCCAGTGGCTGCAGGGGGAAAGGCGGTGTGGTGGTGTGGGGGGGTGGTGGATGCCGATGGGCGGGAGGGGTGGTGAGGGCCCAGCAGCTGGTGGGACTGCGGGGGGTGGTGGTGGGGGCACGTCAGCTGGCGGGACTGTGGGGGGCCGGCAGTTGGCAGAACTGTGGGGGGCCGGTGGGTGGCAGGACTGTGGGGGGCCAGTGGGTGGCGGTAGCACGGTGACTGGAGGGACTGCGGGGGGGCTGGCAGTGGTAGGGGCATGGATGTAGGTCACAGCAGTTGCTGCCGGTCCTGTCATGCTGCAGGCACCTCTCAGTCCCACAATGGCTGCTCTTGTGTGCGCCGGGCCTCCCTCTCACACCGGCGAGGCGGAAGCTTAGCCTAGCTGACTTCCGCCGCTGCCGAGAGACCCGGCACTGGGTGCAGCGTTTTATTATTGGGGTTGTATTTTTATATGTATTGGGGGTGGGGGTGTTTTGTTATATGTATTGGGCGGTTGGGGGTGTATTTTTATATGTATTGGGGGATTAAGAAAAAGTTGTACGCTAAAATTTGTTTTTCCATGGTAGGTGCGCTATGGGTGGGGGGGTGGGGGCATGCTCCTTTCATATGTCCTGGGCCACATGATTTCTGTTGATGGCTGTGTGTGTGTGTGTGTGTGTGTGTGTGTGTGTGTGTGTGTGTGTGTGTGTGTGTGTGTGTGTGTGTGTGTGTGTGTGTGTGTGTGTGTGTGTGTGTGTGTGTGTGTGTGTGTGTGTGTGTGTGTGTGTCAAGTGAAACACACTATATGAACAACTTTAAAATAGTAAATTCTCCCGTAATTTAAAGTAAAAGTACTGTAAATTCAGCATACAAACAGAAATTACAACTTCTCTCCATTTCAGCCTTCCCCCTTGCTCTTGTCGCCACTCCTCTGCCTTCTGTCACTCCCCTTGCAGCTAGAGACGTCTCCCAAACTCAAATTACAACTTTTGCTTGGGCTACGGAGACGGGAGACGTCATCCGTAGCCGTAGCTGTAGCCGTAGCCGGCACTATAAGCACAGCCTAAGTCCTGCACCGCATCACACTTCCATGCCAGTTGTTGGTCGTGCAGGGCGAGGCGTTTCTCATGATCCCCCAAGTACTCTCCTTGCAGTGTAACGGCTCATCCGACCTCAGCAGGGTCCATATTTGGGCAGAGCAAAATGTACCGATGCTCATCTCAAACAGGAAGCAGACCCACAGGGCTGAGGTAAGAAGGTGAGAGAACCGACTGAACCGAGGGACAGATAGAGTAGTGAGTCATAGGCAGAAGGTCAGGACTGGCAGGAGAGTTGCACAGTCGGTGTGGATGAAGAGGTTGAGGTAGGCTGAAGTCAAGGATAGTCGAGGTACGTAAGCCGGGTCTGGTAACATGGAAGACAATAGGTATAAGCACGTTTCATGAACTCAGCATGAACTGGAACTTTGCGCAGCAACTTCCTGCTCAGAGGCCTGTTCTTTTAAAGGAATTTGCCAGAGACAAAGATGGACGATTTGGCCACAGAGGGCGAGCAAGAGCAAAATTCTGAACTGGAACCTGAAAACCCAGAAAGGATTTGGCCAAACCTCATAGAACTGCACATTAAACGTCTGCTACACATTTTGGGTTTTTGACTAGGAACCAGCTTAGATGGCCAGTGCTGGTAGTTAGGGCCATTACTTTATTTTGTTAGCCTCCTGAGTGGGAGGAATCGCCATCCTGGCAGCTGGAGACCATCTCCTCCCCTCAAAGCTCCTGCCGCGATGGACTCCCTGGAGGCACAGTCTCGTGGCCCCATTACGCACGCACGCAGATCTTGCGCAGCCTGTCTGGCCACCCACGGACTCCATCTCCACCCCTGCTCTGGCACGTGACGGATGTGCTCATCCAGCCTCCCCTCTGACACATGCCCCAGTTTCCGCCCATGCTCCGGTGACTGACAGGACCGGCATTGGAGTGACTTGCGCTCCAGTCCTGATCTCTTTGACGCGCACAGGTCGGCGCGCGCTCAGTCCCGCCTCCGTTCCTGATTCGGCTGCATCCTAGGGCACACCTCTGTGCTCCAGCAGCCTATAGGATTCGGTTTCCTGTTCCAACCCGGCTCCCCATTGGAGGATCTTCCTTTATATACCCTCTTGCTCAGACACTGATTTCTGAGCATAGTCTTGTCTGACGCCGTGCCTTGCTGCTTTTGGTTCCTGTATCTCCTGACTTGCCTTGTCTTGTCTATTGATCCTGCCGCTGCCTGACCCTGCTATGTACCTTGGACTCCGCACCTCTCTACTCCTGAACCTGGCTACGTACCCCGATGATCCGATACTCTCCAATCCTGAACTTGGCTACGTACCCCGATGACCCACTACTCTCCAATCCTGATCTGGCAAGTACTGTCTAATACTCTCACATCTATACTCCTGACCTGGCTTGCATGGCCAATCTACATTCAAGGTGCGCCTGCGTGGCTGTGGGTTGGCGCTACTCAATTCCCTACCTCAGCACCATGGTCGTGCTTCGTTTGTGGTGAGCTACATGTTACACTGAGTGGAGAAGGTTTTCTTAGTTTTGATATTCTGCCTTACAGGGGCTGCATTCCCATAAAGTATTATTGGTTTAAGTCTGTTGACAAAATAAACAACATTGAATTACATTCTTGCTACAAACCATGTTTGTTTCCAACTGGTCATTGACCAACATGTTACAGTCCTATTTTTTATCACATGTATTATTGCTGTAAAGCGCTATTTACAGATGTAGCACACTTTACGGGTTCCAGAACCGGGGCAAGTTACGTCATTGTAACTGTAGCAGCCCCAGTGCCAAAGAATTTTTGCTGTGGGGTGTCTGATCTAGGAAAATGTCCCCAATAATGCCAATTTTCACTCGATTTTTCAAACATTGCAGTATTTAAAGTATCATGTGACTTGAATATAGTCACGTGACCTGCACATTGAATTTTAATGCTTGGCAATTCTTTTTTGGCAAACTTTGCATTTTGTGGGGAAAAAAACTGCACATTTTGCCTGATTTACAAACTTCTGCAAAAAATTAGCACATCTAAAATTGCTAGCTTGTACTGTAGCTATTCTCCATTGTTCAGATTTCAAGGTGTGACAGTAAAACTATAGTAGTTGGGGAATTACTTTTTTAATAATGTATAGAGGAGTGTCGTAAAGGTGAGTTTATTTTATATGGTCACTTGAAAATATATTGATGTGTTAGTAGTCATAAAAAACTTTTTCAAATGCATTGTAATATGAAAACCTTCATTATAGGGGTTGACTGTATTACTGGGTAAAAATGGGTCAAGCACAGTTATGAGCAAAAAGTCAAGCACAAAACAATCACCAATAGGATTTAAAAAAATTATTTCAGTGTAAACAAGTGAAGCATAAAATAAATGAAAATATATATGCACACAACCTGGGATTGTGTGCATATATATTTTCATTTATTTTTAACTTTTTATAAGTCTTCTGTTTATCACTGCATTTTTATTAGACATTGCTCTGCATTATACAATAGGGGGGTCCTCTATCCATTTTGCATGCACTTGTGGCATGCAAGGACCATGATGCTATAATCAGCATCTTTTCTCTGCCTGTCCACATTGCTAGTACCCTTTATTATGCCTCTGTACTTAACATAGAGGCATAGGATGTGCCTAGGGATGGCTGTTTATTACTAACAGTCCACTTCTGCGCATTAGACGTTCCCACACCGGTTCGCGCATGCGCAATCTGTATATGCTTGTACTGAATAATCTCTAAATCTACGCGCATGCGCAGTACTCGGTATATGCGGGTCTGTCGCTAGAACGGCTTATAAGTCACGAAAACGCTCGGGAACATCACAAATAACAGCTTTATCAAGGTAGCATGCATTAAGTTATAGTGTTAATGGGTTTTAAGTTTATTTTACTTGATAAATGTGCCGTTGTGGACGCGAACGCGGCGCGCATGCGCAACAGCTGCAATCAATTAATTTTTTTGCAATTAGGGTATGGGCAGGGTACAAAAATGCTGTTTTCACTCCCCTTAGCAAAACTTGTCCCTGAAGAAGCTCCTTTGCTGGAGGGAAACACGCGTTGGACGCGCAATGTTGTCAGTCTCCTACTTGGAGCTGTTTTAATGTAGTGGTTATAAGTTCCTGGGTCAGTGTGCACAGTTCCTGACACTTGGCTAATTTGAGTCCAGTGTTTACATGCCAGTGAGTCTCTGTATTCACCTCCTACCTAGTGCACTATGCACCTTTGCAGTACATATGCCTGAGACTCATCATCTTTGGTTGCTGTGATTGTTAGCTCTTCACTCATAGTTTATGCACCTATTAAACTTATCCTATGATTTATAGAGGTGTATAATACTATATCACAGGACTAAAAGGGCTGTTTACATATTCAGCAATTTCATACAGTCTCGCTGGCTAATTCATACTCACCATCTGGTCTGTTAGCTGACCCAGAGGGGATCATACCCTGACTTATAGCATCATATGCCACCTATATCCCACCTTCATTAGCAGGGTAATTGGGATAGCAAGCTATATTTATGTGTTGGCATAGATGCTCGATATCTTTGGTTTAATCTATTTTTAAATCACGTTACACCATTCTATGGTAATATATGTTTTAAGTAATCACTCATTAAAAGTTAATTTTTATATAGATAGTGGTGTGCAGTTAAGTGAATTCTTTGAGGGCCACAATCACCCTGTGCTCCCTTCTCCTTTTACTGATTCACTTTATCAGTTCACAGTTTGCAATCACTACACAATTACCCAATTTATTTATTTATTTATTTCACCCAATTAGTATGGTTTTGTGATCACTCCCTACCCCTCCCCCTGTTGTTTTCAAGGTCTAAGCTTCCTCAGGGCTCATATTCCCTCAAAAAGGAGGTGTAGTATATATATATAGTGTCCATAATGTCATCATGGTACAATAAACAATTAAAAAATCAATTTGAAAAAAAATCACAGATAATAATACAATAAATATTCATCAACAGGTTTAAATGTGGACATCTTGTTCTAGAAAAGACAAACAAGTGTTAATCACAAATAAATAACAAGAGAACAATTTAAGTTTTTCTATATTTTTATATACTTACATATTTTACTAATTTATATTCCTTTT
Organism: Ascaphus truei; assembly: GCF_040206685.1. Classification (NCBI taxonomy): domain Eukaryota; kingdom Metazoa; phylum Chordata; class Amphibia; order Anura; family Ascaphidae; genus Ascaphus; species Ascaphus truei. The sequence continues at coordinate 361,290,657 of NC_134483.1, read as the reverse complement.
TCTGTATTTCATACAGTTGTTAAATACCAGTCTATAAAATTCTCCATGTTCTCTACATTTGCAGACCATTTAGTACTGATATAGATGTAGTATATCTGATTCCTTCATAGAAATTATTATCCCTGTTTGTGGGTTAAAGGAAAATACACTTATTAATACACTTTCCCTTATAGAAATGTAACCCCCACCCTTCCCATGTTCTCTATGTTAAGAATATAACACAGATACTATTGTGATTAACACTTGTTTATAGGTATGTGTCCAGTCAATAGTAATATACAGATGCAGCGGCCGTTATTCGACCATAACACGGAGCTGTTTTCGTGTCTGCTGCTGTACTCCACGCGGCCAATCATGAGGTTGCTTTGTTTGAATTTCATGGATTCCAATTTCTTTGGGCACAATTTTTAACATTTCTGTTGCAGAAATGAATGAATTGTAATGTGTACAGTACAGTATTGTGTCAATTTTGCAGGTTTTTAAAAACCAGAACACTAAAATTCCATTTTCTGCACTCGATAAAAACGAGACAACACGCGGTAAAACGTGTCATGACATGGGTATTCCGAGGTATACAACGCGTGATATGTTCAAATAACGGCCACTGCATCTGTATATCAAAAGTTTGCATATGTTAATTCCACAAAATGAGGGGTCCTTCACTTTTTCAGAACATTAGGTACATCATACCCTCAAATGCATTTTTTTTAATGGTTGTTTGATTGTTTGAAAGTTTTGATAACTACGGGGGGAAATGCAGTATTCTAATGAAAATGCTCAGCTTTTGTGGTACCTTTTTTCCTTCTATGAATTTTATTTCAATTTACCTGGATGCCAAATTGTTTCAGTCTGTAGTTGATGTGCTGCTATTTATTTTTTATGTCCTTTCATTGTGCAGTAGTTCAAATACAGCACATACTTTTCAATGGTTACCATTTTTTTTATTTGATAATATAAATGTATAAATAAAGTAAAAATTACAGGCTACAGTACAAAAAAGTAGCAAACAATAAAAATAATGACCAAATATGCTGATATATTGTCATTAGTAAGAAAAGAAAGATCATCCATTGCATTATGTTCTCCTACTGTATGAGGAAATATACCAAAGGCAAAAACATATTGCTGTAGTGTAGACCCTTGGTTAATAACTTTGGGATGGAAAGTTACTTTCTCTAATAATGATTGCGATTTCACAGCGTACTGTAGTTAATGAAATACTGTAGAACTGGAACACAGTACCAACTGGCCTCAATGATGGCATAGATCTTAGAATAAAATCTAGTCTCCCGTGAGTACCTAAATAGATATGGAGTCAGGTGCCATGAGAATATTTAATGTCCCAGAAAAGTAATCTAATAAAGGTAGAAGGAAACTGAACAAAAGTTTAAAATAATAATTTAACAAGTTAATGAACCATATAACGTACAAGCACATTTGCAGTTATAAAAGGTACGTACTTTATGATACTGGCTGTATTGTTATAAAAGTGTCTGTACTTTATAAAAGTATAATTTAAAAGAATTGTCTTGCACCAATATGTGCAGTATGTATTCCACATCTTCAGTAGAAGCATCAATTACTACATTATACCAGCTTTGAACAATACCACTCCTTAAGCCAGCTTTAGTTATTGATCTAATTTTTATAGGGACTTCTATAGGCAATATCAGTCTGAATGAAGTACAAAGTATCATATAATAAGCCAGTATAAGGCTGAGTCCCCGCTGGCGCTAAGCTCCGCTCTTGCTTAGAGGGCGCTCGAAGCATGAGTGCCGGGTGTCCTGCATTTACGCGCAGGGGGGGGCATTGCGGGTAGTTGAGCGCGCTGGAAAGTTAGATTTTTTTGTTTACCTAAGCACCGAGCGCGGGTGAGCATGTGTGCCCACGCACGTGTGCGCGCACACAGTGTGAGCAGGGACTTATATATATCTATATATGTAAGTAACCACCGCAAGTGCTGCCCGCTCAGCGCTCTCAGTGCTAGCGGGGACGCAGACTAACCAACAGCCCACACTGAGGAGCCCATTAAGGTCGAAACGGATGTCTGTGAGTGGTTTTACTGGCTATGCATCTTAACCCAGGCTGTGCTCCAAGCTGTGAAATGCAGCAAGCTTAAGCTTATAGGGGACCATGTTAAATGGTTTTGAAACAAAAGGAGGCACTGTGTGCTCATTTGCATGTCATTTCCCAGAATCCCTTGCTGCAGTGGAAGCGATGTGTGCTGGGTGATAATGGGGAAAGGCAGGGTTGCAGACCTGTCTAAGACATGCAAATGAGCATACAGTAATATTTCCATTTGCTACATATATATATATATAATTTTTTTTCTTCTTTTATTATTTGAGGTCATGGGCATTGGTAAATACAAAAATACATTTGAATACTTTATTAAACGCTTGTCCTTGTCCTTGTCCCTTGAAAAAGGTCCTGTCTTTAGGACCGAAACGTCGGTGACTGTGCCTGCTGTTTAATAAAAAAAATTGACATTACTAAGAGTGCTGCCTCTTCTCTACTTCGTGGTCCTGGATTCCCTGGTCTGCCTGGTAAGGAGCCTGGATTCCCCGGTCTGCCTGGTAAGGAGCTATATATATTTGAGGTCATGGGCATTGGTATATACAAAAATACATTTGAATACTTTATTAAACGCTTGTCCTTTAAGCTTATTTTATCCTCATTTTCAACTAATACTGTAGTTAAAAAATCCAATGTAGTCGAATTGTAACCCTTCATTGTACTGAGGAGTAACACTATCAATTTAAATAGACAGGGAATTAAATAGACACATAAAGAGTAAGCAGAGTAGCAGACGACCTTAAAATGCGAATTTTAATCCCGTTATCAATAACCAAGAGGGCACATTAGGCAGATGGACAAGTTAGCCAGTCTTTTTCTCTAAATGAACAAAAAAATTCAGAACCATGTATGTGCTGCTCTATATTATTCCAGGGTATTCATTACATTGATTGTTCCAGTGGGATGTGTAAATTAATTCACAATATCCCTGACTTGTGCGAGTCCAACATACTAAGTTGCCAGAAAACCGAACGCATGCGTATGTATAGAGGGTTTCTGTGTGGGTGTGTGTGTGTGTGTGTGTGTGTGTGTGAGGGTTTCTGTGGAGGGGAGGGGGGTGTGTGTGTGTGTGTGTGTGTGTGTGTGTGTGTGTGTGTGTGTGTGTATATTTACAAATTATTCGATTATGCTTCAAGCGCAGCCGCTCTCTCTTCTCTGTCTTCAAAGGCCAAGTGAGAACTTGGGAGCTGAGTCTTATTTCCCCTTGCATTGCAGATAAGGATAGAGGGAGGAGCTAGTTGCCTCTAGCTCTCTCCGTTTCTGCCTCTCTCCCTGCCTTTGATGGTACAGTTATCTCCTCTCTCTCTCTCTCTCTTGCTCTCTCTTTCTCTCCCCCCCCCCCCCCCCCCCGTTTTTTTCTAGGTGAACCATTTGGAGGCAGCGTGCTGCCTGTCTGTCTGCTGCTGCTGGAGGTAGCACGGAGCTATCTCTTATCCAACACTACTTCTCACCAGGCATCTCTCAAACATTTCTGCAGACCTGCGTTTTCCCATTCAGAAGCATCCAACAACAATCCCTCCACCTGTTTAAGGACAACCCGTTCACCCTTAGTCTGGCTCTTTTCAGCAAACCCACAACAGCCCCTGTGCATCCAGATCTAAAAAAAATAGGGGGGGGAAGCGGTCCTTCAGCTGCTGGGAATACATCTGCCAGCTCCTTGCACGGAGGACAAGTTCACTTTTTATGTTCCTGGGGCTTTTTAAAAATATATATATATATATATATATCTGCTGGATCGTGTGTATTTTCATGAGGATTCACCATCCCTGTGACATAGAATAGGCATGAAGCTCAGGGCAAATACTACTACTACTACTCGTGTGTGTGTGTTTATGCCTATTAATCTGTAAAAGGGTTTCCGTGAGATTGATCTGCACTGGGATCGTCAAGGATTTACAGTGCTGTCTGCTTTCTGCAGCTTCATGGGCGATTGTCTGCGGTGCAAGTGAGTTCATCTTGCTGCTCAGCTTCGGATGCTCAGTGGATATTTATTAACAGCCTGGAATCAACTATTTGCTTCTTCTTTTTTGTTTGTTTTTGGGTCAAGGTCCGTTAGCCCCCAGATCATCCCCTTATTTGCTATATCCCCCCAATCTCTCCCCCCTCCTTTTTTTTTCTTCTTCACCGTAAAGGCACCGGGATTAAAACTCTTCTGAAATACCTCCAACTCTTTCGGACCCCCTTCTTTGCTTCCCATGAAGATTTGATTTGTTACCCAGAGAAGAAGAAGATGGACGTTTTGCATGCAGTGATCTTCTGTATGTCCGTCTGGTGGACTGTATCCTGGGGTAGAAGTAGAGCAGACTCAATCATCCACATCGGTAAGATTTCCTCTACCCTTTACTTTTACAGCGTATAGATTGCACAGCTATTGTAATACTCTGCTGTTACTATGATTGCACATTTTTATTTTTTATTTTACCTCTCCAGCCCATCTGCTCTTTTAATCCAATGCTAATGCTTCACTCCCCCCTCCACCCCCGTGTAATTTCGTATTATTTCGTGTGCTAATTTTATAGATCAAGTTGCATTTTTCTAGAGTTGATATACTGTACATCATCACATTGCAGACTCGCAAGACCGATAGTACATTATATGTACACCCAAAAAGAAAAGCAACACGATACTTAAATCTAGAAATCATACAGGTGGTTTTGTATTTTGAGCTGACAGTCATTTCAAAAGAATATAACGTTTGAATGCCTGAGATATGTAATCTATAGTACTGATTTTGTTTTAATCAGTGTGTGTTGTGTGGTGTGGTGTGTGTGTGTGTGTGTGTGTGTGTGTGTGTGTGTGTGTGTGTGTGTGTGTGTGTGTGTGTGTGTGTGTGTGTGTGTGTGTGTGTGTGTGTGTGTGTGTGTGTGTGTGTGTGTGTGTGTGTGTGTGTGTGTGTGTGTGTATATGATTTAATGAAAGACTAGTGGGCATTTTCCATCTTTCCCGCAACAGATTGCCTTTAGAGTTGTTTTATAGCAGCTGTGATTGAGTGAGGTGCTGATTCTCTTCCTACTGGGCGAGCTGCTGCTTTACATCCTCCCGTCTAGCCGGGGTCGTATGGATGGATTTCGGAGTCAGTGCAGCCGTCCTAGAGAGCTGCACGAAGGCAGGGTGCTCTCACAAAAGGCTGCATTCATGTGCCCGGGCTCCAGTGCTCAGCCTTTGTGGGAAGCAAACACTTGCAGACAGTCACAGATACAAAAAAAAAAAATCATCCCTGCAGCAGGAGATGTGTGTGGATTTTCTGTAAGAGGTGGGGAAACAGCGAGTGGCCCAAAGCTTGTGGCCCCACCTATTGGCAGCATGGTTGCAGTGGCGATGGTTCTCATGTGTATATATTTGCATATATCAATCACATATATATTGTGTAACACGTATAATCTATATGTAATCACAGTCGTGTGTGTGTGTGTGTGTGTGTGTGTGTGTGTGTGTGTGTGTGTGTGTACATATACATATACATATACATATACATATACATATACATATACATATACATATATATATATATATATATATATATATATATATATATATATATATATATATATAAATATATTAGACTCACGGTTACACTCACTGTTACATTGCCTTACAGTGTAAGACATTTCCATTTGTATATATATATGACACATACCATACACATGTGGGTAAATGCACACACACAATATACAGTGTGTGTGTGTGTGTGGTGTGTGTGTGTGTGTGTGTGTGTGTGTGTGTGTATGTATGTATGTATGTATATATGTATATATATATATATATATATATATATTTATATTAGACTCACGGTTACACTCACTGTTACATTGCCTTACAGTGTAAGATATTTCCATTTGTACATTTTCCTCTTTATTGCCCTTTATTGGCAATGGAATGTAGTTATTATGTTACCAGAAGGCTGGGGAGAGAATGATACAGAATAATGTTTTCCAAAAGATAAACTGGGCTGGTTTCTCTATACCAGCACAGCCGGGGTAGTCATCTACAATCCAAACACGCAGGGCCCCTCTGGGAGGGAGTGTACTGGTTTACACCAACTGAAGTGCACAAGGATTCGCCTCCTCCACCCCCTCGTTTTTAGGTGGCATGTTTCCTTCATCAGGAGATGGACCCTTTGCTTTTAATTTTTTTTCAAAGCCCCTCATCTGATCTTGCAGCTTCCCCCCCGTCCACCAAATTAAGAACGACCTGAAGTAGAATTTTCTTACACATTAAGTTCTGATCATGTTTGTTTAAAGTCAGATTATAGGAGTCATCAATCCACATTTAGGTAACCTGAAGTAACGAGATGACGAGGCAGTAGTAATGTGGTATTGTATAATAACTTTTGACATAAACTATGGTTGAATCTGATAGCTTCGTTAATGAAAGCACTCAAATTGCATTATAGAGCCCTGACACACATTTACACGATTTGTGAGTATGTGTGTGTGTGTGTGTGTGTGTTTATATAACACATTTTGCAGAAAGCAGAATTGAAATCTGTATTAACAAATGCTATCACCTAACCTATTGCTTGGTACTCAGGGATCTAGTGCAGTTACTGTATAATAAGTCACTAGCATTTGGCTCATTGCCAAGTTATTATTAAACGCACAGTCCTGAGGCTGTCAGTCCCCGTAGGTACAGAAGTTTATAGGGGTCATTACTAATGGGTATCCTTGACTGGATCATTAAATATTTTTCTGATCATGGTTCAGGGTCAAATATTATGTCTGTGTTTAAGAAAGCCAAGAGATGTATTAATTTGTTTCATGCAGAAAATTACAATGCAATGGTGTATGTGTTTATGACAAGAAAAGCAAGACAGTGGGGAGATAGTAAAACATAGTGAAGGCAATAATACTGTATCATTGGTTATAATGTGGTGTGGCTTGTACAGTCTTAAATCTAGTACTGTATATACAAATAAGTTACAGTATATGTTTATGAGCAGTTGCTAATATAACGCAACAGAGACAATTGCACAGAATTAAGTTGTGTAAAATCTTCACATACCTCAAACAATATACAAATACATTTTAGCTGTAATAATTTACAAAATTGATTTATTACATTTTGAATAATGTCCCTGATTTTTAATTAAATGTTCTTAACGTTATTGATGTGTGAGTGAAGAAGAAATAAATACAGTAGTTTTTTTCTTTGAAAATAAGGTAAAATATATTTTTCCTTTCATGAGTTCACCCACCAAAGTCTTTTGGATGGATATGCCTTCATTTTCCTCCTGAGAAATTAGCTAACATTAATGCAATTTTATAATCACAGTCAAAAAAATATACTATGGCAATGAAGTACAGCAGCTTATTAATTTTTATGATGGAATTGGCTACATGTGACCACACATGAATTCATCCTAGTGAGAGAGAAAAAAATCCAACTTAGCTGCTTCTCAGACAATTCATTTAACTTGAAACACAATTAGTGCATTTGACAAGGGGATTAGCTATTTTTATAGAGTACTTTATGTTGCCATGAAACAGGTGAATTAGTAATTGTTGCACACAGTACATAATCATTTATAATTAGACCAGTGACAATGACCAACCTCAAATATAGTATTTTTGCATATGTTTAGTTGAAAGTTTTGAACTAGAAATCTTTAATGAGAACAAGTAATTAGTTAGCATTCCCAATGTCCTTACATATTTGAATATATTCATTCACAAGCATTTTATATGTAATTAAATTAACTGTGACTAAATTTCACCTAAGCTTGTAGAAATTGTCAACAGTCATGGAATACAGTAGATGGCATTATACTGCAAACCTGAGTGCTTGTTGAAAGATGTGTAAAGTTCTTGTACTGCATGTGGTTTCTTCTAATACTACTAATTGTGACATACAACATATAGTATGTTATTATAACATTTATTCATGAGAATTAATAGTGTACTGCTAAGCTGTAATTTTGTTAATTTTATCATTTCTATACTTGAATGGTTAATACATATAGACTAAAATAATTATTTCAATTTATTTGAGGATATATTTTAAGGAAGCTCATTAGATCACTACAAGACTTGTTGAGTTGCATTAAAATAGCATGATTGATGATTTTAAAGTACTTGCCTTTAATTGGAATATAGAGGAACTTTTATATGCTTTTTATAGCTCTTAACCTCTTCACAACTGTGGGGTTAGAGGATGAGTGCATTACATTCCAAAATGGGCCTTTCAAGTAGTGAGTTTGATTAATTATTTAAATATCATATAACACATTTTTCCTCTTTTATTTATTGGGATACAATATGCAAAGCATATATAATGTATCCCATCTCTAACAAATAGTTCACATCTAAAATATATTCATGCATGATACTGCTTTAACAAACAGGTGCTCTTTTAGGAGCATTGTATTGAGGAGTCCTGTGAAAATGTTGAAATTAATTACTTCCATTGTAAATTTCATTGCTCCTGTGAAAGAAGGGGTTTGAAAGAAGGGGTTTGTGACACTAAAACTGTGCAGTTCTGTATTATGTTTCTTCTTTGAGCCCAATGCATTGATTGAGTAATTTCATCAGACTCACATTACTTGATTGCTTAGAAGTTTCCTAATGATCTGTATGCTGTAGGAAGAACAGGCAAGCCGTGAGTGGAATGGCAATGGTTCTATTTTATGAGGCCATTCAAAAAGTCCCTCTGATTTATGTAGCACGAAAGCCTCAAAGTCTATGAGATTAGCCACGCTGCTTCCTATTTTCTTCATATATCAGTACTCTCACAGTCTCTTTACTCATTATATACAACTGGTGTTTTGCATACTGCTTTAATTAAATAGGGATTTGGTGGCATTTCAGTCATCTTTAATGGCTGTTCGCATATAGAACTCTTCTCAGTGTTTTGTAATGTGCCCAGTTTTTTTTGTAAGGTAGATGTCATTCAGTACATCATACACAATAATTGTTGGACATGTTATTCTAGCTGATGGTAATACAACCATTTTGTACCAATGTGTGTACTTTGTAAATCGACCAACTGAATGTTTAGTGCCATCTTACTTGTAAACTCGCTCAACTGTAATATAGTATTGAAAAGTTGAGGGCAAGCAAGAAAAAAGATTGCTTGTGGTAAAAGTAATATAAATCCCTAAAAATGTTGGTTTATTGTCAAGAATTGTTAACTTATTTTTCTTATGTTTTGCTGTATGATGAACCTGATTTAAAATGGTAAACAAAATCCCCACTAGCGAATGGGATTTTGTTCTTTGACAAATCGGAGGCAGTGTTTTTTGCACCTGTTTTAACATCAGGAGACTTTTATCTGATGGTATTCAATCCATTATCAAACACTCTGCATTTCCTATAAGTTGTCATGTCTGAGGGACACTTGTAAGATTGTCTTAGTTAGAGGATTGATTGAGTTGTACTTTCACAGCAGATACAGTACTACATACTGTATTTGTACATTTTTTATGTACTGTTATTTAACTTCAACTTTTGGAATGTTGTTATCTACAGGCATACCCCGCATTAGCGTACGCAATGGGACCGAAGCATGTATGTAAAGTGAAAATGTACTTAAAATGAAGCACTACCTTTTCCCCACTTATCGATGCATGTACTGTACTGCAATCGTCATATACGTGCATAACTGATGTAAATAACACATTTGTAACAGGCTCTATAGTCTCCACGCTTGTGCACAGCTTCGGTACAGGTAGGGAGCTGGTATTGCTGTTCAGGACGTGACGACAGGCGCATGCGTGAGATGCAGTTTGCCTATTGGGCGATATGTACTTAATCGCGACTGTACTTAAAGTGAGTGTCCTTAAACCGGGGTATGCCTGTATATTAGACTGTGCTGGCAGGTGGAGGGCATACATTAAACAATAGACAATTCAAAATACATTTTCCAGTTTTTGATGGCTATTTCAAACTGCTTCTGGTAGGCTGAACTGTTTGCTTTGATTGACAACTGGTTATTTCATGGCTTGTCCAAATGATAAGCCTTTATGTAATGAAGGTTACCACTAGCTACATTATTTACAGTATTTCGTAATTAGGACTGGTGCTAAGCCATACGGCACCTTATGTCCTATTAATGAAAAGTACCTTATGGCTTGATGCTGCTTAGTAAATTTGAAATACATTTTTGTAGCACCCCTTAGGAGTGCTCACCATTATTTCTTGCACACCGGAATAAATAAAAAGCATGGCATGTATTGTATCTGCTGAACTGGGCAATCCTCATGCAGCTGCTGTATTTTTTTAATTTGCTTAGTAAATGTTACCCTCAATATTTTATAAATTACACCCTGAATAACCATACAATCCTATTGACAACTCTATTGAACAAGGTTTAAACAGCTGACAAAGAGAAAATAGGACATACAGGCCCATATTTATAAACAGTGCTATGCCATTAGACACCTTCTAGTTCTGGAAAACATAAAACATCTTCTGTTCTATTTGCATGGCTGGACTTGTCTTGCCGTGCCAGAAGGTGTGTTATGGAGTGGTAGCACTTGGTAAATATGGCCCGCAATGCTTTAACAACTTAGTTTCAGCTTCAACATGTGTGAAAATCTATAGAACATGTCAATAAATCAATATAAAACTTGAATGTTTTTCTCTTGAAAACAATGTAAGCCATATATCCTAATTCCAGGAGTACAATTTACATATTTTATCTTTGGAATGATTGCATTCAATTGTGTTAGATCAAGAGTATTTCACATTTGTATCACTGTCTGATACCAATTAGTAACATAAGTAAATTTAAAATAGAGCAAATTGGTTTCTACTCTTCGTTGATCATTCTTCTTAGTTGTCACTGTGAATTGAGACCATCTTCTTGCATAATTCTGCAATTTATGTGATATATTGTAAATTTTTGTCAGGGGTAAGACATGACATTTAGAACAATATGTCTCTCTACAACTAATTACATTGTTTAATAATAATTACTCCCCTGAGACTTGTTTAAAATATAGCCTACTGTAAATTGCAGGTGCACATCATAGAGATTTGAGTCATTTTTTATTTATTTCATATAAAGTTTTGAAACAAGCTTTAGATTTCACCGGTACATTGGCAGTAATATAATATTCGTAAATCCATTGTTAAGAAACCATTTTTATTTTTGTGTCTGACTAAATGAAACTATGGTTCAGGAAGTATGTATTTTTAGACTGCTAGGAATCGGGAAATAAAATTAGGAGATGATCTTCCCAAAGGATTATTCGTAAATTCATTATTTTATTAGAAAACCTCAACTTAATAGGATTTATTTATGGTTAACGCCCAATAGGCAAACATACCTTCTTGTTTACAAAGTAATTTATAAGAAAATTCCCTATATATTGTTTTTATCTGTATGATGTTGCATTGTACTGTATTTTCAGTTTACCTTAATGGAATCAAAGGGTTGAATCACTAAACTCTGATAATGGGTATCTGAACTCAATTTGCCTTCCCTACCATTAACTTTAATGGCAGTTAACACAAATCGAGCTCTGATATCTTTGTGAATCCCCAATTGAATAATGGGTTTGAATTGAATGGCAATGATAATGTAGTGCAACATCCTCTAGTGAGCATGAACAGCTGTATCCAGCTACACACCTGTTTACAACAGCAATCATGTGATGTGTGTTCCTCTTATTAATTAGTGGTATATAAGGTGTGATAAATTGGGATTTTTCTTAAAAATATAAGTTGCAAAATAAGAATTTGTGCAAGAAATCTAGTGACTTCACACTCAATAAAGATAAAAGTAAAAAATGCAGCGTAAAAAACACTTTAAAATAACAATTTCCGTCATTCTTCTCAAATCAGTAATTTTCAACCTTAGGGGAGCAGAGGGATTTGTGGCTAGAAAAAAATATTAAAAACACAATATGGTGTAGTGTGTCTAACAAATCTGTGTTCTCTCCTCAGACTCCCCTGTTCTTCTCCTTGGGGACTTCAATTGCCACATTGATGACCCCTCTGTCTCTTGGGTTTCCCGCTTTCTTTCTCTTACCTCTTCTTTTGGCCTTCAACAGTGGACTGCAGCCAGCACCCACAAGGATGGCCACTACTTAGACCTGGTTTTCACTAAAAACTTCTCTCTCTCTGATTTCTCCATTTCCCCTTTTCCTCTCTCTGACCATCATCTCATCTCATTCTCTTTATCTCGCTTCTCCCCTTCTCCACCTCCATCTACCGCCCGGTTCTGCAGAAACCTGCGCTCTATTCACTTACCTGACTTTGAGTCCACTTTAAACTCCTCCCTCTCCTCTCTCAGCTCTGCTACAGACCCTGACAACCTGGTCAGAAAGTACAACTCTGTCTTGTCCTCATCTCTTGATCTACATGCCCCGCTTTCTCTCTGCCGCCCTCGCCCTTCTAACCCTAGACCCTGGCTAAATTCCCACACGCGCATGCTGCATTCCTCCACTCGTTCCTCTGAACGCCTCTGGAGGAAGTCTCACACTCTCGCAGACTTCCTTCACTACAAATTTATGCTATCCTGTTTCAACTCTGCCCTCTCGCAAGCTAAACAAGCCTACTTTTCTGCACTAATCAACATGCACAAGTCTAACCCACGCCGACTGTTCTCTGTCTTTGATACTCTACTCAAACCACCCTCAGCTGCCTCTCCTTCCTCCATCTCCGCTCAGGACTTTGCTGACTATTTTAAGGAAAAGGTGGAATCCATACGGCAGAACATCCCCTCTGTTTCTTCCCCCCATCCTACACCTCTTCCTAACTCTCCTCCTGCCTTCCTTGAGTCTTTTTCCACTGTCTCAGAGGAGGATGTGTCGCTGTTGATCTCCTCTTCTCCCTCTACCACTTGCCCTCTTGACCCCATTCCCTCCCATCTCCTAAAACCTCTAGCTCCTACTATAATCCCTACGCTTACACACATTTTTAACTCCTCCCTCTGCTCTGGAACCTTTCCATCCTCCTTCAAACATGCAACAGTCATACCATTACTCAAAAACAGCAAGCTTGACCCTACCTGTCTTTCTAACTATCGACCTGTCTCCCTCCTGCCTTTTGCCTCTAAACTACTTGAACGTCTTGTATTCTCTCGCTTGCTCCATTTTCTCAACACCTATTCTCTCCTAGACACACTACAATCTGGCTTCCGCACTGCTCACTCCACCGAAACAGCCCTCACCAAAATAACTGACGACCTCCATGCTGCCAAAGACAGAGGTCATTACACTCTGCTCATATTACTCGACCTCTCTGCAGCATTTGACACCGTGGACCACCCTCTTCTCCTCCACATTCTCCATACTCTAGGTATTCGGAACAAAGCTCTATCCTGGATCTCATCCTACCTCTCCCATCGTACTTTTAGTGTCTCTTCTGCTAACACCTCCTCCTCCTCTATTGATCTCTCTGTGGGGGTACCCCAGGGCTCTGTCCTGGGACCTCTTCTCTTTTCTCTGTACACACTCTCTCTAGGTGACCTAATAACATCTTTTGGGTTTAATTATCACCTCTATGCCGACGACACACAAATATACTTTTCAACACCTGACCTTACACCTGCTGTACAAACCAAAGTTTCTGAATGTCTCTCTGCTATATCATCCTGGATGGCCCTCCGACGCCTTAAACTCAACATGGCTAAAACAGAGCTCCTCATACTTCCTCCCAAACCTGGCTCTACTACCTCCTTCCACATTACTGTTGGAACTACAATCATTCACCCAGTAGCCCAAGCACGCTGCCTAGGGGTCACACTCGACTCCTCTCTCACATTCGCCCCTCACATTCAAAACATTTCTAATACTTGTCGCTTTTTCCTCCGCAATATAACTAAGATACGCCCTTTCCTCTGTTGTTCGACTGCTAAAACTCTGACTCAGGCCCTCATTCTCTCCCGTCTTGATTACTGTAACCTCCTACTGTCTGGCCTTCCTGCCTCTCACCTGTCTCCCCTACAATCTATCCTAAATGCTGCTGCCAGAATCACTCTACTCTTTCCTAGATCTGTCTCAGCATCTCCCCTCATGAAATCCCTCTCCTGGCTTCCGATCAAATCCTGCATCTCACACTCCATTCTTCTCCTCACTTTTAAAGCTTTACACTCTTCTGCTCCTCCTTACATCTCAGCCCTAATTTCTCGCTATGCACCATCCCGACTCTTGCGTTCTGCTCAAGGATGTCTACTTTCTACCCCCTTTGTATCTAAAGCCCTCTCCCGCCTTAAACCTTTTTCACTGACTGCCCCACACCTCTGGAATGCCCTTCCCCTCAGTACCCGACTAGCACCCTCTCTATCCACCTTTAAGACCCACCTTAAGACACACTTGCTTAAAGAAGCATATGAATAGCACTGTGGATATTCTGAACACAGGATACATAAAGATTGGCCCCCTGCAGACGCACTTACCAGAACTCCCTCCTACTGTCTCTGTACGTTCTCCCTACCTACCAATTAGAATGTAAGCTCCTCAGGGCAGGGACTCCTCTTCCGAAATGTTACTTTTATGTCTAAAGCACTTATTCCCATGATCTGTTATTTATATTATCTGTTATTTATTTGATTACCACATGTATTACTACTGTGAAGCGCTATGTACACTAATGGCGCTATATAAATAAAGACATACAATACAATACAATACAATGTATGACTGTCCAGCCCATTCACTCAGATTTCACAGCTAGAACATCAGCGTTCCCAAATCAGTGGCATGGATAATCTCCAACTTCCTCTCTCCGGGTGGATGTATCTCAGGGGAAATTAATAGAGAAAACAATGGTGCAGATAATTTTAACTTTATGTATGAAATAAAAAATCAATAATTTCATGCATAAAGTTAAAATGAATTGCACCATAGTTTTCTCTTTTCATTAAACGTGAGATACGTTCACCTGGAGAGAGGAAGTTGAAGATTATCCATGCCACTGATTTGGGAAAGCTGATGTTCTATCTATGAAATTTGTGTGAATAGGCTGGACATTCATACACACATCTCAAATTGGATAGACACACAACACCCTATTGTGTTTGATAGATTTTCCAGTCACGAATCACTGCGCTCCCATAAGGTTGCATGCTCCTAACCCATTTTTGAAAACATACTGTAGGAGAAAACAAGAGTTTAAATAAGCACTTTCAACCAATTTTATCCCCCTGAATAATACACCCAAAACATACAGTATACACTGGCTGTCACAAAACACCAATAAACAAGGAAATCACCTTTTGGTTTTAATAGTGAGTTACAGGGAGTAAAACCATCACAGAAAATTAACATTCTGTGTTTGAAGAAGATATGATCTGTAGAAGGATTGATGGGGTAGCCTGACAATTGGAAATAGGGCTGGAGGCCGTTGTGACTGGGTCCACACACTTGCAGCACCATGCTGCTGACTTCCCTGGAAGCTTTGGATCCACACCCTGGCACTGCTAACTCCGATCTGATTAAACGTACGAGCTCGGAACACGAACGAAATGAAACGACATGCAAGCAGTGTTTCAAAACCTTTGTCTTAGTTTATTAAGCATAGGGTAAAAAGATTTACACAAAAAAAAGAAAACATTTGGTTAGAGGCGTAACTTATGTTAAAGGCGTGATTTAGAGGCAAGACATGTTAGGGGATGATCAAATGGGCGTAAATCTCCCAGGACAGGCACTATCTGGAATACATAACATTCTCACCTCTGTCATCTACAACCTTGGTTCTCATGGAACTTATGTGGGATGATTTGAGCTTCCATGGGGAGCTAACCTCCTATTACAGA
This sequence comes from Ascaphus truei, assembly GCF_040206685.1. Classification (NCBI taxonomy): domain Eukaryota; kingdom Metazoa; phylum Chordata; class Amphibia; order Anura; family Ascaphidae; genus Ascaphus; species Ascaphus truei. The sequence goes on along the minus strand of NC_134483.1, from coordinate 361,274,883 downwards.
TAAGACAGTAAAAACTAGCTTCATGAGTGAATATATGTCAGCAAAAACTGACTACATGAAGATATAAATTTCAGCTATCATAACCAGGTAAAATGGAAGGCATGCGACAAATGCAGCTTCTGGCCTTCTCTTGCTGTCCTTAACAAGGATAATCACCATTATTTCTACAAAACCTACTAAAGCAAACTAAACGGTGTATGTGTAAAACAAATGGCACCTTAAATATGTAATGATGCAGATTGGAGATAATGAACTCGGCAACCTTTCTAGTAATTTGTTTTAGGCTGACAGTCAGGAAGACTTTGTCAATCCATCTTTAATTCTCCCTTTTTTCCACAGCCATTTAGTTCACGTCTTTTGCCTAATGCTTCTGGAAAAACAATGATTGCCACCACCATTATGTTAACCTTTAATGTGTTTGTAGACTAGTACACATGTAACTGCCTGTTCTCTACCACGTCACGGGACAAAAGCACGTCCATCTCTCATGTTTCGATGGTTACATATTCCATCTACATTCCCTCTAACTCGCGACAATTTGTCGAGTTGTCAAGCACACCTGTATTTACCTGCAGATGTCAGTCTGAATGCTGATTTGTGTGGTTGAAGTTCAGCGCATGTCCGGCAGATGGCAAAGTGAATGTCTTTGCCTATGAGGGACATTGAATGCTACAGTATATACTGTATATACTCAATGTCTGAAAACAGGTGTCTTTAAGGCCAGATAAAAGCATGGACATTACAGTAATCCATTCTTAAATGACCTTGGTCACTCAAGACATTATCAAATTTAGGCTTTTCACATTTTATTACAAAACAGAATGTTCACTACGTTATTTAACATTGACCTCACTGCCGACTGTTGCATGGGACGTACAGTACGAGTCAACTGCTTTTATGCAGTTTCGCATATATTATATTTTCTTCTATTAATGCTGGAACAGTTAAGAAGGTGACTGTATCTGACATATATGACTATATCATTGACAAGTATGAATACTTCAAAAATTCACAGAACCCGCACGGTTGGAAGAATTCTATATGGCATTATTTGTCAATGAATCATTGCTTTATTAGAACAACCCCACGTGCAGCCAGCAAAAGAGGTTGTTGGTCACTGCACCTATCTCGTGATCGCCAACTTGAGTTTCCGGCCGGTGTTGCAGAAAACGCTAAATTTAAATTTCTGCACAGATTAGGTTGCAATGTGGCAAGCGGTAGAAAACAGGCAGTTACATCTGTATGTCATACTCCATTTCTCTTCCCCAGGCTACATAAGTAAAACTCTTTCAGTTTCTCCTCATAGGTCAGGATAATCAGACTGTTTTCCCCCTTTGCTGTAAATTGTAATACACTAGGATGAATGTCTTGGCAATGCTTGGATCTGCTCACTGAAATGCAATACTGATAAACTAACACATGATGTTCTGCCCTTTGAGATAACTATGAGTATACTAAGCATGTAATATAGGGGCCTTTATTCAACCAAGTGAGTTTGGCGTTTTTACATTTCCTGGTGAACCACATGTAAATCTTTGTTTAACCACATTTTGACTCCCAACATCTGAATCTGATAAATTAAGGTGAAAGCTTGGGTTTCCTGAAGGCAAATATAGCAATTTAGATTTTGTGTTTGCAAGTGTAGCCATGGCTGGTTTCTGGTTATCATTCTGCCCTCACTTACATGCAAGTCCTGGTAAGAGCAGACAGTGCCAGTACCAATTATGGGTTTTCCCCACACATGCATTCCATTGAGTGACAGGGGAGGAGGTGTGACTAGGTCTGTGTTCTGCCCAATCCTGGGTTCAACGCTAGTACCTTCCCCCTATTGTACTTAAGAGAGGTGCAACCCCAAATTCAGCAGTGTCTCTACCATTGAGAGAGACATGGTATCACACAGGGCTGCTGTGCACTGGCAGGCCCTGGTCCTCTTCCCTAAGGTGGAGAGTGTGATTACCTTTTCCCCTGGTCCTGCTAGAGGGCTGTGGAAGAGCAGGGACTGCTGCTAGGGCCCTGGACCTGTAGTGAAGGTTCAGGGACCATCCTACATTTGGAGACCAGAACAGAGACTAATGGGCAGAGAACTGCTGTGAGTGTACAAGAATAAATCTATTCCAGTTGAATATACCTCCTGTCTGGTATGTTATCTTACTGGGGGGAGAGGCAACCGTTTCTACCGTAAGCGATTGCCTCCATACATCTGGAGCTTACGGCAGATGGAGGCACTGTTTACCATGGAATAAATGTTGGGTATATACCCCAGAAGCCTGTCCTACAGTCCCCACAAAGCTCGGCGTACATCTCTGCCTCTTGCGAACCAACAGTTAGCATGCACCATACACCTGGTAACGGGATCTCCCAGCAGGTGGGGGAAACACTGTTCCACAAATAATCAATTAGCTTTGCCTGCTGGCATTATTTTCACACAGTGCTTTATAAAATTGAAAATGTCAAAACACTTTTTTTGCGACTGAAAAAATATCAGATCTTTCAACTTTCCAAAATTTTATTTAAAACTGTTCTTACGTGTTTTGAAATTACAAGGTAACTAAGGTTTGTTTTTGTTGTTGTAAAATTACCATGAGGAATGCACAAATCTTTTGATGAAGTACAACTTTTTAGAGCATTTTTACTAAGTTGTTGTCTGCTATAAGACACCTTCCTGATGCCATTAGAAACCTTACAACCCATTCACTTTTATACAAGCCATACATTTTATTCTAGTGTCTTTTGGAATAAATCCACTTTGTATATATGCCCTTGTATGTCTAGTAACTTACCTTTTTAGTAAGTTATCCTGTTGAATATGTATGTATTTAACTTTTATAAGTGAGTATATTAAATACTTCCACCTAAACCAAGAATGTGATTAAAAAGATATTGTAAGAGTATTTGTATCAACCAAATACACTTAAATGATTTAGAATAAGCTTCAGAATAAAAGAATGCTGAAAAAGCCACTAACAGTTTTAGAAATTAAAATAATTTTGCCCCCTTTTCAAAAATGGTAAATGCCCTAGAGCTGGAATTAATTGGTTATTTTGTTATGTTAAGAACATAATGAAATCATTAAAAAAAACACCAGTGCATTTTTATGTACAATGGCGAGAAAACGTTTGTGAACCACAATGATAATTGATAATTATGGAAATTACATAGTTTTTCCATGATAACCTTCTTGAATCAAAACCATAATTTTCTTAAATATTCAATAAGGTTTATTTTAACTAATTCCGTGTCTTTTGAAACAAAATAATGTATGAAATAGGCAGACTAAGTAAAAGAGTCAGGGTTTGGGAAAAGTAAGTGAACCCCTGGTTTTAACAGCTAACTTAAAGGGGTTAATTAGAATCAGGTGTTTAAATAATTAGGTAGATCTTTAGGTGTGAGTTTGAGAGGCCCCACCCTTTATAAAGATCAGACACTGTGAGTTTGGTCTTCAACATGCAGGTGTGTGGAAACAAGTCCTAACCTGATTAAAATAAATCTTTGAGGACCTCAGAAAAGCAGTTATTGATGCTCATTAGTCTTAAAGGGGTTATAAAACCATTTATAAGGACTTATGACTTCACCAATCCACTGTAAGACGAATGGATAAAGTCCAAGGCCCCCTGTCACTCTAGCGAGGAGCGGTAGTCCTAACGAAATATCTCCAAGAACAAGCCGGCAAATCACAGAGGAAGTCACAAAGAACCCCAGAGTGACATCCAAGGATCTGCAGGCCAATCTTGCCTTGACTAATGTGAGTGTTCATGACCCAAATATCAGAAAAACAGTAAACAAGAATGGTGTTCATAGAAGGATAACCAGGAGGAAACAACTTCTCTCTATAAAGAACATTGCTGCCAATGGACCTGGACAGCTCGCTATTATTGATACAACCATGAATTCTGCATTGTATCAGAAGAATCTAGAGGAGAATGTCAGGCCATCCGTCTATAAGCTGAAGCTGAAGCGAAAGTGGGTCATGCAGCAAGACAATCATTGTTAACATACAAGCAGATCTACAAAATAATGGCTGAAGAAGAAATTCCGCATTTTAGAATGGTCTAGTCAAAGTCCGGACCTAAACCCCATCAAAATGATGTGGCAGGATCTGAAGCGAGCTGTCTAGGCAAAAAAGCCCACAAATGTCAGCGATTTAAAGCAGTTCTGTAAGTAGGAATGGGCCAAACTTCCTCAAAACCTATGTGAGAGACTGACCAGCAGTTACAGGAAACACTTAGTTAAAGCTGTTGCTGCTGAAGGTGTGCCACTTGGTACTGAATCTAAAGGTCCACTTACTTTTTTACACATGGATATTGAATGTTTAATCATTTGTGGATAAATAAATATTGAAAAAGTATCATATTTATCTGCTATTTGTTTGATTACGTTATCTTTATCTATTATTAGGACTTAGATTAAGATCTAATAACTAGTGGTGTAGCGAGTACCCGGAATTAACTGGTACCTGCGTTACGCAGCACATTTTCAGCTACTCAGAAATTACCTGGACCCGGCAACTGAGAAGTGGGCCCGGTGCCGGGTAATACCTGGCGTCGGGTAATGTCAGGGTAGCTGAAAATAAACAAATCACTTACCTGCAGCCAGCAACAGAAGACATCTATGAAGAGCAGCAGAGGTCCTGTGGCGATGGAAGCATCAGAAGTGTCTTCAGTCGGCGTGGGAGCAGCAGGAATCCATTACACAGCACAGCAGCAGGTAAGCAGTGTGAGCCGTGGAACCATGTGACCGGAGCAGGAGCGTTCCTATTGGACAGCTGTCTGTCCAATAGGAATGCTCCTGCTCTGGTCACGTGGTTCCCCGGCTCACACTGCTTACCTGCTGCTGTGCTGTGTAATGGATTCCCGTAGCTCCCACGCCGGCTGAAGACACTTCTGATTCTGCCATCGCCACAGGACCTCTGCTACTCTTCATAGATGTCACGTGGTCTTCCTCCAACCTGCAGTTAAGTGCAAACTGGGTACCCGGCCGGGTAGAACTATTGATTTTGGCCAGGTACCTGTTACCCGATCTATTGATCTATAGATCTATCGATCTATCTAACTATCTAACTATCTAAAAAGTAATGCCAACATTTTGTAAGGTATTTGTGAATTGTCATGCTTTTATGTTCATGAACTGACCAAATAGTTTTACTGTTGTATGATATTACATTTCTTAAGGGTACTATTATATTATCACTATCTCTTCCTTTGTATTTTAGTAATGCTCTCTATTGATTTCTAATCTGAGGTAGATAAAGTCCCGGTTTACACAGTACATTTGCTTCATCTTCATTGGGTAATGTAGCGAGCCATTGGTTTATCATTGTTATATTATTCCTTTGTTAGAAAGGTTCCATCATTACCTTTCCACTATACCTGGTTAAAATGATATAGACATAAATACATATATAAATACTCAGTACCACTTTTTGCTTCAAAAAAACATTTTAAACATGGTTCCCTATAGCATACATACAGTATATTTCCATTTGTAATATTCTTTGCTGTGGTGGGTTTTCGTCACTTTTTTTACTCACCATAACTTAACTAAGTATGGTAAACCCCATCCTCATTGCTTCATTGCATAGCCAGTTAACCAACCCCACACTGAGGAGACCCATTAAGGTCGAAACAGCTGTCTGTGGGTGGGTTTTCTGGCTATGCATCTTAACCCTAGCTGTGCTCAAAGCTGTGACCATGCAGCAAGCTTAAGCCTATAGGGAACCATGTTTAAATGGTTTTTGAAGCAAAAAGTGGCACTGTGTGCTCATTTGCATGTCATTTCCCAGAATCTCTTGCTGCAGTGGAAGTGCTGTGTGCTGGGGATAATGGTGAAAGGCGGGGTTGCAGACCTGCCTAAGACATGCAAATGAGCATACAGTATATTTCCATTTGCTATATGCTTTGCTGTGGTGGGTTTTTGTCACTTTTTTTACTCACCGTAACTTAACAAGCATATAAATACATATATTTGTATTTAATGTATAATACTAAATTCATATGCATATACTGTATTTGAAGATTGCATTACTGTTATAGCTATTTCAAAGATTTTTCTGATGTTTTATTGTACTTCTTACATTTTAAGTACTGTACAACATTGATATTAGCATATATTCCAGATAAATCATGTTATCACGCAGCCTACAATTATGAGTTGTAGTTTTTACTCCTGTGCTAATTATGAGGAATACTTTGTGGGACAATCCAAAGACTGACAACCTTATCCAAGGCATCAAAATGTCTCCCTCAATAGTTTCTAAAAGGCTGCTAGTGGGGTTTTTACTTACACGTATATGTACTGTATGTACAATGCACATCACCTGTTTGACTTAGGATTCCTCCCTTGATTAGAGATACAACATGGAAAAATACAAATATGTATAAAGTTCCTAATAGATCACCTAATATTCTGTATGTATGAGGTGTGACAATGCTACAGTCTTAGATATAATGAAAAAAACAACATGAATTAAATAGAATAATCTTAACCTATCAATATTAATTAATTACATTTTTGTCACCTATTCTGCTAAATGTGCAGTCTAACTTATGTGACCATAATAGGCTTAGTGATTATACACTAAATAACGATCTTCATCTTCATCAAGCACTAATCATTTTAAAACCATTGTAGGCTGGTCTGGAAAGATGCAATGGAATCTGTCATGCAGCGTTACTTGGCACACACAAATGGAGATCCCATGCTGAGAGGAGCATGTTGTCTGTCTTGGCATTCTGTAATATGGGATGCAAAGTCTGGCAGACAATTGCAAAGGCCATGTTTGGTAATCTGTACTGAGTGAAATAATGAGTGTGAATTTATATCAGATTTTGTCAAACATTAGTAATTAAATTAGACTATTTTTTTTTCTTAAACCATGTTTAGGAAACATAATATGACTACGTACTCTTAAATAGATTAAATTATATTGTTTATCACAATTTCATGATGCATTATAATTACTGTATGTACCAGAACATAAGGTGATTTTACATTGACTTTTTCAGACTTACCTTTGTGCTCACAGAATAAAATGTAACAGTTTGTGTGATAGTGCTTACGTCTGGTATCAAGGCACAAGTGGTGCAAATTCTTGGGCAAAAATCTGCACTGTATGTATCCAAGTAATAAATCCCCTTGAAAGCATTAAGATGTATTTCTTTATACACATGGTGAATTTGTTTGCCCAGAACTTTACCATGTTTTCCTTCATAGATGTTTTTTTTGTCAAATTGATTCAGCTGTTTCATTCATATGTAGGGCACCCATTTTGTAATGAAAATGCTAAATTATACAATATTAGTCACGCATAATAATTAATTAACACAAAGGTTTAAATCCTTAGGATTATAAAATAAATTATGCGTTGATTTAACCATATTTATCTTATATAGTGCTCACAAAAGCAGCACTGAAACATAACATTTTGTAGGGGCAATGAGCTTCTGCCCTATATATCTTACAATCTATTTTTGTCTGTGTTTTTAGCATACTTAGATTAAATGACAAGGAAATCTGACACTGGGATTTGAACCAGGTTCAATCAGCTGTAAGGGCAGAGCTTACAGAGATACTCCATCAGCGGCATAACCAGGAAAAAAAACAATGTTATATAAAAACCAAAAGAGATCCAAGAAAGGGTCTTAAAAAAGCCTCTATTGTAGTGCACTCACAGTCCCCCACAAGAGGAGAAAAAATAGTGACATCTCCACTGAGGTTAAGGTATCTGAAAACTAGAAAATGTGTCACAGAGAGACTAGAACAACAAACCCATTTGGCATTGTCAGGGAAAAAGGAAAAATGAAGACAAAGTCCCAAAATTGACCTGGAGAGTATAGCTGGCCCCAAAGGTAGGTACGAGTGGTGTGTAATATGTGTAAGTGCTATACACAGAAAGGGAAACCACCAGGGGAATCGGCGGCCTTATGAGTTACTGAAGGCTCCGGAAGGTACCTTCTTAAGTACTGCCTCTAAAAGGTCACAATAGGCTAGAAATAAGAGTGAATTAATAATGGTGCAAAATGGAGAAGAACTGCAAAGATGCAACAATGAATGTAGCTAGGAAATGGGTGATGATTGTGAGCCCTAAGGGCCAATCTAAAGGGGGATATCAGTGAATTTGCCATGCCTACTACTTCCAAATGTCAGCCTCCAAAGTCAAATCAGTGTTAGTTAGAGTGAATACTATCTGTAGGGAAAGAAAAAAATATAGAGCAAGTATAATAAAAGGAAAAGAGACACAAATAACTACTTTAATAATAGTATAACAGCTACCTAACAAGTATAACAACATTTGCAGTGCACAATTAAAAAACAAAAACAAATGGGACAGGGTGGGCGAGTTCCTACAGGTAACAAAACTATTACCCCCCTCTGAAGGTCAAAACAGGCAAAATATCTATTAGTAAGGAACTCAAATAGTGGGACTACAATCATTCAAAGGCAGTGAATTATCAATGAGAGAGCCCAGGTACTTGTAATTCATGGCATGGTTCCAGCACAGTTTCACCATTTATAGTAAACATTTAAATGTAAAGGGCACAAGATATATTGCATCAGTTGCTGCTGCACCTATAACCACACCAATAATACTTGCTGAAAGCAGTCACAAGGCTAGATGCAGTGTTCATGGGTAGAAACATTATGCTCTAGATCAGAGGTGTGCAAACTGGGGTGTGAGTGATTTTTCTGGGGGGGGGCACGGGTGGTTGCAGAGGTCCTGCGCTCTTCCGAAGGCATTTAAATTAAATGCCGGGGGATCGCGTGAGGCCTCTGCAACAATAAAACGTACTGGGATTCAGGCACTGTGAAATGTCTCCATGGCAACGTGGTGTCAAATGATGCCGTGGAGTCATGTGATGTGACATCACATAACCTCTGAGCGTCATTTGACGCAGCTGAAAGGTGGGAGGAGTGGCGCGAGTTCCAGAGCACGCCAGACGGGGGCGCAGCAGTAAAAGTTTTCATTCCCCTGCTCGAAATCCCCTCTGTGGAAAGCACAAATCTACCATTAAGTTACAGCAACACAAAGATTTATAATTAGAAGACGAGGAGTGGGATGAAATATTTCTGGCATCCTCAAAAAGTTCAATGTGTACCTCGCTGAAGGAGAATGCATATAAAGTGATGATGAGGTGGTACCTCAACCCATTAAAATTGTCAACATTTGTGAAAGGCTACTCCTAAACAATGCGGAGAGCAAGCAGACCTGTTACACATGCGGTGGTCTTGCCCTCGAATATCTCCCACTTGGGTGAAAATTCAGGATTGGTTACAGAGGATATTGGACCTCGAAATCCCATTGGAAACCTACTGTTCCTTTTGAATAGACCAGCTCACAAGCCTAGTAAATGATACAGGTACTAAATTCCAAAAAGTATTGCTACCATAGTAAGCACATTCGGACATCCCAGGGGTGAGCATGGCCACGATCTTGCTATAATAGTATCCGGTGCATTCTCGTCTGGCAGGCACTAGTGATAAGATTTTGGCGCTGGTTAGGCCAGGGTACACCCTTCATGTGGGCGGTCATGGAGCTGCACGGATAAGAGATAATAAGATAGAGAGAGATTTATGGTACAAAATATACAAATACAAGACGCGTCAAATTGGCTCAGCAGAGTTCCATTTATATATAGGCTCGCCCATTTTGTATTGAAAATTCAAAATTATGCAATATTAGTATTGCATAATAATTCATTAACACAAAGGCTTAAATACTTAGGGTCATAAAATAAGCTACACATGGATTTAATCATATTTATCTTATATAGTGCTGACAAAAGCAGCACTGAACATAACATTTTGTAGGTGCAATGAGTCATTTTTCTGGGATTTAGCATACTGAGATTAAATGATGAGGAGAGCTGACAATGGGATCAGCTGTATAGTCAGTGTTGTTACAAAGTTACTTCGTCAGCTGCATAACAAAAAGTGGTAATCATTAGAGATGGGTGAATTGGTCCAAATCCCTTTTCCGGATTTCCTTGGATTTTTAGACCAAATCTGATTCCCCACCAAAATCTGAATGCAAATTAGGTGCTAAAAAAACTGAGCGGGTTCATATTGTATCATATTGGAAACAATCCGGGCGGATTTTTAAGAATCTGCACTCAGATTCCATATTGAATCCAAAATTCGCATTGGGGATAAATAATCCACACATTATTAATCCACCATGTGGTTTGTCAATGAAAAAAAAGGCGGATTTCACTTAGAGTTGATCCGCAGAAATCCTCCGCTCAAAGGAACCAGCCAATCTGTAAAAAATTTTTTGCCCATCTCAATAATTTAAATGCACATATAGAACTACAGCAAAAACATACACACGTCTGTTGAGCAATAATTAGTCTCAATACATATCATTGACGCGCTGTATCCAATGCATTGTTACAATAAATACAGAGCTACTCACCCACACACAGTCAGATACATTCCTATGCAAGCAGACCTATTCACCAACACTTTGTGAACCACACACACTTATTCAGTCACACAGTCACATACAGTATATTGTTATTCCACAGTCAATCAGAGCTGTTTATTAGTCAACATCAAAATCTTTCTTGGAAGTAACAATGGAGCTGTCTCTGGTGCTGATAATGTTTCAGAGTGGTGTTTTGTAGAAGAAACATATTTTTCAATAACACAGAATAATGGTATGAGAAAACATACACCATACATACTTGAACAAGTTGTGTTACACTACATTAAAAAATATATTATTTGAAACTGAAGATAAAGCAGTTAGGCTATTTATTTATGGGGATATTTTTTCTTTATTATATTAATTTTCTATTTCAGCACGCTGGATTCTATATTTCAGGTATTTTTATCTCTAGAATTGAAAATTAGCATAACAATTCAGAGTTCAGGAGGGTGGGGTAATGAGGTCTTTGGATGTTATTCATAAAATTATGAATGTGTAAGACTGGGGCATAATTGCACAGAAACCACATTTGAGTGTAATGGGAGTTTTCATGTGGTAATGTCTCTATTGACACTATTACACTTTAATTAACAACCCTTGTTGTTATCACCACATATGGAACAATCTATTTTTCAATGAAGCATTGTTATTACTGATTTAAATATTACTAATGGTGTGCTTAATGATTGTGGTAGGGTATATTAATGATTAACAACAGGTAGGAATCTGTATCATTGTTGTTTCTTACAAAATAATGTAATTTACTGTAAACTGTAATTAGACAATTTAACTTCTTTAATTTCTGGAAGCTTTTAAGAGCGCAGCCCACAAAACATTATGTAAAGTATATTTTAAGTATTCACTTTTTTTTTTAAATATAAAGAAATATGAACTCTATTTTCAAATACACAAGCACTTGTGTGAGTTATTGAGTAACTATCCATGGTACTAACAAGTTACAATCAAGAAATAAATAGTTCACAATTGAGTGAACAATGCTCACAATAAAATATGTACACATATCTTCCCATATTCCATCCCAAACCAAGTCCTATTGTTAACTTCTCCATAGCAGTCAATAAAACTACTATCCACCCAGTCTCGCAAGCACTACCTAGGGCTTACATTCAACTCTTCCCTTTCCTTCTCCCCTCACGTAAATGCTGTTTCTAAATCTTGCCACTTTTTCCTCTGCAACATTACTAAGATATACCTCTTATATTCCATTACCACTAAAATACTAATGCATGCCCTTGTGCTCTCCTGTATTGATTACTGTAACATTATTTTATCTGGCCTTTCTGCCTCACATCTCTTTTTTTTGCAGTATTTTCAAAATGCTGCTGCCCGAATCCTCTCCCTGCTCTTGTAGACGCATATCTGTTTCCGACCTCCTGAACTCTCTGCTGGCTTTCAATTAATCTCCATATAAACTACTACATTCTCCTCTTTTTAAGGCTCTACACTTCTCTGCACCTATAAATATAAAGCTCAACTTTGATCGCTCGTTACACCCCTACTCATCTGTTACATTCAACCCAAGGTTGTCTAATTTTGCACCTTTTACCTCTACAGCCCTCTCCCATCTTAAACCTTTTTCACTAATCTCTCCATACCTTTGGAATTCTCTTCCACTCCATACTCGTGAAGTACTTCCCTTTCCATTTTAAAAGCCCAGCTGAAAATCCACCTCTTTAAAGAAGCAGCTTATTAAACATTGTAAACCTCTGCTAGGAACAACAAATGCACTTGACCTCCCTTATGTGCACTTAGAATAATGCACTCTACTCCTAATGTGTCTCTAAACCTCCCAAAATAGCACTTAGATTGTAAACTCTTTGGGGCAGTGTCTCTTTTAGCCTTATGTTATTATTTACCCGTTGCACTTATGCCCATTGTTTGTAACGTACATCATTTACCTCCTATTGTAATGTTGTAAAGCACTGTGTACATGTTTGGTGCTATATAAATAAAATTATACATATATACCTTACTACTGTAATTAGCAATCCGTTATAAATATGCCTTTGTCCTGTTGCTTAGGACTGACAATCTCTCTTTATAATTACCTCTTTTAAAATATGCTCTTGTTTTTTATTCTTTAGAAATGAGCGGTTCGTGATTTTTCACTGATTTAATAATATATATTTTTTTCCATCTGAGAACATTTAGAGGCTGGCTAACTTTCTGTCAATGATAAATGGTCTACTTCAGATTCCAGCATGGATGGATGTTTATTAAATCACAACAGTTGGAGAGGCGTGTCTATGCAAACCACAGTCTGTAACTTGATTAGTGTTTATTCTTGCAATGCTGTCACAGGACACTTGTTTTTCAACTATTTTCATTTTTTGACAATGGATGTATATTTTGAAATCTGTTCACTGTAACAAGAGAACAGAACACTTTTATACTGCAAGATATCCCAGCAGGCTTGAGTGACCTGGGCAGTTTGACATTATTTTAAATAGCCTTTGTTTCCCACTGCTTAATCAGTATAATGATTTCCTAATAATTACAGTTCCCAGTTTGATTTTCTGTCATTATTCGTCCTGTTTAAATTTTACATTGCAGTAGAATAATAATGTAGTGAAAGACAAACATGCAATTGGCTACAATCAATTTTTTAAGTTTCAAGATTCTTTTGAAGTGTACATGTTTTTTAATAGCTTTATACTTGAACAATATTAATTTGTGCATTAATAATGTATCCCTGGTAGGATTTCTAAAGAGCTTAAAACACAGAGCAAAGGCAGCTGATAAGAAATGAACACTTTTGTGTGCATCTTTCATTTTAGTTAAACAAACCAAGATATATTTGTTGCACTGAGTCAGTGATAGCTTTTAATGGACCAGAAATAGAGGTATTCATACTGTAAATATGATATACGTGTATATAGACCTTTTCCAAACTACAGATTTTTTATTTGGGTTACCATCGGTAGAAAAGGCTGGAATACATTGTAGAAATAAAAGACCAATGTAAACTTATACTATATATAACTCTTTGACAAAGCGCCAAACACAGGTGCTAAACGCGTTAGAAGATTTCCACCTTCTGCTTTTACTTTTAGTTAAGTGCTAAAAAAAAAATTGCACATTTTTGCACTGTAGCCCTTCAGTTTTTTCATGCTATGTAGCGCCATCTCTTTCTTCCTTTATATGCCAAGTTATAGGACGGTTGGGAGTAAGGGAGAAGATTGATATTACATTGTGAATTGGGAACTATGAAGAAAAGGATATGACTGGGGAGACAGCCCTCTTTTGGGTGACCATGCAAAAATATGCATATACAAACGATTTTAAAAGTAATATAGAGTTTGCATTACTGGTATTGTAATTGTATATATTGTTTACTAGATCCAGAAATACACACCCCTATATCAAGGGATGGAAAAATAACTAACCTGTCAATCATGCGGTGACTAGAAACAGCGCTCCCCAGCAGCATGAGAGCCAGTTCTGGCACTCTGTGACAAGCAGCAGCGGTGATTGACAGGCCGTCACCACATGCCGTTCACTGAGGAGAGAGGGGGGGCAGTGGAGAGCAGCAGGAACAGGCTAGTTAGAGGGCAACAGGCTAGTTAGAGGGCTGGGGGTTGAGTTAGTCGGAGCCCTCCTCTAATCTGCCGCCCCTGCTCTCAATGCACACTGTGACAGGGGGAGGAGGGAAGGAGTGTCTGTGTATGTCAGTCAGTCTGTCACAGAGTCTGTCTGTGTGAGTGTCAGTAGAGTGTGTATTTTAGTAGTGTGTGTTTGTGTGTCAGTAGTGTGTGTTTGTGTGTCAGGAGTGTGTGTGTGTGAATCAGGAGAGTGTGAGCGTGAGAGTGAGAGGTGTGTATGTGTGTGAGCTGGCCACGGGCGACAGAGTGCTAGGCCACGCCCCCGGCAGTTCAGCCAATGGGGCAAACCTGCCGGTGATGTCACTGCCACGCCCCCATCCCTCCTCCGTCACCCCTGCCCTGCCTTTCCCCCTGCAGCTCACTGCAGACTGGGGGACTCGGCTGCACGCACCGCCAGCCTTGCTGACGCGCGTGCAGCACAGGCAGCGGGGCCGCAGCTTTAGGGGAACAGCGGTTTTCCATATCATAAACATTAATGGAAAGAAATTACCATGCATTATTTAATGAGTAGCACTGGGTTAACGTTACATTATTTGCTTTAGCGCATAGGCGTTCTAATGTACTAATGTTACTTTAAGTTAACAGGTTAAAACTGAGTTTTGGTGATCTGGCCTTTAGAGCCCATTCTCATGAATGAGCCATAAGGTGCGTTATGGCTTTGCACCATGGCATTTAGTAAATATGGCCTTCAGTCCTAATCACCAAATACTGTAAATATTGTATCCAATGGTATGCGTCTTTATTACACAAAGGGAATGGGTTGTATGATGTCTTATGGAATACCACTGCTTCTTAAATATGGTCCAAAATCTTGCTACTTTGGAAATCTGATACAATACTGGTATAGACTATAATAGAGAAAAGTTGTAATTATTGGAATATTAAAAAAATACAGTGTTTTTTCAATTGTTTACCTATTGCCTTTCTTTGTCATTCTACAGAAGTCACTATCTGCTTTTCTCACTACACCGTTTTCACACAAGGATAAGTTATTTCAATTGTTTGTTAATGTAGCCATTTGTTATATTTTATGTGCATTTTACAGGAGCTAGGCTAACTATAATGACATTGTTATCAATAGATTACAGATTACTATGGATCTATATATTGAAAATAAAAAAAATGCAAGTAAATTTGTATGGCAAAATATTAGGATTCCAGGCCAATTTTTCATGTAATTGCCTGAAGACTCAGACATTGGCAGATAATGCATTGCTATGTAAGCACTTTCCTTGCATCATTCAGTTCAACTAAACAAACTGTCGAAGCCTTCAATCTGTGTTTCTGAAACATACCGTTAAATATGAACAGCATTGTACCTATTTTTTTTCGTTCTGCTTATCACTTAGGACTAACATAATAGTGAAATCTAAATAAGATTTCTAGTCCTTGTGACCTCTGTTTCTACAATGGCTGTTACGTGGTCCTTCTAAATCGTTCTTGCCTTCACATTACATTAGGGTCTTTTGTTACATTTGGATTCAGTGTGCTGAAATACATTACAATTAGATCAGCTCTTGCTTGGTTCTGGTACTCGGCATAAGAAAAGAAAAAAACTGAACAAAACAGGAATGCTATTTTCACAAATTACAAATTGGCTGCATGTTTTTGCTTTATGCTTTATATGTTGTAGATTGTATAAATTAATGTTTGTGTTTTGACAAATCTTAGAAGCTGTCATTTCAATCTAACTGTTTGCAAATAATGCGCACACTTTGATATAAACTATTGATATTTATATGATCTAATTGAAACCCTTTCTTGAGATATTAAAATATTGCAATGTTTGAATGCAAGTTATTACTCAAACTTTAGAAACAGCCAAGATTTGTAATACAAATGTATTTTGACATTTTTTTAGGAGCTCACAGGAATGAAGTTCTGCCATCTATTTATAGAGATCAACATTAAACAGCAGGGTTCTGGAATAGTTACATGACAGGGTTCTATGTGTTTTCTGAGACATTGCTCTTTTTTAAGTAGCAGTACGACCTGCTCCAGTTTGTTTTAATTTTTTGTAACATGAGTGGGAAGTAGGGTGCCTGGAGCTGAATCACTTTAACATGTAACTACTTTCTCATATTTAAATCCCCTGCATCACGTGGGACAATAGGAAGTTATGGTGAGTTGTGAAGGATGATGATGCCGGTTCCTATTGACCTGTGTATTGCAGGAAACCACCACTTTGTTTCCCCTATGTGTGTATCTCGGGAATCAGGGGGTCCTGTGCTTTTCACCCATGTAAAAAAAAGTGAGGCTCAAAATACAAAACACCCTGAGGCAACACCTTTTTAAACCTTGATTTTAATTTTAATTTCCATATAAATTAATTTTTGTTTGCTCAGAATGATAGTACCTTTTCCATAGAAACATATCATTGAAGAAAACTGTCTACTCACATTCTACTTAACACGTTTTGAAGACAGCTGTTAGTTTGGAGCATATGTTACACATGTTAATCAGATTCCTAGTAGTGTATAAATACTTGGAATCCAATAAGCGTCACCTATGTCATAGCTAAAATGTGAAAAGAATATGTAAAAAGATTTTTTACTTAGTAATGGGAAATAAATGGGTGTGACGGCAGGTGCCCTAGAGAAAGATGAATGCTTACAGTTAAGAGTAAAAGGGGACGATAGACAGCACTCTGATAGTGTTTAATTTATGCAATTGCAGGGTTCACGGAACAAAAGGGGACCCTTATTCCCCTGTATAGTACTAACAAATCTACGTAAGTACCAGCACTCACTGTCTAATAGCTAAATGATGAAAACAGTTGTAATGCAGAATAAACATTTAATAATAAAACGAGCCAGAAATAAATCAAATGTGTTTGCAGAAACCAGTATTACAAATGGGCATGTCACAAAGTGAAGGGTGGGGGTGGGGGGGAAAGGGGAAAAAACATGAAACACAAGGAATATACACAAAAAACGGAGAACGGCAAGTATGCTAGGGGGGCGACGTTTCGAGGGACTACCTCTTCATCTGGCCCATTCCCCCTGGTCCAAAAGGTCCCAGAGGTACTTCCCTAAGCCTCCCTTCCCCTATAACTGGTCAAATCAGACACCCATGAAAATAGATATCAAACATACAGTGTAGGCTAAACAGCTAATAGCAGGGCAGCAAGAATCCACTAAAGTCAATGCCAGTAGTTCAAGTACCACAAGAAACTGTGGGCAATGGTACAGTAAAGGCTGCACACAGCTTGCAAGAAAGCAGCTTGCAAAGAAGCACCAGGAGTCCACAACAGTCAATGAAAGGTTAATGGGAATAGCAAATGAAGACAGTAATCAAACCCTCTGTGGCTCTGCTCCTTGTGCTTACAGTTAAGAGGATTTATTTTTTATTTATTGAAGGATAATAATTTTAGCAGACAGTTTTCTAGCGATGATAAATTGAAATAGAAAATAGACTAAGTGTTCAACACACGTTGTGAAGTTCCTCCTCACAGCAGCTACTGTCCTGTAGATTAAGACATAAACCAGGGACACAACATTGCACAGTATTGTTTTAAGCAATGAAGCCCTCTAATGTGAATGCCCAAAAGAATGCCCACTTACTAGAAGTAGGAAGGCAGCATGCGGCGGAGAGAAACTGTATGTTGGGTCTTCCAGATCCGATCGTTTTCAGGGTGACACGAACCCCACGTGATGTCCCTGGTTCGGATGGATGTTGAAGGAAAGGCCCTCTTTCTCAGGAATTTTTTTTTCTGAAAGTGTCTTAGAACTCCTATGCTTAGGTCTCCTTAACAGGGAATAAGAGAGAGAAAGGATTGCGCAATATCGTTGACACTTTAATGGCACGTCCTACCTATAACAAAAACATACTCACACTAAATCTGTGAGTTAAAAACAGTATGGAAGTGCCCGACCCGGCTAAACACCAGTACACAGTCTCTAGCAATCCTGAAAGCACCGCGTGTAGCCTGCGTTGTTCCGGTGCACCGCGATGACGTCACTATCTCTGTGCCGGATGAGTCACCTGATCGGCACCTCCTTAGGCTCCTCCCTATGCGTTTCGTGACGGGGAACGTCACTTCTTCAGTGGATTGTGGAGCCTCATCAATCCCATTGATTTAAATAGCCCTATGTTAACCCTTTCCATTCTGGATAACATTGGATTTACCAAAGGTGAAAGTTCTGGCGCCATGCTAACGGTGCCAATGGGGTTAAGACAATCACCTATGATAATGAACTGTGTGCACATGAAATGACATAAAACACTAATAAAAAAATAAAACATGGATAAAAATAAATAAAAAACAAATGAAAACGGAAACATAAATCGCTTCAACAACAGGAAACCATGTTCCAAATGTAAATAAAAAGAATTGCAATACCGTGGCAATAGAACAAGGAGTCCTAAAGAAAAGATGCCAAATCAAAGTCAATGTTTAGTCATTTAGGGTAGAGAGTTTTTAAGTTATACATTCAGGAGTATTCTTTTCTTGGGGTTGAGGAGGAGCGCAGGATAAGCTCGTGATATGTAAAAAAATATAAAAATATATATAGTGCAGATGGTAATTCACTGCTACAGAAAATATCAAAAACGTAAGAAATGAACTCACAAAAATCGTATTAAATCACCGCATGTCAGAGATCCTTCTCTCTCTGACTGGAGCCCTTTGTGTAACTGGAGTCTGTATACCTCTCAGTGAAGTGGATGATATGAAAATAAAGAAAATCACAAATAGTGCATATAGTATGAACTATACGTATGTATTATACACAGGTATTCAGGAAACTCACATTTTCCATAATAAAGATGGGTGGTGGAGAGAACCGCCGATAGAAGGTGGGTTGAGAAGTAAGCTGCTGCTCGGTGCTTCACTTTCCCCTCACAGTGTAGTGCCGTATCAGTGCCGTCGCGTCACTTCCGGTTTCGCGTCACGGGTGAGGGCGGGAGGCCAGAATGGGAGCAATCTCAGCAGTGGTTTGCCAGTCCTTCCAGGCGCAGGATCTCTCAGAACTCTAACTCTACGCGTTTCGCAACAGCTTCCTGACGAAGCAGTTGAGAAACGCGTAGAGTTAGAGTTCTGAGAGATCCTGCGCCTGGAAGGACTGGCAAACCACTGCTGAGATTGCTCCCATTCTGGCCTCCCGCCCTCACCCGTGACGCGAAACCGGAAGTGACGCGACGGCACTGATACGGCACTACACTGTGAGGGGAAAGTGAAGCACCGAGCAGCAGCTTACTTCTCAACCCACCTTCTATCGGCGGTTCTCTCCACCACCCATCTTTATTATGGAAAATGTGAGTTTCCTGAATACCTGTGTATAATACATACGTATAGTTCATACTATATGCACTATTTGTGATTTTCTTTATTTTCATATCATCCACTTCACTGAGAGGTATACAGACTCCAGTTACACAAAGGGCTCCAGTCAGAGAGAGAAGGATCTCTGACATGCGGTGATTTAATATGATTTTTGTGAGTTCATTTCTTACGTTTTTGATATTTTCTGTAGCAGTGAATTACCATCTGCACTATATATATTTTTATATATTTTTTACATATCACGAGCTTATCCTGCGCTCCTCCTCAACCCCAAGAAAAGAATACTCTACATCCTGGGATTTGGAACGGTCCCACCAGAGGAAGTTGAGCTGCTGTTGTACACTATATTTCATTTTATTTAGCACTATATGGTGTAAGGTTTATTGTGTGTACTTAAGGTGTGTCACTTATCACACTAATTAATATACTGTTTAGGAAGCGCCCAGTCCATCCACATCCCCCACTCCCTCACCCACTGTTACCCATATATCCAGGAGGTCTCTTGTTGAGAGAACCTCTGTAATCTATCTCCCCCTCTATCACTGACTTTGGGGCAATCAATACCAATACAGGTAAGCCCATCGGGAAACATGTTATGATGTATCTTAAAATGGTTGGATACACTGTGTTTCCAAACCTTTTCTGATGTTGTATACATGTTCTGCAAATCTTCTTTTAAGAGGTCTCCCAGTTCTGCCCACGTATTGCAATCCACAGGGACATTCCAAAAGATAAACACAAAAACTGGATTTGCAATTGATAAATGTTTTGATGTCATACATTTTACCAGTCACATTAGATTTGATCTCTTTACATTTTAACCCAAAATTGCAACCAACATATTTCTAACAGGTGTAGTACCCCTTGATGTCTCCAAGCCACATGTTTTGGCCAGATCCGAATGTTTTCTTAGGGCAACTTGGTGCTATTTGAGATTTCAAATTCTGTGCTTTTTTATATACAATTTGATGTTTATTAGGCAGTATAGAGTTAAGGATAGGATCTGTTGTTAAACACCTTAGAGATATCTTGAGCCATCCCATTAAATTGTGTGATAAATGGGAGAAATACCTTGTCAGGAATAATAGATGTCTTTTTAATAGGATGAATTAATGCAGTCCTATCTGTATTATTCACCAACTCAATTACACTCTTGACAAGTCTCTTACTGTATTTCCTTTCTATAAATTTAGAACCTAATTCTTTAATCTGGTCTTTATATATTTCTGGTTGAGAACAATTTCTCCCTACTCTTAAAGCCTGCCCTATAGGAATATTTTTAATCCATTGTGAATGGTGATGACTGGATGCCAACACGTAAGAGTTGGCATTGACTTACTTATAATAAGTTTTAGTTTGTACAGTGTTGTTGACTGTATATAAGGTTAAGTCTAGGAAATTGATAGACTGAGGACTGGTATTGAACGTAAATTTGATATTATAGTCGTTCGTATTAAGGTGAATCTTAAAAGCTTCCAAATCGTCCATAGTGCCCCTCCAGACGCACAGCACATCATCGATATAGCGTTTCCAGAGCACCAGGTTTGCACCAAATAGGTTGTGGTTCCAGATGTAATATTCTTCCCACATACCCATAAATATGTTTGCATAACTTGGTGCAAACCTGGGGCCCATCGCAGTGCCGCACGTCTGGAGGTAAAAACGGCCATCATAGCTAAAATAATTATGGGTGAGAATGTATTGATTCGCCTCTATAAGAAAAGTTCTTACCGGGAGTTCCAAACTGGCATCCTGGTTCAATGCCCACTCAATGCCCTTTAAACCCATAGAATGGTCTATAATGGTATAAAGAGAAACAACGTCGTATGTGACCCAAACCAAACTCTCATCCCATTCAAGATCCTGAATAGTCTGTAACACATGCGACGTGTCTTTAAGGTGGGATGGTATTTGTACCACATATTTTTGTAATAGGTGGTCCACAAATTGGGATACATTTGATGACAAGGACCCAATTCCCGAGATGATTGGTCTTCCCGGGGGTCTCAAGGGATTTTTTATGTATTTTGGGGATAAAGTAAAAGAGTGGTAGCTTGGGTTGTTTTACAATCAAAAAATCCAACTCCTTTTTACTAATAACCCCACCATCATTGCCTTTTTCCAACCATTTGGATAATGAAATCCCATATTCAGCTGTGGGATTACAATCCAATGTATTATATGTAATCCTATCATCAAGTATTCTTCGTGACTCTTCCTGATAATAGCTTTTGTCCACAACTACTATCCCACCTCCCTTCTCTGCAGATTTTATCACTATCTGGTTATTACCTGCAAGTGATTTGACCGCCTCTTTTTCAATTTTGGTCAAATTTTGTTTCTTACATTTCAAATCATGACTTAAGGTCTCTAAATCTCCAATAACCATTTCTGCAAATGTATCTATAAAATTACCTTTGCATGCCTTAGGGTAAAAGGTGGAGGGATTCTTAAATGAGGTGAGGGGAGTTTTACCTCCTGTGTTAACAGGTGGATTATTCATACTCACAGCTCTGGTGATGGGATCCTTAATAAAATAATTTTTAAGAGTCAGTTTTCTTACATATTTGTGAACATCAATATAAAGTTTAAACATGTTAGGACCTTGAACTTGAGTGAAAGAGAGCCCTTTTTCCAGAACTCTATTTTCAACTTCCGTTAACTGATAGCTACTAATATTAAAGATATTTTGCTTTTTTACCAGCCTCTCTCTGCATTTGATCTTTTTCTTTTTTCTTAGATAAGGAAACTAAATTGAATAAACAAAGGAAATTCGCTCGTGACAAAAAACATTATGAGGAAAATAAGCAGCTTAATTTGAAAAAAGATCAGGTGACTGTAACAAATGAAATAATTGAAGGTGAGACTAATGTAGTCACCACGACAACAAAGACTAGGAAACTGTCCCAGAAAAACACTGATCAACCAATACAAAAAAGTAAAACATCGAAACATCAGGTTCAGAATAAGAAAAATGATAGTAATTAAACTGAAAGTAAATAGAATATAAAAATCCTAGGAATGACAAAATGAGATCTGAATCTTCTAAGCAACAAGATTTTGAGGGGATCAAGTTTTTAGAAACTATAGGGAGAGATCACCTATATGGAGACCAAATGAAAGAGATGAAAGGGGTATGGAATATAACAAGAGATCTACTCCTCCTTTTTTAGAGCAGCGCCGGAGCCACAAACTTTTTCAGGAAAACAGAAGGGAGTGGCAAGAACACAGACAGACAGAGAGAAATAGGTCAAGAGCAGACGTCTCCGAGGGAATAGAGGAGGAACAAGAAAAAAGAAAAAAAACAAATGCAGTGAAAGGCTGGTAAAAAAAGAAAAATATCTTTAATATTAGTAGTTATCAGTTAACGGAAGTTGAAAATAGAGTTCTGGAAAAAGGGCTCTCTTTCGCTCAAGTTCAAGGTCCTAACATGTTTAAACTATATATTGATGTTCACAAATATGTAAGAAAACTGACTCTTAAAAAATATTTTGTTACGGATGCCGTCACCAGAGCTGTGAGTATGAATAATCCATCTGTTAACACAAGAGATAAAACTCCCCTCACCTCATTTAAGAATCCTTCCACCTTTTACCCTAAGGCATGCAAAGGTAATTTTATAGATACATTTGCCGAAATGGTTATTGGAGATTTAGAGACCTTAAGTCATGATTTGAAATGTAAGAAACAAAATTTGACCAAAATTGAAAAAGAGGCGGTCAAATCACTTGCAGGTAATAACCAGATAGTGATAAAATCTGCAGACAAGGGAGGTGGGATAGTAGTTGTGGACAAAAGCTATTATCAGGAAGAGTGACGAAGAATACTTGATGATAGGATTACATATGATACATTGGATTGTAATCCCACTGCTGAATACGGGATTTCATTATCCAAATGGTTGGAAAAAGGTGATGATGATGGGGTTATTAGTAAAAAGGGGTTGGATTTTTTGATTGTAAAACAACCCAAGCTACCACTCTTTTACTTTATCCCCAAAATACATAAAAATCCCTTGAGACCCCCGGGAAGACCCATCATCTTGGGAATTAGGTCCTTGTCATCAAATTTATCCCAATTTGTGGACCACCTATTACAAAAATATGTGGTACAAATACCATCCCACCTTAAAGACACGTTGCATGTGTTACAGACTATTCAGGATCTTGAATGGGATGAGAGTTTGGTTTGGGTCACATGCTACGTATCTCTTTATACCATTATAGACAATTCTATGGGTTTAAAGGCCATTGAGTGGGCATTGAACCAGAATGCCAGTATGGAACTCCCGGTAAGAACTTTTCTAATAGAGGCGATTCAATACATTCTCACCCATAATTATTTTAGCTATGATGGCCGTTTTTACCTCCAGACGTGCGGCACCGCGATGGGCACCAGGTTTACACCAAGTTATGCAAACATATTTATGGGTATGTGGGAAGAAAATTACATCTGGAACCACAACCCATTTGGTGCAAACCTGGTGCTCTTGAAACACTATATCGACGATGTGCTGTGCGTCTGGAGGGGCACTATGGATGATTTGGAAGCTTTTAAGATTTACCTTAATACGAACGACTATTATATCAAATTTACGTTCAATACCAGCCCTCAGTCTATCAATTTCCTAGACTTAACCTTATATACAGTCAACAACACTGTACAAACTAAAACTTATTATAAGTAAGTCAATACCAACTCTTACGTGTTGGCATCCAGTCATCACCATTCACAATGGATTAAAAAGATTCCTATAGGGCAGGCTTTAAGAGTAAGGAGAAATTGTTCTCAACCAGAAATATATAAAGACCAGATTAAAGAATTAGGTTCTAAATTTATAGAAAGGAAGTACAGTAAGAGACTTGTCAAGAGTGCCATTGAGTTGGCGAATAACACAGATAGGACTGCATTAAATCATCCTATTAAAAAGACATCTATTATTCCTGACAAGGTATTTCTCCCATTTATCACACAATTTAATGGGATGGCTCAAGATATCTCTAAGGTGTTTAACAAGCACTGAGGATTCTACAAAGAGATCCTATCCATAACTCTATACTGCCTAATAAACCTCAAATTGTATATAAAAAAGCACAGAATTTGAAATCACAAATAGCACCAAGTTGCCCTAAGAAAACATTGGGATCCGGCCAAAACATGTGGCTTGGAGACATCAAGGGGTACTACACCTGTTAGAAATGTATTGGTTGCAATTTTGGGTTAAAATGTAAAGAGTTCAAATCTATTGTGACAGGTAAAATGTATGACATCAAAACATTTATCAATTGCAAATCCAGTTTTGTGTTTATCTTTTGGAATGTCCCTGTGGATTGCAATACATGGGCAGAACGGGGAGACCTCTTAAAAGAAGATTTGCAGAACATGTATATAACATCAGAAAAAGTTTGGAAACACAGTGTATCCAACCATTTTAAGATCCATCATAACATGTTGCCCGATGGGCTTACCTGTATTGGTATTGATTTCCCCAAAGTCAGAGATAGAGGGGGAGATAGATTACAGAAGGTCTCTCAACAAGAGACCTCCTGGATATATACCTTAAAAACTCTCTCCCCTAAAAGACTAAACATTGACTTTGATTTGGTATCTTTTCTTTAGGACTTCTTGTTCTATTGCCACGATATTGCAATTCTTTTTATTTACATTTGGAACATGATTTCCTGTTGTTGAATCTATTTATGTTTCCGTTTTCGTCCGTTTTTTATTTATTTTTATCCATGTTTTATCTTTTTATTAGTGTGTTTTATGTCATTTCATGTGCACACAGTTCATTATCATAGGTGATTGTCTTGACCCCATTGGCACCGTTAGCATGGCGCCAGAACTTTCACCTTTGGTACATCCAATGTTATACCAGAATTGAAAGGGTTAACATAGGGCTATTTAAATCAATGGAATTGATGAGGCTCCACAATCCACTGAAGAAGTGACGTTCCCCGTCACGAAACACATAGGGAGGAGCCTAAGGAGGTGCCGATCAGATGACTCATCCG
The DNA here is from genome assembly GCF_040206685.1 of Ascaphus truei. NCBI lineage: Eukaryota > Metazoa > Chordata > Amphibia > Anura > Ascaphidae > Ascaphus > Ascaphus truei. The sequence continues at coordinate 361,249,539 of NC_134483.1, read as the reverse complement.
GCACAGAGATAGTGGCGTCATCGCGGTGCGCCGGAACAACGCGGGCTACACGCGGTGCTGTCAGGACTGCTAGAGACTGTCTACTGGTGTTTAGCCGGGTCGGGCACTTCCATTCTGTTTTTAACTCAGAGATTTAAAGTGAGTATGTTTTTGTTTTAGATAGGACGTGTCATTAAAGTGTCAACGATATTGCGCAATCCTTTCTCTCTCTTATTCCCTGTTATGGAGACCTAAGCATAGGAGTTCTAAGACACTTTCAGAAAACATTTTTTCCTGAGAAAGAGGGCCTTTCCTTCAACATCCGTCCGAACCAGGGACATCACGTGGGGTTCTTGTCACCCTGAAAACGATCGGATCTGGAAGACCCAACATACAGTTTCTCTCCGCCGCATGCTGCTTTCCTACTTCTAGTAAGTGGGCATTCTTTTGGGCATTCACATTAGAGGGCTTCATTGCTTAAAACAATACTGCGCAATGTTGTGTCCCTGGTTTATGTCTTAATCTACAGGACAGTAGCTGCTGTGAGGAGGAACTTCATAACGTGTGTTTAGGACTGAGTCTATTTTCTATTTCAATTTATCATCACTGAAAAAAAAGACTCTTTCCACCCCAGTCACCTCCATATCCTTTATGGACTTTAGATATTTATAATTTTACTGTTAATTTCACATATTCATTGTTTATTTCACATATTTAAATATCACTTGTATGCGCCAGGTTTATTTCTATATTTGTATTTTTATGTTGTTATTGGGCACTATTTGAGATAGTTTCCACAATAGAACACTGGGCAGCTTTTTTGTGCACTGCCATGTATAACAATTAGGTCTAGCGCTTTTTTTAGTATCACTTGTTTTTGTATTAGACAGTTTTCTAGCACTGTAAAGAGGTAATCAGCAATGTGAACAAAAAAGTGCTGCAGACACTCCACTTTCATGGGTACTGAAATCAGTGCCTGAAATCTAATACAAGTTATGGTGAGTCGCACAGGCAATATCTGTCTTAATTGGAGTAGTTTTAAAACTGTTTCAGCCCATTATGTATCCAACAGTAAGTGCAACATATCTAATGCTTTTTTTTGTATGTACATTTGATGTATATTTCTCGTGACAAGGTAGAAACCTGGTCAAATAAATGATGTTATTCAAAGGGACTAATATACTTCAAAGGAAGATAGAAATGTATTTCAATGGATTCAATCTGAACCCCTTCAGTTTACATTTGCATTGCCCTAAAGGGTTCCTAAAGAGCTGCTCCCCTCTGCACAGAACAAGCAGGCTAAGGGTTAACATCTGCTTTTGCTTTGTACTATGTGTTTCGTCAACCCCACCCTCTGCAATGTTAATGACCCAGGAGGACAAAGGACTTTGAAACCACAGCTGCATTCAATCTGAACCCTTCAGTCTACATCTGCGTCACCCCAAAGGCAGACAGTCTTTGGCACAGCCAAAAGGTGTGACCTGTTTGCTGCCGTTTGCAGATGTTTGATAATGAGAAAGCTGCTCTATTTCCTTCTGAAACTCACCAGCCCTTTTATCCACTGTACCCAATTCTCAACCTTACCTGGCCTAATAGATTGTAAGCTCCTTGAGGCAGGGTCTCTTCTACCACATTGCAGGCGTATCCTACCTCTTCTAACATAATTCATATGTTGTCTATAAAGGTTACATACATCAATAATCATATCTCTTACTTTCCATGAAATGTCTGTGAATTCACTTTATAACCTCTGTTCATTTAATGTAACCACGTATTGTTATCATAACACTGTGCCCAGGACATACTTGAAAACGAGAGGTAACTCTCAATGTATTATGTCCTGGTAAAACATTTTTATAAATAAATAATTTAATTATTACAGCTCAACCCCCTTATAACACTGTGCTTGGGGTCCAAAGAATCCCATCGCGTTATAAGCGTTACAAATAATGTACAATTGTATGCATTGTACAATAAAGTATTTAAGATACCAATAATCGTGTTGTAAAGTATTCATAAATACGAAAATTGTGAGCCACGCTTGCATCGCGTTATAAGCGGACTCGCATTGTAACGGATTGCGTAATAATGGGGTTGAGCTGCATTTGTGCATCAATTAACGCCTGCCTTCCCTAGCTTATTTTGCGCCATAAACCTAAACCAAATGATTTTGCACTAAACTTGAAACAGTCCCCTGAGTACCAATTATTGTATTTACTGAAAGGGCTGCCTGGAGCAATCAAAACTACATCTCTTTCACACAGTTTGAGCTGTGATCTAAGACGTCAATTATGCTTGGTATTGCATTTTCCTCGTGGGCAATGTATTCTTCTGAATTTGCAATCATTCTGAAGCTAATTTCTCCATAACCAGAATTCATTATGCGTGAATGTTTGTAAATGTTTCATAGAAAATCTTAAATGTTGCAGAGGAAGAGGCGTTGGGTGCAATTTATCAAAGTTTTATTCATATTTTTCAGCTTTCAAGTTGTGGTTTATTGCGCTTCATAAAAATGGATAGTTGTAAAATCATTAAGTATTTGAATAGTATGAAGAAGCAGCAACAACCTTAAATGCACTTTATTTAAACACAACCCATCATCATATTGGTTTTTCAGTATATCATCTTACATGTGTGATAGAAATTATCTTAATAAATTACCGTGTTATTTATGACAATGTCTCTGCAATAAACGTTTTTGGTTTTCAAAGCCAATTTTCAAAAATACATTATGTATTGCCAAAGAGTAGCAGATTTAACCTACTGGCAAAGCACTGCATTGTTGCCCCCTCATGCAGCAACACTGTTAAAATAGAGAAAATTACTGCTAGGAACACATTGATATATGTACATCCCATTATCAAAAGGGCATCCAATTCTCTGACACCGCCTTTGCCCTGTCTGGCAGCTTCCTTTATGTCATGCTAATACAAGCAGAGCAAAGGACCTTGATACTGATGTTAAATGATGCTTACTCTTAATGGTCCTTATTCTCTAAGGTGTGATAAGCACAGACAGGGCCACCGACCGAGAGGGGAGATCCAGGACAAGTGTCCTGGGCCCTGTGATTGTAGATGTCCCGGCCGGCCAATGCTGGAAGTTGGGTCTGGCCAGGCCCAACTTCTGTATCTGGCCGCTGGGATTCTGGTTGCAGCCAGGCCCCAGCTCTACACAACTGTTGCGCCCCCGTCTCTGCCAGGCTAGGTCTTTCTCCTGCCGGAAGCTGAGTGTGACTTCTGGGCGGGCACAGCTTTCACCACGCACCGGTGGGAGAGAGACCTGGCCACTTGGAGAGGGAGGCCTGGCGTGGGAGAGAGGCTTGGCAGCAGCTCGGGGGAGCTGAAGCACTAGAGGCCTCAGACCACCCCAAAAGTGGGTGCGTGTGTGTGGGGCTGAGAGGGAGTGCGGGCAGGTATTGTATTTTCTTTGTGTGGGGTGGGTTTTGTATTTTGTGGGGAGGGTGTTTTTGCTGTATTTTTTGTGAAGTGGGTATTGTATTTTGTGTGTGTATGGGGGGGTTGTATTTTGTGTGTGGGTGGATTGTGCTATTTTGTGTGTGTGTGGATGTGTGTGTATCATTTTGTGCTTGGGGGCGTGTTGTATTGTGTGATTTGGGGGATATTGTATTTTGTTTGGGGGGTATTGTATTTTGTGTGTGGGGGAGTATTGCATTTTGTGTGTGGTTGGATGGGAATTATATTTTATAGTGTCTGTGTGTGTGTGGGGGGGGTATTGTATTGTATTTTGTGTGTGTGGGGGGTATTTTATTATATATTTTTTGTGTCGGGATATTGTATTTGGTGTGTGGTGGGGTTTTTGTATTTTTGTGTGTGGAGTGTATTGTATTGTGTTTTGTGTGGGGGAGAGGTTATTGTATTGTCTGTGTATGGTGGGGGGAGGGGCATATTGCATGGGGGTATTATATTGTATTTTGTGTGTGGAGGAGGGAGTTGTATTGTATTTTGTGTGTGGGGGGATATTGTGTTGTATTTTGTGTGTGAGGCTATTGTATTGTGTGTATGTGGGGGTATTGTATTTTGTGTGGTGGGGCATTGAATTTTGTGTGAGGGGGTTATTGTATTTTTTGTGTGGGGGTATTGTATTTTGTGTGTGGGGGTATTGTATAATGTGTGTGGGGGGTATTGTATAATGTGTGTGGGTGGGTAGTGTATTTTATGTGGGGGTTACTGTATTTTGCGTGGGGTGGTATTGTATTTTGTGTGTGGGGGTATTGTATTTTGTGTGGGGGTTACTGTATTTCGCGTGGGGAGTATTGTATTTTGTGTGTGTGGGGGGAGGGTATTATAATGTATTTGGTGTGTGTTTGTGTGTGGAAATGGTATTATATTTTGTCTGTGTGTGTTGGTGTGAATTGTATTGTATTTTGTGGGGGTATTGTACAGTTATCGGGTGGATTGTGTGCGTGTGTGTGTGTGTGTGTGTGTGTAGTGAGGGGTAATTAAGTGATAGTGCAGGGAGAAGCATGAGAGGAGAGCGTGGGTGGAAGAGGGAGGTGGGGGGGAGAAGGGGAGAGAAAAACATGGGGGATAGGGGAGGGGGCTCACGAGGAGGTATGAAAGGGGTGGCTTGCATAGCCACCGACATGAGGGTGGGCTTCCCTGGTAAAAACTAGTGCTGGACCCTCGTAAATCTGTCTACGGCCCTGAGTGCAGATGACGTGCTAGTGCAGAAAATCCCCATTAAAGTCAATGGGGGTTTCTGCGGTAGCAAGTCATCTGCGCTGTGACAGAAACCAGGGGATGGTAATAAATTCCGTATATAGGGCTCCCAGGATACTAGACAGTTTCTATCCTGTTTGGCCTGGGAGTGCAGCCTTATAATACATACACTCCATCCCACAGTTTGGCAAGCGCTGGAACTGAGGGATGAGAGATCCAGACCAGAGTTTGTCTGCTGCCTGATTTCTGTCACCTGTCATGCTAATTAGGAATCAGGTATGAAAGACTGATTTCCTGTTTGCTCTGGTCTCCCCACAAGAGCCAGGAGGCTGGAAGGCTGCTGAACTACAGAGGGGAGAAGCCTCTTCCCCAAACAGGTTCAATCTTTCTGTTCATTTGTGTAAGACTGCAAAAGTACCATGTTTTGATGTTGGAAGTGGAAAAGCCACTTCCAACCCTGAGTCAGGGATATCTAAGTTAAGTTATCGCTCAGGTGAGCAGCTTTTGTTTTGATCTGTTTTCTGTTGTATGCACTGTGGCAGTCTCAGTGCCTGGGACTGAATAAACCAGGCATAGCCTGTTTAAAGGAACAGTACGTGACGCCTCATCATTTAACCTACCCTAAAAGACCGTGTTCTAAACAGTCCCGGACAAACGACGGAGCCCCGGAGTAAGCCGTTTGTCACATATGGTGGAGAATGCGGGCAGAGCACTAGGGGGTCTGCGGGTTGAAGAACTTTGAAAAAAAAAAAAAAAAGTTTTTTTCATCCTCTGCAAACAAGATGGAAGACGTGGTGGGTGCGCTGGTACGCAATGTCGCTGCCCAGAAAGACGCGAATGAAACCCAGCAACAGCTGTTAATAGCCCAGCAAGAAACTAATGCAAACCAGCAGCAGACGAATGCAGCCCATCAACAGCTGCTAATAGCCCAGCAAGAGATTAATGCCAACCAGCAACAGGCGAATGCCAACCAGCAACAGGCGAATGCAAACCAGCAACAGACGAATGAAGCCCTGCAAAACGCGAATGCAAACCAGCAAGAGACAAACCGCTTGCTGAGAGAGGAGCAACAGCGGTTCGCTCAGGGCTTACAGCAGGAACTCGAGATCCTGAGGGGGACTATCAGTAACCTTCCACTGGCAGCGGCAGCCCCAGTTCCGAAAATGACCAGGGCAAGCCACTACCTTCAGAAGATGGGACCCTCGGATGATGTGGAAGCCTATCTTCTCACGTTTGAACGCACGGCACAGAGAGAGGGATGGCCAGAAGCTGAGTGGGCTGGTCTAATCGCACCCTTCCTAAGCGGCGAACCCCAGAAGGCTTACTTTGATCTAGAGCCAGCCGAAGCTAACGTCTATGCAAAATTGAAGTTCGAGATCCTCGCCCGCCTCGGCGTAACCACGGCTGTTCGCGCCCAAAGGTTTCACGCATGGTCCTTCACGATGGATAAAGCCACCCGAAGCCAGATGTATGACCTCATCCACCTCGCCCGGAAGTGGCTACAACCCGAGATCAACTCAGCCAGCCACATCGTGGAACGGTTGGTCATTGACCAGTTCTTGAGGAAACTTCCCTCTGCCTTACGCCGTTGGGTCAGTCGGAGTGACCCCCACAATGCGGATGAGCTTGTGGCCCTCGTAGAAAGGTACAATGCAGCAGAAGAGCACCCGCAACCCACAGTCGTGGAGCAACCCCACTACCCGAGGTTCCAGGACTCTTCCAGAGACGGTAAAAGGGTACCGGGGTTAAGGGGCGCTGAAGAGCGGCGACCACCTTCACGCAGCACCAGCAACAGTGGTTCGCACACTAAGGGAAATAGCCAACATGGGGAGCCGGGAAAAGGCTCTAAGTGGGACACAGACTATGTACCTAAATGTGTAAATTGTCATGAGAGGGGCCACACAGCAAAAATCTGCCCACTAAATGATGAGCCCATGCAATGCAACAGCGTGGAACCTTATTCGCTGTTGTCCCAATGTATGGGCCCTAGCCCAGAGGACCCCTTGAATAACCATCTGTGGGCATTTGTAAAGGTTAATGGTAAGAGGGTTCGGGCACTTCTTGACTCTGGGAGCATGGTCACACTAGTGTCCGAATACCTCTTGCCCATTAAGAAGAAACAGGGAAACAGTTCACAAAGAGTGGCAATTTGTTGTATACATGGGGATAATCATGAATATTCCACTGTTGATGTTTTTTTTGAAACAGAGTTTGGTTCTTTAGATTTCAAGGTGGGTATTGTACCCAAACTGGCACATGATGTGTTAATAGGGACCGACTTTCCCCATTTTCTAAAAATGTGGTCCCCCGCTCAGAATAGCGCCCAGAGTTCAATAGCGGACCATAACGAAGTATTAGAAGAAACAAATCCTTTCCCTTTTTCAGAAATGGAGGTTGACGAGGGCCCAAATAAGAAGGGGGAAAAGGAGGAGTGCTGTAAAATTCCCTTCCCCATCACTACTTTGGTAGGGAATACCCCAAATCAAGATGTTGAGCAGACACTTACCACCCCAGAACCGGATAAGACCCTCGCTGACCTAGAGGTCAGTCCTGGGAGTTTTAAGAAGGCCCAGTGGGAGGACCCCACATTAGCGGTAGCAAGGGGAAATATACGGGACCAGAATAGTACTCCTGGCCAACCAGATAGGTCACTTGCTTACCCCTACTTCGAGGTAGAGAACGACCTAGTATATCGGGTTGATAAAAGGAAATCAGTTACAACTAAACAATTGTTGGTACCACGGACATTCCGTAACGTAGTATTACACCTCGCACATAGTCATCCATTGGGGGGACACCTAGGGGTGGAAAAGACAAAAGAAAAGGTTCTCCGAAGCTTCTATTGGCCTGGGGTTCTGGCAGAAGTTACGAATTATTGTTCCTCATGCCCAGAATGTCAGATCACCGCCCCGTTCAAGGCGTACCGCAGCCCATTGGTACCCCTTCCCATAATAGAGGTACCATTTGACCGGATTGCTATGGATCTAGTAGGACCCCTAATAAAGTCTGCTAGGGGACATCAGCATATATTGGTAATATTAGATTATGCCACCCGATATCCGGAGGCAGTTCCCCTACGTAGCACCTCAGCTAAAAACATAGCAAAAGAGTTAGTAGTTCTGTTTTCCCGGGTCGGGATTCCTAAAGAGATTCTATCTGACCAGGGAACACCATTTATGTCCCAAGTAACGAAAGAGCTATGTAAACTCCTAAAAATCAAGCATCTCAGAACCTCAGTCTATCATCCACAAACAGATGGTTTAGTGGAAAGGTTCAATAAAACCTTAAAGAGTATGTTACGGCGGGCGGTTGATAAAGATGGGAAAAACTGGGATTGTTTGTTACCGTACCTGTTATTTGCCATTAGGGAAGTTCCCCAATCATCCACAGGCTTCTCCCCGTTTGAACTATTGTATGGCCGACACCCAAGGGGCTTACTGGATATAGCCAAAGAGACTTGGGAACACGAGGTTACCCCTTACAGAAGTGTAATAGAGCATGTTGCCCAGATGCAGGACCGCATTGCTGCAGTCCTACCCATAGTGAGGGAACACATGGAGAAAGCTCAAGAAGCACAGAGGAATACATATAATAAGGGTGCGAGGGTCAGAATTTTTTCTCCAGGTGATAGGGTACTAGTTCTGGTTCCCACCGTGGAGAGTAAATTCCTTGCTAAATGGCATGGGCCATATGAGGTCTTGGAAAGAGTGGGAGAAGTAAATTATAAGGTAAGACAGCCAGGTAGGAGGAAACCTGAGCAAATTTACCATATAAACCTACTCAAGCCCTGGAAAGATAGAGAAGTCTTGTTAACCCTAGTACCCCCAGGTCCGTCAGAGAATCAAGAAACTGACCCAGAGGTTAGCATAGCTGAAACCCTGTCTGTTCATCAGAAACGAGAGGTTCAGAATTTAGTGAAAAGAAACAAAGAAATCTTCTCTATACGGCCAGGTAGAACTAGCGTAATTGAACATGACCTAGTCTCTGAACCGGGGGTCCGAGTTAACCTTAAACCGTACCGAATCCCAGAGGCCAAAAGAAAGGCTATAAGTTTAGAGGTTAAAAAAATGCTAAAACTAGGTGTAATTGAGGAATCCCAAAGTGGGTGGAACAGCCCTATAGTCTTAGTCCCAAAGCCAGATGGTACAACAAGGTTTTGTAATGACTACCGGAAACTAAACGCGGTGTCAAAATTTGATACTTATCCTATGCCCAGGGTAGATGAACTTGTAGAGAGACTGGGCAAAGCCCGATATCTCACAACCCTAGACCTAACAAAAGGGTACTGGCAGGTTCCCCTCACAGAAAGGGCAAAAGAAAAGACAGCCTTCTCAACCCCAGACGGCCTCTTTCAGTATAATGTGTTGCCTTTTGGCTTACATGGAGCTCCCGCCACATTCCAAAGAATGATGGATAAAATTTTAAAACCACATGCTCGGTATGCTGCCGCCTACCTGGATGATGTGGTAATCCATAGTGAAGATTGGCAATCCCACCTTCCAAAGGTCCAAGCTGTGCTTGACGCAGTCCGGTCTGCTGGACTAACTGCTAACCCCGCTAAATGCACTATTGGTCTGGAGGAGGCCAAGTATCTGGGATATTCTATTGGCAGAGGTTTACTCAAACCCCAAACACTCAAAGTGGAGGCGATACAAAATTGGCCAAGGCCAGTTACAAAAAAACAAGTAAGGACCTTTTTGGGCGTAATTGGGTACTATAGAAGGTTTATTCCCAATTTTGCAACTAAGGCAACCCCACTAACTGACCTCACAAAAGCAAGAGGACCGCTAATGGTAAAGTGGTCCCCCGAAACCGAACAGGCCTTTAGAAGCCTGAAAGAAGCTCTCTGTGCCCAACCAGTGTTGGTCACACCTGACTTCTCCAAAGAGTTCGTAGTCCAAACCGACGCATCTGAGGTAGGGCTGGGGGCGGTACTCTAACAGGAGTCTCAAGGTGAGGAGCACCCCATCCTTTATTTAAGTAGGAAACTAAATCCCCAGGAGAAAAATTACTCCATAGTAGAGAAAGAGTGTCTCGCAATAAAGTGGGCTGTAGAGACGCTCAAATACTACCTGTTGGGGAGAAAATTCCGGTTGGTCACAGATCATGCACCCCTTACCTGGATGTGTCAAAACAGGGAAAAGAATGCTAGAGTGACCAGGTGGTTCCTAAGCCTACAACCCTTTAAATTTTCTGTGGAACACAGGTCAGGGCACAAACATGGCAATGCTGACGGGTTGTCAAGGATGCACTCCCTAATATCCATGGTCGCTCATCCCTCGAGGTCTGAGCTGGGGGGGAGGATATGTGACAGAAACCAGGGGATGGTAATAAATTCCGTATATAGGGCTCCCAGGATACTAGACAGTTTCTATCCTGTTTGGCCTGGGAGTGCAGCCTTATAATACATACACTCCATCCCACAGTTTGGCAAGCGCTGGAACTGAGGGATGAGAGATCCAGACCAGAGTTTGTCTGCTGCCTGATTTCTGTCACCTGTCATGCTAATTAGGAATCAGGTATGAAAGACTGATTTCCTGTTTGCTCTGGTCTCCCCACAAGAGCCAGGAGGCTGGAAGGCTGCTGAACTACAGAGGGGAGAAGCCTCTTCCCCAAACAGGTTCAATCTTTCTGTTCATTTGTGTAAGACTGCAAAAGTACCATGTTTTGATGTTGGAAGTGGAAAAGCCACTTCCAACCCTGAGTCAGGGATATCTAAGTTAAGTTATCGCTCAGGTGAGCAGCTTTTGTTTTGATCTGTTTTCTGTTGTATGCACTGTGGCAGTCTCAGTGCCTGGGACTGAATAAACCAGGCATAGCCTGTTTAAAGGAACAGTACGTGACGCCTCATCATTTAACCTACCCTAAAAGACCGTGTTCTAAACAGTCCCGGACAAACGACGGAGCCCCGGAGTAAGCCGTTTGTCACAGCGCCTATCATACCTTACTGAATAAGGGCCACTTAATCTCTAGTCATTTAAAAACCATATAAAGCATTCTGGTGTTACATTTCCCAGTGCAGACTTGTTCCAGTTTTCTATTGACAGGTGTGATCGATACTGTTTTGATATATAGTGCACTCATTACTGAATCCGGTAAAATATCTTTTGATATGCAGACTGACACCCACCAAACAAATGCAACCAAGAATCACATATGTATTTTTGTGCTTTCATATAAAGATATGCACAAACTCCACTGTAACTGCAAATAAATGTGTTAGAGGCTCAAAGCTTGTGCTGTACTGTAATTATATATACCATTGTAAACAAATATATTGAAGTATTTTGCATTGTATCATATTGAAGGCTTCCTGGCTTCATCTTCCGCATTTTCAGTTTTAATTTGTAAATAATCCTGGATAAAATTAACTGTGAAAAATAAATCTGTAATAATCAGGAATATTTTTTTTTATCATATACACATTTTACTACAGTACATGCTAATGTTTGTATTAACCTAACGTTGTTCACTGCATTTAAATTATGCCAACCACAGAGCGACATTACCTTGCTCAACTTGCCAAATTCCACCATTAGTCTACATTGTTACAGAGCTGCAGGGCACATATCAATCGCATAAAGCATTAGTTTAACAAAAATAAGTACCCAGAAAAAATATTAAGTGGGATGACAAATGGGTGTAAATCAGTAAAACATGAATTCCTTGATAAAAAAACGATTAATTTATCGGTGAAAATTGGTAAGTACTGAAAATACAGCTCATTCTAACTCCGTTGTTTCATTCAGTTTGTAATTAAAATACTTATCAGTGTATTTCTCCCTCCTATTTCCTCTTTCCTTTCATGTGTGAAGTAATATGCGCATAGTTTTTTATCTCTTTCTTCTGTCTGTGACCTCCCAAATTGTGCCTGCCAAGAAATATCAGTGCATATAATAGGTAAATAATAGTGCAATAAATGCAAAGCAATTCCTCTCATATAATTAGGGACATGCCACCTTCCAGAATTTAAAGGGACCCTATAACAGTAACTGGTCTGGTTGCAGAACAAAAACAATTCTGGAGGCTGAATGCTGACGAAAAGCCTAAGAAAATGAGGTTTAGGCCATAACTGTGAATTGTGATGTGGTTATATAACCTTTTTAATAGTCAGAGCAGCAATATTTTACCTGCCATTGTTTTTAGGGGATGGGAACCGAGTGTCCTTCAAACCAGAACCACGCTATTTTCCGCTCTGAGGATCCCCCAGTTCTCATGATAGATACCGAGGAAGATATTGGGGTTTAATCTCCCACCAGGGTAAACCAATTGGCCACCAAAGCTCACGTTAATAGGAAGCTACCATCAGTGGCACCTTGCTATTGGACAGCCATTTAAATTCCCTTTATAAAACAGGAAGTAATACTGTTAGCTTCACCGGTAAATATCTCAAGAAATTCGAGATTCCTCTGAGCAAAAAAAAAAAAAGGAGTGTGGTTCAGCTCCAGAAGACCCCCGGTTCTAAACCTTTAAAATCTAAAAAGGGGAAGGGTGGGAGTATTTTGTAAGAGGATTGCTTCTTTGAACTCTGGGCCAAGACAACAAAACTATGATTTTTCAAAGCATGCCATTTCCTTTGTTCCAAGGTTTAGAGCTTATATTCAAAACAATTTCTATTCTCTCAAGTCTTTGCGTTAGATCATAGCAATGTGAAGGGAAAGTTAGGTCTAAAGTCATACTCATCAAATTTCCCTCAGCTTTTATCAGAAATCCGCAACCTACTGTAAGAAAGTGAATTTAGTTGTGTTAAAATCACATTTTCCAGGGTGTCAATATCAAATCGTAATGGAGCAGATTATTTTGACAGCAGCAGATAGAGAGCATTACTGGCAAAGACATGTCCTTCACAGCCAAATGATTGATACTGTTTTGTCCACACAAACAAGAGGCCTTTTGGAAGTCAAATTCATTTCACCCTGTGGTTCAACACATTTTAAAGAAATAGCATACGTCTTTGTTTTTTATCCCCTAAAGAACCCTGTAAAATATCTGAGGCATTTATAATCTTTTTTTTTAGAAAGTAAGAGACAACATTCTCCACAAATTCATTCCAAAGAGATATTTAAATGTGATGAGCCAGCTATGAATAGCTGCATTTCTTTGCCGTTACAATGGTAGTTATATGTGAATAAAACATGCTCTGGAGATACAGTAAATATTGCATTTTAAAGTTGTGGTCTTGGGGAGAGATTCGGGTATCAGAGCTCTATATCACATAAATTGACATTCAGGTTAAAGGTAGTTAGTGCGGGATCAAGCTCCAATTCCTCTTAATGGAGCCTAGTGAATCTCTGCCTTTGTGCGAGAATGCAAACATCACTGTATGAATTTTGAGTAAAGCATTTTGTTGCAAATATTCTTGATGTTTCATGTCAATAAAGAGGTCTGAAGGCATTGTCATCCCTGACTAGGGGCCTCAAATATATTTGTGGTAAACCTGAGAAAGCATTAAACACACTAAGCATACTATGATTGTAATATATTATATTATCTACATTTTATTTAATCTAATATAAACATTCAAAAATGCAATATCTTACGCAAATAAACTCTTAAAATGGTTTTACAATATTTACAAGCAGATATATTAAGGCTTATTAATAAAACTGCAGGGCATCTTATTTATGGGAACATAAAATTGGAATCTATTCCAATATAATTGATACTAGCTACCCATTTCTATATGCGATTATACAAAAAAAATAGTAGTTTTGCATAATTTTGAAAAAGTGATCTACTGAATGCTATTATAGCCTTATTAAACAGCATCAGCAATTATGTGTCTAGTTCTGAGGTTTTAAGCATTCAACTGAAAGAAAAAAAAACACATTTGTGTTATGAATCATGCCTTTATGTTTTTAGATCTTTTGGTTTGTGGACCTTTGGACATTTTTAGGGGATGAGCTTAATTGGAATAATGATGCTGAATTGGCACAAGAAGTGTTCTGTTGCTGTTTATGGGGCATGTAAGCTTTTCCAATATACCGTACATAATTGCAGCTATTACATTTTTTTTCCCAGGTGGCTTTAACTCTGAGTATATCCATGTTCAATGTCAGGGCACTATATGGGTTTACGTGCATTTCAGTGACATTAATTAACATCCAAGCATGACTAACAGGTAATGCCTATGTGCTTTTTAGGCAGCTGTTTTGTGAACATGAAACGGTGTCAAGCAGTGATGGAAGGAACAAGTTTAAGGGAGATTCAGATGGGTCTATTTTAAAGGCATTTTATAATTGTTATGCTGCTCCCTTGTGCCATTTAAATAGCTTTTTCTTGTGTTCTGCATCATTTCACATGTTCCACAACAACAAAGGTGCATCATTTATTCTCCATTGAATGGACCTTAAAGAAAGTAAAAAAAGATTGCAATACTTTGTGTGACTAAAATGAGAATTAGATGGTATCTGCATTAACTGTACTATTATATTTGGATTCAGTTTGTGTAATGTCATAAGCCTGGTGTAGGTAAAATAACATATATAGTGCATGGCTATCAAACTGAACATTGGCTGTAATTGTCTTTCTCTTTTGGAACGAAGATACATTCCACGCAACATACATTCATGGATGCATGTCTGGAAAAAAGTATGTGCTCACTCGCCATGAGTAAATTTATATTTTTACATGGCTTGTGAAATATCCTTTGTTATTAGGGCTGCTAAGGAGGAGCATTCAGACAATATCATGCTGGAGCAACGGTACATCCTAAGCCCACTTTAATGGGCACTGCTGACCAGGCCGGTATTTAGGCATAGGCCTACTCGGCCTGGGCCCAGGGAGGCAAATTTCAGAGGGGGATGGCAAATTTCAGGGAGGGGGGGGGGTGGTATATCAATAAAACATATGTGTTTGACCAGTGCATATACATTTAATTGTTATTGTCCCTTGCGAAGAATGGGTGGATGGACAGAAAAAGAGAGTTACTGCAAAGAGGGACAGATTCTTATAAAAGAATGATGACCCTATTACCAAGTGGGAAAATCAAGTTTATTTTAAGCTCTTATTCAATTTTGTTTTAATTGCATGAAAAACATTAAACATGTTAAAGGTGTAGTTCCACATTGGATAAAATGGGAAAAGATGACAGCAATATTTTTTAAACTAAATAATTGGCATATTTATTTTACTAAATCCAACAAGCACAGTGTTTTACAATTGTCTTTATTTCACAGTTGAGTTAGTGATATATTTAACTTTTAGTTTAGCCTAAATAACTAAACCCCTCTATGTTTAAAACTATGGAGCAGAATTCTCATGCACGGGTATGGGTTAGAGTTCAAACTATGCAGGAGGAGCATATAAGGGATAAAGAGAAAGAGAAAATGCACAAATTAAGTGCAGATGTATGGGCAATGAGATCTGGCATATGATGTAGTCTTGGCTCGTATGTTCAGCCTACTCACAAGATTTAGATGAATAAAGTGCAATTTGCAGTTAGGGCTGCTACCCGTGTGGAATGAATGTAGTCAGGATCTCCCTCAAAGGCACCCTCAGCGGTATGATGGTATATATAGGAGAGATGAGAGAACACTACAAAGCGCGATCAGGCTGATAAACAGAATCTTTATGTAAAAAGGTATAAAAGTGCGCACTTACAATGTGCAAGATTAAAACAAGCATTTGTCACATAATTTGTGAAAAGCGAAGGGTCACCGCACTGTTCACCGCCTCCCCTGGATACTCCAAGCCTCCCTCACTTGCAATCTGTTGTTGGACTTTGTCTCGTTGCGCCCGTCAGTGCGTGTAACGTCATGGCTGCTCGGCTGGTGAACTACGGATCGCCTTCAGGATCAAATTATTTCAGGATTAATTTTATAATTTGGTATCACTTTTAAGTTGTTTGCGCCTTTTATTCACTATTTTCACAATATACGGGTATGAGTTAGCACACCCGATCTGGTGTTAATGTCCATTGACTTGATTGGAAGTTAATACTAGATTGGGAACACTAACCTGTACCCCTGTATCCATTTGTGCCCCATTGGATCGAGTAAAATTTGAGTGATGTGCACTAGTTAATGGGGGGGGGGAGTTAAAGACCACAAATCCCTTCCTAGTTTGCACCCTCTCAGTGGATTACACATCTTTCAGAAGCCAGGGAAGTTCTATCAATGTTGATACTGACTTTGCCACTTGTCCCAGATTTAGCAAGACTGTTCAAAATTTCTAAGTTTGGTTTGGGGATAGCCTACCTTTTAAAAGGAATGTTTACGAAAAAGCCACAACATTGATTAATAAAATACTTTTTTATATCCAGCTCTGCTACAGTGGTTCAATGCTAAAATGAGCAAGCCGAAGATTTTGAATGAGTACAGTTTACAGCGTATTTCTTGACATACATTTAGAAAAATGTATTGTAATCAATGGTTCTTAACGAAATAAATTCCAACTGAAATAAAACGAGTCATAAATATAACTAAGTACCGACGTAGAGGGCCTGATTATTGTGCATACTGTGAAGATGAAGGCGGACTTACTGTTCCCATGGCTGTGCTGATTGCGGCCCAGATGGATTAACGTTGTGGGATGTCCTAGTGAAAAGAATGGACCTCTGCAGCACCGTCACGACAGCCACCTCCCCTAGCGCCTCGAGTTTCCGGCGTTTCTCCCGCAGCCAAAAGAACAGTAAGTTCGGCTACATCAAGCAATATACACTGGCGACACACTTTATTCGAGCTCGGCTAGTCCCACGAATTCGGGTATACCCGGGTGTATTGAGGTTTGTGACTGTTTTCTTCCCGAGTGCATTGAGGTATTTTCCAGGCAGGGATTAAAGCATTTTATTCCCACTGGCTGCAATACTGCACAGTATATATATATATACTGCATTACAATTCATGAATTTATGCCATCTGGTAGACACGCGAAGCATTGCAGCCTATTAAATCCTAATCATTATCATTTAACAGATCAGCCGCCCGTCAGCCAGGCATGAACCCAGGCTGGGAAGGCAAACGCAACGGGGCTTGTCAGAGGTGAGGAGCGGCGCATTCCAGGTATCTGCCAGGTACATACTGGGTATTTGCTCGAATAAAGTGTGTCGGTGCAGTACGTCGTATGCAGCCTTTTGTGCATGAATCTACCACAATTATTTAGTGTTGAAGTTCAAAGCCTTGTCTTGTGTGTATGAAGGTAACAAAGGTAACACTTTATTAAATTGAGAACTTAGGCTAGTAAAGCCCAACATAGAAGGTGTAGAGCTGAGGGTAAGGGGCCCATACTGAGGAAAAGGGAATATGAAAATGAAGAGGAGAGTTGATGTTGAATTGTGAAATCTGCAAGGGAGAGTGGAAAATGTCTATGTCTGATATGTAAAGGCAAAGCTTAGCTGAGATTAGTTAATAAGTCTGCTGCCGCAAGTCAGGCTGGGAGCCTGGACGTGTTTTTCTACTGCCCCACACGACTATCACAGTAGGTGCAATATTGCATGTTTTGCTATTCTGTAAGCCCTCCTCAAATGTCCAAATAATGCGAAAAAGGCTTTTATGAGAAGTGCCTTCATCCCAGCTATGCAAATCCGGGCGGAATGACCAAAATCGCATTTTTTGTAAACTCGCTGTATTCTAGTACCTCCGAAAAGTGCAGAAGGCAAAAATCGCTTCTAACCAATGTGCTTTTTTTTCTCACCACATCAATGGAGGCGAGATAGGAATGCGTGTTCCCTCCAGAGGGAGGGGAGGCGGGAGGGGAGAGAGTTAGCAGCACCCTGCGGTTGTTCCGCTTCTAAAGTAAGCACGATCTGTCCAATTTGCATGTAAAACATGAGGTTTGTCACTTTGTTTTAGAAGCGGTTTAGAAGAAGTGATTTGCAATAGAGAATACTGTTTTTTTTTAATCATATTTAATTTTGCTTCTTATGAACATGCCAAACCACCTGGTTTGGCAATTAACATTTTGGAGCTGCTAGAATAAGCCCCAAAGCATTTCAACTGTATTGCCGCATAAGGCATACAATGTACAATATTAACAACATTTTTGATTAAATATTTTTTTACAATCGGGACTTTTGATTTTGAATGAAAATTACTGTAAATGACTATTTCAAAATTAATTTTCTACATTTTGTTAATTTTTTTCCTGATTATAGTACAGTATTTTGTCATTTTTGGCATTAATTGAACCACGTAAAATGCACGTTATGCCTATAGAAACAAATTATTTTCCCATACTGTTTCCTATGGTTTTTTGCCATTTATATGCCATTTTGACAACCTTGTTAATTAAGCAGACATTTTCTCTGAGTAATCTAATGAGTATTATGAATATTATAGTGATTAATTGATGCATGAATACTGTATCTCCCTTTGTAGACTTAATTTACAGGGACCTCTTAATGAATGTCTAGTTATTGCAGGATTTTATAGAAACATAATGCATAGACAATAATTATTAACGTTATTGTAAGGCGGAAGTAAAAAATATTAAAATTAAAAGTGACCTTGCTACAGTATGCTGTAATCTTTCAGTGTTGTACAGTGGTTCCCTTACCGATACAGTTGAAGATTATTTTTAACTCTAAAGAACATTGCATTGTTGCAAACCATTATGTGCAATACAAATGATGGGTGAAAGTAACACAATACATACACACAGTGGGGATTTTGTTCGGGGAAAGATTCTGGGACACTAATCAAAGAAAAATTTGTCTATGTCTGTACTACAACAAATATAATTCAATTTTAAATAAATAAATGTGATAGAAAAGCATTCATGGGGGCGCGTGCTTGACGTTACAGCGCTTGCACGTCTGCTGAAGAGCTCCGTGCTTGCCGCTGCATATAATCCACTAGAGCCTATGATCGGCATAAAGAAAAGCCACCGTAATAGAGGCAGAGGATGGAGGAACCACCCGATATGCCTCTGTGCAAGGATAAGAAGGTGATTGCCCCGGATTTGTCCCGTTTTGGACACAAACAGCCCACGTCCCCAGCGGAGAAAAAGCTAGATGGTGGAACGGAGGTTGGACGAGAGCACACATCACTGAGCCCTGTGAAGGAGCAGGGTGAAGAGGACAGAGCTGCAACAATAACAAGGCAGAATTCAAAGGAAATGCTGTCAAGACATGCAGTCTATGTTCCAGTCTGCTTTGAATAAAGCAATGCAGGTATTTAAATCTGAAATATCTGCCCTGTTTAAAAGAACTACGGATCTGGAATCTAAAATAGACGCATCCCTGCAAAACCAAGTGAATACAGACGATGAAGTCCTGAAGCTCAACGAGGAGGTAAGAGCCATGAGATCTGGACGATTTAAAAAATAGGTAGCGCAGAATTTTTTTGCGAATGCGCCACATTCCAGAGTAAGTGACTGCGGAGGCACTGCAGCCTTATCTTAAAAGGCTGTTTCTCTCAATTAACCCCAACAAGAAGACAGTGAACTGTTAATTGACAGAGCTCACTGAGCACTGGTTCCAAGATTTGATGACCCTAAAAGAAGCAATGTTGTGCTGCGGCTTCATCAATACGTGGCTAGAGACAAGATAATAAAGGGAAGCAGAAACAGGGGTGCAATCGACTTCGAAAACTGCTCCATCCAGATCTTCCAGTATTTGTCGATAATGACAATAGGCAGGCGAAGAGGATTACGACTGGTAATATCAATTTTACAAGAAAGGGGAATTTTCTATCGGTGTCTCCTGTCTGTTCTGCCTTATTGTCAACCAGGGAGGACGGCAAGCCTCACTTCATTATCCGGAGTTGTCTTCAGTTTTTCTCTCGGCGCTGGGTCTGGAGCCCAAGAGCAGGACAGATCAATAAGGCCAATCCCAGAAAAATAGCTCAGATGATAGGTCAGCTGAGGGAACGAGTACCTGAGGAGCGAATAAGTAAGACCGGACAAGCACCTGAGATGTTCCTTGGGATATTTTTATTTGCCGGTCACCAAGCCCTGGAAGGCTCCATCGGAAGCCCACAAGGATCTACCCGACTGATGGGCTTTTTAGAGGACCATGGATTGTAAGCTCAAGTAGAGTTATTATTTTGTTTGTTTTTTGTTGTCTTTTTCTCTCTGTCTCCTCTTTGATTTATAGGTGCGGCCATCGAGATTATTTTTCTATTATCTGGGCAAAAAGACTAACTCTACGGTGGATAGAGGACTCTCTGAGTATAGCAGAGACTAAGATTTGTTTGGAGCAGGGGAAATAACTTTTTGTGAGCCCGGAAAAATAATCAATGACTATGGTTTCAAGTAAGGTAAAATAAAGGTGCAGTGTGGAGGTGGAAACACAGTAGTGGTGGTATGTGGGGGTCAGTAAGGAGTCTAACATGTTTGATGTTAGGGTGACCCCAGTAGGGCCATATTGCCACCAGGCCAATCCATGTAAGGACTGGCCAAAAACCAGGATGACTGCCTGGTTACACTCATCTTATTTTTCAAGTTCATTTTTGTATTTTTTGTTCTTCAAGTTCCTGATTTGGGAAATCTCCCCCCCCCCTTGTTTTCCACAACCATCGAGATTTTTGGAGCATAACTTTCACAATAGAGAGAGTTCCGCAATACTGGAAATGACTAGTCAAACGCCATTGAAGGTAGTTTCTATGAATGTTAAGGGCCTGAATAGTAATGGTAAATGTAGATTGGCCCTAAAAGAATTTAGGAGTCTGAAAGCAGATATTGTTTTTTTACAAGAGACGCACTTTGACACTCAGGATCCCCCAAACACTTTTAGCGGGATGTATTCTATAGCACTCTACGCGTCTTTTACCAGCAAAAGAAGAGGGGTAGCGATTTTTATAAAGCATGGTATCCCGTTCCAGATATTGGAGATAAAAAAAGATAAAAAAGGGAGGTCTCTTGTGGTCTATGGTCTACTCTCAGGTCTACATATCACCCTAGCGAATGTATATGCACCTAATGAATTACAAATTGATTTTTAAAAGGAAACCCTGGAATCTTTCGGGGACATCAGAGAACAGCCAATATTCTTAGGAGGTGATTTTATTATGTCCCAGGCCCAGATATGGATAAATCCACTCATCCGGAGCAGTCACAATCTCCGGAGCAGTCAAATCTCTCTCAAAATTTATAGCCACTCACATAAAGGTCAGAGAGATTATTCTTTCTACTCAATTCCACACAACTCCTATTCTAGAATTGATAACATATTTGTAACCCATAATATTTTTGAAGTTCTGTTTCACTCATTCGTTCGCTCTATTATTTGGTCGGATTACGCTCCTGTGATGATTTCATTTGACTCCCTATTTGTCAAGATTAAAACATTCCATTGGAGAATGAACAATTCATTACTAAATTACCTGGAAATTAGCACACAAATTGGAGACTCACTCAAAAACCTTTTTCCAGATAAATAATGGGTCAGTAGAATCGACAGCAATATTATGGGAGACGCATAAGGCTACAATTAGATGACAGCTTATTTCAATTGCATCCTATAGTAAGAGAATAAAAATGGAAAACAAAAATATTAAATAGAAAAAAAATGTAACATTGGAAAGTTCACACAAAAAAAGCCAGTTGAGGAAAATCTATAAAATACTGAGCCCGGCAAGGAAGGAGCTTAAGAGATTGTAATTGGAGGTTGTAGAGAAGGCCCATAAATGGACCAAGCAGACATATTATGATAAGGGAAATAAGGCAGATAATTTACAAGCAAACAAACTCAGAGGGATCATGTGAGAGCTTCTGTCCCTGCCATTAGGATAAAAAGAGGGGGAGTTCCATACAATCCTTCAAAGATTGCAGTGGAATTTGCTAAATTTTATGCGGATATTTATGATCTAGATTAGGGGTGCGTAAACTGGGGGGCGCAAGACTTTTGGGGGTTGCACGGCTCACTTACCCGGCCTCCGTGTCCACTCATCTCCATGGCAACGTGGCATCACATGATGCCACAGTCCCGTTGACGTGACGTCACATGAAGCTGTGGCATCATTTGATGCCCATTGCCATGGAGACGCGGCATCAAATGATGCTGTGGTTCCCGTGACGTCACATGACCCTGAAGCGTCATTTTATACCCATGGGTGGGGTGACACAAGAGCAGGGGGGCACAGCGCAGGAAGTTTGCGTACCCCCGATCTAGATAATTCAACCCCGAATGTAAAAATCCCAGGCTCGATCCATATCAACAATTTTTTGAGAGATTGCAATCTCCCAAAATTGATAGAGGAGGATCATAAAATTTTAAATGCAAAAATATCTCAGATCGAGCAAAGAAGGGCAGTTAGTTCTTTGAAGCCCTCAAAGGCCCCTGGCCCAGATGGTTTTTCAAATTTGTATTATACATTTTTTATAGGAATTCTAGGGCCTTCTCTGCTGGATTTATTTAATGATTTTCTCAGCAGAGAACAAATCCCCCAGCAAATGACTAAGGCTAATATAGTGGTGATCCCTAAAGAGGGTAAGGATCCTCCTCTATGTTGGGTTAGCTACAGGCCAATCTCACTTCTTAATATGGATATGAAAATCTATAGTAAAATGTTGGCAAATCGGTTGAATCTAATTCTTCCTAGATCAATACATTACAATCAGGTGGGTTTTGTGAGTGAACACCAGGTGTTGGATTATACAAGGAAAATGATTAATGTTATTGACCAGATACAGACATAAATCTAAATTGAAAATGGTGTGCTGAGTTTGTATGCGGAGAAGGCGTTCCATAGAATAAGGTGGGACTTTCTGGATAAAACACTAGAGGCATTCGGATTCTCCTGGGTTTTTCTACGGGGAGTACGGGCCCTCTATCAGTCGCCGACAGCCACTTTAAAGATTCCAGGGGGGAGGGGAATTTGACAACAATTAATAATGGTACGAGACATGGGTGCCACCTCTCTCCTCTTCTTTTGTCTTTAATAATTGAGCCTCTTGCGGCCACCAAAAAGCCTCCCCAAATATACAAGGAATCAAAATAAAAGATGAATACTATAAATTGTCACTATTCACATATGATATTATTTTTACTATAATTAACCCATTGACATCCCTCCCGAAGTTACAATCTTCCCTTCAGAGATTTGGTGAACTGTCTGGGTATAAAGTTAATATGGGAAAGTTGGAAGCTTTTACTCTAACTGAAAAGGAGGTCAAGGTCCTTAAACAGCATTTTGATTATAAATGGAAAAAGACCCACCTGAAATATTTGGGGATATATCTTACTAGGGACTATAACTCATTATATAAATATAATTAATCTAAACACATAAATGAAAGACTGAAAAGGACAGTCTGCCATTCACAGAAAGTACATTTATGGTGCACACCACACTCATTTTTATTATTTTATAGTGAATAAATTCTAGTGAAATAAAAAGTGAATAAGTGAAAAAGTATAAAAACTCATTAAAATCTAACACGTGGTACCTAGATCAATAATTATTGCTGCCTTTAGTAAATCGCCATTAATCATCACACTGATAAACACAATTTAGCATTATTTGTCCATTGAAAATTAATATAGTCATGTACTACTAAAGTTATCTGTAGTGTGATGTCTGATGACCTTATACTGATTGTATTGTCAGCATATAAGAATCATCAAGTCTGATTCCTGTAATGCCCCAGACACCAAAATATCCCAAAGCAGCATCTGTAATAGTCCAAAATTCCAATATCAAATTAGCCACACTGATTGACACATCCTAGATTAACAGGTTAATGACAGCAATGGAGTCCCTAGTATAGCTAAACTCAAATATGAAAAAGCAGGTTACAGGTTATTTTCACATCATTGTCATTAGAGTGAGTGAGTCCAAAGTAAATCTTGGCAGTGATGTTGGAACTGCGCTGCTTCTAGAAAGCAGCTTTTTCATATTTGAGTTTTGCTATACTAGGGACTCCATTACTGACATTAACCTGTTAATCTAGGATGTGTCAATTGTATTGTATTGTATGTCTTTATTTATATAGCGCCATTAATGTACATAGCGCTTCACAGTAGTAATACATGTGGTAATCGAATAAATAACAGATAATATAAATAACAGATCATGGGAATAAGTGCTTTAGACAAGCATAACATTAAGGAAGAGGAGTCCCTGCCCCGAGGAGCTTACAATCTAATTGGTAGGTAGGGAGAACGTACAGAGACAGGAGGAGGGAGTTCTGGTAAGTGCGTCTGCAGGGGGCCAAGCTTTATGTATCATGTGTTCAGAATGTTCACAGTGCTATTCGTATGCTTCTTTAAGCAAGTGTGTCTTAAGGTGGGTCTTAAAGGTGGATAGAGAGGGTGCTAGTCGGGTACTGAGGGGAAGGGCATTCCAGAGGTGTGGGGCAGTCAGTGAAAAAGGTTTAAGGCGGGAGAGGGCTTTAGATAAAAAGGGGGTAGAAAGAAGACATCCTTGAGCAGAACGCAAGAGTCGGGGTGGTGCATAGCGAGAAATTAGGGCTGAGATGTAAGGAGGGGCAGAAGAGTGTAAAGCTTTAAAAGTGAGGAGAAGAATGGAGTGTGAGATGCGGGATTTGATTGGAAGCCAGGAGAGGGATTTCAGGAGGGGAGATGCTGAGACAGATCTAGGAAAGAGTAGAGTGATTCTGGCAGCAGCATTTAAGATAGATTGTAGGGGAGACAGGTGAGAGGCAGGAAGGCCGGACAGCAGGAGGTTACAGTAATCAAGACGGGAGAGGATGAGGGTCTGAGTCAGAGTTTTAGCAGTCGAGCAACAGAGGAAAGGGCGTATCTTTGTTATATTGCGGTGTAGCTAATTTGATATTGGAATTTTGGACTATTACAAATGCTGCTTTGGGATACTTTGGTGTCTCGAGCATTACAGGAATCAGACATCAAGATGATTCTTATATGCTGACAATACAATCAGTATAAGGTCATCAGACATCACACTACAGATAACTTTAGTAGTTCATGACTATATTCATTTTCAATGGACAAATAATGCTAAATTGTGTTTATCAGTGTGATGATTAATGGCGATTTACTAAAGGCAGCAATAATTATTGATCTAGGTACCACGTGTTAGATTTTAATGAGCTTTTATACTTTTTCACTTATTCACTGTTTGTTTCACTTGAATTTATTCACTATAAAATAATAAAAATTAGTGTGGTGTGCACCCAGGGTTTCGGGGATAGAGTTTTAAAATTTGGAGGCAAACAGGGATTCTGAAGGCGGGAGATTTGATAGAAAAGGAAAAGTTACTGTTGTTTGAGGAGTTGATAAGAAAGTATGGCCTCCCCCAAACTGAGCTGTTTAGGTATATGCAGGTTCGTCATTTTATGTGTCACGGTTTTCATGGGGAGGAATTTCCTAATTACACTCGATTTTGAAGATCTATGTAAAACAAAAAAAATATCAAAGGGGGTTAATAATGTCTCTTTATCAGGGTTAACCACCAAAACAGGTTATCCCGAATCACAAATATATGGACCAGTGGGCCCTGGATTTTCAGATTGAAATAATGAGGGAGGACTGGTAAGATATCTGGGAAAACGGGGTAAACCTCTATTTGTACAGTAACAAAAGAGAATATTTATAAAAGTCTGTTACGCTGGTATTACACCTCAAAAGATTAAAACAAATATTCTCGGCGCCCTCGGATAGATGTTTGAGGGGATGTGGACAATTAGGAGATCTGGCACATAGTTGGTGGTATTGTCCAGTAATGCAGATATATTGGAGAACAGTTTTGAAATTGATAAAAGATGTAACAGAGATTGAGATTCCGTTAGATCCAATTTTAATTATTTTGGCTAAACCTATGGAAGACGTGAGCCACTATACACTTAAGTTGATCCTGTATATCCTAGCGGTGGCTAGATATGTTAATTATAAACTTCAGGTGAATTCTGCCTAGATACTAGTAGGTACAAATCATAAGGCCAGAAAGCAGAAACTCCATGTTGCTTTAAAGTTAAAACTGATTGTTCGTTTTGGCTCCCAATGAAAATAAACGTCCACGTAAAAGCAACATGGCATGCCTGCCTTCTCAATATTTTATATGTATATGTACAGATAATATAATATCTACAGCTCCCATACCTAGCCTATGGCACCCTCCCTGCTAGGAAGCAGTCAGGGTTTGGTGGTGTGATCTATACTGGGGTAGAAAGGGTAGCCAGGCTTAGTGCATGCAGTCAGCTAGAAACGGTGGACTGGAAATCAAGAGACCAGTGAGGACGGAGAGAACTGAAAAAAAAAGCCCCTGCCCACATGCCCATCCACCAACCCTCATTCCTTCCAACACACCAAGTTAGTGCCCCTGTCAGGTGGATACTGAGATATGGTAGATTTTTTGGTGCAACGAAAAGAACAAGTGCCAACACATATATGTGTAAATTACTTACTTCCATTATATAATGTGCACTGGATAATTTCTCTCCAAATTCAACTATTGATGCTACAGCACAATACCAAAAATTGGAAGTTGGCACACATGGAGCAACTAAACTTCAGACATTGGCTCAAATGGAAGCAAAAGGAAAAACTTGGCTTGATAAAATAATCTTGTAATGGAACTGCAGAAAATAAAATGTAAAAGGAAAATTATTGATTCCATTTTCTTCTATGGAATTAAGTGGTAGATATATTCGGTTTGTGATATTTTATGACAGCTTAAAGGCCATTTAGATTCTTTGTAGTTTGTTTTTTCTTGAAAAATACACCCCTGACAGTTTCCCTCTGTCTCTTACCCCTAATGTCTCAGACAGGAACAGCAAGTAAATGGACAGATGTGTGCTATTACTTAAGATCCAAATGGCCGAGGGACAGCTAATGAATCTTAATGCACTTATTATAATTTATTAATGGCAGCCTTTTGAATTATGAAAAGAAAATGTGTACTGTTAATATACTTTATTCGAATCCGTTTCCCCGATGTTCATGGATTTTCCCCAAAAAATTTGTTTTGCGGTATAAAATCCACAAACGGATTGGATTGATTTTAGTTAGCACAGATTCATCAAAAACTGCCATTGTATACAACCTGTGGTCAAATTTGTAGAATCCAATCCGCGGATTCAGCAACTCATTGGCATATTCTTAAAAATGGATTGCTGAATCCGCAGAGTGTATTGCTGATAATAAGGAAAAATCTGCGAACGCAAATAACCCTGTTTGAGGTTGATCTGCGGAAATCTGCGGACTAAAGAAAATGGCCGATCCGCTGCGGATCCAAACCCGCCCGCACAAATTGCACATCTCTACAGTTACAATATATAAAGTAAAAAAAGCTAATCTGGGAATTGAGCTGCGTACAATGCATGTGGCTTTGCAAAGGCTGTACAATATATGTGTGATTGCGAAGGTAGGTAAGCATATACCATACAGTAGTCACAAACTACCATATTCTGTTAAATGCAGCAGAGATGTCATTTTCCATGTGTCTTAAATTTCTTTAATATGCATTCGTACTGATGCTTAGCAATATCTGTACAAAATATGAGTTGTCACCTCCATTGCCCCTGAAGATATAGCCCCTTTCATTTATTAGTTTCAGATGAGTAATAGATGGCTGGTAAAAAGTCATATTCTGGATTCAGCTCAGCTGTGGGTATTTTGATGCCTAAGTAAAAAGGAAAGGATCTAATAAAACTGTCATATAAATCAATGAAAACTGACATCTTTTTTCCCAAGGTGACATCATCAACCTAAGAGGCGTTAAAAGTCATTTTGAGCACAAAGGTTTCCCATTATTTAGCCTATAACTTTTTTTTAAAGAAGTGTTGCTTGCTATCTAAGGGATAAAATATAAATAAAGACCATTTCCATTTATGATAGTCATTTGAAAAATTATTGAAATGATTTTTAAAAAGTGTATATATATATATATATATATATATATATATATATATATATCCTTTGAAGAAAAATAGATATTATCATTGTAACATACTGTATATTTCATATTCAAGGCAATAACGTTTGTCAGTAGTGCTACTCTTTTTAAATAATTCATAATGTAAAGCATCCCTACTGAGGGCTCTGTTGCTATTTAGTTGAAGACCTTTTTAGAATTATATTTTTCTGCCAGAGAAGCTTGATGGATTGTAAAGATCTTCCATATACAGTATCAGGAGCACTTAGTAAAAAAAGAACCGACATTTCCAGACATTCCAAAAAAAAAAAAATTGAAGATACTGTGAACTTAAAAAACAGTTAATACTTCATAAATTTAATTTTTGCAGTTCTCCTAACTCCATCACACACAATTTCCAATCTCTTTCTAAGACCCCCCATGAAAGGAAAGTGATTGGTAAGCAAAATCCTGCTTTCCAGGGTTCACTAAATGGCTGCCTTTCCGTATCAAATCTATCCTTCAGTCAGTGTAACTCAGCGGCTACAATGTATTCTTATATTACTAAGGTAACATTTTCTATGGTTACAGTTTGCAGCTCAAACTGCTGGGAACATTGGCAACAAATTATCACAAACAAGAAAGTGTTTTAAAGTTCTTGCACTGCTGGGGACGTGTGCTAGAAGCTGCAATATAAATCAAAAGATGCTCAGTAGATTAAACCTCCTTAAAATTGCATTAAGAGTTGAATTTTAACATTTCAAAAAAAGTAGTAAGTATTATCAAATACTACAGAACTGATTTGAAAAAACATATAGGATATTGCTTGGATTGCTCTTCTAAAGCAGCAATACTACATTACTCTTTTTCCTTGTATATGTAAAGCATGTGACAATGTATAATTCTACATTCTTACCTAAACTGGCAATTGTTTGGTGCTCCTGTTCTAAATCTGTCAAAATCCTGATTGTGTGCATAACATAATGGCTGCCTTTGAGTTTCAATCAATCCTTCAGTCAGAGTAACTACTGTAAGCAGCTATAATGTATCCTTATATTATTAAAATAACATTATCTATTGTTACAGTTTACAGCTCAAACTTCTGGGAAAATTGGCAACAAACAGGAAAGTGTTACAATGATCTTGCACTGCCACAGGTGTGTGCTTAAACCTGTCATAGAAATCAAAGGATGCTTTAAAACTCATTAAAAATGGCACTACGAGTTGAATAATAATAATAATAATAATAATAATAAAAAAGTATTATTTAATAATATAGAACTGATTTTTTTTTTTTTTTTTAAACATATACAATTTCACGTTTTGCTGCATTAAGGCACTAGGCTCAACAAAAAAATCCTAATTTAGATGGAAGAGAATGGTCATATCTATAGTGTTACAAGATACAATGAACATGCAGTAGGTGCCATAATCACAGACACCGTTCACTGACCTTTCCTTTTACAGGTTAATAAATGAGATGCAACGTTATGGGCAGAAGGACAGTTGATTACTAGGTTGAAAACTGTTCTGAAGTGGCAGTTAGTATGATTGAAACATTCTCTAACCAAGAAGCAAGAAGTAGCACTGTGGAAGCCTGCTGTTTATTGGCATTTCTTATTTGCATAATTGTTTTCCCTATTTGGAATTCACTAGGCTAGAAACTCATCATGAATAAAAATGCAGCTGGACAATCAGTATGGATTGAATCATTAAGTCACCTGAATACCAATAAAGCAAATGTAAATGTCCATAGATTAAATTGTTAAATAGAAAATAAGGGGGCCTTTATTCTGTAGTGGCTCCAACAAGATTCCTAAACATATGTATTAATATTAAGATTTATTTTCTTAGCGATAAACGTGCAAATTTGCTAGTAGAGGGAGTGTCTAAGTACATAGAAGTATACTTCCACAAAGATTTTAACATAAATTATTCATTTCCAAATCTTTTTAAAGCATCAAGTAACATGGCCAAATATATATTTTTCATTGTTTGCTACAGGGACTCCATTCGCATGACGACCGGTGTAAAAACTAGAGATGTGTGATTTTTGGGTGTAATTCCATGATTTTTTGTTCAGGGAAGTTAAATGGCCACTGACAACCTACAGTGCCTGTTTGGCATTCAGCGTGTTACTGATTCTATATGGTTGAAAGGCAGGTAGCTTAATACTGTATGTTGTTTATTTTCCTTAGAGATTATTTATGTGACTTGCTAAATATTTCATGTTCTATGTCTGAGCATATGGAGGGAAGTAAATGTACTGGAATAGGCTAAAGCTATACTATGTAAATAGTGCTCTGATCTTACCTTTACTAATTTGATGTCCAATTGCATTTCAGTGTAGGATTGGTCCATCGTGACTCGGAGTGACCCTGGCAGCCCTCTGTTACTCTCTTTCCCTTTAGCAAAGGATGCGGGGATGTTGCTGCCACAGATTGCAGATTCTCCCACTTCCAACTGCTGAACTGATGTGTAGTCGTGAATACTGATCTGCTGTGCTCTACACTAGTGCCAACTCTGAGGGTATTTAGACAGTATTATAAGCTTGCCAGCATAAAGCAGCTGCCCGTAGAGGAGACATGGAGAAGCACCTAACCATGGCTGCAACATCCCTGCACTCCCTGTGTATCAGAGAACCTTCTTCTTCTTCTTAGATCACACTGCTCACCCCCCCCCCCACACACACACACCTCCAAGTAACTCAATCTCCATTTCCAAAGTTCACCTTTTCCTCCCCCACCACAGGTCACTCTGTCCCCCTCCACAGGTCATGCTTTCTCCTTCCCAACTGGTCAATGTTGTCCCCTCTATACAGATCACTCTCTCTGCCCCCCCTTGTTTCTCCCCCTGCCTCCCTCTCCGCCACATGTCACTCTCTTCTCCCCAGGTCACTTTTTAGTCACCAACAGTGTCACTTTCCGCCTCCAAAGATCTTTTTTCTTTCCCCCAATGTCACTCTCTCTCTCCCCATCCCTTTTCCTACTCTCCATCATATATTTTACTATGCTAGTAAATGTACTGTACATTATGTTATATATATATATATATATATATATATATATATATATATATATATATATATATATATATATATATATAACATAATGTACAGTACATTTACTAGCATAGTAAAATATATGATGGAGAGTAGGAAAAGGGATGGGGAGAGAGAGAGTGACATTGGGGGAAAGAAAAAAGATATATATATAGTTCTCATTCTACCCCAATTGTGGACCTTTAGGATTTGTTTCTCACTGTTGGCCCTTCATGTCCCAGTTCAACACTCTGCCTCTTGAGTCAATATTGAAATGGATCCACTGTAAAACAGCACAAACAGTAACCAAAGCAGCGATCGCTTTTGCTGAGTGTACAAACAATGCATCCAATTTACTTTTCAGTTTCCTGTAATGTGTGGGTGGATATAACAATAAATTATATCTTTAGGCATTCCGTGTAAAATCTGTGAAAAGCAAATATAAAAAGAATTGTATTTGTGTTCTCTCTGCCCACACAAATGCAGAGAAGCAACTCACAGGTATGCATTACAAATCCTTATTTTACTGGTTTGGATTGTTTGGCAACCTAGCACTGTCAACTATTTGGCAGCAACCACAATAACAGAAAGCATCATCTCTCATTGGATTTGCTTAATCCTGAAGGATTTGTGAAATGCTAGATTAATATCAGTCTACATAGCAATTGCTTGTTTATTTTACACTTCTACATTATGTTGGCAACAAAACCAAAATAAACAAAATCATATTATTAAAGTTAAAGTTATCATGTATGCTTATGTGTAAGGGTATGTGTTAAGATCAGTATTGTTGTAGTAACACTGAACTGTGGCTAATAATTCAGTTCACATCTGTAAATATACAAGTTGCACGTTTCCACAATCAGTAATAATATACAGTGCAGTAGCTCATTGTCTTTGATAAATCAATCTGATACTGATCACATGGTCTCCGACAGATTTCCCAGGGCCAGGACCTTCAA
The DNA here is from genome assembly GCF_040206685.1 of Ascaphus truei. NCBI lineage: Eukaryota > Metazoa > Chordata > Amphibia > Anura > Ascaphidae > Ascaphus > Ascaphus truei. Next base: position 361,218,167 of record NC_134483.1, on the reverse strand, counting down.
ACGGGCTCACCCAGATGTTGGGTCCAGTGAATGAAAAGAAGGCCCGGCACCAGTCAGAGCCTGGTATGGGAGAGAGAGGCAGGCCTGGCAGGAGGCCCGCAGCAGCTGGGGCGAGCCAGGCCTAGCGGCAAATAGAGGCCCAGCTGCTGCATGGCCCAGGAAACTTGTCCTGGTTCTCCCTCCCATTGGCAGTCCTGACTAATCATCTATACATGTGACATTTTACACAAACGTGAATGTGTAGTACTGCAGTTGGTTTTCTTTTACCATGAAAGCTATTAGACAGAAATGAGTTTGCAGTACACTACTCAAAGTACATCAAATTATGATAATAGATGTATGCAATCTGCAATGTGAACATACACCACTTTCCCATTATTTCATCTTGTTTGGAATTAAACATGTTTTATAAGCACAAATTACATTATTAAAAGCCTTTGCTAGAAAAAATGAAGTTTTATATTAAATGCAGCATATTTCAATAGATATGTTTGTCATATTCTTCTTAATGTGTTAGTTGATTCAATAAAGAATAAATCTGGTTAAATCAAACTTGAAATTCACTTGCATACTCATCTTTTTGAAAAAGGCCCCCATCACATGACAAAGTTATAAATATTATTACTTCATTTGTGAAGCACTTTTTTCAAATCAATGTTTGACGCACACAATCTTTTCAAAGTATTTCAGGCAGATTTAATCTTGTGATATGTCCCTGAAATGGTTATTTCATTCCTTTGTGAGACATGCTTTATGAATAAGGCTAAATATTTGCCATAAACCTTGAGTCTGTTGCTCGCTTTTGTATTTTATTTAGAGCTTTGGAGCTAGGTTCATTTTTCTATTGGAATCAAGACATGATTGTGAACATGAGAAATGTATGGGAGTCGCTAGGGGTGTTCAATCTTCCAACCAATTAATAATTCCTCTAGTGACCAGGTCATTTTATCTTCTGCTCTGTAATTCTCTCATCTGTAATTCTGTGATTTTCGGAAACTCAAGATACTTGAGCAAAGCTATGAACTTGCAGTTTTTCACAATAACAGCAAATACCTGTAGAGTAAAAATAACCTGCCTATTTACTCTTAACAAAACCTTGTCCTCTGGTGGTAATTTATCTTTCAGAAAGAAAGTGGATGCATCTGCAAGCAGTGCATCCACAAATGTGTACATTCAAAACGATGGCCTACTTCATCTGGTTTAAAGCGGCAGACCGTGTGCATTTTTTTAAACAGCTCTAAATTATATTTTTGATGTATTATAAGCATTTTTTGTTTCTATAGCAACATTTACAAAGTAACAGCCCCTTCCTCTTCTGAAACAGGCTCCGGCACAAGCCTTTTTGAGCCCTGCCCTCTCTCTAGCAATGCACCAATTGTATCTAGGTACTGCCTGTTCAAATGATCTTCCCCACAGAACTTTGCATCTTTGGTCCTCTTCTGCTGCACTGACGGCCATTTAGTGAACCCCAAGCCGAATCTTCGCCAAACGATCACAGGAGGGTGGATTGATCTGCAACTTAGCTAATTACTTATCTTTGCGTGGATTGTATTGATGCACATATTAAAGGGAACATTTAAAAAATCAAATGTGTCAGCTTGGACTGCTGCTTAAAATGCACTACTGTTGAGACTTCTGATGCTTTCGCTTGTATTTTAAATGCACTGTTTAGTAAACTATAACTACTACAAAGTCCTTTAAAAAAAAAATATATATATATCACTTTGGCTTGACTGCTCTGTTAATGGGGTCAGTGAAGCCCTTTGGGTTTTTTGAAGTCTGCACCTGTGGGCTATTGATTAGCTTGTGTTACCTATAACTGTGTAAAATGATGGAATGGTTAATCTTATGCTGCATGGTATTAATAGAGCCTGCAAGATACCTACACTGTCTATAAACATGCATAAATGTCCTTATTTAAAAGGCTCTAGCTATATGGTTACTGATTACATTGCAGTAATTTATGTCCATTCCTTGCATTCCCTTCATTCTTTATAATCAGCGATTTAAAAAAATGCAAGAAAAATAGAGTAAACAAAATGTACCTTAACTTATTTCCAAGAAACAATATGTCAGAAAATCAGAATACTGTAGAGAAATGAATTAGAGAATCCTGTTCTACCTGCAAAAAGGATAGTTGTGATTAACTACATAGAGTCTATGTAGCAAGCTCATTTAAATGCAGGGGAAAACAACATTTAGTTTTACTTGGGTCTGTGCCAAATATAACAAACGTGTTAACATGTTGCTTTACATTTTAAGCAGTTAATTACTTGGAGAAATGTTCTGATGGTAACAAATAGAAAAGAAAATGATAAATATTAATGCAGAATCTGAATCATCCCATTACTCTGTAATATGTGTGTTTTGGGAAATTTATTTTTGGTACAAATTGAGCTCTTGTGAGATAAAGCAGTCTAAACGAAAAAAGTACCATAAGAAATTAATAGATGTTAAAAATGTATTTCCTGGAATCAAATGAAAATGTAAAAAATGCAGGTCTTTAGCTATACCGTCGGATGTTGCTGTAATCATTAGAATGTTTGTTGGGGAAAAAAACAAGAAAGTTCTCTATCTAATGGATTATATACAATATACTGTACGTGATTACCACCCAGCGCAAAGAATAAAGTGACTGAAAATGTAGTGATGTCAGCGATAGTGAACTAGATATAACAATTCTGAAATCCTACAATAGACAATACATACAAACAATGTGGGAATAATGAAAAGTCTCTCAAAGGGAAAAACAAAGTCTTTGTAGCTGAAAATCCAGCTGCACAGAAAACCCAAAGATTTTCTCAAAATCCACAATAGATGCTTGAAAAAAATGTTTCTCCTTGGCGCATATTGACCAAGTCCAGAAGGACAACATATGATGAAAAAATATCTAAATGCAGGTCTACTTGAATATCTACGTGAATATATTGGTGAGATGTATGACTATGCAATAAAACACTCACATTTAAACACGCAAAGTATTGGTGTGTCCATCCGGACTTGACCAATCTTCGCTATGGAGAACCATTTTTTTCAAGCATCTTTTGAGAAAGCGACCCCCCCCCAACCATGGGCAGGGGGGGGGGGGGTTTCATGACCAGGGGGAGCCAACCTTCCTCCCCGCTGGCCCGCCCCCCGCACCGCCCTCCCCGTCACAGGGGAGGGTCCTAAGGTCCCTAATTTAAAGCCAAGCTTTAAAGAGGACGAGCCCCCGCCAGCCAAATCAACAGGACCTCACCTGGACACCTCCCTGCACCTCGGACAACCCCGCGTGAGTATGGCTTCTCTCACGGGGGGGGGGGACCCTCCCTTCTCCCGTCGGAAGCGCTCGTCGGGGCAGGCTCCCTCCCGCCCCCCCCCCCCTTTTTCACCCTGCTGGTTGCGGGGGCGCGGCTGAAGCCCGGTGGGGAGTGGGAGCCATGAAGGGGTTGGGTGCAGGGAGGGGGGTCCATCGGCCGCAAGCAGCACAGGCAGTTCCTAGGAGGAACGGGGCCGTTCGCGGTTGCGGCCGACGCGGGAGGCACATGAGAAGAGCACTTTCGCGCTCAAGCAGGCAGTTCCTAGGAGGAACGAGTCCTTTGCGGGTTGCGGTTGGCGCGGATGGCGGTTGCGAGGCTTCTGAGCCCCCGGAGGGTCCCCCGCTCCGACACGCACCGCTTCTGTTTGCTCGGGCGGTGGGAAAAGGGGGTGGGGGGGGCATGCTCGGTCACGTGACGCGCTGCACAGCTCCCTGGTCCCTGCGGGGATCTAAAATAAATAAAGCAATATATATGGATTTATGTGTACTATCTAGCATGGGGTTAGAAGTGGATATTGTAGACATGAGGCATAGATGTGTTTAGGCATGTGTTTGCATGGGGTTATATGTATAAATATATATATGTGGATGTTTACATGTGTTTATATGTGTGTTTATATATATATATATATATATATATATATATATATATATATATATATATATATATAGGTGGATATATTTAGGTATGTTATACAGTATGCGTATATGGATATATGTGGATAGATTTTTATGTATGTAGTATGGGTATATGTATAGGTGGATTTTTATGTATATATGGGTGTAAATAAGATTGGGATGTTTTACGTACATGTGTATATGTAGGGGTATATTTAGTTATAGGTGTGTGCCATATTGTTATGTAGTTTTATACCTTATTGAAGAATGTAGGCTTTGTCTGTACTATAGGTAGTTATATGTATATACATATGGATATATAGCTAGTTATTCGATTAAACAATGCGTGAGCCAAAAGCACATGGGCGTGCGCGCTTAGAAGGATTGGGATGCTTACCTAGGGATGCATGTAATATAGGGTAGTACATAATTGTATATGGGGTGTATAAATGGATACAGGGATATATATATATGTTTTAAAGTTTGGATGCTTGGGTGCGAGTTATAGGTATATGCATATGTATAGTATTGGTTACTTGCCCAAGGATAGGCGTATGCACGCGGTTGCGCGCGGGGGTAGTTATCTATACGGGGGTATATATATATATATGTATAGATGCATGCATGCATGTTTATGTGGCTATGTACGGGGCAGTATATATGGATATATATATATATATATATATATATATATATATATATATATATATATATATATATGCATATGGGCAAGATATGCTGTATAGATATGGATACATGTGGATATATATGCATATGGGCAAGGTATACTATGTATGGGTAGATACATGTGTTTATGTGTATATATATATATATATATATATATATATATATTTATATATTTATATATATATATTTATATATGTGCAAGGCTCAGGGGCAGGTATCAGTTAATAAGCTAGTGTAATTAAGGTTTCGATACATGGGTAGTCGGCCATGGTGGTACACACTATCCCATTCACCAGTTACAGGGTGGTTTGTTGAGATATGGGAGACAAACTAAGGACTATTTAAGGGGCGCTAGCAGGAGCCTGAGAGGACCAGCAAACGTTCAATTTCAAGGCAGTACGGTGTACCAGCGCACGGATGATAATGGTTGCATTTCTCATTTATTGCAGTGCTGACTTTCATTCCCCGCTGCTGGATCCGTGGCACCTGTACGTAGTGGCGCTAGCCCAGAGCATTTTGGCAAGTGCAAATCACAGCGTCTGCATAGTTCAGGGCATAGGCACGCGCAGTTCAGCAAGCACATTCTCGCAGCAGCATGGCATCGATGGCCAAACAGTTCTGCATTCTCCAAGCTCAGGCAGCAGACCATGATGAGGCGTGGTTGAACCGGCAACTGCATGCATTGTTCGCAAGGAAGGCAGGGCGCGGTGGCGGTCAGGGTCGTGGCATCCCTTCAACTTTGCGCGCTAGTCAGGCATCACGCATTAGAGTCGCTCCCTTCAGGAAAGGGGCGCTGAGGGCCTCCCAGCGCAATGCACCAGGCGAGATTCTGTTGCGCCCAGGGCGGCAGCCTTCGACCACGGTGGCGCAAGGCAGGGCATCACGGCAGCCAAGTCGGGCCCCAGCGGTGGTGAGGAGAGCCTCGGCTACAGGGATGCAGGACAAGGCAGATCGGCGCGCAGGTCGGCCCGCCAGGAAGGAGCGCGACCTACGGCCACTGCGACGTGGGACAGGGCGTCACGGCACGCCATACGGCCGCCCGTGACAGATGCGGGCAGTGTAGCTACTTGGACATCGCCTGCAGGATCGTCAGAGTCCAGGAGAACAGGACGGCCACCTGCATCCGTTGGTGGCGCCAACGCGCGAAGGACGACAAACAACCCGGCTTGGTTCGACTACGTTGAGCCGGCAATGGTCGAGGGGCGACCCAGGTCGCCGGCCCAGTTGCTTCCCCCCAGGATGGCAAGGACAGGTAAGATACCCAGGGCAGTAAAGGGGAGGCAGCGGGGCGAAAGGGTAAGAGCGCTTAGAATTTGGATGGCATTCCAGGTAGTACACACAGACCAGGGAGGCACAGGCGAGGCGACAGGGGGGGAAATACTGGGTGGCGCAGAAGGCGTAGAGCAGGCAGCGGCTGGGCTAACCCACACACCAGATCCAGGAGCTTATGGTACAGCAGGGAGGGCAGGCCTCACAGCAGCATTGGTGGGCATGTTGAAGGCCTTGGAGCCGCAGGCATCAGTCTCCTTTGGAGCAGGGACAGCGGCGAGAGCTATGGACGCTGGCGCAACATTAGGAGTGGCAGCAGCGTGGCGGGCGCACATCAGCGAGGTGACCGCGGCGCCAATCCCCGCCCCGGCAGCCACCAACATGACCCTGGTGTCTCATAATCCACCTACGGCCGGGGTCATTGGCACCGAGGGTTCCGTCTCTTCTATGGTTGGTGTCTTGGGTGGAGTAGCTCCCCCAGCCGTGACCCCGGTGTCTCATAACATGGCCGGGGTCGTGGACACCACGTTGACACCAACGATCCCCGCGGGGGCCTATTCGACTCACAGGTGTGCGTAACGAATTAGGCACGCACTTGACGAAAGAGGAGAAAGAGACTATTTGGGCAGGGGATTTCGTTAAAATCTTATCTCTATTACCCGATTACAGGGAGGCGTTGTCGCGATCTTATAAAAAAGGGGAGGCTAGGAAGGAGGATATCGAGCAGCGGCTATTCCCGCGCACATACGCCAATTGGTCCCGCGCGTTCAGAATCTTAGCCGCAGTAATCGGGGAAAAGTCCCCCCACTTATGTGCGGCTCTGTTTAAATTTGAGGATATGATGGGGAGGCCCATCAGAGGCACGGGGGTATGGGCTGGTGGTTTTATGATTTGAGATTTAGGCAGAAGATGGCGGCGCACAAAGATAAGGTAACGTGGGTCATGAAGGAGACCGATCTCTGGATTGACCTTATTGGCTTATCGGACAAGCCGGCGCCCTTTCAGGGAGGGGGAGAGGGGGGACGCGCTACCGCAAACATGGACAAACAGGGGGATGGCCGGCCCGGGGTGTGCTGGGCCTTCAATGACTAGCGGTGCACATATGCGGTTTGTCGCTTCAAACACCAATGCGCCACTTGCGGGGGAGCTCATCCGCAGGCAAAATGCTTTAACAGTGTGGGACGCGGATCCAGGAGGGGTGGGCGGAGGGCTGGCCAGCAAGGCGCCTTCTCCTATAATCGTCCAAAGCCTGACCCCTTGGCTGGAAAGATACCCAAATAGGGACGCAGCCCGGCTGCTCCTCGACGGGTTTTTCGAGGGGTTCAGAATCCCGTTTGTGCACCAGACGGGATCAGGATTTGAACGGAATTTGAAATCGGCAAGGGTTTACAGTGAGGTGGCATGGGAAAAGGTGGGTAAGGAGGTGGAGTTGGGGAGGATGGCGGGTCCATTCGCCTACCCCCCTCTCCCCGACTTGAGGATCTCCCCACTGGGGGTGGTCCCCAAAAAGGACCCAGGGGCATTCAAGCTCATCCAATACCTTTCCTATCCGAAGGCTCATCGGTGAACGACGGCATTGATCGCGAGTTGTGCTCAGTAAGTTACGCTAGCTTTGACCAAGCAGCAGCAATGGTGAGCGGAATGGGTCGGGGGGCTCTGCTGGCAAAGGCGGATATCAAGTCCGCCTTCCGGCTACTGCCGGTGCACCCCGAGTGTTTCCACTTGCTAGGTTGCATGCTCGACGCTCAGTACTTTGTTGACTTGTGTCTTCCCATGGGCTGCGCTCAATCATGTTTCTACTTTGAAACTTTTAGCACGTTTCTCGAATGGGTGGCGCGTTGCAGGGTGCAGGCCACAGGGTGTATGCATTACTTAGACGACTTTTTGTTCGTAGGGCCGGCGGGATCGGACCTGTGCGCAAGATGGCTGTTTGAATTTTCAGCCATGGCTCGCGAGTTCGGGGTCCCGCTAGCCGACGAGAAGACAGTTGGCCCAACGACAGTAATCAGCTTCCTCGGGATCAAAATTGACTCAGCATGGATGGAATACAGGCTTCCGCTGGATAAACTGGCGACCCTAAAACAGCTCCTACGAGAGTTCGGGGGTCTGAGGAAAACCTCGCTGCGTCAGTTCCAAGCATTGTTGGGCCACCTGGTTTTTGTGGCTCAAATCATGCCGGTTGGCAGGGTCTTTTGGAGGCGTCTGGCGGCGGCAACCGCTGGGATCAGGCGTCCTAACCACTTCATCCGGGTCACCCAAAAAATCCGCGAGGACCTGCGGGTCTGTTCGGATTTCTTGGGGTCATACAATGGGAGAACCTTATGGCGGGGGCGCCCCTCAAGGAATACAGAGCTGCAGCTGTTCACGGATGCGGCAGGTTCAGTAGGCTTTGGGGCATACTTCAACGGGGCATGGTGTGCAGAGCGCTGAACCAAGCACTGGAGCGAGTCCCAGCTCATTAGAAACTTAACGTTCCTAGAGCTGTTCCCGTTGCTGGTCGCGGTGTGATTGTGGGGGCAGTCTTTCGCAAACAGGGACGTCATATTCTGGACCGACAACATGGGAGTGGTCGAGGCTGTGAATAACTTTTGTTCATGTTCCGCACCGGTCGTGAATCTGTTGCGCAGCTTCTTCCTCTCATGCTTGCAATTGAACATATAGTTCCGGGCTCGTCATGTGTCGGGGGTCTCGAAAAACATTGTCGACTCTTTATCCCGTTTGCAGATGGGAGAGTTTCGTAAGTGGGCACCAGAAGTGGACAGGGACGGCTTACCTTGCCCGACAGAGTTATGGGCGCTGGGAATCCCGCAGTGATCAATCTAGTGCGAGCATCGGTAGCTCCGGGTACGTGGGAGGCCTATGCGGCCGCATGGCGGGAGTACTTGTGCTTCTCAAGGGAAGTTGAAGGAGATGCGGGGGGGGGGGGGGTCTTTACCATGATGCGATCCGTTATTGAATTGGGACACAGGGGGTTAGCAGGGAGGACAATAAGCAGGAAACTGAGCGAGCGGGCGTCATTTTTCTTGAGGCTGGGCGGTGAGACTGACGTCACCAAGGCGTTTGTAGTCAAGAGGGCCCTGGCGGGGTTATTTAGGGGGGCACCGCACAGCGACGCCAGGAAGCCGGTAACTCAGGCGTTATTGGAGGCATTGGTTAAGATAACAGGGCTTGTCTGCTTTTCAACCTTCGAGGCGGGACTTTTTAATGCGGCATACACCTTGGCGTTCTTTGTAGCATTGCGTATAGGGGAGCTAGTCTGCGCTTCTAAGAAAGGGGCGGGGTCTTGCAGGCCAGGGACGTGGCGCTCAGGGCAGATTCTTTGCAGCTTTTCATCCGGCGGTCCAAGACAGACGAAGCAGGCAGGGGTGCGGTGGTACCACTGCTAAGCGTGCCAGGGAAGTGTATTTGCCCGGTGGGGGCTCTCAGGGCATACTTACAAGTGCGGCCCACCAGGGACGGGCCGTTACTCGTTCAGAGTGACGGGGTCCCATTATCCAGGTACCAGTTCTCGCGAGTATTCCGGGTCTGCCTTGAGCGCTTGGGGTTGAAAGCGGCCCCATTCGGGACTCACTCGTTCAGGATCGGGGCTGCGACTGAGGCAGCACGGGCTGGGCTGGCTGGGGAGGTGATACAGAAGATTGGGCATTGGGAGTCCAGCAGGTACCGGTCCTATGTCAGGCCTGGGGCAGGTGCAGAACAGGTTTCGCTGGTGTGATTCTTTCTCTATCTCTCCTTCCATCCCCGCCCCCCCCCCTCCTTCCTCCCCCCGCAGATGCGGAGGCGACGGAGGTCTGGATCATCGGTGACTCATTGATACACTGGGCGGAGAAGCGCGCGGCTCGGCGGCCATACGGAGCGGACCTCGATTTGGGCGTGCAGTCTAGGGTTTTATGGTGGGGCGGGAGGGGGCTGCGATTGGGCCAGCTGCTACCACGGCTCTTGGTTCTAGCAAGGGATAGGAGACCGCCGCAGATCCTTCTCATTCACGTGGGAGGAAATGACATGGCGACGGTGCGGTCGGTCGATCTAATAGAGACCATTAAAAGGGACGTGGCACAGATCTTCGCTCGCTGGCCGGCGGTGCAATTTGTTTGGTCCGACATTGTCTACAGGAAGGCCTGGCGGGGTGCCAGATCACCGCGGGCGGGGGATAGGGTACGGAGGAAGGTGAATAGGGCGGTAGGCAAGTTCGTGGCGCAGTGCGGGGGTTGGGTGATCAGACACCCTGATTTTGATACTACCGCAGGGGGGTTGTTGAGGGCGGACGGGGTTCACATGTCAGAGGTGGGGATAGATCTGTTCAATATTGGGTTACAGGAGGGATTGGAGAGGGTCTTGCAGTGGTTGGCGGTACGGCCCTAGTTTAAGGGGGGTTAAATAGGGCCGTCGGTGGTGGCTCATGGGGGGTAGGTGCTTGTTCTTGCCAGACTGGGAGCGGGGCCATTTGAGCCCGGGGGGAGCACGAGTGGGCGAGGTCAGATATTCATGACGTCGATAACCCGCTCGCGCAGACAGCAGCGGCGCGGGGGCCGGCTGACCCTCCCCGTCAAGGTACACTCTGGCGGGGAGAAGCATTTACCCCTCTTAATTTAAATAAATAGCCGCGGCCATTTTACCTCCAGTCCTGTCTCCTGTCGTTATTTGGGTTTTTTTCGTGGGACGCAGCGGTTGGAGGGGGGGAACCGCCTGGCAACCTCCCTGGTCATGTTTGTGACTGAGTACATTAAGATGTAATTAACATGAAGTAGAAACAGAGTGAACAGCAGTCAATGATAGCGCTAAATATTACACCAAGTCATTATTTCAGGCAAAATAGATGGTCCAATGTCCAACAAATTTTTTTTCCTTTAATTTATTTTTTTATCAAAAACACATTTTATACTCTAAAGCAGAGATTAAAATCAGGGAATAACCTGCACAGCACTTTACTACTATTTGTAGTTTACATAAGTGAAGAGACATGCTTTTCTTGAACAAAAGATGTAACTAAAAATTCTCAGTGACAAAGACATTGAGGAACAGGAATATGTTAATTACTTTAATGACTTGCAGTTCTCAATGTAACATTCAATGTCTAAAGTTGCACTAATATTGTTTTGTCGCTTTGACAATGCTGTCATGTGTGCTGGTCAGACCCAGTAGCACAGCATGTTTTTGTTATAAAAAAAAGAATTATCATTATTATAGTTACTTCTTTAATAGCTTATATTTCTCCTCCACATATCTTTGAAAGGTGCAGTCCTTCCTTACAACAAAATAATCCACGTATAAAGCAGTTTTCTGCATAACACACCTTCTGGCGCTGAAAGACACCTTACAGTCCATTGACTTAAATAAGACGTAAAGTTGTCTTCCAGCAATGGAAGGCGTCTTATAGCAGAAAACTGCTTCATAATTTTGGCCCATCATGTCTAAAGGATTGCGAGTCATGTTTACTAAGGCATCCAGATGTTTTTGTGAGAAGCACTTCTTAATAAATATGAATTTATGAATATACATATAATGCCTTATTAAAGGAAACAATACCAGTATAATCATTTAATATTATTTTTCACTGTGATTTGGTAACATGGTAACCCAAAACTCGAGCATGGCTTGTCCTGTACTTCTCTAAATTATTCTCAAGGTAAAAAGTGTGCAAAATGATGATGACATAATCATGAAGACATGGCCAAACACGCTTAAAGTGGAAGTACTGTAAGAGGAACCCCAGATCAAAAGAAAAACATATTTAAATGTACTTGTTTTCCCTTTATTAATGCATACAGTTGTTTAGTGGACTAAAAATATTACTATATTCCAATTTAAGTCACACAATCTGGACATATCATTAATAATATTATAAAACCATTGCTTAAAGACTATTTTTTTATTTCAATATACAGTATGTATATTTGTGTTTCCTGCCCACACATTTTTATGACTTTATATGCTTCAGTTAAGGCATTATAATATTTTTTTGATTAGTATTATGTTTAGTGAACTATCATGACCCTTGTAACCCTCGACTATTGCCCATTCTGTTTCCTCACCCACCCAAAAAATACAGACACCTTGATTGGCTTACAAATGGTCAGTGTCTTTTATTAAACAAACAGCAAAACTACTGGACCTGGTCAGAAAGTAGCACCAACCAGCTGAAGCTGATCATGCTCACTGCCGCTACATGACCCAGTGAGCACTCATGGTACCTAATACCTGGGGTCCCTCTTAGGAGTACATCCTTAGGCCTGCCCCACCTGGCCCTGACACGAGTGCATCCTGTGGGACCCCTCAGATACAGTACATTAAGGGACCTTAAGGAACATTAAGGGACATGTGTGGGACCCCTCACATACAGCAAATTAATCACCTGGGCAAAACTGAGCAGCCTGCACCCTCTAGCTGTGACAAACATACAGTATAACGCCACCAACACCTTTTACCCGTCCTTCCTTTTTTATTAGTTTTTCACTTTTTTGTTTCCTTTTTTCTTTCTTTTCTTATTATTCTTACTATATCCTAATAATAATAATCATAAAATATAATGTTCCCCAATAAACCTGAGCCCTAAAAGGGGGTGGGAATGTGCAAGTTTTTTGGGGAGGTGGTCAGAGATAACAGAGGTAGGTCACTGGTCTGCAGGCCTTTAAGTACCTAGGCCTCTCTCATCCTGCATCCCTCATACATCACTCCATGGCACCTCAGATGAAGGGTCATGCTACCCTTTCCTTGGAGGGTCAGGGCTTTCTTTGTATCTACATATACAGATATAGACCATTTAAATGTCTCTGTTAACATGATGGTCTTCCCATCTCAGTGATGTGTATATTACATCTAGTTATTTACATGTCCCAATGCTACAGGACATTTACTTAAACTTGTTGTTACCAGATAGTTACATAGTTACATAGTAGATGAGGTTGAAAAAAGACTTCCGTCCATCAATTTCAACCTATGCTATATTTAGACAACAGATACTTTATCCTATATCTATACTTATTGATCCAGAGGAAGGCAAACAAAAGACCCCATTTAGGGGAAAAATGAATTCCTCCCTGACTCCAAGAATTGGCAATCGGATTATTCCCTGGATCAACATCCTTCCCATGTATACTTATTTGGTATATCCCTGTATACCTTTCCCATCTAAAAAGATGTCCAACCTTTTTTTGAACAAATCTATTGTATCTGCCATCACAGTCTCTATGGGTAATGAATTCCACATTTTAACTGCCCTTACTGTAAAGAACCCTTTCCTTTGTTGCTGGTGAAATTTCCTTTCCTCCAACCCCGAGTGATGGGATGGCCCCGAGTCCTTTGTACTGCCCGTGTGATGAATAGTTCCTTTGAAAGCTCCTTGTATTGTCCCTGAATATATTTGTATATAGTTATCATATCCCCTCTTAGACACCTCTTTTCTAATGTAAATAAATCTAATTTAGCTAGCCTCTCCTCATAAGTTAGAATGTCCATCCCTTTCATTAATTTGGTGGCTCTTCTCTGCACTCTCTCTAGTTCCATAATGTGTTTTCTTAGGATTGGTGCCCAAAATTGTACTCCATATTCAAGGTGTGGTATTACTAATGCTTTGTAAAGGGGCATAATTATGTTTACTTCCCTTCCATCCATTGCCCGTTTGATGCAAGATAACATCTTGTTTGCCTTTGCAGCTACTGCATGACATTGGGCACTATTGCTAAGCCGGCTGTCTACAAGCACTCCTAAATCCTTCTCCATCAAGGATTCCCCCATTATATCTCCATTTAATTTGTAAGTCGCCTTTTTATTCTTGCATCCCAAATGCATAACCTTACATTTATCTGTATTAAACCTCATTTGCCATTTACCTGCCCACGTTTCCAGTCTCTCCAAGTCCTTCTGAAGAGAAATTACATCCTGCTCTGATTCTATTACCTTACACAATTTAGTATCATCAGCAAAGATGGAGACTTTGCTCTAGATCCCAACCTCAAGGTCATTAATAAACAAGTTAAAAAGCAGGGGTCCCAGTACCGATCCTTGAGGTACTCCACTCACGACTTTAGCCCAACCTGAAAAAGTTCCATTTATGACAACCCTCTGTTGTCTGTCCTTTAACCAGTTTTCAATCCAGGTGCATATATTATTACGGAGTCCAATTTTCTTTATTTTGTACACCAACCTCTTGTGTGAAACCGTATCAAAAGCCTTTGCAAAATCGAAATAGACCACATCAACTGCATTACCCTGGTCTAAATTCCTACTTACCTCCTCAAAGAAACACATAAGGTGAGTTTGTCAAGATCTATCCTTCATAAATCCATGCTGACTATTACTAATAATTTTGTTTTCCATTAGGTATTCCTGAATATTATCCCGTATTAAACCTTCAAGTAGTTTCCCTACTATTGAAATCAGGCTTACAGGTCTGTAATTCCCCGGGTGTGATCTAGCTCCCTTTTTAAATATAGGCACCACATCTGCTTTACGCCAATCTTGTGATACTGAGCCTGTGGAAATGGAGTCCTTGAATATTAAATATAATGGTTTTGCTATTACTGAGCTTAACTCCTTGAGAACTCTTGGATGTATGCCATCGGGGCCAGGTGCCTTATTTATTTTAATTTTTTCAAGTCGCTTATGAACTTCTTCCTCAGTTAACCAATTGGTCCTTAATATGGAGGTTGTGGCTTCCTCCTGTGGCGCTACTATTGAACTTGACTCTTCCCTGGTAAACACAGAGGCAAAGAATTTGTTTAATACCTCTGCTTTTTCCTTATCTCCAATAATCTGCCTACCCATCTCACACTGAAAGGGTCCTATATTTTCTTTTCTCATTTTTTTGTTATTAAGGTACTTAAAGAACTTTTTTAGGGTTGACCTTACTTTCTATTGCAATCCTTTTTTCATTATCCATTTTTGCTAATTTAATTGCCCTTTTGCAATTTTTGTTACATTCCTTATAATTCTGATACAATGTCTCTGTCCCTTCTGACTTAAAGAATCTAAACACCTTCCTCTTCTTGTCCATTTCCTCCCCTACCTGTTTATTTAGCCACATTGGTTTTGACTTATTTCTTTTATACTTATTACCCAAGGGTATACACTTATAAGTGTGCTTTTCTAACAATGTTTTAAAGACTGCCCATTTATCTTCTACATTTTTCCCTGCAAAAACATCATCCCATTGTATTACTACTAGATTAGACCTCAGTTTATTTAAATCTGCCTTTCTAAAGTTTAAGGTCTTTGTTGAACCCAAGTAATCTGTTTTTTGATAATTTATTTAAAATGAGACCATGTTATGATCACTGTTACCCAAATGTTCCAGGACTTGAATATTTGTTATTACTTCTACATTGTTTGATATGACCAAATAGGCTAACAATGTATTGGATTACAGACCTCTCTTGCAATGAAGACCAGTTGCATTAGTAATCTGTTTATATAACTTTTGATCCTATACCTCTGGTATTAGGAAACCCCTGATCTTTTTTCTTTTTATAATTGAAAGGTTATTCGCAACACTTTACAGCACTGTCCACTCTGCTTAATGACATGTGGTCTGAGATCTGCAGTGCAATATTTTTTTGTTTCTCTGAAGGAGTTAATTACGGAAACTGCAGCTTTTGTAGTAAAATGTAAGGGATATGCATTGTACTTTATAGAAATCAGGTTATTACTCTGAGATATCACTGGAAACATTTGTGCTACAGAGAAAATTTAAAGCATGCCTGAAGGGCACCTCTACCTGCTGTACAATGTATTGACTCAAATCAAATGACTCCACAGAGAGGACACAGCATGAACATAGCTCACTAATTATTTTGACACATGAAAACAATAAGGAAAATCTCTTTGCATGGTACTTCTATACTTATTTACAATCTCTGTATAGTAACTAGATGAACGATGCCAACATCTTTAAAATGACCTTTTTAAAATGCAAGTGTTATTGACTGAGGGAATGTGGAAAGTGTTGAAATTACTCATTGTTGTTGTTTACTTTGAGAATAAGAATTGATTTAATACATATATACCTTTTTTCTTCTATGTCCCATGGCAGTGTGCCCCCTTGAGATTTAGCTTTTTGCTGCTGGGCTGGACAGAAAGCAAGCTTCAACTGTTCCATATTATAGACTGACTCTCCCTTTAGTCCCTAAAGTTGTTTCCTGTCATGCTCAGAGGCTGGAGGATTTGATGTATCGTATATCTTTTTTAGTTGTTTATCAGGCACTAACTTTGAAGTTAGGGTATTAAGTAAGCTTCCATGTGGGGATTGCTTTGATCAAAAGTAGCACTCGGCATGTTACCTTTTTCATGCAATGCTGACACTTGGCTTTTGGACAGTTTTTCTTTCAGTTGTCCCTTCCATGTATGGATCCCCTGTAGTGTTCCTAGGAGGCGAGGCGGAAGAGTTCCTGCCTCCCGTCTCTTCTGCATGCTGGAGCTTTCGGCCCTGTCAGTTCTGGTCATTTCCAGTTTGCAGATTCCTCTTTTAGACACAGCAAATAAAAATATAACTTGAGAGCACATTCACATTTCTCAGACAGGTCTTGTTTTCCCCCATTATCCCCCATTATCTCTTTGCATACAGTGCTTCCACTGCAGACAGAGATTCTGGGAAATGACATGCAAATGAGCACTCATAGTGTCATCTTTTAGACACTGAACTTTGGTTTGCCAGTATGCTGTAGGCTACATAATTTACGACCATACCCTGGAGGCAAGCAACAACTTGGGGCAGACCCTTTAGATGATTATGTCAGACACCGAAAGCATTATATAAACATGGATATTCTTGGCTTCCCCAGAGCAAGTGTATGCTGGTAAAGTTATCTGTGGCCAAAAGCCTATTGTTTAGCGTTTATGTACAGTCCTCTATTCATTGTTGTTTTTATAAATCATGTTTATATAGCTTTCAACCGACATCACACTAATATGATATGATATGATATGATATATATATATATATATATATATATATATATATCATATTAGTTATACGTTACCGTTCCAAGGATTGGTAAACAAGAGACAGCACTCAATGTTTAAAATCAAAGTGTATTAGTGATAGCAAAAATACATCCAGAAACCCAACGTTTCGGGATACGTACCCCCTGAGGAAGGTCCCATTTTGTAGGACCGAAACGTTGGGTTTCTGGATGTATTTTTGCTATCACTAATACACTTTGATTTTCAACATTAAGTGCTGCCTCTTATTTACCAATCCTTGGAACGGTAACGTATAACTACATTCTCTATATGGGACGTGCACCTGTGGCTTACCAGCACCTATTGGAGTGCCAACTGCCTTATCTGACTATATATATATATATATATATATATATATATATATATCTTGAATATTACTTGTCAGCACGTTCACATGTCTTAAATAGGTCTGCTTTTCACCATTATCACCTAGCATGCAGTGCTTCCACTGCAGCAAGGGATTCTGGAAAATAACATGCAAATGTGTATATATACGACACATATATACAGTGGAGAGAGACATTTTGTGAACCCCTTAGGATTTAACAAATCACAACGCCGTTTTCGTGTGCGCTGCTGTACTCCACGCAGCATGAACGCGGCCAATCGCCCCAGGCACACGTGTTTTTCACGGTTGCTTTGTTTGAATTTCATGGATTATGTGCAATTAAATGCTATGAAATGAATGAATTGTAATGTCTACAGTACTGTGCTACTGTGTTAATTTCAGGTGTTTAAAAGCCATAACACTAAAATGCTATTTTATGCACTCGCCTCTTAAGGCGGTACGGTTGGAAGAAATCCCACGCCATGACATGGGTATTCCGAGGTATACACCGCTTGATTTGTTAAAATAAAAGTCGCTGCATCTGTAAGTCCTAATAATAGATAAAGATAACCTGATTACATAAATGGCACAAAAACATGATACTTTTTCAACATGTATTTATTCACAAATGATTCAACATTCAATATCCATGTGTGAAGAAGTATGTGAATCTTAAAATTCCGTACCTGGTGGCAGCCCCTTGAGCATCAATGACTTCAACTAAGCATTTCCTGTAACTGCTGTGTAGTCTCTCACATCGGTTTTGAGGCCCATTTCTCCCTACAGACCTACTTCAACTCTGCTTCAACTGCTTCAACATTTGAGGGTTCCTTTCATGGACAGCTTGCTTCAGGTCCTGCCACGACATTTTTATTGGGTTTAAGTCCTGACTTTGACTGGGCCATTCTAAAATGTAGAATTGCTTCTTCTGCAGCCATTCTTTTGTAGATCTGCGTGTATGTTTAGGATCATTGTCTTACTGCATGATCTATTTTTGCTTCAGCTTCAGCTCATGGACGGATAGCCTGACATTCTACTCTAGATTCTTCTAATATAATACAGAATTCATTGTATGTGATGGCAAGCTACACAGGTCCTGAGGCAGCAAAGCAACCCCAAACCATCACACTCCCACCGCTATGCTTGACGATTGGGATGATGTTCTTATCTTTGAACGAAGTATTGGGTTTTCGCCAAACATAACGTTTCTCATTGAGGCCACAATGTTCCACCTTTGACTCGTCTGTCCAAAGAACATTATTCCAGAAGTCTTGTGGATCATCTATGTGCTTTATGGCAATCTTCAGACGGGTAGCAATGTTCTTTTTAGAGAGCAGTGGTTTCCTCCTGGCTATACTTCCATGAATACCATTCTTGTTCAGTCTTTTTTTGATAGTTGAGTCATGAACACTCACATTAGCCAAGGCAAGAGTGGCCTGCAGTTCCTTGGATGTTACTATGGGGTTCTTTGTGAATTCCTGAATGATTTGGCGTTTTGTTCTTGGAGAGATTTTGGTGGGACGACTGTCTGGTCTTGAACTTGCTCCGTTTGTCTTACTGTGGATTGGTGGAGCCACAAATCCTTACATATAATTTTGTAACCCTTTCTAGACTGATGAGCATCAATAACTGTTTTTCTGAGATCCTCAGAGATTTCTTTTGATCATGGCTTGACATGTTTCCTCACACCTGTATGATGAAGGTCAAACTCACAAAGTTTATGATCTTCATATAAGGTGGGGCCTCCCAAACTCACACCTGAAGATCTGCCTAATTATTTAAACATCTGATTCTAATTATCCCCTTTAATTTATCTGATAAACCAGGGTTTCACTTACTTTTTCAAATACCCTGACTCTTAGTTATCATTGTTTTTCATAATACACAATTTTGTTTAAAAAGAGATGAAATTGGTTAATATAAACTCTATATGAAAATGCTGGTTTTGATTCAAGAAGGTTATCATAGAAAAACAATGGAATTTCCGTAATTATCATTGGGGTTTCACAAACTTTTTCTCGCCAGTGTGTATATACCAATAATTAAATATATACATATTTACACACACATATATATGGTAGTTCTTTTAGTTATTCTGGCAATGGAAGCATCAACCTTGGGTGTAGACACCCTAGTTACTACATCGTAGCACTGCAATTGATAAACTTGATCAAATCTTCTAGATACAGTGCTTTTCTTATCAGGCATTTCCCATTGCTTAAGTATTATCCTATTTACTGCCTTGTAGACTGGATAGTATCTTGGCTTCTTATGAAGTATATATATATATATATATATATATATATATATATATACACATATTTGTTAACATTATTTTTTAGTACCATATCATCAGTGCCTAAAACGTCTCCTGAGTCCAGGCATGAATAAAATAAAGTACTTCCTGCTAAGGCCTCAACTAAAACAAAACATTTAATTTGTGTAATTTGTGAGCAGTCTATGCCAAACAAGACACAAACAGTCCTCATGAGGAATCAACTGTTAAGTTTAATTAAATATAAGACTGGTTTAAGACCATAATGGATGGTAAAAAGACTCCCGATTCAGTTGTTCATAAAGATCCCAAGCCAGCTTTCATGTATGATCAAGTAGAAATATTTTCTTCAGATTCAGAAATTGTTTAGAGGGGCTGTCAGTATCCCCTTCTCAGGAGAAAGACGAAGTGAGTGATGGGCCCATTTCCTTTTCACCAGGCACATCGCGAAGCAAATTTAAGCAATATGTGCAGTTATGGAGCTTGAGGACTTCAAAGAAACAATGAAGAAACAAGAAAGAATGCTTTTTTAAGATCATAATAAGTCAACATACTATCCAGTCTATAAGGCAGTAAAAAGACTAATACATAAGCAATGGGAAATGCCTGATAAGAAAAGCACTTTATCTAGAAGATTTGATCAAGTTTATCCATTGCAGTATTACGATGTAGTAACTAGGGTGTCTACACCCACGGTTGATTCACCCATTGCCAGAATAACTAAACTACCATTGGGGGTTGTTTGTCATTCAAAGATAGTATAGAACGTAAGATAGAGAGCGCTCCAAAGAAGGCCTTAATTTAAACCGGTTCTGTCACAAAAAATAGCAGTTGCAGCAGCATGCATTGCTAGGGTCCTCAGATATTGCCAGGTTTGGAAAAGGATGTTATGATCAGTGTGCCTAAAGCAAGGATCCATAAAGACTTCCCGCTATTGAAGATTAATATTTGTGTGTGATATCAGCTTGATAATATCATTATATGTATCAAGAGCTTCAGTTAATACAGTGATAGCCAAAGGACCCCTATGACTAAAATCATAGCTAGTGGATTGTGTGAAATCCATTTTGATGGGATCTCTTTGTTTGGTCAAGGAGAAGAAAAGATTATAGAGAAAGCCTACAGCATGAAATAGGATACAGGCCACCTGAACAAGGAAATTCCCATTTCAGGCCCTTCATACAGGAGGTAGTTTTGACTACAGATGCCAGCAACAAAGGATGAGGGCACATCTGGCGCAGTACTGGAAACTGTTCTTCCCATATACTTGAACTAAAGGCTTTGTATCAGGTGATAAACTATTTCCAGCAGCACTTGATGAGCGTGGACTTAAGATGACAATCAGGTCCAAGTGCCGTTGTAGTGCATATGAACAAACAGGGAGGTACAAAGAGCCAAATAATAAAGTATCAAGCATTAACAACTCTCAAATGTGAACAGCATCTCAGCGATTCATATTCCGAAGTCATTTATCTGTCAGGAAGACTTCCTAAGTTGACAGATCCTTCCTAAGGTACAGTAGAATTGGGCATTATATCCACATTTTTACTAGTAGTTGGTATGCAAATGTAGTATCTCCAGATAGACCAAAATTGCGACGAAGAGAAATATGAAGTTGGATACATTTGGTTCACATTTTCCACATAGATGCTCACCTGGGATTTTCAAATGGCTTTCATCTCTTAATTGTATGAAATAACCATGATAGCAAACATTCCTTCTGGCCCAGGAAGATATGTTTCTCAGATTGTCTAAATCTGTCCATACAACCTATGCATCTGCCAAAGTCCAAAGCTAATTTCCAAGTGTCAGGCCCTGCATCCAGTTCTACAGAAGCTGAACTTGACAGCATGCTTGCTGAAAGGAAAGTTTTAACAAAACAGCTATTTATGCCAGAACATGGAAACGTTATGCCCTGTGGTGTGAAATGAGATGTGTGGAGCCACTTAATACGTCAGTTCTAGTAATTCAGAACATTTTACGACAAGGGTTTGACAAAGTGCTAGCAACTTGCTAATTTAAAGTGCAGATAGCTGCTATTGGAACAGTTACTGGTAAGCCACTGGCAAAACATACATTAGACATCTGCTTTTTCAAATTGATTACTAAGATTATCATGGTCAATTTTATCTTAGGACCTACCACTTACCAACATTCCTATGAGATTCCTCAAACTAAACATCCTCTTTTTATGTTATAAGATAGAAGCACTTTCCATGAAAGAGCCATATATGATCTTCATTTCAGAAAGAGCAATTCTCAGAACCCCTCCAGATTTCAGTCCAAACGTCAAAATGTTTTTTCCTCATGAGCCAAGAAGAATCCCTAACCATCTTTATGTCTGAAACAATCCAATGTGAAAGAAGAAAGGGTATGCAACTTGGATTTAGTATCTTAATAGGACAATCAGTTTTTGGAAGATGGAGAAACTCTTCATTTTATTTGGTGATTATAAAAGGTTTTGCGGCATCTATGTCAATTGGAAAGATGGAGCAAACAAGCAATAACAGAGGCATATCCGGCTCAAAGAAAGGCGCATTCAGCCAGAATGATAGCAACTTCTTTGGTGCAAAGTCCACGCTTCAGCAGCAGAGAACTGCAGAGCAGCTACTGTATGTGGACTTCTGTCAATACTTTAATAAACATTACAAACTGGATGCGTCAGCATTACCAGTTGCTTCCTTTGGTAAAAGATATTGCAGGCAATTGTAACCTCATTATTCCTTCTATTTTTGGAACTGCTGTTTTAATGTATATCCCACAGGAGAGCACTACTGTGGGATGTAGAAGAAAAAACATTACATTCTTACCACTATTTATTTTTTCTATAGTGCAATCACAGCAGTAATAAAGGTGTGGTTAGAACTGAAGAGGGTTTCGGTGGTTGTTTTTTGTCTCGCGTATCATTAGTAGATATAGGAAGCACACTGGGGTCTGAAGGGAGAGGAAGTCTCTTATATTGGTCACTTGAAGCTTGTTTCCTGTCTAGCCCAAGGAGGAGGGGGTGGGAGTTCTTCCCAGAGCTGTACATGCACTGCCACGATTGGACTCAAAGAAAAAGAAATAGCAGAAAGAATTGCCTCTGTGTGTACTGTATGCTCTACAACTGTTGTATTATCTAGCAATCAGAACTCAAAAACTTTTAATTATAATGTTAATATTATTTTACATTATACTGCATTGTAAATTAATGGTTCACTATACAGTCTCTTCCCAAAATTGTTGCAACTTGTCACTTCCTTTTATTCTAAATTCCTTGAATAACCTATGTACTCTTGCATTAAATACCTACTCTTTTAGTGAGTGACTTTACAGTAAGATAAGAAGAAGCTTGCTTAATTTAATCAGGTTTCACTGAAACTGTCAATTATTTTACTGTAGCTCAGTCCCAAGGGCATTACTCCCTCTTTATTTGCAAACCTTTTACCGCTTTTCATACTGATCATAATCCCCTTATTTGTCACTCTGTTTACATCTGTTACTTATTGCTTCTGATCATTTCTTTTAACTTAAATGTCTTCTCTCCTTTGTCTTTTGTCTAATCAGCTATTAGCAGAGTACAGTATACAGTAAAAGTAGTAGATATTGGACTTTGAATTATGAGTGGTAGCATTATACTTTCACATGCTCTGAACATTGAGAACATATGGTGCACATTTGGGTGTATAACCATTGCCCAGAAACACAAAAGGGTGCTAGTGTAGTACCCTTTTGTGAATGTCTGCCCATGTACTGTAGTTTATAAATGATCTGTTAAATTACACAACCATTACAATGAAATGTTCTGGAGTATTTGACATGCAAATGATTTTTCAGAAGGAGCATTTCTTTCAAATCAGAAGCATTTTAAACATTGTTTCTCCTTATTACTGGCTCTTTGGCTAATAACTATTGGTCAAGTGGGACTTTTTAGCGGTCATGTTCCTCATTTATTAACTCCCACCTTATGAAACTAAAATCGTACTGGTAATTGTATAGTACAGTGTGGTTTGTAATATGACTTACTACTATTTTAGACTTCAACATAAGTAAATAATAATAGGTTGAGAAGAGCACTGTTCAAAATATGTTGCTATATAAAGCAATGGAAATGTTACACATTTCTGAGATGTAAGGATACAGTTGTTAAGTAAGAGTTGCATAATTCTGCTTATCGATAAAAGTGAATCATTCAACCATCAAAGGTACAGCTCTTTTTTCATTGTATAATATTATAGTCAGTGTCATCCATTGTGACATGCCATCTCTGAGCCCAATACATCATGACAAAGAGCATCAAGACATTTGAAGGCTTAGAAGAAGGAAAAGCAAAAAAAAAAGGATTGACAGGCTTTAAATTTTTGCATGCATTGCTTCTATTGTTTCACCTTCCGAAAATGATATATTGTTGTATTGAGCAGATGAGTCACAGTAATGTTCTGAAAACATAAATCTGTAAAATATTTTAGAAATGCGCTATAAATGTTTAAAGCTGCAATCCCTCCTACACAAGTTATAAAACATGTTTTACAAAGCAGACGGTAGTCTTCTTTACAACATAAAGACATTTTGCATAGGATTCCAGACTTGCCACTGATTGAGCTATTTTAAGGTTTAGGAGTAATCAAACAAAATCTTAAATTGTGTATAGAGAATAAGTAAAGAACTCTTATTCACAAATGCACATAATACAACGACATACATGCTAATAATTACAAAAAATAAACAAATCAAAGGAAACACTTCTAAACTCATCACACAATCAACCTATTGAACCAATTAACATATAGCTTTAAAAGAAAGGTTGACCTGTTCATGGAGCATATATCCAGAAATATCAACTAGCAGGATGGACACTCATTTTCTGTGCTTTGAGCCTGAATACTAGCTATAGGCAGGGAGCAGGCAATGCAGTGTGCTGTGATTTTTTAGAAGTTTCCACTAATTTGCATTGTTGGAGACAAATTATGAGGTTTGATGGACAGTGGTCTGACACACATTTGGTAGCTTTTATGGTCTCATGTTGCTACATGGAATGCATTAGGCTGTTCTAAATTTCCTGATATGGTCCAAAGTGACTGAGTCTAGAAGAAATCCAATGGTTATGATTTGTAATTTAAAGAATTGTATACTGTAAGGTGGTCTTCTTTATAGGGGAAAGCAGTAAAGTAGGTAGACACAAATGAGGAGCCGATAACAGAGTTAGGACCTTATTCTATAAAATGAGAATGATCAATTGCAGTTATCAGCCTATCAGAGTGGGATCAGCGACATAGAGACAGGCAGAATTGTATGCTTTTGACGTTTTTTTTAATAACAAAGGTTCGAACTTACACAAAGAAATAGAAAGTTTGTCTGACAGTTTGCAGGACAAACTTTGACACATTCACTCATCACTAACAATTACTTAATTTATAATGCACTGTACTCAATCATGTGTCAGCAGGACTAATAACATTTGCTACATCTTTATACTGTATCTAACTAGGACATCTTACTGCAAATAGTACTAAAACAAAAACAAAATGTAGTCACTGCATTTTTATTCAAATGTATTCCACAAGGTCAACAGATATTTCCATTTATATTATGCCAAATAGGTTGTGTTTTAAACTACTCTCTCCAGAGAAAAAATGTATAGCAAAGATGAACCAAAGTTATATGACTGTGATCTGTAATAGTACAACAATATATATATTTGTCAGAAATTATTCTTGATAAAGACACATTTCAAGGTCCTTCTTGAAAAACAATCTTCAACTCTGCATTTATGTGAGCAATATATTTTATAATTATCCTGTGTATTATTAATATAGTAGAGATGTCAACATCCAAGGATCCGTATCAATGAGATATTCTGTATCAAAATGTATTTTCACTGGAAAACTACAGACTTCAATTAGTTAGCATCATCTGAAGTCTATGGGAAAAATGTTACTGACAATAAGTGATTCGAAAAGAAAGTGCAGTTAAATGCCTTTGCTAAGCTTTTTGGAGAACATAGAAACAGGGATTAAGGAATAGAGATAATGGTCATAAACAGAATTATTAATAGGGATATGAATGCATGTCTTACAGTTACCTTTTTACAAATCATTTTAGGTTAGTGGACCTTCATTTATTTATGTGTGGCCTGGATTCCCTGGTTTGGCATTTACCTCCACTGCAGCTTGGGAGAAAGGGGGTTGTTGCGAAGTCAGTTGACTAGGCCTGGCCAATGGAGTGTTAGGATTACCTGCTGAGGCAGTTGTTACAGTTGGTGCTCTGAGGGCTTGCTGACAGTTGGAGCAGGGACGCAGCTAGGGGAGGTTGTACAGGTGCAGGGGTCTGTGACCCTCTGCACTAGGCCAGAAATCCCCTAGGCCCCAGTTAGGCCCCAACTCACTTTAAGCTTGTGGCTGCTGTAGGGAAGGCCCTTCAGTTTGGGATCCTGTCCCTTTAGTGGTTAGCCATCTTAGGGCCACAGCTGTGTCATTGAAGCATTATTACCGCTGTCTGGGACCAGGCTGCAATAGAAGGACCGACCATCATCGCAGCTGTTACTCCAGTGGGAGACATCCCATCCAGCGGAGGATATCGTTGGATCAGCGGATCCTCTACTTCTACTATTGCTATTGCATGTATATGTTTATGATTATTGCTCACATAAAGGTTGTTATTATAATCTGTGGATAGTTATTAATAGTTCCTGCTCAGGGTTATCTCATCCAATTGGGAACCCGTGCAGGTGGAGGCGCTGCCACTCAGTATCTTTGTTACCCCAGGCTCCCAGTAGCGGAGGCTCCGATCCCTGTGAGCTGACAGGTAAAGCCAGCACCAGTAGACCCTTCACACTAGAGGGAAAGAGGGCTACATATGCAACCATTACACAAATAATATGAAACAGATAAGACCATGCTTTCTCTATTTGAGGAAAGATAGGGTACGTATCGTTTTAATTTATGATACAGCATGGTCTGTTAGTATCTTAACGTAGCATTGGCCTCATAATAACATAGCATTTTAGGCTCTTCGTTACTTTGATAGAGGGTTGCAGAAATTGTACATGAGAAACACTAATGCAAATTAAAGTAGCAATTGTGACCTTTTTTAACACTAGAACATGGTTTTCATGCTAAACAAAGTTTAACAAAAAGCGGTTTAATATTATGCCAAGGCGTACGGTATAATTGTTTCTGGTCCTGCTGGCACAAGGCATTCTTTTCAACAGGTAGACTCAGGAGTAATCTTCCATGACTTAGTGACTGATCCTTTAAAAATAAATTCTGTGCAATAAGCTATTTGTTGTAAATATCATTAATGGCAGATGTTTGATTTCCTTTTTTTAAGTCTCACAGAGTAGCAAAATAAAGATTTGCCTTGTAGTGAAGGCTTTGGTCTTTTGTAGATCCAAATTGTGTAACCTCAGGTTTGTCACTTGCCAATATCTTCAGATTAGATTTATGGCAGGCCTAATTGCGCTCATGTTATTTTATCATATTCAGTGCTACTTTGTCTGTTAGCATTGTATAATAATAATAACTAATACTATTATTACAATTATGTATTTAACATGTTGCCATTATTAACATGCTACAGTAACTCAATTGTTACTTTTGTAACATTGTGAGATTATGTTTATATGCACACGCTCCAATTCATACCGTATGTTTTGTTGTTTTCTTCAGTGCTCTAGTTTGACAAAAGTTTAATACTGTGATTAATGGCTTTTAAGTTGTACAACATTATCAACATTGTTATCTATGACAACTGTGGGGAACATCTACATATTTACTCATACAGTATACTTAGATACTCATACTCATACTTCTAGCTGAAAATAATGTAATTACTCTTGCTGACTCCTTTTCATGCATTGGCAAAACTGTCATTGTGAAACATGTTTTTTATTTTTTTTGCTAAAATCTGCCATTGTTCTTGATTTATGTTCTAAAGTCTCTCTGACTGTTTTGAATAAAAATGGGAAATTGATTAAAAATCTGGGAGCTGTAGAAAATCCCCCCCCAAATGTTTCTGGATTAAATACGGTATTATTTATGGATATATTACCTCTATGTATATTATGTAAACATGCTAGTGTTGCTTAAAATAAATCAGCATGATTTAAATAAAGCTACCACCAGTTTCCTGATTGTTAAACCAAGTTCCAAATGATACAAATGTGGTAAAGATTTGCAGGGTCCTAAAAATAAATGTCACATTCTAGTAAATACATTAAATAGAGATGTAGCAAGACTTACTATCCAAAGCACTGTGGACCAACAAGCAAAAGTCTGCAGTGCCGGGGACAGTGTCTGCTGCAATGGCGCTGTGGGGGGTTCAGGCTTCTGAATAAGACCCGTCTGAGTGTTTATCTTTCGGTGTCATGACCATGTGTAACAGCGGCACCGAGGACACTAAGCCTTGCTACATCTGTACTTGTTTTTATACTTTTTTCTGTTTTCTTTTTAATTTCCATTTCATCCTTATGACTGCGCTGTATTTTAGGGATATTAACAAAAATAAAAACATTTTTTAAGATCAGTAAAATTACTGAGTTTTTTATCAGTTAAAGTTCAGGGTGAATTGTGTAAGAGTCACTTTTTAAAGTATTCTGAAATATGATGTGTGCTCAACTGAGCATTTATTTTGTGTCTTGAATGAAGATATTACACACTATATCACATTTTAGGAACAAAGGAAACCTTGTTTTTTGTCAACAAAAAGCCTCTTGCATTGATTTTTTAGACATTTATGGCATTTAGTTTTATTTATGAATAATATTGAACCATTTAGTTGAATGGGCTTTAAGGTATATTCTGGTGCCAGAAGGTATCTTATGTCATAGATATAGGTAAATATGTGCCTTTGTCTGCCCTTAGTTGAATGTGGTTGTAAGTCATACTGCCTCTTAAAACCGACTTGGAATTCTTCTGGACTGTGTGATCTGCAATAATCTTATCTCAGAAAATGATTTTGCTTATCTAACAATATTGTGTTTTTGGTAAAAACAAACCAACAAAAAATACCCATTAGAATTTGATCATAAACTTCACAGGACAATCAATGGGGTTTATGTTAATACATTCAGGAGCAAAACTGGAGCAGAGATGCTTATTTTCATTTTGCATTTCATTAATGTCTTTTATTCCATTTTAGCCCCACGTGGGTCAGCTTGAGATGTGGTCAGTGTCCATAAGAGTCATTAGGAAGGAGCTGCATGATACACAGATTATACTGAGATGCATTAAATTATGTGCATCTGTGCATTTTTTTTCTCGCTTTAATCTGCACTAAAAATCCTTTAGTTCGGCCCCACATTGGACCTACAAGACAAAGGGGAGAAGCCCCCATGTTGTGCAGGACTTGGAAATTAAAAGGGCATCTGATTTGGAATTGATGTATGATAAGGGCATTCCCCATTTTGATTGTAGGGGTGACATTCCCCTCTGAGCTCCACAATCTCCCAAAAAAGCATATGCAGGGGAATGAAGGGAGGAGGAGAGGTTTGGGCGCCAAGCGGGGCCTTTTTGTGGCTCAGAGAAAGGTTGAATAACATTTGTCATGTCTGTATACTCTTAACACCACTCCAGCTACCACAACCTACTTTGAAGAGCTATACCATGCCATATATATAGATAAGGGGTTGATCTCTGTAATATATCAGCTGCTTCTTAATACGGAGTCAGACACCAAATTCCCTTATATGTTAAAATGGTAGGGGGATTTGGGGGAGACCATAGAGATGGAGGAGTGGAATGATTTCTATGAGGCAGCAGCATCCAGCTCCATATGGTAACAAAAGCAAATGCCTTTAAACTTCTGCTTCGGTGGTATCTTATCACAATCAGAATGCATGCCATTAATAACATTAACTCACCTCTCTGTGATTTGGGGGCTGTGGCCAGCAGGGCTCCCTCTCTCAAGTCTGTAGAACATGTGCTAAAATATGCTGGTGTGGAGAGGGGTATTCCCCCTGATTATTCACTGTTAGATGTGATCCCAGCTGCAGACCTAAGGTCAGTAGTATTAGGAAGACCTCCCCCAAACATGTCTAAAGCCTCACATATACTAGCAACAAGATGCTGCATTGCAGCATGCTGGAATAAACAAACAGTGCCAGACCTTAGTGCAATTATGCACAGTATATGGCACACATTTGCTATAGAAAAAATAACAGCGTTTGTGAGAGAAACCTCCCACAAATTATCCAGCATCTGGGATCCACAAAATAGGTGATGCTTGTAGTTAACCTTAGTCAGGCTTTATTTTGAAGGGTCAGTTGAGTGGTAAAGCGTGCTGGCAGATGGCTCTTCCCTCCCAGGGAGATAACATCCGCAAACCGCTGGGGAGTGTCCTAGCCCTCTCTCCCTCCCTTCCGCCCCCCACCCCACCCCACTTCTCCCTCTTTTCTTTTCTCTCCATCTCCCCTTTATTTCCATGTTGTCTTTTAATGTATGGCTTTTTCTTTTCCCCCCTTTTTTTTTGTTTCCGTTAACCTTGATAAATTGCTAAATAAACAGTTAAATTGTTTTTTAAATGCTTGCCTTTACTGAGTGATTTGTTAAGAAAGTCATAACATTTTTGTTACATGAGAAAACACCAAATTCTCACATATAATATCATGTTTTGCATAGCTTCACTTTTGACTGTAATGAGAGAAATAAGTCTAAATGTTTGTTTTATGCTTTTTAAACCCATGTCAACTTTCATAAATAAAAAATGGTAACAAATTAATGATAGCATTGTAATATAACTTGAAGGATTAACCAGTACTGGATATTTGAGGATTAATGTTGAAATTTACATGACTTTTTACATTGGATATGGACCTCAAGCATTTAAAAATGTATCCTAAAACTTTTTTCCTTTGACATCTCTGTAGCACTGATATCGGACCATGGGTCTTGTTCTATGTGCATTGTAATATACGTTGTACTGTGAAAAAAATCAGTGAAACTCAATATGAATAATAAAATAAGCATTCCACATGCATATTAGTATATGACTCATATTTACTATGCAGTTCTGCTCCATAAGGCACCTTCCAGCACAAGTAGACAAATCCACTTGAAATTGTAAATATGGTGTTTACTATTTATTTTCAGTAGAGAATATACATTTCAGGTGTCTGTGGTCTGGTTTGTTCCAGTGCAAAATGAGTGTAATTGCTTTTCTTATAGGAGATAATGCATTGAATTTCACAGTTTAACCTGGAAATCCTGTTGAGTTACACATCTGTAAGAAATCACATCCATAGCACTACCACTTTATTGAAAATTATTCTGAATGAATTTAGACCATTTTGTTTCAAGGTCAAGCCGATATATTTATACTCCGTGATTAGAATTAATTAGCAATACAGAAACCTGTAGGATTAATTGCCACCTAAATGCAATTAAATGATATCCTTGGTTTATTTCTTAGCATAGTTTTCTATTATATTCTGTAATTACATGAAAGCAGTTTAATAGAAGTTGTACAGAAAGGTTTTTCTGACCCTTAAACTATCTGGTTATAAATAAACATATGAAACAAAACTATGCTAATCTATAAAGGTAATAATTTTCAAGTTTAAACTATATGGTTTAACTTCATGTCTTCATGTTTAGACATTCGCTGGTGCTGATTACTAACTGACTTCTTTGCCTCCCTAAATATCTCAAATGCTCGTTTGCCAATCTCCTGTAGTGTTCAGGCTCATTTTTTGGATCAACCCCAGGATGTTCAGTATGAAAATGGTTTTGTCTCACATGAATTGCTCTTAGTAGAATGCTACCGATAACACACCAAGTGGAAGATATCAATAGAGAAACCATTGCGTATTGTTCATTATGAGCCTCAGATTAAATGGCAGCAAAACGCAGCTGATTTTGTCACATTTTATTTATTTTAAATATGTAAATAGAGGACACATAGGTGATGAAAGTTTAATAACGCTTGGATGGTTCATGTCTGCTGATCTTTTAAATAAATTGACAATTCTTTAAAGGTATTATTCCTGTCCAATGAGTCAATACATATTCTTTTTTTTAAATGTATATCTCGAAGGTAAATACTTAGGTTGCGTAGGAATGTAATATATGGTTATTGCAATACAATGCTGTATTTTCTTCAACGATGCCGCAGTTGTTAATTGAAATTGAAATCTGTGGTCAGGAATTCTCACTTTGAATTCCTTTTATTAATATATGATTCCTAAACTGTTCTGCAATGCTATTAGATATACTATGTTCAAAGCATTTAATATACTAATTCATGCACTCTAGTAAAATAAGTCTCTATCTCTCTCCCACCTCAAATATTTCAGAGTTTGGGACTTCTGTGCGAATCAAATATCAGGTTCAATTGAAGTGTGCAAATCGAATGTGGGTAATTTTCCTGTAAACTAAATTTGTAACAAAATAACAAAGTTTGACAAAAAGCTTTTGCAAGGTCATATGACCCCTAATGTGCAAAGTCCCACAACTAATTTAATGAAGCATTTTGGAAAAAAATATAAAAATATTTAGGTCAAAATGTTGCAGCTTTTTCCATTGAAACATTAATCTGAAATCTAGAAAAAAAATAGCCAACTAAAACTGAAGATTTTGCACATTTCTCATTTGGTATGCATAAAAAAAACCCCACTGAAAACAAGGCTATAAATATGTATATGAATATTCATAAATATGTTATACTTATAGCCTTGCAGCTCAATATGAGATCTGAAATTCAGACTTATAGTTGGTTGCATTTTACTTAACTTTTTGTCTTATGCGTGCAATTAAAAAATTGAATGTGTTTGTCAGTTTGCTAGGAAGCTTCTAATGACATTATGATGCTAATTGTTATAATGATGTTTATAAAGTAATAAAGTAAATGACACACAAAAAATAAACATTAAAATATGTCAACTGTATTAGCCTAAATTAAAAATAAGTAATCTTTTATATATTAGGTATGCTAAACAAGTTGGTTTTAAGGGGAATTCTCAGTGGCAATAGCAATATTATTTCACAAATAAAACAAGTGCTGGTTTTCCTTACAACATGTGCCTTATTTTTCATATACTATTTCATTTCTTTCTCCCAGTAATTTGTTTTGTCCATGAATTGTTCAGCAAGGCATGAAATAGGTAAGACAGAGTAGTAAAAGCAGCTACTGCCTGAGGTGATCTGATTGCTTGATATTATATCTGTAGAGAACTGTTCAAGTGAACTGACCTTGAAATTAACTGCTCATCAAAGACCTTGACCCAACCTTTTCTATAACAAACATTACTGATTTTATAAGCTAATACTTCTCTTATTTTATTATAATGCATTGGATCTTGATTTGTGTAATACATCTTATGTTTTTATACAGACCAGGCCTGTTGATTTGCATGGTTGTTTGTGAAATAAGCAACTTTATAAATGTAGAATTAGGTTTTATCTTAACCAAAAAGCAGTGAAAATAGCACCAAAACGTTATTGTGAACTACTGCACCAGCTTCACATTAAAACTCTTTTCAGGGAGATTTGGTATCAAAATGCAGGCTATTTCTAAAACGTTCATTCATATGCTCTACGGTGAGGCAATTATATTCAGGGCAAAAGATGGAAAATAGACATTCTCCATTCTCTATATAAGACCACAAATATGATTTAAACTAATACAATACTGAATGTGGAAACAGAGTGCCATTGCTGCAGTACTCAAAGCAAATAGCAGAGATTAGTCAGTGAACATATTCCCATTGGACAGTGGAAATGTGTTCCCCTTTTTGTATTGGCTAGTTGGTTTCTAAATTAAGTAGAAAAGGGTAAACAACATAAAATATATCAGAATGGAGAACTAGATTCAAGTATTTACAGTAAATGGTAATCATGAGAAATTGTCTGTCTTTGGCAAATATTACTTCCAAAGTTTAAAATAATTAAAAGCGCTACATGTCTAAAAAATGTATACATTTACTTCCTAGGTAGTAAACAGGGGTCTTCTGAGCAAAATCACATTCGTTTCAGCTCCAGGGACCCCTTGCTCACCAGATACTTGCCTCTAAAGCTGCTGCTGCTGGAATCTCTTATTTGATTAGAGGTCCCGCATCTCGTGGGCCAGTAGCAAGCCGTAAGGGATGACGTCATGGCTTCCTAATGGCCCACCAGATGCGGGACCTTTAAACAGACCTTTTCAGTGCCCAGTTGGGGCTGCTACCAGTAGCCACTTTAGACATAAGAATCTTGGGAAACGGGTGGTCTCCAGAGCTGAAATTTATGTGATCCAGCAGAGTCCCTGCTTCCCACCTAGTCAAAAACCCCAAGAGGTAACACCACTTTAATGACACTGTTCCTCTTTATTTGTATTCCATTCATCATTCTGACTGATGTGATTGTGCTGCACTCACTACTTTACTTCTCAATTATGAGGTTAAATATGGTCCCCAATTCCACAGTGTTCTTACAATAATTTGTGTCTCTGTGACTAATGGTACTGACTCTGAAAACAATGACATTGACTTTGAAGCATTGAAGCCTGGTTTTAAATCCGAGTTTCAGCTCCTTATGTCACTTTATCTCTCTGTGCCTTAGGCACCAAATATATATTGGAAGTACATCAGCACCGTGTCTGTAAAATTCATTGTACTGTAATCTAAATTATAATTGGGAATGGCTTTGAGTCCCATTGGGAGAAAAGCGCTACATGAAATTAAGTTATTATTTGTTGTAGAAGAAAGGCAGAACATTGATCAGCTAAAATATGAGGATTTGTGACTGCCTACAAAATGTTATTTTAGGGGCAAACTAGTGTACACTTAAGGAGGAAATAAACTTAGTTATAATAATTTTCTGAAAATGTAATGCCGATTTTATTCTCTCCAAAATAGCCATATAAAAGATATTTGCAAGATGCAATGGAAATTGTAAAAAGTCCAAAAACGTATAAGCGCTACTACTGTATTGGTGTGAAAAATAGTAACTAAAATGTAAAAATAATAAATAAAGTGATAAAGTGCTTAAAATGTGACTAAATTGTAAAAGGTCCTTCACTTTTTTAACTGGTCACTGCTCAAAAACACCATATGAACTGTTCATCCAATCCTTTCAAAATCTTCTTCCGGTAGAGTGGAGAATAGTCACGGTTCAGAGCATAAACAGCGAAAAATTCACAGAGCAAAATATACAGTATAATATGTATAACATTAATTGATAAAGCATTGAGATCCAAGTGTTTGCACTTGCTCATATGAAATTAATATAAGGCACTTCAAACGTATAGCATGAAATGGCTGTTCAATAGCAGTACCGTAATATGGTCCAGGATATGATAAGAATCAAGAGCACAACATGGTTTACTATGCCATGGTCTATTCAAAGCGTTATATGTTGAAAAAGAGTGTAACCTTTTCACTCACATGTCACAGAAAATAACGTGTATATATCCACATCAGAGGGGTGTAAGGTAAAACTTGCGCTGTGATGGTCCGATATCTTCAACAATGATCTGGGTAGACTCACTTTTGGCAAATGGCCCCATGTGACTTCCGGTATGTTACTTCCTGTGAATGGGCTCTTGTGATTTCCGGTACATCACTTACAGCCCCTATCACCCTTATGTATTTTTTTATGTTCTGAACTGTGACTATTTGACCCTCTAATGGCAATTGTTAGTATTTTTCCACAGGGCAGACTTTTTAACAATATATAATAACCTGAGGTGGAATTCATGTTATTCAACATTTCACCCAAACATCTTGTACTAAATTGGTCAGAAAAAAAGTTAGAAACGTTTTATAATAATTTTGTCTGATTGTTATTTTTAGTCTTTCTGCCCCACTTTTCAAAATCACTATTGGTTTAATATTACAACCTACTCCACATCTGTAGCAGTTTACACCTGCACTAAAGTGAATGAGGTTGACAATAATAAATTAACCTGGTTAATGTTAAAGGTACTGAAGTGGCAGGGACCAAGCTTCAGTAACAATTGTAACATTGAAGTACTATGTACTTTTCTAATCAGGTAATCTATGGTATACACACACAGCATTGTTAAATCCCAAACTCAGGATTTTAAAACTTTAACGTTAACCCTGCATTTAAAATTGCCCAGACCTATATAGCAGATCAGACACTGCTCTGATAATACAATCACATTTTCAATCCACCCATTTTACCATTGTCCCCTAGTAACGAATGCTGTTGAAAATCATGGATGTTAATTTTTCTACTGTAAATAGAAAGACGTTATCAATGCATTATGGCTTAGCATGTAGCTGTTTGTTAACCAGGGGAACACTTCAAAAGCAATAATGCATTAAAAATAAATGAACATAGAAGATATTTTAGAAATTCCAAAAAAAAAACTGTGCAAGTGGCAAATAGCATTGTAAACTATAATATTAGGATTGTGGTCATTGGGCTCTATGTTTGAACAGGAAACTAGTTACAGTATATTGTCAGATTTTCAGCATCTCAGACAATTGGGGGAGACCAGGCGCTTACCTTTAGTATCAGAGAGTGATGACACCAATAAATGTGGTTTCTCTCTTTTATTGCAGATATATTCTTGTGGTCCCTTCTGCTTCAACCCCTAAAAAAGGGATAATCCGAAGCCCTTGTTGAAACGTAGAAATAAACAGAGTAGGGGGAGCGAGGGATCAGTTGATACACACTATACAATATACGACGATAAAACATGCATACAGTAAACCCAGTGCGGTGGGGATGGGACAGGAACTATTAAATTATAATATACAGCAATATATTATAAATACTTACACGGCCGTGTGTAAGTACAATCCAAAGAAGGTGTCTTTGTGATAGATACTGACCCCTCCACAGGTGAGTGCAGGGGGATCACAGTAAGTATCTATATATTAATATAAATACTCACACGGCCCAGTGTGAGTAAAGGTGCAGGGCAGATGTCTTTAAGGTCGAGTCAGGCTGTCAAGGGTGGTTGCGGACCAATCACATCTGGTTTTGCCCATGCAGGGCTATGGCTGATCTGCCCTCCTCTCTTGCTTATAATCCAGCAGGGTAACTCTCCGATTCAGCGGTGTAGAGGGATAAGTGAGGCACAGTCTTAGTGATATGTATTAAAAGGTATTTATTCGGTATAAAAACAATGCTATCACACTCACATAAATAAAATAATATCCCCTGGCTCCTCCGTGTGGTCCAATCTGGCAGTAAACCGCTCCGGCCCCGCGTCCGGGGTGCAGAAAGCTGGAACTGGTCCGCCCGGCTGCAGATGCTGCTGAAAGGACTTTCTACGGAAGCCTCCGTAGGACAAAACAGGAACAGGTTTCGAGCAACGCGTTTTGCCGATTGGACGGCTTCCTCAGGCTCATACAATGACGTGTGGTGGGTCCCATGAGCTTTTATAGACCCACCTTACTAATTAATTAGTTATTGGGAAAGCTTGTGGGGCTTGCACAGTTCCCTGCAATAAGTGCCATTAGTTTAATGCTAATTCTTAATTCCATAGGTGGTTTTGTGCAACACTGTTAATGTGTCCATTAATATAAATTATAATTAACTTCGCTGATGCTCACTCCTATCGACTGCACCCTTGTGCTTTTCAATGCTTGGCTTTATTGATTTAACCCTTTAGGTTCTGTTTCATCAGTTAGTGTATCATAATAGTTCCAATCATTTTTTATAGAAACTGGTTCTCCTTCATTATCTATGCTCATTCAAACTTGTTAATAACATTTTGACATATAGTTTATACAATAAAGTTTAAAAACAATTTTTTATACAATTACCCTGAAAACCTCACACATTTTCTGTTTATTTGTGTTTATAAAAACGGTTTTGTTACAATGGTTAATATAGTATATTTCCCTTAAATCCATATCTAGCTAATACTAGAATTAATCCATGTATGTTCCTAAGTCTTAATGGGCTAAAAAATGTATCACATACACCATGATAAACATTACAGTATATAATATATTTTTAAAATGTCAATATACATATGATAGAAAAATATCCATAATACTGAAAAGAAAAGAACAGGGAATGGGGAAGGAATGTGAAAGAGGGGGAAGAGAGGGGAAGGGGTGGAGGGGGTGGGGAGGGGGAGGTGGAGGGAAAGGTAAATGGGAGAGAGGGGGAAAGGGGGGGATGATGGAGGTGGGAGGTGGGAAACAAGAGAAAACCTTAGTACTTGATAAAATGAATTCCATAAAATGAATTTAAAATTGCTTTCGTTCTAATAGATAAAGTCAAGCTAGATTTGCACTCCAATGTTGTGAGTGTCATCCGGATCTAAATAAACGCTGAAATATCCAAATCAACGTTTAGGCCTTTTGGTGCTAGAGTTTTAAGTTGATAGATCCAAACTTTTGAGTCTATCTCCACCTCTCCAATTCTCAGTTACTAGCTCTATTCCCCTGTAAAGCAGGCTCGATGGGTCTCCCCCATGAATCTGACTGAAGTGTACAGGTACACTGTGAGTTGTAAGGCCTCTTCTGATGTTGCCTATGTGCTCCAGTATGCAGACTCTGAGATTTCTTGAGGTCCGTCCCACATACTGGAGTCCACACGGGCATTCGAGCAAATACACCACGAATGTGGTCCTACAGTTGATAAAATGTTTAGTTTTAAAAACTTCCTTGTTGACGTTTGAGCTAAAACCTAGTGTCTCCTTACCCGCATGTTTGCAGGCCTTGCAATCAAAACATTTAAAAAAAACAATCGGTTTTGGTAACCAGCTTACTATCTGGGTCTTAGCTTCCTTTCTAAATGTGCTTGGAAATAACTTACTTTTAATATTATCCGCTTTTTTTAAAATGACTCTGGGTACCTCTGGTAGGTGATCTTTTAAAACCGCATCCTTACACAGAACATGCCAATGTTTCGTTAGGATTCTCTTAATCTTATGGGCCTCGTCATTGAACTTTGTAACAAAGGGTACTACATAATCTGTTTTCTCTTTCTTTTGTTTGGGCACCAGCAGTTCATCCTTACTTAGTTGTGTTGCTCTAGAGAAAGCATTTTCAATTATTTGTGTCCTATAATGTCTCTCTTCAAACTTAGTTTTCAGAATGCCAGCCTGCTCCTCAAATGTCTCTAAGTCCGAGCAATTGCGTCTAATACGTCGGAATTGCCCGTATGGTATATTGTCAAGCCATTTTTGGTGGTGGCAACTATTGTTTAGGAAAAATTGTTACACTGGCGACACATTTAATTGCACTGCGGCCAGATCCGCAAGCCGGGAGATTTCCCGGCTTGCTAGTGGCCGCCCCTCGGCGTGCCGCGCGTCATAGACGCGCGGTCACGCGTCTTCGGGAGCGTGCGCCCCCTGCACGCGCGTCCAGGGGCTCCCCGAGGGAGCCCTGGTGTCCCGCGATCGCGGGACAGCGGCAGGGGGTTCCGGGGGACCCGGCGGACCCGGCAGCGGGAGGGAGAGCGCCCCGATCGGAGGGCGCTCTTCCGCTGCTTCGGCGCGCGCCCGTCACACTCGGGCGCGCGCCAGGCTACTGCTGCGGCACAGAACGGGCAAATGCTCGAATAAACTGTGCCGCAGCAGTAGCATCAACCTCCTTGAAAAATGTCTTAGTCTTGATTGTGTTTTCTTCGATATATATCGTTAGATCAAGGAAGTTGATGCTATCAGTGCTTGTCTCTGATGTAAATGTAAGGTTGACATTATTGTTATTGATGTGATTTAGAAAGAGGTCGAGATCTTCATTGTTTCCCTCCCAGAGGATGAGCACATCATCGATATATCTCTTCCACAGGACCAGATTTGCTCCAAAAGGGTTGCCAGCCCAAACATTTTGTTCCTCCCAATGTGCCATAAAAATGTTGGCATAGCTTGGAGCAAATCTGGTCCCCATTGCGGTGCCACACTTTTGCAAGAAGATCGACCCATCAAACCAGAACAGGTTATGTGTTAAAATAAATTATATTCCTTCAATTAAAAAACGTTTCTGGTCTTGTGGGATCAAAGGGTCGTTCTCAAGGGCAGCAGCTACCGCTGTACATCCGCCTGTGTGTCTTATCGAACTCCTTCTCACCCAAGATTCCTATGTTCTTGGCCACGCATAGAATAGTTTTAAGTTCCTCTTTGTAAACCGTTTGTTGATCAATACCAGAATAGGGAGTTTAGATATCCTAGGGACCACTGGAGGGATAGACGAGAGTACTCACCCAGACGAGAACGTTCTCCAAGACGGGAACGTTCCCCCAGGAGGGACAGATCTCTTAGAAGATCAAGGGAAGAAAGATATAGAGAGAGATATGAAGATAGAAAGGAGAGAAGAGGGCAAAGAGAGAGGAGGGATGAGTATGCACGTAAAAGCCCCATCTGGGAAAGAACAGGTAGAAGCAAGGCAGGGGTGTCTTTTTTAGATCAGGCCCCCCAGACGCCAATAGAGATACAGAACAGGTTCTCATGCCTAGCCGATCCGGGGGTACCCGGGACATCAGAGGGGAAGGGAAAGAAAAGAGGCAGAGAGGGAAAAGGGGAGGAAGGAAACGTAGGGAAAAGACCAGCATACTAAGCAGTGTTTTCAATTTAAGTTCCAAAATGTTAGATGAGGCACAGACAAGAGTCTTAGCTAAAGGGTTGAACTTCGCACCTTCACGAGGCCCGAGTGGCTTCCACCTTTTCATAGATGCACAGAAATACCTACGTCAGTTAACTATTAAACGTTTTTTCTTAAATAAAAGTACAACTAGTCAGGCAGGAGGTCAATCAGTACCAGTAATAGATAGTAATATGGTTGACTCACCTGAACAGGATAATTTTGTGCACTCAAACTTGAGAAATAAATCAAGCTTCTATCCGAGTCACTGTAAAGGCCAATATCTAGAGGTCTTCAATAGACTAATTATGGATGACTTTGAACAACTAGCTAAAAAAGGGAGTAGTCGTAGAGGCAATTTGAATCGTGAGGAAAGAAAGGCACTAAAAACCCTGACAGATGACACTAGCATCACGATAAAACCCGCAGATAAGGGAGGGGGGGTTGTGGTAATGGACACTAGCTACTACTATTCAGAATCGCAACGCATTCTAAGTGATTCATCCACCTATGAGAAGCTAGTACAGGAGCCCTCAGCGGTTTACAAAGAGGAACTTACAACTATTCTATGCGAGGCCAAGAACATAGGAATCTTGGGTGAGAAGGAGTTCTCCTATTTGTCAAAAACCGATCCAATCAGACCGGTGTTCTACTTCTTGCCCAAGATTCACAAAAACCGCCAGCAACCTCCGGGGAGGCCCATTATCTCGGGCATAGGGTCCCTCACCCAGAACTTCTCGGAGTACGTAGACCTGTATCTGCAAAAATATGCCACCAATGCGAAATCGTACCTAAGGGATACGTTACAGATTCTCAATATTTTATCTACTATACAGTGGCGGGAGAATTACAGGTTGGTAACCTGTGACGTCACTTCGTTGTACACTTCGATAAGACACACAGGCGGATGTACAGCGGTAGCTGCTGCCCTTGAGAACGACCCTTTGATCCCACAAGACCAGAAACGTTTTTTAATTGAAGGAATATAATTTATTTTAACACATAACCTGTTCTGGTTTGATGGGTCGATCTTCTTGCAAAAGTGTGGCACCGCAATGGGGACCAGATTTGCTCCAAGCTATGCCAACATTTTTATGGCACATTGGGAGGAACAAAATGTTTGGGCTGGCAACCCTTTTGGAGCAAATCTGGTCCTGTGGAAGAGATATATCGATGATGTGCTCATCATCTGGGAGGGAAACAATGAAGATCTCGACCTCTTTCTAAATCACATCAATAACAATAATGTCAACCTTACATTTACATCAGAGACAAGCACTGATAGCATCAACTTCCTTGATCTAACGATATATATCGAAGAAAACACAATCAAGACTAAGACATTTTTCAAGGAGGTTGATGCTAACAATTTTCTCCTAAACAATAGTTGCCACCACCAAAAATGGCTTGACAATATACCATACGGGCAATTCCGACGTATTAGACGCAATTGCTCGGACTTGGAGACATTTGAGGAGCAGGCTGGCATTCTGAAAACTAAGTTTGAAGAGAGACATTATAGGACACAAATAATTGAAAATGCTTTCTCTAGAGCAGCACAACTAAGTAAGGATGAACTGCTGGTGCCCAAACAAAAGAAAAAGAAAACAGATTATGTAGTACCCTTTGTTACAAAGTTCAATGACGAGGCCCATAAGATTAAGAGAATCCTAACGAAACATTGGCATGTTCTGTGTAAGGATGCGGTTTTAAAAGATCACCTACCAGAGGTACCCAGAGTCATTTTAAAAAAAGCGGATAATATTAAAAGTAAGTTATTTCCAAGCACATTTAGAAAGGAAGCTAAGACCCAGATAGTAATCTGGTTACCAAAACCGATTGTTTTTTTTAAATGTTTTGATTGCAAGGCCTGCAAACATGCGGGTAAGGAGACACTAGGTTTTAGCACAAACGTCACCAAGGAAGTTTTTAAAACTAAACATTTTATCAACTGTAGGACCACATTCGTGGTGTATTTGCTCGAATGCCCGTGTGGACTCCAGTATGTGGGACGGACCTCAAGAAATCTCAGAGTCTGCATACTGGAGCACATAGGCAACATCAGAAGAGGCCTTACAACTCACAGTGTACCTGTACACTTCAGTCAGATACATGGGGGAGACCCATCGGGCCTGCTTTACAGGGGAATAGAGCTAGTAACTGAGAATTGGAGAGGTGGAGATAGACTCAAAAGTTTGGATCTATCAACTTAAAACTCTAGCACCGAAAGGCCTAAACGTTGATTTGGATATTTCAGCGGTTTTTTAGATCCGGATGACACTCACAACATTGGAGTGCAAATCTAGCTTGACTTTATCTATTAGAACGAAAGCAATTTTAAATTCATTTTATGGAATTCATTTTATCAAGTACTAAGGTTTTCTCTTGTTTCCCACCTCCCACCTCCATCATCCCCCCCTTTCCCCCTCTCTCCCATTTACCTTTCCCTCCACCACCCCCTCCCCACCCCCTCCACCCCTTCCCCTCTTTTCCCCCTCTTTCACATTCCTTCCCCATTCCCTGTTCTTTTCTTTTCAGTATTATGGATATTTTTCTATCATATGTATATTGACATTTTAAAAATATATTATATACTGTAATGTTTATCATGGTGTATGTGATACATTTTTTAGCCCATTAAGACTTAGGAACATACATGGATTAATTCTAGTATTAGCTAGATATGGATTTAAGGGAAATATACTATATTAACCATTGTAACAAAACCGTTTTTATAAACACAAATAAACAGAAAATGTGTGAGGTTTTTAGGGTAATTGTATAAAAAATTGTTTTTAAACTTTATTGTATAAACTATATGTCAAAATGTTATTAACAAGTTTGAATGAGCATAGATAATGAAGGAGAACCAGTTTCTATAAAAAATGATTGGAACTATTATGATACACTAACTGATGAAACAGAACCTAAAGGGTTAAATCAATAAAGCCAAGCATTGAAAAGCACAAGGGTGCAGTCGATAGGAGTGAGCATCAGCGAAGTTAATTATAATTTATATTAATGGACACATTAACAGTGTTGCACAAAACCACCTATGGAATTAAGAATTATCATTAAGCTAATGGCACTTATTGCAGGGAACTGTGCAAGCTCTACAAGCTTTCCCAATAACTAATTAATTAGTAAGGTGGGTCTATAAAAGCTCATGGGACCCACCACATGTCATTGTATGAGCCTGAGGAAGCCGTCCAATCGGCGAAACGCGTTGCTCGAAACCTGTTCCTGTTTTGTCCTACGGAGGCTTCCGTAGAAAGTCCTTTCAGCAGCATCTGCAGCCGGGCGGACCAGTTCCAGCTTTCTGCACCCCGGACGCGGGGCCGGAGCGGTTTACTGCCAGATTGGACCACACGGAGGAGCCAGGGGATATTATTTTATTTATGTGAGTGTGATAGCATTGTTTTTATACCGAATAAATACCTTTTAATACATATCACTAAGACTGTGCCTCACTTATCCCTCTACACCGCTGAATCGTAGAGTTACCCTGCTGGATTATAAGCAAGAGAGGAGGGCAGATCAGCCATAGCCCTGCATGGGCAAAACCAGATGTGATTGGTCCGCAACCACCCTGGACAGCCTGACTCGACCTTAAAGACATCTGCCCTGCACCTTTACTCACACAGGGCCGTGTGAGTATTTATATTAATATATAGATACTTACTGTGATCCCCCTGCACTCACCTGTGGAGGGGTCAGTATCTATCACAAAGACACCTTCTTTGGATTGTACTTACACACGGCCGTGTAAGTATTTATAATATATTGCTGTATATTATAATTTAATAGTTCCTGTCCCATCCCCACCGCACTGGGTTTACTGTATGCATGTTTTATCGTCGTATATTGTATAGTGTGTATCAACTGATCCCTCGCTCCCCCTACTCTGTTTATTTCAGCATCTCAGGAATAGTTTTGAAATAAATTATTTTTACAGTAATAAATCTAACACTGTACACATTATGCTTTTATGTGTATGAATATACAACAATTTTACCTAATGTAGTATCAGATAACATGCTTAAGGGACTATGATGTCCTGCCAGGAAAAGCAGTCCAACCGGGCTCCAGCAGATACCATACAGTATTATACACCGCCAAATCAGTAATTTCATACAATGAAGTTACATTTGCTGTATTCAGAAATCATATTTCCCAGTGTATAATCAAGAATATTTTTACAGATATACAAACCTTTGGGCAAATTTGGCAAATGTTGGACATTTGTGACTTGCGATAA
Organism: Ascaphus truei; assembly: GCF_040206685.1. NCBI lineage: Eukaryota > Metazoa > Chordata > Amphibia > Anura > Ascaphidae > Ascaphus > Ascaphus truei. Next base: position 361,174,017 of record NC_134483.1, on the reverse strand, counting down.
ATTTGCACACATACTGTATGAAGTGACATGAAGAATCACCAACTGTAAATATCTTGCAGCAAAGCAATGGGAAAAGTCAGCATGATGGTAGGTTGTATATTGAGATAGATATTAGCAGCAGAAAGAGAAAGGTAGTGATGACACTTTATAGATCATTGGTAAAACCTCATCTAGAAGTACTGTACTGTGTTCAGTTCTGGAGACCATATCCTAGAAGGACATAAATAAATTGAAGTTTGTGCAAAGAAGGGCTACTGAAATGGTGCATGGTCTTTATCATGAAACCTCTTCAGGACTAAAACTTAAGGCCCTTAATATATGTAGCTCAGAGAATAAAATGGAGAGTGGGGGATATGACTGAAACCTGTATAAGCTACAGGAGAGAAACCGGAGGGTCATGCTCTAAATCTGGAGGGTGGTAGGCTAAGGGGAAATCTGAGGAAGTATTTATTCCCAGAAAGTGTGGTGAATTTGTGGAATAAACTCCAAGCAGAGGTGGTAGGGACTAGAGATGGGCAATTATTTTTTCTCGTGAATTTGGATCCGCAACAGGTTGACCAGTTTATTTCGTCTACAGATTTCAGTGGATCAATGTCAAAAAGGGTGATTCTCATTTTGCAGATTATTTTTTATTATTATTAGCAATACGCTCCACAAATTCCACAATCTTTTCATTTGATTCTACAAATACGTCCACGGGTTTCATGCAAATGGAGATGTTGACAATTCACGCAGATTGAAACTACCCAAATCCATTGGTGAATTTTACACCACAAAACAGATTTTGTGGGTGACATCAGTGAAAATCCGGGTACCGGATTTGGGCGAATTCGCCCATCTCTAGTAGGGACTAATAATCTAAGGGAATTAAAAAATGCTTGAGATAAAAATAATGCTATCCTACTGTAAATACAAAAGAAAGCCTAGAATCAAATTAGGTTGGAGTTTTCACAGCCCATAGTAAAATGGGTAGACTAGGGCTAAAGTCCCACTGCAAATGCCTGCATGCCCGCCTTGCATCCTGGCGGTGCGTGCACGGCACTTAACCGCAATCTGCTGTCTGTTGGTACCTTTTTTCGTCACAGGGGGCATGGCCAAGACACGTGGAGTGGGCGCTGCCATGACGGCAGGCGCACGACCATGACGGGGGGCCGTGCCACTCTGCGTCCCCCATACAATACACAAAGCCTTCCGTAGCAAGGGAAATACCCCGCAGTGAAGGAATGAACTGCCTGACTCATTTGCACGCTTTGCTGGTGAGTACCTGGATTTACATAGCACGTGACCGGATAAGTACCTTGAATAGACTAATTTTAATAAACTGAATCAAAGAGAGATTCTTATGAAAGTTTGCCTGCTACAAAAGAAGTGTAACAAAGAGTGCAAAAACAATCATTTGTTTTATCCCATTGGATGCAATGAAGGTCCAATGAGGGTTCAAGTAATTGGCAACAGTAAAGCACAAGTTTTACAGATAGACATGTAACCACATCTAAACTTTTCATTGCTGGAGAAACAAATACATTGTATCTTGTTGTCAAAAGGCACAGATCCAAACTCTCTCCACCCATCAGTCTTTCTGATTGGTTCTCTGGTGCACCATGTGTCGCTTCGCTGCACAGAAACACAATCCTGTTGTATCCCCTGCTGGATGACGCGTCACAGTTTGCAGTGAGCCAGGAAGCGAGTAGTCACCGGGACAGCTAGGGAGGAGGTAAGGGGCGGGTGAGAGGCACGTACGCGGCCGCATGCACCGCTGGCTGCAGCGGGGACCTAGCGTAAGTGTGCCAAGTGGTACTTATCTGCCGTCAACTTCTGCGTTTCTATGTATGCACTTTGCTACTAGTAAATAAAAACTTTTTTGTCTATAACGTGTGTTCTGTGTACGTGTTTTTTATGAACATAAAACACCTTGGGTATGCTATGGCATACTATTGTGTGTGTGATACATTACGATAGAGATGATTCGGTCTCGGTTTCTTCATTTTATAGCCCCTGGATTTCTTCTTCAAAAATAAAACAAACAGAGGAACATCGGGGTAATTCGCGCTCCGCCATCTTAAATTATCCCATTTTTGAGGAAGGCTTCAATGTGAAATCCCAGTTGGGAGACATAGAGGTGGCTGCACCCCACATATGAGGCTATTTATGGTGGTATATAAGGGGTTCTACCCAGACACAGATGATGTGATTTATCATAACATAATGTATTTTTAGCACTTAATGCTGGGTGGCAGAACATGTTTGGGCATTGTCCAGGGTTCTATTGTGGGCCACTTTAGCTTCCTATAATGCCTTAGAGTATGTATAAATATATTAGTGCAGTGGTTCCCAACTCCAGTCCTCAAGGACCACTAACAGTGCAGGTTTTAAGGCTATCCTCTCATTAGCACAGGTGGCCCAATCATTGTGACTGAACCACCTGTGCTCAAGACGGGGTATCCTTAAAACTTGCACTGTGAATGGTCCTAGAGGACTGGGGTTGGGAACCACTGTATTAGTGTATAGAAGATGGTTGCACCTTTTGGGTGATTAGGCCTTATGGGCTGTTCTGTGCTAGGTAGAAAAAATCATGTAGTCTAATATTTCATATGAAATGATTACCAGCAACAGAGAACACACATAAAAGTAGTTCATTAAAGATATGACTTTATCAAAGCATGCATCACACCCAGACCCAATGTTTTGGTCCCCAGGGGACCTTTATCAATCTCACAATTTGAAATTGCATACTTATTTTTTTTTTGATAGGATACATTACAGATGTAGTAAGGCTTACTGTCCCCAGCACCGCAGATGAACAAGCAAATGTCTGCAGCACTGAGGGCAGTGTCTGCCGTGATCACACTGCGGGGGTTCTATGCTTGAGTGGGACCCACCACACTGTTAATATATCAGTGCCACGCGAGTGGCTGCAGCACCGAAGACGTTTTGCTACATCTGTGTATATATTTTTAAAATACATTAGAACTATTTACCATTTCTGCTTATATTTAGTTTATACATGAACAAAGATTTAAATACTGTATGATTGCTTAAAGCAACGACGTTTCTGGAATACACAACTGGTTTGTATTTACATGACAGCTATATATTGGAGACAATAAAGAGCTGCTCCAATATAATGATACTTTAAAAGACAACATGTGTTTTGGATGATGTTTAGTATCTACAATTATTCTTAACCGATTTGTACATCCTCATAGACCTTTGCAAACTGAAACTGTCCACGATAAGCCTGGGCATTTTGTAGTTTATGATAGCTGAGAAGATTTTATATTTGTTATGCCAGTCCATGTTTACAGTAGATATCTTCTGATTCTTCTTTGATTGTTTTCTGTTATTTGAGGAATTCATGTTTAAATATGTATTTCCTGTCACAGTTTGTGAGCTGTTCCTTTTGCCCTCTAGATTCCAAACTGGGCCCAAGTTGGTGAGATGTTGATAATTACTGTGAGTCATGATTTAGGACATGATGATCACATTTACACAATTTAATTTGTCATATCCTATCCCCACTAGCTATTTAAATCATAATGAATCAACGAGGCGAAATGGTGTCTGACATTTTCAGAAGTTTGGTAATGAAGCTAGATTTCAGTTAATACAACCTATTTAATTGGCAGTGACTTCAGGTTTACATGAATGTTACTAAAAATGAAGTGCATGGCATTAAACTCCTTTTCATACTTCCTGCATGAAAATACTACAATATAACATAACTATAATACAAAAGTAAACTGCTAATCTTCAACAAAACCTCTCTAAATCAAGTTTTAAGAAAATGTATTTATTGATTTTTGTTGACCTTTGTATGAACTAAAATGTCCGAAAGACTTCTGATATATACACAGCAAATTTTTAAAAATGCTACATAAAAACAATGGTGAATAATATTGGGATTCTTTAATCGAAAAATTTCTCCGGAGCCAGCATTTGATAAAAATGTCTAATTGCATATTGGACCAATGAGAGTACAAAGTTAAGAACATTGGCAACATCTGTTTTCAGACTTGAAAACGAAATGTATATACTGTAGTGCCGACGAGTATTCTAAAACAAATCTGGGGCAATCACCAACAAGACACAGGTACATGCTGGGTACATGCTGGGTACATGCTTCAACATTTCAGGGACATTTCTGCAGACAGACTAATAGCCCATCGGAGTAACACAGCAGGGGTCCCTGGCAGTCCCATTCAAACTGAGACATAAGAAAAGACACTGAATTGTGTGCTCGGTTTCTTCAAAAATATTTTCCTGATGCGCTTTATATTTTATTCAAACTGAATGGGACTGCCAGGGACCCCTGCTGTGTTAATCCGATGGGCCATTAGTCTCTGCAGAAATGTCTCTGAAATGTTGCAGCATGTACCCAGCATGTACCTGGGTCTTGTTGGTGATAGCCCCAGATTTTCCAAGACAAGTTTTAGAATACTCGTCGGTGCACCTGTATGAATGGTACATTTTTGTAACAATAAGAAAAATACATTTATATACTAATCAGTACACATTGTAATACAGTGCTCTATATTACTTTGTGGATACATAATGAACTGTAAGCAACCTAGGTGTTTCTTTTTTTTGCACGTTGCACTTTCTATACAGGAACAGTGTGTATCATAATGAAACCTATGGAAAAAAAACAGAATTTAGCAAAAAAGGAACACTACCTTAACATTTAACGAAATGTATATATGTGTGTGTTCTAGATTATGTAGCGAAGGAGCATCCTTTTTCTGATTTTGTGTAGAGAATTCGCTCAAAAATATTTAGCTTCATATTTTTTTTTTTCATAAAAAAGTATAGAAATGCATCCTATCCTGTTTTAACTCTGACCTCTCCCAGGCTAAACAAAACTACTTTTCTTCACAAATCAACACTAACAAGTATAACCCACACAACCGTATCTCTGTTTTTGAATCTCTACTCAGACACCGTCTGTTACCCGTTTTTCTTCTTCCATTTCACGACAGCTTTGCTGACTATGTCAAGACAAAGGTAGATTCCATTCATCAATGGATTCCCTCTGAAACCTGATCATATTAACACCTGATCTTCCTAACTCTACTACTGCTTTCCTTGATACTTTATCCTCTGTCAAAGAGGAGGAAGTGTTTCTGATCTTTTCCTCTCTGTCAACTCTTGCCCTCTTGACCCCATTTCCTTCCATCTCTTCAAACCTTTTGTCCCACTCTAATCACAATACATACACATATTTTCAGCTTGTCCCTCAGCTCTGGTACCTTTATCATCTTCAAGCATACAAGAGTTATATGTTTACTCAAAAAAAGCAAGCTTTACCCTACCAGTCTCTATATTGTCTTGTCTCCCTCATGCCTTCTGCCTCTAAATTCCTTGAACTCTTTGTATTCTCTTGCTAGCTCCATTCTGTTAACCTCTGATTCTCTCCTAGATCTTCTACAATCTGGCTTCCACACTGTTCACTCAACCGAAACGGCCCTTACCAAAATAACTAATGACCACCATGCTGCCAAAGACCGAGGTCATTATATTCTGCTTACAGTATATTAGTTGACCTCTCTGCAGCCTTTGATACTATGGACCACCCTCTTCTCCTTCACATTCTGCATACTCTTGGTATCAGTAACAGAGCTCTATCTTGATTTTCTCTTATCTCTCCCATCATACTTTCAGTGTCTCATCTTATACTACCTCCAATTCCTCTGTAAATCTCTCTGTGGGCATAACTCTGTCTTGGGTCATCTTCTCTGTTCAAATTACACACTCTCTGTAGGTGACCTTATCACATCTCTTGGCTTCAAATATCACCTCTATGCTGATTAAACAAATTTACCTTTCAGCCCCTGACCTTACATCTGTTGTATAGAACAAAGTCTCTGAATGTCTCTCTGTTATATTATCATGGATGGTTCTCCACTGACTCAAATGTAATATGTCAAAGTGAGCTGCTCCTCATTCTTCCTACCACGTCTGGTCCTACTGCCCCCTTCTCTACTATCCTACTGCCCCTTTCTCTACTACTGTTGGCAGAACTATCATACACACAGTATCATAAGCACGCTGTTATCCCATTTGACTCTTCCCACACAACCTAAAAAAACCTGTAGATTTTTTCTCCATAACATTGCAAAGATACACTCTTTTCGCTGTCACTCTACTGCTAAAACTCAAAAAGAGTCCCTCATTCTTTCATGTCTTGACTATTATAACATTCTACTATCTGGCCTTTCTGCCTCTCACCTATCTCCCCTAGGATCACTTTAATTTCTCTTAAGTCTGTCTCAGCATCTCTCCTGCCTTCCTATTAAATCCCATATTACTTTCAAAATGATCCTCCTCACTTTTTTTTTTTTTTTAAATGTTTTTATTAGGCAGTTAGTTAATACAACATTCTCGACAGATATCATAGCCTAACAATTTTCCAAAACATCTTTTTTTTTTTTTTTGGGGGGGGGGGGTAAAAGAGTGGCAACCGAAGTTGTCAGAGAAATAGGGGAGTGCCTTCTTAGAGGGGAGGCAGAGGGGGGGTGGTATGGGTGGTGAGGGGGTGTGAGGGAGGGGGGGGAGGTGGGGAATGGGGGGGAGGGGTTTTGTCGACCCACTTGGCTGTTGAAGTTTTGCTGATGAGAGTCATTTGAGTGTTCCCTTATGGAGGGGGGGGTGGGCCTCGGACCCACCTGGGTTGGTTGGTGCGCTCTGGTAAATTGGAACCAGGATTCCCAGATACCCTCAAAGGCCGGAGTTTTTTGTCTAATGTGGGCAGTGAGTCGCTCCATGGTCATCACTTCCCCAACTCTTTTCTTAATCGTGTTTAGCGCTGGAGTGGTTGTTTTCCTCCAGGAGGCCGCAATACAACATCTCGCCGCAGTGAGAATGAAGGATATTAATTTCCTGGTGGGTCGAACAATATTCGACATAGGTGCGGCCAACAGGAAGGTCAGTGGTTCAATAGGAACTTCTTTTATCAGACCTCTTTTATCAGAATTTGGACCTTGGCCCAGTATTTCACAATTTCTGGACAGGTCCACCAGATGTGGGCCATGTCCCCTCTATTACCACAGCCTCTCCAACATTGGTCTGATGCCAGAGGGTAGATCTGGTTTAATCGTGCTGGGGTAAGATACCAGCCAAACATGATCTTATAAATGTTTTCCTTGATTGTGGTGCAAAGGGAAGTTTCTGAGGCTGCCTGCCAGATTTCCTCCCAAGTCTCTCTTTCAATATTAACGTTTAGATTAGCTGACCATCTGAGCGTGTAATCGTGCTGTGTGGGGGACGTTGAGCGCATAAAGATGTTGTATATGTCCGAGATAAGTCCCTTCTGGTAAGACTTGTCCTCACACAGGAGCTCAAACGTAGTGAGAGTGGGGTATTCTGGATGAGGGCATGTAGCTCTGACAAAGTTTCTAATTTGTAGGTATTTAAAGGTGTCCAATTCTGTGATTTAAAATTTGTTCAACATACTGGACACCTAACAAGCTCCTATTAAACCCCCAAAATACCCACAACATATATATAAGCATATGAGTGTCAGAGGAGTGCTACTGAGCATGGCAATATGCATTAAAACCAGAGACATAACATAAAACACAGACAAAGCTCAGTTTTTAGCACATCTAGTGAGACTCATACACGGTACAGTGCCTAAATATATATGGATAAATATCTAATAAGTAAATGGTCTTTTAGTTTGACATTTTTGGCCAAAATTGTTGTAAGCCCCTGAGCCAACGCCAAGGCAGACCACATATCAGGGGTCCCTAACGCTAATATAAATTCTTAATAACCTGTTTAATAACAGGAAGAATGATTTATAGTAAATCTGTCAATATTAGCTGCAAAGTTCTGTCTGACTGAAGCTTTTATTAACCTGTACATTACCAGGAAAAGCACTCTGTATTAGAGATGTCACAGCCAAACTGCAAGCAGGCAAGTTCCCCTGAGTGGAAGATGCTATGGAGTGAGCCCATAACCATTTAAATGTGGGAGGGGGTGAGCTTAAATTAAGTAGGAGGTTGCCAACCTCCAATCAGCTATGACTAGCTGGACAAGAATTGTAAAACATACTGGACACCTAACAAGCTCCTATTAAACCCCCAAAATACCCACAACATATATATAAGCATATGAGTGTCAGAGGAGTGCTACTGAGCATGGCAATATGCATTAAAACCAGAGACATAACATAAAACACAGACAAAGCTCAGTTTTTAGCACATCTAGTGAGACTCATACACGGTACAGTGCCTAAATATATATGGATAAATATCTAATAAGTAAATGGTCTTTTAGTTTGACATTTTTGGCCAAAATTGTTGTAAGCCCCTGAGCCAACGCCAAGTATGTTTTACAATTCTTGTCCAGCTAGTCATAGCTGATTGGAGGTTGGCAACCTCCTACTTAATTTAAGCTCACCCCCTCCCACATTTAAATGGTTATGGGCTCACTCCATAGCATCTTCCACTCAAGGGAACTTGCCTGCTTGCAGTTTGGCTGTGACATCTCTAATACAGAGTGCTTTTCCTGGTAATGTACAGGTTAATAAAAGCTTCAGTCAGACAGAACTTTGCAGCTAATATTGACAGGTTTACTATAAATCATTCTTCCTGTTATTAAACAGGTTATTAAGAATTTATATTAGCGTTAGGGACCCCTGATATGTGGTTGCCTTGGCGTTGGCTCAGGGGCTTACAACAATTTTGGCCAAAAATGTCAAACTAAAAGACCATTTACTTATTAGATATTTATCCATATATATTTAGGCACTGTACCGTGTATGAGTCTCACTAGATGTGCTAAAAACTGAGCTTTGTCTGTGTTTTATGTTATGTCTCTGGTTTTAATAAAAATTTAAAATTTGTTCCTCAGTTCTTGGTAGCTCAGGAGCTTCCCTAGGCTCAGTACGTCGGCAATCGCCTCTATACCCCGTGTGTGGAAGTAGGCGAACAGTTTAGATCCGCATCCTGGGGGGAATTTGGGGTTATTAACGAGGGGGGTGAGTTGTGAGCTTGTGGAGGATAGGTTAAATTTATGTTTGCATCTGGACCAGGTGTCCCACGTGAAACGTGAGGCCTGTAGTTTCAGGTTGTGTAAATGGCCATCACCTCTGTTCAGGCTCCAGAGGCAGGCTTGCAGAGAAGGCAATTTGGCACATCGAGTTTCCATTCCCATCCAGCAACATCAGGTCGGGTCTGAGTTCCACATTACTACCTGCCTGAGCTGAGCGGCTAGATAGTATTTATATAGATCAGGTACCCCCAACCCTCCTCTGGATCTAGTGGTCATCAGGACTGATCTGACGACTCTGGGTCTCTTGCCCTGCCAAATGAAGTGGAGTAGTCTATTCTGTATAAATTTTAGATCGGCGGCCGGGACCTGGATTGGAAGGGTCTGGAATAGGTAAAGCATTCTTGGGAGTATATTCATTTTGGTAGAGATCATCCTCCCGATCCATGAGATCTGATAACCTTCCCACCGATCTAGATCTTTTTTGATCTGGTCCCATAGTTTCGGGTAATTATCCCTATATAGGTCCCGATAGTGTCTGGATACATTAATTCCCAGATATTTAATGCATGAGGGACACCATCGGTAGCTAAAATTTAGTTTAAGAAGTTTGACTACGGGGTCGGGGAGACTAAGATTTAGGGCCTCTGATTTGTCGCTGTTTATTTTATACCCTGAAACCTTTCCAAACTCCGTCAGTTCCATCTGGAGGTTGGGGAGGGAAGTTAGGGGTTTGGTCAAGGTCAGGATAATGTCGTCAGCGAATAGGGAAATTTTGTATTGATCAGTGGCAATGGGGATACCTTGGATGTTCGGGTTTTGTCTTATTTTAGACGCCAGAGGTTCAATCGTGAGAGCGAAAAGGAGAGGGGAGAGGGGGCAACCCTGTCGGGTGCCATTTCTATTGTGGATTTGTGCCGGTCCTCCGCCAGATAGTTTAACTGAGGCGGATGGATTTTGGTAGAGCGCTTGGACACCCATAAGGAAGGAGTCCCTGAATCCGAATTTTTTTAATGTTTGATTTAGGAATAGCCAGTCAATTCTGTCAAAAGCCTTCTCTGCATCCAAACTTAATAGCATAGCTTGTGAGTCTGTGAGATGGGCATGGTCGACTAAGTTAATGATTTTACGGGTATTGTCTGAGGCCTGGCGGCCCAGGACAAACCCGACCTGGTCCATGTGTACTAGTCTCGGGAGGATGGATTAAGTCTGTTCGCCAGTATTTTACTGTATAGTTTTAGATCGTTGTTCAACAGTGAGATTGGTCTATAGCTACCACATTGTGTGGGGTCCTTCCCTTCTTTGAGAATTATAGCCAGATTGGGGGACGACATCGAGGATGGGATAGGACTTCCTTCCAGAAATGAGTTGAACAATTGTAGTAGGTGGGTGGACAGGATGGGGAGGAACTTCTTGTAATAGGCATTCGTGAAACCATCAGGGCCCGTGCTTTAGAGATTTTGGAGGCCTTAACGGCCCTTTCTAATTCTTCCGCCGTTATTGTGGCGTTCAGGAGAAGGTTTTCCTCCTCTGTTAGTGAGGGGAGGTCGCATTCAGCTAGATAGTCAATGGCAGCCGATAGTTCCTTCGGGTCTGGGCTAGCAGAGTGAGCCCTTAGGTTGTATAATTTAGAATAAAATTTAGTAAATTCCTCTGCAATTTTTTTTTCGTTATATAGAAGCTCACCAGCACTATTCCGGATCGCCGTTATTTGAGATCTTTTTTGTATGCCTCTCAGCTTGCTAGCAAGAAGTCTGTCGGCCTTGTTCCCTTTATCATAATACCTCTGACCCGTCCATTTAAGAGCTTTCTCAACATTGTCCATTTAAATTATTCTTAAGTCGCTTCTGGCGGAAGTCAACTGTTTATAAATTTTCCGGGAGGGGTTATTTTTGTGTTGTTGTTCTAGGCTGATTATTTTGTCTGTTAGCTCTTTGGTTTGTTTGAGTTTAGTTTTTTTCCGATGGGAGGCAATCGAGATGAAATGTCCTCTGATTGTCGCCTTATGGGCTTCCCACAGGTTTGCTGGAGAGGCGACAGTGCCTATATTTATCCGGAAATATTCCTTAAGGGATTTTTTGAGCTCCCGTACTGTCTCCAAGTGATTCAGTAAGGAGTCGTTAAGTCTCCAGCAATATGAGGTTGTTTTCACGAATGGAATGGACAGGGTCATGGTGATAGGAGCGTGATCTGACCACGTAATTGGGCCAATATCGGTGTCTAAGGCGGCTTCTAGGATGTTCTTGGTAGCAAGGAAATAGTCTATACGGGAATATGTCTGGTGAGGGGCCGAGTAAAAGGTATAATCCCTTTGCCCCTGATGCTGTGTTCTCCATATGTCCAAAAGTGAGAAGTCCCCCATAATGTCCTTAAATTTTTTCCCCAGTCTTTGTGACTGGGTGGAGTGTTGTCGCCCTGGGAGGCTCGATTTATCTTCTTTGGGGTTGAGAGCCATGTTTAGATCGCCTGCAATTAGTAGCGAAGATAAGTATTGGGGGTCAATTTCATCCAGAACTGTTTTTAAGAAATCTGTCTGGTTCTCGTTTGGGGCATATAGGTTAATAAGGGCGATTGCCGAGCCTGAGAGCGAACCGTAGACCACAATAAATCTTCCCTCTGGATCTGCCTGGATTTTAGTTAGATTAAATGGGGTACCCTGACGAATCAGAATGGCAACCCCTCTGCGTTTACTACTGTATGAAGAGAAGTAGCTCAACGGACACGCATGCTGGAATGTTTTGGGCGGTTCCTGAGACGTGAAGTGTGTCTCCTGGAGGAAAACAACATCGCCCCCCAACCTCTTAATTTCCTGTAGGGCCAGGCGTCTTTTTTTGTTAGTGTGGAGGCCCTTGACGTTTAGGGAAACAAACCTTAGATCTTTTTGGTGGGACATTCTAGTTGGTATTAGCGTTTGCTGTGCGTAAACTCTGAGTTGCAGTGATAGCTGAACAGCCAAATGGGGCGGGGGGTAGGGTGGGAGGGGATCCGCTGGGATAGGGTCAGCGGGGGTAAGAAGGAAGGAAGGTAGACCCTATTGGGGTCTGGAAAGTTTGAAACCGGTCTGACTTACAGGCCGGTTAGGGTGGTATAAGACCCTAGGGGGCGGGTCCGACGACAGTCTCCAGTGAAGGTGGGCCGAGGAGAGACCCTTAGCTATTGGGAGTTACCGCCGACTCATCTGACTCATGTGTGTCCCAGGTGGTTGGACTATTTTCCTGCGTGTGCTTTGTGGAGGATTGGAGGAGGGGGGGGGAGGGGGTAAGCGCTGGGTGGCCTCATACTGAGGGTGGGCGGTAGGGGAGGGGAGTGAATGGGTGGGGGGGGGAGGGTTCAGGGGTAGGCGGGAAAAGGGTCAGTTCATGGGTAGAATCCGCATAGTGTGCATCCAACCTCTACGCTGCATATCAGGTGAATATTATGTGTACGTTACCAGATTGGTTAGGTGTGTACAGGGTGGGAATGAACCTGTGATCTCTTGGGCACTCCTGGGGCGGTGAGGTTCGGGCGTGTCTCCTCCGGGGAGTGTTCCTTTGGGGGAGAAAAGAAGGGGGGCGGAGGGGGGGAGGGATGGATGAAGGATGGGAGGAGGGGGGGGGTGAAGGGGAGTGGGACGTGGGGGGAGAGGGGGTTGGGGGGGAAGGTCAGGGATGAGAAGAGAAAAAAAAAGGAGGGGGGGAGGACAGTTCGGGCATTTATCCTGCTTATTTTCCATCATAGACATTATACCTCTTAGTAGGCGAACAGTATATTTACAGATCTAGACAGTTTGGTTATATACAGTATTGAGCTAAAGCAGCTTGCTCTTGGGCTTCCTTGGAATGGTGAGAATCAAGTGTTTCTCGACAGGGAGGTGAGCCTTGGGTGGGGAAGGAGAGGGGGGGGGGAAGTTAATTATGGGGATAGGGAGGTGGGCTGGGGAGAGGAAGGGAGGGGAGTGGGCTGGGAAGAGGGAGGGGGGGGCTGGGGGGGGTGGTGTGCCTGGGGGGGGGGGTGGGGAGGCAGAGGAGGGGAGTGGAAGGGGGAGGGGGTTGGGGGGAGTAGGTATGGGGGGGCAAGGGGGTGTGGGGTAGGGGGTGGGGAAGGTGTAGAAGCTTTTCACATAGATATTCTGCAACAGAAACATTTCATGCAATAAACCGTATATCAAACAAACATAGCGTGTGCAGTGTTAGTCTAGTTAGACATTTACATAATCCCGTACATTTCGGAGAGGAAACTATTATCTCTTTGACTCCTGTTGAGCAGGGAAGGTCCAGGGTGGTTGAGCAAAGGGGTGCTCCACGCCTGTGTAGGTGGGGAAGCTTTCGTAGAGGGGGGGGGAGGGGGTGGGTATGCGCCGGGAGGGAAGGGGGGGGAGGGGAAGAGGGGAGGTAGTGAGGGAGGGGGTATGGGAGGAGAAGGGGGGGAGGGGATGTAAGGGGGGAGGAGGAAAAGGGGGGAGGAAGGGGGGGAGGTAAGGGGGATGGGGGGGAAGGAGGTGAGGAAGGGGGGGGGCTGGGGGGGGAGGGGGGCGGGGCTGGGGGGAAGGGGGGAGGGGCTAGGGGGGGGCTGGGGGGGAGGGGGGCGGGGGGGAGGGAGGGGAGGGGGCTGGGGAAAAAAAAAGGGGGGGGCTATGGGGGAGGGGGGCGGGGGGGGGCTATGGGAAAGGGGGGCGGGGGGGAGGGGGGGGGGCTGGGGGGGAGGGGAGGGGGGGGAGGGGGGAGGGCTAGGAGGAAGGAGTGGTGGGTATGGGGGGGTAGGGGGGGGGAGTGGAGGTGGAGAGGGGAGGGGCTGGGGGAAAGGGGGGGGAGGGGGGGCGGCTGTGAGGAACGAGTGGTGGGTACGGGGGGGTAGGGTAGGGGATGGGGAAGGAGGGGATGGGGTGGGTGGGGGGGTTGAAGGGACTTTTTGTGTTCATATTCTGCACTAGGTACATTTCATGCGCTATACCGCATATCCGGCAAACCAGGCGAATTCGAAGTTAGCCTAATTAGACATATATATGTTCCTATACATTTTTGGGGGAGAGAGAGTTATCCCCACTTGAAGTTCTGCAGAGCAGGTGAGTTCCAGGGTAGTTTACCACAGGGGTGCTCCCCATCTGTGTAGGTAAGGCAGCTGTAGGGGGCGGTATGTACCTGCAGGAAGGGAGGGAGGGGGGGGGGTAGTGATAGGGGGGGTAGGGGGAGAGGGGAGGGCAGGGGGGGGGAGGAAAAAGGAGGGGAGGGGAGGGCGGGGGGGGGGAGGAGGAGAGGGGGAGGGAGGGGGGGTGAGGAAAGGGGGGCGGGGAGGGGAGGGGGGAGGGGGGGAGGTAGGGGCCACATCCAGGTTAATGTGCTGTGGGGGTGAGTCTCTCAAAGGTGGGTGCATTGAGGTGCTTCAGCTGTACCAACCCGGTCTTCTAATGATCATCTGCTGGATATCTGCTCAGGTTTGTGCAGTCCGGGTTCTTGCCTTGGGGGGGGGGGGGGTAGGGGGAGGGCAGTCACGGGCAGGGGGAGGCGGGTTGACAGGACTCCCTGCGAGAGCGGGGGGAGAGAGAGCTGGGGGATCCGGAATCGGGAACCAGGAGTCAGGCGTGGGCGGGGAAGGAAAGGGGTGACCGGAATGTAGGCATTGGTTGGAGTCTGCTGATCCTCGCGGGCAACCGTAGACCCGCTCCAGTGAATCCCTCGTCGCGGGCGGGAACCTGTCGCACCCTCCGATGACGTCAGCTGGTGCTCGTCTGGGGCAGCGGGGAGCGTCTTGTTGGTTTGAGTCCTCCCCCGACGCCATCTTGAGGAGACAGCCAGGCAGCCGCAGGGCGAGGAAGATCCACGTGGGGAGGAATGGGCTCACCCGTCGCCATCTTAAGGGATCCGTGGAGTTTGAGGCACTTTTCAGCTGGTCGGGAGCTCTGGACCTCTGTAAGGTAGCAGAATCGGCTTTTCGGGGTCCCGCAATCTCTGCGATATTCTTGAGGTGGTTGGGGATTGGCACCGGACCTGCGCCCGGACACCGTCCTCAGCAATCTCTGGACAGAGGGGTGGCCACGTGTGGAGGTATGGATGCTCCTGTCGCCATTTTGGGGGGCCAAATTTTCCCTTTAGGTGCTGTTTTCATTTGTTCTTTTATTGTGTGGTTGGGGGTTCCGCAGGTGTAGGTTGTGTTTTGTGCTGGGTAAATCCTTATCTTTCCCGGGACTGTCTTTGTCCCGCGATCCTCTCCGATGTTCGAACAGGGACGTCCCCTCTTTCACGTGGCTGACCCTCCGGTAGGTGTTCCGTCTGGAAGGGCTCTAGCGGGAGTCCCAGGGCTTTGGCAACGTGCTCCATATCCTCGGGGTGGCGCAGCATGAGGAATTTGCCCTTATAGGAGACCACCAGTTTGAAGGGGAACCCCCATTTGTAGGTTATTCCTTTCTCACGTAGGAGCAGAGTCAGAGGGCGAAGGGCTTTGCGGCGGTCCACGGTCCGCTTGGACAGGTCAGTGTAGACCTGCAGTTGCTCGCCTCGGAACGCGATCGTGTTCTTCCCTCTACTAGCCGTAAGCAGCTTTTCTTTAGCTGAGTAGCTGTGTAGGCGCACGATCGCGTCCCGTCGGCGGTTGGGGTCCTCAGAGCGGGGACCCAGGGCCCTATGCGCCCTATCCATCTCCAGATCCCGCGGTTCAAGCTCAGGGCATAGGAGGAGGAAAAAATCAGACAGGTAGTCCCGCAGGTGTGAGGGTAATACTGCCTCAGGGATGCCGCGGATGCGCAAGTTCTGGCGGCGATCCCTATTCTCCTGGTCTTCCTGTCCGTCTTTTAAGGCATTTATCTCGTGGCCCAGGCGTATTATTTCATCGTCTGCTTCGGATTGGTGGTGTAAGGCCTCATCTAGCCTAGTCTCCAGTGTGGTAGCTCGCTCCTGCAGACCATGGATGTCCTGTCTGATTTCTGCCACAGCCTCTTTTATGTTTGCTTGTAGGGAACGCTGGAGCTTGGTGAGTAGCCCCTCCAGATAGTCCTTAGTTATGCCTCCGTCCATGGGTAGGGTGGTCTCAAGGGGGCTTGATGGGTCCTGGGGGCCTTGTTTGCCTCGCTGGCCTGGGGTCTGGGGGCCATCTTGCTTCTTACTTCCCGCCTCAGCGGGCCGCTTTGCGGGCGTAAAGAAGTTACCCACTCCCTGGGTTGAGGGGTTTTTCCCCTTAGATGTCATCTTGACAGGTTTAGGG
Source organism: Ascaphus truei (assembly GCF_040206685.1). NCBI lineage: Eukaryota > Metazoa > Chordata > Amphibia > Anura > Ascaphidae > Ascaphus > Ascaphus truei. The sequence goes on along the minus strand of NC_134483.1, from coordinate 361,157,853 downwards.
ACATATTTGTGAGATTTGGGAAGTTTTTTAGTGGGCTAAAACTCCTGCAAATTAGAGTTTAGTCGGAAGGGTCTCTGGAGCTCTTCCTTCAGCCGACCATCCTGTGTGACGTCATAGACACGCCCGATCCTCCTCACTTTTAAGGCTATACATTCCTCTGCCCCTCATTATATCTCAGCCCTGATTTCTCACTATACACCTGCTCGACTCTTGCGTTCTGCTCAAGGATGTCTTCTGTCTACCATGTCTTTATCTAAAGCCCTCTCCTACAGTACCTAAAACCTCTATCAGTCACTGCCCCACACCCCTGGAATGCCCTTCCCTTAATATCTTCCTAGCACCATCCCTATACACTTTTATGGCCCAATACAAGTTGAGAAAATTTCAATAAGATTCCACTAAGTTAATAGAAGCATTCAACATAATTTTAGTAAATAAATAAAAAAATAATTTTAATGTGAACCATTTGAAATACAAATGAAGGAGATGTAGATGATATTAATATATACATCATTCATGAGTTTGTAACATTTAAAAATAACTTTTAATAAGAATCAATGTAAAATAAATAGAATAAGATTTAACTATTATTAAAATCCAAAGTCTCAGGCTGAAAACTATATACAAATATCCCATGTTAACAATCTGTAGAAATGCAATTGGGTCCTCACTCACACTTCTTTACTTCCCTCATAAGGTTACCTGAACATCTCACGGGCTGGCACTCCAGGGCTGTTAAGGAGAAAAAAATCAGGTTTTTGTTCGTTTTCTAGGGCTCACTTCATTCACTGGTCTCTTTTAGTAGTGAAAATGATCAGATAGGCAGTGGAGGTAAAGACAGTGGTTCTGATCCTGGGACTTCTGTCTTAAGAGTCTGACAAAACTGCAAGATTGCCCAAGAACCACCACTATTTTGCTTCCGACGGGGCCCCAGTATAGGAGATATGATCACTAGCGCAGACCCTATAGATAAGTATGGTACATCCAAGACATGGTTAGTCAAGAAACCAGGGTCATACCATTGTCATGGCTGTACAAATTGTCAATTTATGCAACAAGGACACATGTACAATCACCCACATCATGGTACCCTTATCAAGATCCGAAAGGTCCTAAATTGAGAATCAAAATTTGTTGTGTACTTTATCAGGTGCCCTTGTGGTCTCTTCTATATCGGGAAGACTGTCAGAATGCTTAAAGAACGGATTGCCATGCACCGCACTACAATTAGGAAGGCATTGCTGAATACTGCAGGTGATTTGGATCTCAAGTGTCTACCTGTCGCTAGGCACTTTAAAGAACAGAGACATTCCCTTGCCACATTGAGCTGCATTCACATTTTGCAAGTCACTGCTCTGATACGTGGTAGAGACAGGGGCAAGCTTCTGCTGCAACATTATTTTTGAACTGAGAACTTTGGCTCCCAGCAGGCTTAACGAACATCTGAAGCTGGGTTGTTTTTTTGTAGTGTTTCCTATGTTCTTTGTATCAACAAGTTGTTTTTGTATTTACTTTTATTAATATTTGTATTTTTGTACATGGCTCCCCCTTCCTGTGCACACTTCACTTCCCCTATTTCTATTCACCTTATATATTTCATCAGTTGTTTTTTATTTTTATTCTTTTTGGTGCCACCCTTTGTACTATACCCATGGTTTAACGGATAGGCTTAATATAGCTATGAGTGTAGTAGTGAACATTGCGCATGCGTCATAGTAGCATAGAGTATTGTGATTGCCTTGGTTGGTGTTCATGGTTAGATACATGACCCTCCCCCTGTCGTTTCCTTGACTGCGCTAAGATGCCAACTTTGTGCGCATGCGCGATGGGCTACACATCCGCATCATAGGGCCTGGTGTCTTGTTAAAGTGTCCTGGCTGCGCTCTATCTATAAGTGAGTACTCGCGTGTGGGCGGGCCTAGCATCTATTGGTGTTGTATACTTATGTCCCTCCCCCTGCTGTTCCTATGGTACCGCAGGGACGCTCGTCTTATGTGCATGCGCGGCGGGCAATGCACGTCATAGTAAAGAGGCTAGTATGCAACATCTAGTACTTGCAGTTGTGCTTCCTTCTCCCGTTTTTTCTATGGTACCGTGGAGATGCTACATGTGTGCGCATGTGCAGTGGATGATCCATGTCATATTATGGTGCCCGTGGCTTGTGTGTGATGTCATAGCTGAGCTGTCCTGGTTCCTCTCCCCTCTCCCCAAGAGCCTGGAGGCAGGAAGGCTGCTGGAAGCAGAGAGGGGAAACGCCTCTCACCAAACAGGTTAAATCATTCTGTTCCTTTTTTCTAAAACTGCAAAGTTCCTTATTTTTGTTGTTGGTAGTGGATAAGCCAGTCCAACCCCAGTCAGGGAAAACCTTAGTTAAGTTATTGCTCAGGCGAGCAGGGTTTTGTTTGCTTATGTATTATGTTGTATTCCGTGTGGCAGTCTCAGTGCCTGGGACTGAATAAACCAGGCAGTAGCCTGTTTAAAGGAACAGCTGGTTACGCCTGGTCATTTAACCTACCCTAAAAGACCATGTTCTAACAGTCCCGGACAGACAGCGGAGCCCCGGAGTAAGCCGTTTGTCACAATAGATATATATCTATATCTATCTATATATATATATATAGATATATAATTATATATATATATATAGATATATATATAAATAAAAAATCACCTAAAATCTATAATAATGTAACAATCTAGAAGATAAAAAAAATTGTAATAACATTTTTATAAAATATATAAAGGAAGGATGGGGAATCAGAAGAAAGCAGCAATATCTATATCTATATTAAGACCATCTGGTATGAGTGTTTTCATTTTGAAAATTCTGTAACTCTCTCTTTCAATGAGTTTCCTATCCTATACTTGTGAGGAAATACCTCTATAAGTAAAGTGATATATTTTTTGAAGAAGGAGCTCCGTTTTGCCTGTCATTCTCTGATTCTGCTATGGGGATGGAGTGAGAAGGAGCAAAGAAACCTTTAAGTGCCTGAACGCAGGCACTTGCATATAAGTGCATATCTCACCCATGGCATTTTTCTGCAAGTTTTTTTGAACATGCTTCACTATTTTTCTTTTTCTGTTTTTTTCTTTGTCTTTTTATATTTGAGGTGCGCTGAATCGTTTTTCCTGAAGTGTTCTAAGATACGAAATCTTAGAGGTCTGCAAGTTTTGTCCACGTATTGGAGTCCACAAGGGCACTCCAAAACGTACACGATATAACTTGTCTTGCAGTTGATGAACTGTTTCATTTCAAAACACTCCCCGGGGTGATTTGACTTAAAATCACTTTTTTCTTCTTAACCAAAAGAACAAGCCTTGCACATAATGCATTTAATGAAACCCACAGGATTTTTTTACCACCCATCATGAGGTTTGTTCATTATAAAAATATTTGGTGCCAGCTTTTCTTTAAAATTCAATGCTTTCTTAAAAATAATTTTTGGTCTTTCACCAATAGTGTCTCCTAAAATCGGGTCTCCGCTCAAAACATGCCAATATTTATTAATAACCTTCTTAATATCGATAGAAATTAGAAATTCAGCTCTCGTGCTGCGGATGTGTATTTTGCTGGAAGCACTAATCCCCTTGCAGCAAAGATGTGGAGCGTCTCCCCAACTGACTCCTATAACAAGGTAACCCCTAGGATAAGGGATACCTTGTGAAAACAAGAAAAAGAATGCACACAATGCGCACCAGTGATTAGAGATAGTGAAAATATATATATATTTATTAAAAACAAAAATCATGAATAAGGAGCATCAACTGAGGGGATCCAACCCCACCTCAGTATACAAACACACACTTAATCAATTGAATAATATAAAATAACCACATGAAAACATAAATAGATCTGTCTAGAAGACTAGATCTAAACACTACATTTACAGATAAATAAAAAGACCTAAATGCTCAAAAATCATGATGTATAATAACAGGATGATGGTAGTAGCAAGGCTGAACAAAGGTCTGAGTCTGAAAGGGGGAGGCAGAAACTTACACTGAAGTGCCGAACGGGTCCCGCTGGTAAGCGTAAGGGGGTCCAGACCACGCCACCGCAGAGATGTTACCACCGCACGGACTTCCTGCAAGCGCCGCCTCAGCCTCACAGCATACGCGCAGAGTCACCTGTCGCAACCTCTACGCGTTTCGCACTCTCCCTTTCAGATTCAGACCTTTGTTCAGCCTTGCTACTACCATCATCCTGTTATTATACATCATGATTTTTGAGCATTTAGGTCTTTTTATTTATCTGTAAATGTAGTGTTTAGATCTAGTCTTCTAGACAGATCTATTTATGTTTTCATGTGGTTATTTTATATTATTCATTTGATTAAGTGTGTGTTTGTATACTGAGGTGGGGTTGGATCCCCTCAGTTGATGCTCCTTATTCATGATTTTTACCTTCTTAATATCCATTGCTTTTCTATTATACCTAGTAATAAAGGCTGTTTGAAAATCTGGTGTATTATTTTTATTTATTCAAGGGACAAACAAATCCTCTCTTTTGATCTCATTGGTTCTTCTCATAGCTTGCTCAATATACTCAAGATTGTAATTCCTGTCCGAAAATATTGACTTGAGTATCTCTGCTTGATTTTGATAGATTTCCTCTCTTGTACAGTGTCTTTTTATATGCTTCATTTGTCCAAATGGGATGTTGGCAATCCAACCCGGATGGTGACAACTCGATTTAAGTACAGTATATAGTTGTTAGCGTCGACTCTACAGTATATACTGTCCTGGATCCAAATATTCTTTCTTCTGACACACACCCACAAAAATCAAAAGTCATTTTTGAATTACAGGACAAATGTGATATTTTAACTACATCTACAATGTAACATATTGGCTATTGTCAATGTGAAGATTTGATATTCCTAGCACCTGCTTTCTTAATCGAAAATGATTAGGGATAACTGAAAGTTAAAACTTGTATACCAGCATAAAGCTAACACGGTGGTTATTGTAATGGTTAGTTAAGTTGTGTAATGAGATAAAATAATTAAAATAAAGCATAATTTGTATATAAAAAAAAGAATATCATCATCAGTCTAAATAAACAATGATCTTAATATTAATGTGAATGTGTTTAGCCAATTCAGAGATTCCACCCATAGCACTTGCAATACTATTGAGTTATTGATTGTTAATAAATACCTGAACAATTTAGGACATTGTGTAAAATCATTATAACAACTCTTCAATTAGAAGGCTTCAAACAGTATGCGGAAGGAGTGTTATGTTAAACAGTAGTGTCTTTTTTAAAGGACTTTGCAACTTTAAATTAATATAAAGGGGCACAACGTCAAGCCCGTGGAACCTACGGGGACAAACATGGAGAAATTCTAAGGTAAAATATGTTCAAGATGTACCGTATTTGTTAACTACAGACCCAGTTTTAATAATCTGGCATAATATGTGAAATAGGAGTTTGTTTTCTGTATTGCAATCTGAGTTCAGTTTTACAGTGTAGAATTTTATACATATTCTGTTGGAGCTACATACAGTATGTGAACTTGTTTAACTAAGCATTTTCTGGGCCATTGTCAGTCAGTCCTTAGATGGACTATCTAACATGCAGGAGTTATAATGTAGATCAGTGGTTCCCAACTCTAGTCCTCAAGAACCCCCAACAGGTTGGATTTGAAGGATATCCTGTTTAAGAAGAGGTGGCTCAGTCAAAATTACAGAGACACTAATTGTGCTCCCTATGCTTAAGCAAGGATATCCCTAAAACATGACCTGTTAGGGGTTCTTTATGGCTGGAGTTGAGAACCACTGATGTAGAGCATATAATGGTAGGAACCTGATCTTAAAAGTCATATTCCCTCCTAGTCTAAATGTAACTGTATTACCTTGCAGTGGGATTCATACTGTAGCACAGGGGTGCACAAATTGGGGGGTTCAAGATTTTCCATGGGGGGTACGGTGGTTACAAAGGTCCTGCACTCTCCCAAAAGGCATTTAAATGAAATGCCAGGGGACCGCGCGAGGCCTCGGTAACTTCTCCTACCTTGAATCAGATGGCTTGGTGGTGCCTTCGGCAACACGTTGCCATGGTAACCCGGCGTCAAATGATGCAGTGGGGTCATGTGATGTTGCGTTTCCATGGCATTGTGATGTAACATGACTCAGCTGCATCATTTGATGCCGGAACTAAGCAGGGGGTGGGGGCACAAGCAGGGAAGGAGAGCAGGGGTGCGCAGGGAGAAAACTTTGCGCACCTCTGCTGTAGCAAATCATTTTAGCTTAATGTTCATTTGTTGTGTTTGCATTATGTATTACTGTAGTAATGCTTGCATTGAGTGGCATCAGAAACAATGCTATAATTCCTCTTAAACTTGACAAACTTGGTAAATAGCTAATTACGTTGATATATTCCAGCGTCTCCAAATTGTGACATTCATAATCTTTGCTTTAACTTGGTGTGAGAATTGCATTGCATCAGGTTCCTGCCCACACTATCAATTACCAATTGTACTGCAAGTTTCCTAACCAAAAGAAAGTAGGTGCTAAATGTGCTTCTGCTTATAAACAAAATATTGTGACACTAATAATGATATAAATCAAGAGTGTAAGGAAGACTCATATACATGAGACAAGGCAGCCTGATAAAAAAACTGATTGAATGAGATCAATACATAGTACATATAACAGATACGAACCGGCACCTTTTAAAATGTCCAGTGAATGTCCAAATGAACCAATGGATTGTAAGGAATCGGGGGGCCACGTCCCTTGCGGCGTGACCCCTCCTTACCCACTACCAGTACTGCAGCGGCTGCTGCCCCTGCCCCCCATCGCTACCCATGCCGCCGCCCAGTGCATACCTTGAACTCTGCCGTCGCCATCTTGGATACTGGTGTTACAGACTCTCAACTGTGCTCTGCTATTTCCTGGTCTCTCAGCCACTCACGAGCAGCTCCTCGACACGCCTCTGCAATGCCCCTCGTCCGGATTGGTCACTGTCGCTTTAAATATCCTGCTTTGCCTTCACTTCCTTGCCGAGCATAGATCCTTATGGGATGTTACCTGTGTTTCTGCCACAAGCCCTGGCTTGTTCTCTCGTTACGTATCTCTGTTTTTGTTCCAGTTCGTTGTACTCGTCCAGTTTTTCTCCAGGCCTGCTGCTGCTACGCTGAGTTCCTGAGTTCCTGGTTCTTAGAGACCTGCTTACCTTTGCGCTGTACATGGGGTTACTAGTGCTGCCTGGCGGTGTGCCCATTGCGGTCAGTCTTCCCTCTCCTAGACCGGCGCCATGGGTCGTGGACGCCACTCGCGCAAACCTCATTCCCGACCTGCAGCGATTGCACTGAAGCAAAATGACCAGCTTGATTTCCTGTTGCTGACTCCCTGCTTGGACTACGACTACCCAGATATCTCCTACCCCGACTCTGGCTCGTCCAACGACTATGCTGTTATCTCCAGTCCTGAACCCGGCCTGTTTGACTATGAACTGCGCACTCCGGACCAGTCTGCGCGGTCTAAGGTCGGTGATTTCATAACCCAGCCTCAGCCCCGCGGTCCGGTCCCAGTTTGTGGCGAGCACAATCGTGACAGTATGCTCGGCCCCACAAAACCGGACCGCGCCGTGGCGAGGGTTGGTAAATGTGTAGCTGTACCTATGTCCTAGGCTGCGGACCAGTCCCTGTTTGAAGAACAGTATTTGTTTGAAAAACTGCCTCCGCCTAATCTTGCCTGTATGTATGAAGGTTTAAACCCTGCAGAAAGACTGACTCGTAAAGAAATACTGACTAAATCTCAGGAATGTAGAGAGTTAAAGAAGATGTTTCAAGCCCAGTACTCCCAACTGCTCCTTCTTGTGTCCACTCCAGGACTGGAAACTGGGGATTTTGGGGTACTGGCTCAGGCCATAGATACCTCCCTTAAAATGTTCATAGAATTTGACAGGAACATAAGTGAGCATGAACCTCTCCTAGCCGCCTATGCACGAACTATTCACAAACCCTTTTCTGCTAGTCCTGTTGCTAAACCTGTGGGGGCACCTCCCTCTCCAAAAAATGTCCAGACCACCCCACTATCACTGTCCCCTAAGTTAGAAGCTGCCATGATTTCTAGCCCTGATTACACCTCCCATTGCTTAAATCCCAAGAATATGTCTGCGTTAACCCCTGCCAGTCAGGTCTGTGAGGTTCCCGTGAAATATACTTGTATTTCAAATGCTACGGCCCTAGTGTCTGAGAATGTACCCTAACTTTCTAACTCAGAATCCCTAACTCCTGCCCTTGAGGTTTTTTCTGCTTTAACCCCTGATAGGCAGCTCTGCGTGCTCCCCATGTCAAAAAAGGAACCCCTTCTGCTTCAACCTTCTAAGTTAGAATCCCTAAGCTCTGTTCCCGAGCTCATTCCTATATTAACCCCTGCGGGTCAGCCCCATGAGCCTCCTTTGGTAAACCCCTGTTCGCCAGCTAAGGCCACATCCTTGGCTCCAGAGGAGTAACTCCTCGTATCCTCAATTTCAGAGGCAAATTTCCCTCTTTTTGACTCTCTGGTACTATCTGCATTGATCCCTGAAATCCTTGCTGCCCGCAGGCTAATGCATCCTTTCTAGCATCAGAGAATGTATCCCCAAGTCTGACAGCAGAGGTTGCACTAAATGACTCCCCTAAGATTGCCGAGTTTTTGGATTTTCTTTACTATAATTCCCCTGCTTCAGCTCAAGTTTCCGCTGCCGTGTCCCCTGAAACTTCTGCTAGAATACTGGTTCCAGTTAAAGGTATTCAGGAAACGGGGTTTTCCCTAAGCCTGTACGCAGAATCCCCACTCCCAAGTATTTCGCTGACCCAGTCTGTCACCCAGAATGCTGAGATCCCTGCTTCAGCACATAGTTCCCTTGTCATGGAATCTGTAGTCTTTTCTGATTTCCCAGACACTCCTTCCCAAGCAACTCCTCCAGAGATCAGCGTATCTGTTGCCACCCCCTTAGTACAGTCAGAAACCACCCTGCCTACATTACAAATTCAGATGTATAAATCTGAGCTATTTTGTCTTCCTTCACTTGCTAAACCTCAGTCCTTTAGCACTGCATCTAAATATGCTCCAGCAACCGTTGGGTTATTCAGGGCTAAGATTAAAACCCCTGTGTTAAAGGGTACCTTCTCACACATATCCTGCAAACCTAGAACTTCCATGATTAGTCCTAAGTCACTTTCCACAGTATCTGATTTTCTTATTGGTGAAACCCAGACACCCACATCACTGGCTAGCAGTTCCGTTATCAGAATTTTTGCACTAGTAAACATACTTATTTCTGATTTTGTCATGACAAGTACCCCAGTTAGGGCCCTTGCAGTTTTTGATAAAACTCTTTTTCCTACTAAGGTTTCTGCTATTAAGAGTTTTCCCGGTTCCATCTTACCGCTTATTGACCCTCTAACTTCCCCAGTACCCGTCACTGATTTCCAGGCATCAGCTTCAGACGCTAGTTCTCCTTCTACCAGTGTCCCTGCAGCGCCTGATGTCCCTGTTACAGATTCTGAGCCTCCAGCTCCAGACACTAGCTTCCCTCCCTCCGCTTCCCCTGCACTGCCTGATTGTCAAGTTCCAGATATTAAAGCTTCAGAGCTTATTCCTACTCCCACTCCTATAACAATTACGATGCCCTTGGAGTTCGTTGCAGCACGTAATCCGCCTCATGCGGTTGTTCAAATCTCTGCAATGCTCTGTATACCTTCCCCGAACTCTGGTGCCATATCCGAAGTAACCCTTGCCGCGCTCCAAATCCCCGGTGCGGGAGGGCAGTTTCTTTTCTCTGACCATTCGGTGGCCCCTGAAGTACCTCAGTATGACTTTAACTATGGGGTTTCTCTCCCTAATGTCTCTGGCTTGGACTCAGAGAGGTGGAGATCACAGACTATACTGTATCTCTCTGAGCGTTCTACAATATTTGGGAACTCCACTACTGATTGCTTTTCTGCCTCAGCGAACCCATGGTGATCCCTCACGGAATCTTCTGTTGTGCCTGTGTCCTCTGTGTTGGAAATACTCAGTTTACACCTCAAGATTTCGGTCCCTAAGCCTGGTTTACTGTTCACCTTGTCATCTACTATACCCATACCTGGCAATGCACCCACCCACCCTATACCCTCGCTGACCACTACCCGTAAAACCTCTGGAGGAGAAGACCCTCTCAAATTCCCACGTGCTGATGTCAGCAAAGACTTTATCTGTCCGGAAGGTCGCCCTGATAAACTCTTTCAAGTATTGGTGCCTCTTGTCCTGAACTTTGGTACCATTACTAGGGACTGGGCTCCCAGCGGGGGCCCTTCTGCCGTTTCTGCTCCGGAACCCCCTGGTTCTTCACAGCCTTGGATTTCCAAGCCATTTTGCGTGGCGAGCCACGGACCAATAATTTCTCTACTGCCACTTTCCTATCCCTCGCCAGTGAACTGCTGGTTTACGGATGCCCTGCTCACCTAGAACAATTTAGGAATAACTCCATGTCTCCGCGACCAATGAGTGCCCACGAGTCTCTGGACCACAACTCTACTCTCCATCCTAGACAATTCCGGAACAATTCCAGGTCCCCAACTCTAGGAGTGGTTATCATCGTCCTGAGGTCGATCCTGAAGGAGGCGGTACTGTAAGGAATCGGGGGCCACTTCCCTTGTGGCGTGACCCCTCCTTACCCACAACCAGTACTGCAGCGGCTGCTGCCCCTGCCCCCCGTTGCTACCCATGCCGCCGCCCAGTGCATACCTTGAACTCTGCCGTCGCCATCTTGGATTCTGGCACTGGTGTTACAGACTCTCAACTGTGCTCTGCTATTTCCTGGTCTCTCAGCCACTCACGAGCAGCTCCTCAACACGCCTCTGCCATGCCCCTCGTCCGGATTGGTCACTGTCGCTTTAAATATCCTGCTTTGCCTTCACTTCCTTGCTGAGCATAGATCCTTATGGGATGTTACCTGAGTTTCTGCCACAAGCCCTGGCTTGTTCTCTCGTTACGTATCTCTGTTTTTGTTCCAGTTCGTTGTACTTGTCCAGTTTCCTCCAGGCCTGCTGCTGCTTCGCTGAGTTCCTGAGTTCCTGGTTCTTATAGACCTGCTTACCTTTGCGCTGTACACGGGGTTACTAGTGCTGCCTGGCGGTGTGCCCATTGTGGTCAGTCTTCCCTCTCCTAGACTGGCACCATGGGTCATGGACGCCACTCGTGCAAACCTCATTCCCGACCTGCAGCGATTGCGCTGAAGCAAAATGACCAGCTTGATTTCCTCTTGCCGACTCCCTGCTTGGACTACGACTACCCGGATATCTCCTACCCCGACTCTGGCTCGTCCAACGACTATGCTGTTATCTCCAGTCCTGAACCCGGCCTGTTTGACTATGAACTGCGCACTCCGGACCAGTCTGCGCGGTCTAAGGTCGGTGATTTTATAACCCAGCCTCAGCCCCGCGGTCCGGTCCCGGTTTGTGGCGAGCACAATCGTGACATGGATACTGTTAAGAACTTGATTTAAAAGCCCAATTGTGCACGCTTGGACTGGCTTGAGGGATCCATGGAAAGACCGTCTTGTGATATATGGAGTTAAACATAAAAAATGCATAGTGTATACTGTTAGCCAACATATAACATACAAAGACACATACATAAATATATTCTGACAACAATACAAACAAAAACACACTAAAAACAGAAAAAATTGATAAAAACGACTGAAAATAACATTTAAGCTAATTTGTTAAAAAATATATGTAAAATATTAAAAGGACAATGAAGTTCCACAAAAGAATGACGTGATGCTGCTGGTCTGGTGATAAAAACCAGAATCCTACTCGCAGCAATGCAGATAAATTCAGGCAGATTCAACTAAGGCAACACACTGCTGCTCACTCCTCCACAGCAGGGGAACGCCTGCAGGAACGATCTGATGCCGCCCACACACTCCGCAGTCACGCTTGGTGCACTCGTGGAAACCGAGGGAGAGAAATCACTTGCTCCATTATTGAAGATATTCAAACTGCCTGGAACACTCTGCTACATGTGTCCTTTGATTAGCCTTGACCTCTAACCCTATGCGTTTCGTGTGCGTCATTTTGTCAGTGGTATGATGATGGTAAATAGGTCATATTACTTATACCTAATCCATGGCTATGATTGGTTCAAAATTTGCCAAAATTGGTTCAAAAGTCTGCGAAACAAGAACAAACTCTAAAAGCGGACCACACATAGACCAACATAACACAAAATACATATACTTCTACAAAAACGCTGACATACATATTGGAAAGCTAAAACAGTACAGACATATGATTTATACATTGTAAAAAATGATCATACTTACAATGCCCTATAATCCAAAGGGATATATCCCTATAAATGACACAAATTGCATAAACAATGACTGTGAACCACACTAGTCATATATATGATAACTGTCCTATTCTTATTACATGTTTAAATATAATCCAATATTATAAACAACCAAGTGAACAGCATATATACAGTATAAAAGGAAGATAGGTTATTCTGTAGAATGCTGAACTTGAAACATTATAACATTACTAGAGAAATTATATTTCCCCTATTTTCCTACCAGGATATACGAGAGAGAAATCTTATCCCGGAGTGGTGATTAAATCTCAAGAAATACCCCCAACTCAGTCAATATTAAGTCCATTGGGGGAAAGGGTCTTCAACTCATAGATCCAGTAGGCTTCACGCCTACTGATCTGATTGAGGTTATTACCCACCCTCCAACTGGACAGGGCAATCTCAAGTGCCTGACATATCAGGCCGGCTGGATTTTGGCTATGATGTGTAATGAAAAGGTGCGAGACACTATGTATAGTAAGTCCCTTTCTTATATTATACAGTAGATGTGTTCGTAAATTCTTCTTTGAAAGGTCCTTCCAGTTCTCCCTAAATATTGCAAGCCACAAGGGCATTGCAAATGTAAATAACAAATGTGGAGTGGCAGTTTATAAATTACTTAGGGGCCTATGCAGAGAGCAGCGAATTTTAAAATTGGCGAATTTATTAAAAAGTAGCTTTTTTGGAGAGTTTTATTCTCCATATGCAGAAAAGTGCGAATTCTTCTATGTTTAACATGGATGCGTGTGGCGAGTTTAAATTGGCGAGATGCGCGCTTCAGAAACGTGTAAAAACAAATTCGCGCCTTTTTTTTCCCTTTGCAATGGCCGCGAGCGGCAGCTTCTTGCCAGTTTTTTTTGGCGAGGCAAAAAGGAGACAATCGCGCCATTTTATTGGCGCGAACAGCCGCTAGATGCCGTTCGCGCCTCTCTGCATACGGATATTTTTAAAACTGGCGAGATTGAGGTTCTCGCCAGCCGCGAGGCGAGTTTTACAAATAGAAAAGAAAAATTGGCGCGTTTTTCGGAACTCGCCATTTTCTGCTGCTTTCTGCGCGATTTTCTCCAAAAAATGGCGAATTTCGAAATAGCGCTGCTCTCTGCATAGGCCCCTTAATCTGATAAACTTTAGAGGTGACATTTGACATAAGTTTTCTTACTCACACTAAACGAACATGCAGTGAATGTCATGCAAGTGAAAATGCTTCTAGTGGGGTTAAGTGTGGATGATCTAGATAGAGGGCAACTAGGTGCTATTTTGGATTTAAGGTCGATAGCCTTAGTAAAAATGATACTGGGTTTAGGTGGAAGAATCTGTGCAAGTGTATCATCCTGAAGGAGGATCTGCCAATGCCTATTAAATATTTGACGTATTTTCAGAGCCATCTGATTATATGGCCATCTGATTATATTGTGTAATAAAGGAAGCTTGTTTTTTCAATTCAGTGGATTGTTTGTTCTTATTATTATATTCTAACATTGTGGATATGTCTATTTGTTCTACTTGTGCCACATTATTATCTAATTGGCTCTCTGAATACTTTCTATATATAAAAAAAAAATTCAGTTCACTAGCCTGAACCGCAATGTCTCATCATCCGAGCAGTTGCGTCTCAGACGAACGAACTGCCCTTTTGGTATGTTTTTAACCCATTGAGGATTATAGTGGCTGTTTGCCATCAAATAATAATTATTGGCTTGCACAGATTTTTTAAAAAAAAGTCTCAGTGTGAATAACATTATTAGTAATACTAAAACTTAAATCTAAAAAATCTATATGATGAGTGCTATATTGACAAGTAAACTGAAGATTTCTATTATTGCTGTTGAGATATAACATAAAAGTTGTTCCTGACTCCCTGACCAAATGAAAATCTCATCATTGATGTAGCGGCACCAGGTTTGCACCGGTGGGGCAGTTGTTCCAAATATAATCTTCCTCCAAACTGCCCATAAATAAGTAGGCATAACTCGTGAAAACCTGGTGTCCATGGCTGTACCACACACATGAAGGAAATATTGCAAATTTAAACAAAAATAATTATGTGCCAAAATATAAAAAATACTGTCCAATAAAAAAGGCCTTAAGGGCTGGGGTCATGTTGGTATCTAAATCTTGTGAGGAAATGATGCACACAAAACGCGTAAGGTTAGAGGTCAAGGTTAATCAAAGGAGATGTGTAGCAGAGTGTTCCTGGCAGTTTGTATATCTTCAATAACGGATCAAGTGATTTCTCTCCCCCGGCATCCACAAGTGCACCAAGACTGTGGAGTGTGTGGGCGGCATCGGATCATTCCTGCAGGCGTTCCCCTGCTACAGAGGAGTGAGCAGCAGTGTGTTGCCTTAGTTGAATCTGCCTGAATGTACAGGCATACCCCACATTAACATACGCAATGGGACCGGAGCATGTATGTAAAGCGAAATTGTACTTAAAGTGAAGCACTCCCTTTTTCCCACTTATTGATGCATGTACTGTATTGCAATCGTCATATACTTGCATAACTAATGTAAATAACACATTTGTAACAAGCTCTATAGTCTCCCCGCTTGAGCACAACTTCGGTACAGGTAGGGAGCTGGTATTGCTGTTCAGGACGTGCTGACAGGCGCTTGCGCGAGCTGCCGTTTGCCTATCGGGCGATATGTCCTTACTTGCGAGTGTACTTAAAGTGAGGGTCCTTAAATCGGGATATGCCTGTATCTACATTGCTTTGAGTAGGATTCTGTTTTTTACCACCAGACCAGCAACATCCCGTCATTCTGTTGCTGAACTTCATTGTCCTTTTAATATTTTACATATATTTTTTAATTGGCTTAAATTTTATTCAGTCGTTTTTTTTCTGTTTTTACTGTGTTTTTGTCTGTATTGTTGTCAGTGTATTTATGTATGTGTCTTTGTTATATGATGGCTAACAGTAGACACTATGAATTTTTTCTGTATTTAACTCCACATATCATGAGACGGTCTTTCCACGGATCCCTCAAGCAGGTCCAGGCGTGCACAATTGGACTTTTATATCAAGTTCTTAACAGTATCCATTGGTTCATTTGGACATTTTAAAGGCATCGGTTTGTTTCTGTTATATGTACTGCAAGTTTCCTGTTACTAGTTAATCTCAACTGAGGCTACTAATCAAAAAGCACAATGCACTCTGGTTTTAAAGCAGAAGTCTCTTGTACTCTGTTAAAACCAAAATTAAATGTATAAAACATTTAATGTGTTACCCTTTTACATTTCATAATGTGCCTCAAAATCATGCATCAAACTTGAGAAATTAGCATTGTCGAAAAAGCTCTACTTTGAGAGAAATTTTCATTTGTGGTTAACACTGTGATGTTTTTGGCAGTGCTTTGGGGCATTTCTTTTCATTTAACATTTGAAATTAAATAGCTTAAATAAATTGCAAACAGTTGACATACTTTAATTTTACAATCTTTGAAGTGCTACTAAAAGAAATTGTGAGAAATTGACAGGAACACTGTGTGTGGGTTGCAGTAGATTATTGTGCTCTGAAATAAGTGGCTTTGTGTATATGATCATTTGAGTTGACACTGTAGTGTACACATTTTTTTTTTGCATTGAATTATGTATTTGACCTTTCTATACATTAAGGGCAGTGTATATTTGAGGCTGCAAATTGAACAGGGTATTTGTTCTTTACAGTACTCTATTTGTGTGGTCAGCATGTTTAAAACCTAATGATGTACAGCTGCAGCGTCCGTTATTCGAATAAATCACAGAGCCGTTTTCTTGTGCTCTCCTATATTCCATGCGGTATTAACTCTGCATTGCCGCAGCCGTTCACACCGCATTCACGCCACCAGGCACCCGCGGTTGATCTATTTAATTTAATGGTTTCGGATTTCTTTGGATGCAATTCTTTGCATATCCGTCAGGTGGCTGAAATGAATGAATTGTAATGTGTACAGTACTGTCGATTTGCAGGTGTTTAAAAAACAGATAAAAAATACGTGCACGTACTGTACAGTGGTCCATTGTGAATTGACCTTGGTACTTGAATACGCCGAAGACGTTATCAAATTGAGGCGTTTCATAATAAAAACCTCTAAAAGTCAATGCTTTTTTCTAAATTCCTATCCTTGTACAATTGCTGACTGGATTGGATATAATGTGCACACCGCAGACTTGTAAAAAACCTGACTGTAGTTATGCATTTTTAATATGTTCTGCAATTAATGCTGCAGCAGATAACATGGCGACTGTTGCAGAAATATATGATTTTTTCATTTAGAACTTTGATTTTTACAAGTTTTAACCTGACATTCGTGCGTGGAAGCGTGCGATAAGAAAAACCTTAAGATCAGTGTTTTTTTCGCATTGCCCCACCTGCCGGAGATACAAGCGGGTATTGGTGTGTGGCCCCAGAATTTCACAGTATGTTTGATCATGGCAATTTCAAAAGAAGGAAGGTCAGGTTTAATCCATATAAGAATCGTCAATCCTAATCCAGCAATGTGCTGGCAAAAGCCCCATCACCGGCACCAGCACTGGCTTACAATAACGGTCCGACTGTCAGTGAAAACCTGGTGAATGGCAATCCTTGCTACCTGTCCCCGCCAGAAAACCTGAAAAATTGCCAGCCTGAGCCTGATTTCATATACAGGTACAAGCAAGCTTGCATGTACTAAAAAGATTTCCAGTTTCATCAGCTGAAAACTACAGGTGTAGCAGGCCAGCTGTCACCTGTCAACTCCTGTTGGGTAGTACATTGATATCCTGACATACAAAACCTATGCCAAACTTGGTGTACTTTACAGGAATAAATCCTCCCCAGAAAGCGTATCGCACAATAGATGCTAATGCCAATTATTGACTACGGAGACACAATATATGGCTCGGCACCCCATACCCACCGTCCGGGGTCGGTTTGTGATGTCACTTACTCATCTTCTCCTCTTCTCCTCTTCTCCTACGTTGGCTGCTCAGGGACCAGAACAGGAGCTACGCATTTTGCCTGATCACAGACTTCATCAGACTCATAATGATGGTGCACAAGGTGAGTGAGGGTATATACCCCCACCGGCTGATGTCCTGATCCAATTTCTGATGCGGGACAGCTGTAAAGCAACTGTCTTGGCGGTTGTCGTGTCCAATGATGCTGGACTCTTAGCCCACCCCTCTCCATATGTTCCCTCCCCTCCTGAAGTCAAGATCAGTCCCGTTGGTATGGTGACGTTCATAGAACCATAGGATTGCCTAAAGCAGGGAGAAATCTGCCTGACTATTTTCTACTTATACTAAGGATCCTGGATAGATCCTGGTGGGGTTGAGCCGCAGGAGGAAACTCTACACTAAAAGGGTGATATTATTCCCCTCAAGTAGGTAATACCTTTATTACTCTAGAGAGCGCCCAGGTATCCTATTTCTGGGCTAGACCAGCACGTACGATCTTGTATTTCTCCCGGAATTGCTGGGGCAGTTCACTCAAGATGATGTCTGGGAGTGTTACAATCCTGGGAGCTGGAGCGGGTGTGCTTCTGGCAGCGGGCGAGGGTAGGTGGTCTGGGAGGATGCTTTCCTCCTGTCATGGCCTTACCGGGGTTGTTATCTTCTGTCGTGGCCTTACTGGGGTTGTTATCTCATCCTCAGTAAGGGCATACAGGTACATGTATTTGGCAGACAGAGGGGGTGAGCGTGGGGGGCCCATGGTGCGCTTGGTGATGGAAGCATGAAGTTCACATCCAGGCCATCCTTCTGCTCCTGCATCGGACATTCAGGGGCAGGAACTCCAAGCAAAGAACAGATCGCCGCGATGTTCCTCTCCATCTTCTTCATACGCCTATCCATATTCAACATGGTCTCCAAAAGAAAATCAATCTTTTGCACCACAGAGTTGTCAGGAATTTTGACACAACTTAAAACCATTCAGCATGCGGGCGAACGAGCTAGATCTGGTGCGAGGAGTGCTCCTTGACATCTGCATGGATGGGTGCAGGAGCAGGTGAGATAGGGGTTCCCAGGAGAGTAGCATCATGGATGGGTGCAGGAGCAAGTGAGATAGGGGTTCCCAGGAGAGCAGCGTCATTGATGGGTGCAGGAGCAGGTGAGATAGGGGGTCCCAGGAGAGCAGCATTGTGGATAGGAGCAGGTGAGATAGGGGGTCCCAGCAGAGCATCGGTGGACAAAGAGTCCTCCACGGGCTTCCTTTTGTTTTGCGTTGTGTGTATGGCAGTGAATTTATTCTTGACATAATAAGGCCCAGGGTTCTTAGCCTTTGGAGTATTCAGAACGTTTTCTTTATTCTTCTTTGGTTTGGGCTTAGAAACAGCTTCCACCTTTCGCTTTCTCGTGGTTGGCACGGGAGAAGAAAGCAAGTTCATGCATCCGTAGAATCGGGGTAGATCCATGGAAGCAGATGGAAGAATGCACAATTCAGTATCTGGACAAGGGCAAGTTCAGATATAGATCAGCGTGTGGGAGACTATGAAATTTGTGTCACCATTTATACACTGTGTCCCTATTTGAAATTTTTCGCAGGCATGGACACGAGCTGCAGGTGCTAAAAGTGGGCGTACTGTGCACTAAACCTGTCGAGCGAGGCGGAGGCCCATTAAAGTATAAATACACCATCCATTTTGTTGATTGAATGCACATTGAATACACATTGAATACACAATCGAATATATATTCCTCTGTGGTTGATTTTTTTTTCTAAAAACAGCGATGCCAAAGAAAAGAATTGCAAAGGAACTCAGCATGAGAATACAAGATATGTACCAAAAAGGACACCAAATTTTACAGATCCAACGCTGGTTAGTTGCTTCGGGCCTCGTTTTAGCAACAAGCACTGTCAGTTATCATGCCCATGGTAAAGCCAAAGTGTAAAGCGGACCCACACAGTCACTACTGAGTAAGTATTTTTGTTTTCTTTACTGTACAGTATGTACTATAATTACATTATTACTGGTAAAATGCATTAGTGTTTTTTACTGTAAATTTTGTCCTAGCAATTATTTGAGAGAAAAAAATTGTCCTCTATTACTCTAATAACGTCTTGTACTGTATGCCTGTTTTTAATATTTTATCAAATTTTACATTCTAAAAATCACTTGTAATTTTGACTGTATACTGTACATGTACAGTACTGTATGAGGTGGCATAGTCTTCACCTTTTGCTAGGCTTGGTCTGCTTTGCATACTGCTTATGGAAATATCTCAGTCACATACCCACTGCATTGCATATTGCATTTTATGTCTTTATTTATATAGCGCCAAAAGTGAATTCAGTGCTTCACAAAGAATACAGTACATGGAATTATTGTATTATTATAAGTGCAGCAAATAAGCAATAAGTGCAGCAAAATCAGACAATAGGAAAGGAAATCCTTGCCACGAAGTGCTTACAATCTAAGAGGTTATAAGAAGGATTAAATGCTGTAGATGGCAGTGCTTGGTCACAATGGGTGGTAGAAGTGACTGAGTGTGGAACAGTACCATCAGTGCAGGCTTTTGGGATGCTTGATTTGTGGGCCAAGTTTTGAGGTTAGTCAGTATTAAATGTATTTGCGAGAAAATTTGGGACCCAATGTAACAAATTATTCTGTTTTCCTTTACACTGTAGGGCGACAACGCTTCTGGTGGACCAAATAAGTGAAGATAATGAGGATAGATGTGCCACAAGGGTCAAAAATGCTCTTGAGAAAACTCACAACATAACAGCTTCGGAGACCAGCATCAGGCAGATGGGACGCAAATTGGGATGGAAATATGGACGTGTAAAGTAAGTGCCTTACTGTAACAAAGTACAGCACTGTATATTGCATATAGTACTAAATAAACTACAGTATACAGTAGTAATACTCCCCGCCAGTAATTATTTTTTAATAAAGCAACTTACATTTTACCACATGGTTCCCTGGCAGTGCGCTGCTTTTCTTTTTTCTGGTTACAGTAGTAATATAGTTCAGTATATTGCAATAGTACTGTATGCAGAGTGCTGTGCTCTAGTTAGTACTGGACAGTATGTAATAATATTGTTTTACTGTACCTGTAAAATGATTCCTTGTCATTACAGACCGTATCCTACGATAAGGGACGCCAACAAGATCAAAAGAGTGGACCAGGCAAGGGCATGGATCGAAAGTGGCGAGAATTTTCAGGATGTCATCTTTGCTGACGAGACAACTGTATCGCTTGAGAGATTTGCCACTTTTGCATTCTCCAAAAGAAAAATTACAGTAATATTGTACTGTAATATATATTGTTGTTGTAATATAGTATACATTACAGTACAATTACAGTACATAAGATGGTTCACATAATGGTTTATTTAAATCTGTCCTTCAAAAAGGGATGTCTCCTTTTTTTAATTGAAATTCACTTTGAATGTGTGTGTCTACACAGTCTGCAACAAAGCATCTCCAAAATAATGAATTGCTTTGGGGAAGGTGTGGATAAGCATTTCAATTCATGTTGATTTGTTCACATAATGTTTTATTTATATCAGTTCTACAAAAAGGATGTCTCTTTTTTTTACTTGAAATTCACTTTGAATTTGTGTGGAGGAGTCATTCTCTCGCCAAATCCTCTCCAAGAAGGGCTTATCACACGTGTGCATGCGTGTGTGAGAACGTCCTCAAGAAGACTCTGTGACACAGTTACTGGAAACAAAGCCTCAATGATTTTCATGAAAAGCTCTCGGGGGGGAGGTGTCGATAAGAAGTTGAAAATACCTTTGGGTTTAGGCTTTGTGTGTGTGTGTGGGGGGGTGCTTCTACTCGCATTTTCAAGTTGCTTTGCAAGGCCAGGTGTGTATGCAGGATTATTAGTTCAAAGAAATCTTTTGAACAGTTCATCAAAATGTTGTGACCCCCCCGCAACCCCTCACCCCCCAAATAAAAATGACAAAAGAACTACAGAATGCAATGCAGCCATTACGAACAAGATTTAACTTGAAATTCACTTTGAAGGTGTGTGGTGGAGTCAGTCATGCAGTTATGCGCTACAGTAGCAGTGTGTGCAGGATTATTAGTGTATAATACGGGTAAATCAAAGGACTGACCCACCAGGAGCTCAGAAATAGCAAAAAGCTGCTCGTTGGTACTGCTGCGGCCAAGTTTATTCGAGCATTTGCCCGTTCTTGGCCGCAGCAGTAGCCTGGCGCGCGCCCGAGAGTGACGGGCGCGCGCCGAAGCAGCGGAAGAGCGCCCTCCGATCGGGGCGCTCTCCCTACCGCTGCCGGGTCCGCCGGGTCCCCCGGAACCCCCTGCCGCTGTCCCGCGATCGCGGCACACCAGGGCTCCCTCGGGGAGCCCCTGGACGTGCGTGCAGGGGGCGCACGCTCCCGAAGACGCGTGACCGCGCGTCTATGATGCGCGGCACGCCGAGGGGCGGCCACTAGCAAGCCGGGAAATCTCCCGGCTTGCGGATCTGGCCGCAGAGTAATAAAGCGTGTCGGTAGTGTATAGTAATTGTTATTGCTTTAAGTTGGGACTTTAGGCAGTGATACACCCCAGTTAATAAAGAATATGATGCATGAGTAGTGACTCCTCCAGCAACAGGCTCCCCGTGAGCACCATGTAGTTGCAATGAAAAGACTCTCGTGAGTAGGACTGGGGTGACCGGTTCCGTGCCTGTACCGTCCTTCCTAGAATGATGTAACTTCTCCTGCTCGTCAGACTTTCCTTGGAGCTGTATTGAGGTAAGATGCGTCCCCACAGCTTCACGATTAGCCGAAGATCTCTTCACCGCCAACCCTATATCCGCTCCCTCGCGGTGGGTGGTCACCTGACCGGCGGCACCAGTGGAACTTCCGGGTCTGTTCACAGGGGAGAAGTCGCAGCTCGGCGTGCAGGCGATGAAAGGTAGCACAATGAGAAATCCTCCCGGTTGGGGTAAAAGCGTGAGTGATCCGCTTGCCTAAAAAACATCTAGTTATAGGGTGTTTTAATTTGCTTAATTTGCTTTAACACATTTGGATATCATGTCACTTTTTAGATCTTAGGCAATGATGATTTGGTCTCTTTATAGTATTGTTACTCATACTATGTTTTATATGACGTCAATGTTGTTAGGGGCGTGATGATTGACACCTGTTGTATGAACAGGTGAAACAATTAAAACACCCTATAACTAGATGTTTTTTAGGCAAGCGGATCACTCTTTGACAAAAGCCTGACAGGCTGAAACGTGTCAGAGGATCCGCTTGCACTTCGTGTCAATAAAGATGTCTTAAAGTCACTTATCAGCCTTCATCGATTTATTGGGCTGTGCGGCGCTTTTACCCCAACCGGGAGGATTTCTCATTGTGCAGGATTATTAGTTCAGCAATATATTTTTAACAGTTCTCAAAATGTTGTGACCCACCGCCAACCCACCCCTGAAATAAATATTACAGTATACCACCTCATACAGTACAGTATACAGATAAAGTATCAAAAACATTTAAAAATTCACATAATGGTTGGTTAAAATCAGTCCTTTAATAAGGCCATGTCGAGATATAAAAAGTTGAATGTTTCTTTTTTTATTTCCCCCCCAACTTGAAAATTCACATACACGCTTGCGCCTAAATGTGATGACACGCATATGCGTTTCAACAAGGTTCAAATGAAACATTCACGCATGCGCCTAAATGTGATGACACGCATACACTGCATTTCAACAAGGTTCCAATGAGACATATGTACAGTATACGCATGCGCATAAAATAAAAACAGTATGAAAAGAAGAGTAAGCTTAGCAAAAGTATTGATTAATAAATAATAAATAATACATATAGAAATGTGATGACACGCATATGCATTTCAACAAGGTTCCAATTAGACATACTATACATGCATGAGTGGAAAAAATATTTTACATTCGGAAGAGGCAACGTTGTATTTTGTATGACTTCTTTTCCCTTTATTATCCTGTATACAGTATGTGTCCTCATATTTTAAATCTGTGTATGGCTAAGGAGCCTCAGAAAGAACTTATTTCCCATGTACACTTTATAGTATGAACTCACAACGTTAATCTTCAAATTACAAATACACACACACTTGCAGAGCTGTACGGCAATAAAATACAGGTTGAATTGCTATTAGATTTTTAAGACAACATCTCACGATTGCCAACTTGAGTTTCTCAATGGTATTGCAGACAACGCAAAAATGCAATTTTCTGCCCCCTATTGAAACCCGAGTCAACACGAGTCTAAGGCGGTCTAGTTGAACAAAATCACGCGCCATGACATGGGTATTCCGATGTATACACTGCGTGAAGTCTTCGAATAACGGCCGCTGCAGCTGTATCAAGTCATTAGATATTTTAAGCCAATTATTCTTTAGTTCAATAATCAATATCAGCAAGATTATATTTATGGTCCTATAGGTTGAAAAAAATATATTTGAATCTAATTATTTGAATAAACTATGTCCAGGACTCGCTAAGCTCCAATGTGGGTTATCACACCCCATCCAGCGATTACTGCAATTGACTTGAATAGTCGTTAACGCCAGATAGGGGTGCAATACCACACATGGGCTCTTACTGAACTAACCCTGTATTGACAGTATGTTTATACCGAGCAACAGTCAGCAAGCAAATGGCACAAGTCAGAATTTTTTTATTTGATGTTATGAACGACATGAACCTATGGTGAACTGACTAAGTTTGCTACTTTATGATTTCCTCTGACAATGATAAATAATGCTGTGGAAAGTTATTTGGGTTCTGCAACAATGAAGTCATGTTTCATCTAATCAAAAGGTGTATCATTTATAAT
Source organism: Ascaphus truei (assembly GCF_040206685.1). Taxonomy (NCBI): domain Eukaryota; kingdom Metazoa; phylum Chordata; class Amphibia; order Anura; family Ascaphidae; genus Ascaphus; species Ascaphus truei. Next base: position 361,133,785 of record NC_134483.1, on the reverse strand, counting down.
ATGCAGAATAAGAAACTACTGAACTCTCAAAAGGGGCTCACTAATTACAGCTCAGGGAGCTGGAAAGATTTTCAGGTGAACAGCTCTTATTTTATTCCACTCAATGTTTGTTTTTTGTTACTTCTCAGATACTACATTTTTTTCTCATTTTGATTCGAATCGCAATATTATGTAAAATTTCTCGCTGTTACTATTTCTGCTGAGGTAAGTGATTAAATGCCAATCTCTCCCTCTAACTCACAGTACCAACACAATTTACAGTTGCCATGGTTCCATTTTTACACAAGTTACAACAGCTCCCATATGTACTCACAGAATAAGACGTACTTCAATATTTGCTGTTCATATGTTATATTTTAAGCAGAACCCTTGCCCCAAGATAGCAAGACAAGTATCTGAAAGTAATAATTTAATGAATGATATAAATCAGTGTACTTGGTAACAGCTAAAGTACCTGTATGAGCAGCTCACCAACTTCTATCATCGTTGCCTTAAAGGAGATCTCATATAAAGCACAATATACAAACTTTAGTTATTGGACCATAATACATAAATTCATGAAATCAAGTTTGGCAAAGAAAAACTGCAATGGTGTACTTACTGTACTGTATGTGAATGTAAAAAAATAGAATAGCACTAAAAGAGACAACCTGAACCCAATATATAAAACATCTATATATAAAAATGTATGTTAAAAAGTGTACAATGATAAACTAATAACTCTTTCCCTGCAGACTGAAGGTGATGGTTACACCGCGTGTAAGGTGCTATTCAAAGAAAACACCACAAATCCATATGGTGCAAAAAATAAAACTACTTTAGTATGTCTAAATCAATGTGCGCCACTCAAAAATAAAATGGGAATGCACTCAGAAACGAGTCTTGGTGTTTTGCATGTATAATGTGTAAATACACTTTGGAATCTCTCCTGGTGACTTCCTTCTCCACAAACTCTGTTATCAACTCTAAATATGCTAAAAGGGAAGGGGTAGAATAAAGGCGTAATATTGCCTTTAATATCAATACAATTAAAACCCAATCGTTGCACTCACAATGACATTAAAAGAGTAAGCATAGAACAAAAACAAGAGGAATAAACACACAACTCATGGTGTAGTATGCAAAATATTATATTGGTGCAAATGAAGGGTGAGTATCACACGTACAGGAATAAAGATCTTTTAGTCATGTTTATGTCATGTTTATGCTTAAGCTTTACCCACCCCGCAACTTCGGCAGTGTAACGGTGGTATGATAGCTATCATATACTACCATACAAGTCAGTCCCAGAGCTATTTTCCTACACTGAGTGTGGTTGATGCTGGCTGCATTACCTTTTCCTGCCGATTTTCAAAGACTGTCAATCCCATGTTGATTAAGTTGGAACTTCCAGAGGAGAATAATTACCTTGATGGATGACAGCTTTATCTAACCACCTAAGGACTTACCTTGCCCACTTGTCTGAGGAGCTGATGTCGCAGCTCACCTGCAAGAGTCCCCTATCGTCTGCGCTAACATCATGATGGTTTATGCATAAACATGACTAGAAGATCTTTATTCCTGTACATGTGATACTCACCCTTTATTTGCACCAATATAATATTTGGCATACTACACCATGTGTTGTGCGCTTTTTCCTCTTGTTTTTGTTCTATTTAATTAATATGTGAGACATATTTTTGAGGATAGCAGCCGACTCATCACTTCCCTTTGGTATAAGGTCACGTATCTTGTATTTAGGTGGCTAATTGTTGTCACCTATTTAACCTCGTTTTTTGCACTTTTCACTTATACTTTAATAAAAAAAAAAAAAAATTTCACTACATTTTTGTGTGCTGTTAATTTGTTTTGTTTTTTCACTAAAAGTGTAAGCATATCTGCCAGCAGACTTAAGTGACGTGTACCAGCTCTCAGAGCTCTAGCACCCTGTGCTTCAGGGTACTACAGTATATTTCCACATTACAGAATCTTGTCTCGCGGGGTTTCAGCCTGTCTCCATCCTTTGTGCGATTCTGCCTCAGTAACACCCAACACGTTTTTGTCGTGGCTTCATCAGGGGTGATGATGGTTGCTAGTCATCTATCCCTTATCTACCCTCAGTTTAACCCTTGATGTAACTTATAGACCTCATAGGACTGCTGATTTTGTATGGCATTCACCATGTTTAATGTTCAAAATTGAACTTAAATGTTAATAGGTGATATAGAAATAATGAGTAATAAAACAATTTAAAAAAATGTAAAAAATTAAGCTGAATAAATATAAATAGCAAAAAACTATGATTTTAGATAGGAACCCCAAAAATGTAAACTGTTCACAAAAGCACTACAAGATGTTTTTGAAAATTATATAGTAGGAGAGAGAGTGAAATATGTAATAGATATATTAAAGTAAATACATACAACCAATATACATAATGTAAAAGGTGAACAAATTATAATTGTAAACTATATAATAGTAATATATATATATATTATTTATTTATATATATAAAAATAAATAATATATATATATATATATTATTATTTTATAGTTTACAATTATATATATATATATATATATATATATATATATATATATATATATATATATATATATATATATATATATATATATATATATATATATATATGTATATATACACACAGTTAGGTCCGGAAATAATTGGACACTGACACAATTTTCATAATTTTGGCTCTGTAAGCCACCACAATAGATTTGAAATGAAACAACCGAGATGCAATAGAAGTGCAGACTTTCAGCTTTAATTCAAGGGGTTGAACAAAAATATCATATGAAACGTTTAGGAATTGCAACCATTTTCATACACAGTCCCCTTATTTCAGGGGCTCAAATGTAATTGAACAAATTAACACAATCATAAATAAAATGTTAATTTTTAATACTTTGTTGAGAATCCTTTGCAGGCAATGACTGCTTGAAGTCTGGAACGCATGGACATCACCAAACGCTGGGTTTTCTCCTTTGTGATGCTTTGCCAGGAACTAGGAGACAAGATCACCCTTTAGAAAGCACTCATTGTGAGGATATGTAATGAGGAATAAGTTAATAAGCAATACTTTGTTAATCAATATAAAAAAAATGGTTAATTAATTCAACAATAGACAACAAACAAAGGTGACTAGACATATAAAATGAACCAAAGTGCTCTATACAAAAACTGAGGCTACGGGGAAATTCATTACACACAATTGGTGATTAGCAATGAAATGACTCACAAATAGTGAAGAAAAACCCCTTAGTTCAGCAATGGAATAGTTAAAAGCCTGTACAATCTGAACAGGTAACAGAGGACTGACCATAGTGATAGTAGCACGTAAATAAAATGTGAATATCCCTTCAAAAAACCACAGATGGTAAAGATAAATAGTAGATACTGAGTCAAAATGATACAATCAATATTAACAGGATATAAAAAGCTCACATAAGAGCGCGTAAAATGCTAGAAATCGAATAGCAACAGGTTAATACATGAACAAAAATATTCCAGATTCTGAGAAATAGAGTGCAAAAGAGCCCACAAAATGTGTTAAATGGCTCTGAGGCACGGGTTTAGCCCGTATCAAGTTATAGCTTCCTAATAGATAAAGTAAAAATGTACTCTAAACATCCAACAGTAACTAGTGGCAATATAAAGTCTGTGGTGAGGAAACAAACAAATGCATGTAGAGGGTGTAGCCGCAAATGTATCACACACTTAATGTAGCAGTCAGCTACTATGTAGCACACAAGAAGAAATCACTTCAATGACGCTTCAACAGTTTCATATTTAAAAAGGACTACTAAGTTTCAAACACCATCGTCATGGCTTAGAAAACAGTGAGTAGTACAGCTGACTGAATAAAGAGTTAAATTACGTAAATAGTAGCGTTAGTGCGATGTGTGGCTATGAAATCTGCATAATAGCAGCTCGCGGACAGACCGGCACGTAGCAGTGCTTCTCACCCTCTTCCCTGCATATAAGCATGATGACGTCAGTCCGGTTAAGCCTCCCTGATGCTTTGCCAGGCCTTTACTGCAGCTGTCTTCAGTTGTTGTTTGTTCGTGGGTCTTTCTGCCTTAAGTTTTGTCTTCAGTAAGTGAAATGCATGCTTGATCGGGTTGAGATCAGGTGATTGACTCAGCCATTGCAGAATATTCCACTTCTTTGCCTTACAAAACTCCTGGGTTGCTTTCGCAGTATGTTTTGGGTCATTGTCCATCTGTAAAGTGAAGCGCTGTCCAATCAACTTCGCTGAATTTGGCTAAATCTGAGCAGACAATATATCCTTATACACTTCAGAATTCATCCGGCTGCTTCTGTCTTCTGTCACATTATCAATAAACACTAGTGACCCAGTGCCATAGTAAGCCATGCATGCCCATGCCATCACACTGCTTCCACCGTGTTTTACAGCTGATGTGGTATGCTTCGGATCATGAGCCGTTCCAAACCTTTTCCATACTTTTTTCTTCCCATCATTCTGGTACGGGTTGATCTTAGTTTCATCTGTCCAAAGAATGCTGTTCCAGAACTTGACTGGCTTTTTTAGATATTGTTTGGCAAAGTCTAATCAGGCCTTTCTATTCTTGAGGCTTATGAATAGTTTGCACCTTGTGGTGAACCCTCTGTATTTGCTCTCGTGAAGTATTCTCTTTATGGTAGACTTGGATAATGATATACCTACCTCCTGGAAAGTGTTCTTCACTTGGCTGGATGTTGTGAAGGGGTTTTTATTTACCACTTGGCTGGATGTTGTGAAGGCGTATTTTCTTTATGATCATCCACCACTGTTGTCTTCCGTGGACGTCAAGGCCTTTTTATGTTGCAGAGCTCACCAGTGTGTTCTTTTTTTCTCACAATGTAGCAAACTGTTGATTTGGCCACTCCTAATGTTCCTGCTATCTCTCTGATGGATTTTTTTTTTTTGCAGCCTAACGATGCCCTGTTTCACTTGCATTGAGAGCTCCTTTGATTGCATGTTGTGGGTTCACAGCAACAGCTTCCAAATGCGAATGCCACACCTGGAATCAACTCCAGACATTTTACCTGCTTAATTGATGATAAAAAGCAAAGGAATAGCCCACACCTGTCCATATATCAGCTTTTCAGTCAATTGTCCAATTACTTTTGGTCGCTTGAAAAAGAGTGGGCTACATATTAAAGAGATGTAATTCTAAACCCTTCCTCCAATTTGGATATGAATACCCTCAAATTAAAGCTGATAGACTGCACTTTAAGCCAATATTCATTATTTAACAGTAACTTGAATTTATTTTGGTACACCGGATATATATATATATATATATATATATATATATATATATATATATATATATATATATATATATATATATATAGGTCCGGAAATAATTATATATATATGTGAAAACTGACACAGAAAAAAAGAATCCCATGAATAGCACTCTAACATACACAAAATATATCAAAGAAAGTTTATTAATCACATACACATAAATGGTTAAAATAAGGAGCAGTGGTGACCTACAAAGCTGATATGAACTGAACCTTAAGGTGTGGGGAAAAATGCTACACTGCAGTAACAAGGACAAAGTGTGTTAATAAAGTGTAGAGGCAAGAAATTCTTACAGTAGAGGCAACGTTTATTCTAACATTTGCCGTAAACTAGCCGGGTTACATTCTGGGTATGTGCTGGGTATGTGCTGGGTATGTTCTGGGCTAGTTTGAGGCACGTTTAAGGCATTTCTGCATTGACTAACGACCCATAGGATTAATACAGCAGGGATCCCTGGCAGTCCAATTCAGTTTGAATGGGACTGCCAGGAACCCCCGCTGTTAATCTGATAGGCCATTAATCAATGCAGAAATGCTGGGGCTAGTTTAAGGAAAGTTTAAGGCATGTATTCAGAATGTACCTGGGTGATTCCTGGTTTTTTTGGGGAATTGCCACTGGTTTTTGTTCGAATAAGAGTTGCCTCTACTGTACATCAGAACACTCAGACCGGCCGGTCAGGTACTACCTAAGTTGAAGCCCCCTGTGTGAAGTGCTAGTATGAAACTGGTGTGTAACTAACAAGCAAGGAAATGAAAGAGTTAATTATATAAGTTAGTTATATGATCCAAGCCTATAGATATGACACACACAGATGAGCAAAAAATAAGGCAGATGTAAATAACAAGCCAAAATAGGTAGCAAAAGTACTTAGACCAGTCCAGAGTGAACAGCAAAATTGTCCAGCAGAGTAGTAGCAGAGTGATAGCAGATATCCACAGCTTAACTGCTCATAGGTTCAGGGAGAGTGAGTCTCAGCCACTGCACTGCACATGCTCCCTGGGTTGTTTGGAGCACGGACTGCCATATTCAGTGGAGAGAAGGAGAAACAGCTGAGATCACCACCGCATCCTAGATGAGACAGACAAGCCCTGACGCGCACGTTTCGCCACCTGCTTCGTCCGGGGGCTTAACATATGGACAGTTGATAGATCTATTTGTAGTTGCATGTTCTGTGACGTGGATTAATCAGTATACTGAAAGCAACTGAAGATGGAAGCTGTGATAGATTGGCCTCATAGCTCCTCCTTCAATGGACGAATCGGCTCACAGAGCACTTAACTCCCTAAATGCCAAAAGAAAAAAGTAAGCACGCAGTATTTAAAATGAAAGTAAAATGAAAATGAAAATTTTTTTTTTGTATAAACACACATTAAAAAATTGGGACAAGAATGAAAGTTGTATTATAAAAATGTAAATGAAACATAGAGGAAAACAGAGCACAAAATGAGAGAAGGGGAAATCAAAGAGAATATATACAGAATGTATAAACTACATAGATGTAAAAAATATACATATATGTAGATAAAATTATATAAATATATATCAAGTAGATAAATAAATAAATAGATTAAGCAGAAAAAGAAGGAAAAGAAAAGCAACCATAAAAGGTAGTAATATACAAATTCAAAAAAGCCGCAAAAACCTGCCACTGGATCGTCAAAGGAACATTGCATACCCCATATATTCATTCATGCCCAAGGGTAGCAGGGTCCCTAACTTGACGATCCAGCGGCACTCACGTTGTAACAATAACCTTTCCAGATCACCCCCCCTAATCCCCAGGGATACCTGGTCAATTGCAAAGACTTTTAACAAGTCAATGTTAGAAGCATGTTTGAGTCTGAAGTGTCTTGCTACAGTAGTAAGTTTGCGGCCATTATTAAAATCACGATCACTATTCTTTATGTTGCGAACGTGCTCTAACACCTGAAATCTTAATTCTCTGGTTGTCATTCCAATATATATCATTGGACACGAGCACTGAAGATAGTAAATAACCGCCTTAGACTTGCAGTTTAGTTTAGACCTAATCTCATATGTAGTGTTTCCCATAGAATCATGAAAGTCCACGCTAGCCTGCATATAATGACAGGCTGAACATGAACGACATGGCATAAAGCCATTGATGTGTGCCCTTGTAAGAAAGGTGGAGGGTCTGCCGGGGGTATAATGACTATTGACCAATCTGTCACCTAAATTGGGTGCCCTTCGGCTAACCAAATTAACGTTTTCGCCCAAAATTTGTTTTAGATCCATATTGGTGGTGAGGATATGCCAATGTTTTTGAATGGCTTCTCTACTTACACCAATTATGAAATAGGTGCCGATGAAGCGTATGGTCTTATCCTCTGTTTTAAGTTGTTTGTCCGCCACTGGGCCTGTCAGGAGTGAAGTGCGAGATTTTTCCTTAGTTTTGGATCTTCCCTTATCAATGGTAGTTCTACTGTAACCTCGTTCCCGGAAACGTGAGCAAAAAATATGGCAGATGTAAATAACAAGCCAAAATAGGTAGCAAAAGTACTTAGACCAGTCCAAAGTGAACAGCAAAATTGTCCAACAGAGTAGTAGCAGAGTGATAGCAGATATCCACAGCTTAACTGCTCGTAGGTTCAGGGAGAGTGAGTCTCAGCCACTGCACTGCACATGCTCCCTGGGTTGTTTGTAGCACGGACTGCAATATTCAGTGGAGAGAAGGAGAAACAGCTGAGATCACCACCGCATCCTAGATGAGACAGACAAGCCCCGACGTGCACGTTTCGCCACCTGCTTCATCCGGGGGCTTAACATATGGACAGTTGATAGATCTATTTGTAGTTGCATGTTCTGTGACGTTGATTAATCAGTATACTGAAAGCAACTGAAGATGGAAACTGTGATAGATTGGCCTCATAGCTCCTCCTTCAATTTAGGAATCAACTCACAGAGCACTTAACTCCCTAAATGCAAAAAGAAAAAAGTAAGCACGCAGTATTTAAAATGAAAGTAAAATGAAAATGAAAAAAAAAAATTGGTATAAACACACATTAAAACATTGGGACAAGAATGAAAGTTGTATTATAAAAATTTGAATGAAACATAGAGGAAAACAAAGCACAAAATGAGAGAAGGGGAAATCAAATAGAATATATACAGAATGTATAAACTACATAGATGTAAAAATATACATATATGTAGATAAAATTATATAAATATATATCAAGTAGATAAATAAATAAATAGATAAAGCAGAAAAAGAAGGAAAAGAAAGGCAACCATAAAAGGTAGTAATATACAAATTCAAAAAAGCCGCAAAAACCTGCCACTGGATCGTCAAAGGAACATTGCATACCCCATATATACAGTTTGAACATCAAGATAACCAGTACAATTGGTCTTGACTCTGTTGACTTTTTAGACGTAAGAATAAACATTGATCTGGATGGCAGCATTAGTACGGATATTCACCGCAAACATACATCAACTAATTCTATTCTGCATGCATCCAGTGCCCATCCGGCACATCAAATACATGGTGTGCCGGTGGGCGAATTTCTACGTCTTAAGAGGAATTGTTTGACATAACAAACTTTCAAGGTTAGAGCCAGGGAGATGACCTCGCGTGTAAGGGAACGAGGTTACAGTAGAACTACCATTGATAAAGTAAGATCCAAAACTAAGGAAAGATCTCGCACTTCACTCCTGACAGGCACAGTGGCGGACAAACAACTTAAAACAGAGGATAATACCATACGCTTCATCGGCACCTATGATCGTAATTGGTGTAAGTATAGAGAAGCCATTGAAAAACATTGGCATATCCTCACCACCGATATGGATCTAAAACAAATTTTGGGCGAAAAAGTTCATTTGGTTAGCCGAAGGGCACCCAATTTAGGTGACAGATTGGTCAATAGTCATTATACCCCCGGCAGACCCTCCACCTTTCTTACAAGGGCACACATCAATGGCTTTATGCCATGTTGTTCATTTTCAGCCTGTCATTAAAGGCAGGCTAGCGTGGACTTTCATGATTCTATGGGAAACACTACATATGAGATTAGGTCTAAACTAAACTGCAAGTCTAAGGCGGTTATTTACTATCTTCAGTGCTCGTGTCCAATGATATATATTGGAATGACAACCAGAGAATTAAGATTTCGGGTGTTAGAGCACGTTCGCAACATAAAGAATAGTGATCGTGATTTTAATAATGGCCGCAAACTTACTACTGTAGCAAGACACTTCAGACTCAAACATGCTTCTAACATTGACTTGTTAAAAGTCTTTGCAATTGACCAGGAATCCCTGGGGATTAGGGGGGGTGACCTGGAAAGGTTATTGTTACAACGTGAGTGCTGCTGGATCGTTAAGTTAGGGACCCTGCTACCCTTGGGCATGAATGAATATATGGGGTATGCAATGTTCCTTTGACGATCCAGTGGCAGGTTTTTGCGGCTTTTCTGAATTTGTATATTACTACCTTTTATGGTTGCCTTTCTTTTCCTTCTTTTTCTGCTTTATCTATTTATTTATTTATCTACTTGATACATATTTATATAATTTTATCTACATATATGTATATTTTTACATCTCTGTATATATATTTTTATATTCTGTATATATTCTCTTTGATTTCCCCTTCTCTCATTTTGTGCTCTGTTTTCCTCTATGTTTCATTCACATTTTTATAATACAACTTTCATTCTTGTCCCAATTTTTTAATGTGTGTTTATACAAAAAAAAAATTTTCATTTTCATTTTACTTTCATTTTAAATACTGCGTGCTTACTTTTTTCTTTTGGCATTTAGGGAGTTAAGTGCTCTGTGAGCCGATTCCTCCATTGAAAGAGGAGCTATGAGGCCAATCTATCACAGCTTCCATCTTCAGTTACTTTCAGTATACTGATTAATCCACGTCACAGAACATGCAACTACAAATAGATCTATCAACTGTCCATATGTTAAGCCCCCGGACGAAGCAGGTGGCGAAACGTGCGCGTCGGGGCTTGTCTGTCTCATCTAGGATGCGGTGGTGATCTCAGCTATTTCTCCTTCTCTCCACTGAATATGGCAGTCCGTGCTCCAAACAACCCAGGGAGCATGTGCAGTGCAGTGGCTGAGACTCACTCTCCCTGAACCTATGAGCAGTTAAGCTGTGGATATCTGCTATCACTCTGCTACTACTCTGCTGGACAATTTTGCTGTTCACTCTGGACTGGTCTAAGTACTTTTGCTACCTATTTTGGCTTGTTATTTACATCTGCCATATTTTTTGCTCATCTGTGTGTGTCATATCTATAGGCTTGGATCATATAACTAACTTATATAATTAACTCTTTCATTTCCTTGCTTGTTAGTTACATACCAGTTTCATACTAGCACTTCACACAGGGGGCTTCAACTTAGGTAGTACCTGACCGGCCGGTCTGAGTGTTCTGATGTACAGTAGAGGCAACTCTTATTCGAACAAAAACCAGTGGCAATTCCCCAAAAAAACCAGGAATCACCCAGGTACATTCTGAATACATGCCTTAAACTTTCCTTAAACTAGCCCCAGCATTTCTGCATTGATTAATGGCCTATCAGATTAACAGCGGGGGTTCCTGGCAGTCCCATTCAAACTGAATTGGACTGCCAGGGATCCCTGCTGTATTAATCCTATGGGTCGTTAGTCAATGCAGAAATGCCTTAAACGTGCCTCAAACTAGCCCAGAACATACCCAGCACATACCCAGCACATACCCAGAATGTAACCCGGCTAGTTTACGGCAAATGTTAGAATAAACGTTGCCTCTACTGTAAGAATTTCTTGCCTCTACACTTTATTAACACACTTTGTCCTTGTTACTGCAGTGTAGCATTTTTCCCCACACCTTAAGGTTCAGTTCATATCAGCTTTGTAGGTCACCACTGCTCCTTATTTTAACCATTTATGTGTATGTGATTAATAAACTTTCTTTGATATATTTTGTGTATGTTAGAGTGCTATTCATGGGATTCTTTTTTTCTGTGTCAGTTTTCATATATCTCCCTTCCCCAGCACCGCCAGTAGTGTTTATTATTCACGCTTCACCCAACTGGTTTTAGCACACTTCATTTTAGGTCTGTGCAGGTTATTTTTGTGTTTTAATATATATATATATATATATATATATATATATATATATATATATATATATAGCATACATTACCAGCAAAGTTAAGGAGACATCAGCACTCAGAAGGTATAAGCAGCTATAAACTCTATTAAAGAAACTTGCACATATATCCAACGTTTCAGTCCGCTGAACGTGACCTTACCCCTGAGGAAGGACCGAAACGTTGGATATATGTGCAAGTTTATTTAATACAGTTTATAGCTGCTTATACCTTCTGAGTGCTGTTGTCTCCTTACCTTTGTTGGTAATGTATGCTTTATTATTTTTTATGACATAAGCACCCGGTCATTATATCACTACAGGAGTGCCAGATATTCATGATTTGTATATAAATATATATATATATATATATACATAGAGAGAGAGAGAGAGAGAGAGAGAGAGAGAGAGAGAGAGAGAGAGAGAGAGAGAGAGAGAGAGAGAGAGAGAGAGAGAGAGAGAGAGAGAGAGAGAGAGAGAGAGAGAGAGAGAGAGAGAGAGAGAGAGAGAGAGAGAGAGAGGGGAGAGGGGGAGAGAGAGAGAGGGGGAGAGAGAGAGAGAGAGAGAGAGAGAGAGAGAGAGAGAGAGAGAGAGAGAGAGAGAAGTAAATATAAAAATGTATTACAGTATGTAAGTAAATATGCAGTAGATTACCTTAATTTTTGTAAGGCCTTTGACACATAAGACTGATAAACAAGCTGCAGTGATTGGGGTTGGACTGTAACGTGGTTGTGTTATTAAGCAATGGATGAAGGATAGGTGGCAGAGAATTGTGGTGGTAGAGAAAGGTAGTTCAGTACATTCAGAGGAGGATAATATAATCAGTGGAGGTCCTACTGTAAGTGATCTGTACTAGAAGCGCTGCTCTTTAATATCTGTATTAGTGATATCACAGATAGCCTGGAAGGGAATGCATGAATTTTTGCAGATAACACAAAGATCTGAAATGGTTGCACGAAAGTATTAATGCTTTAGGTAGATTAAAGGAATGATCAAGAGTGCAGCAGCAACAATTTATTGCCAAAAAGTACAAAATAAAACACAGTGGTGGAAGAAGATATAAGCAGTATACAGGATGAATGCCACCAATGTCAAGCACTACAGAGGAAAGGGACTTGGGGATCATTATTTCAGCTGACAAAAGTAGGCAAGTAATGTAACAAAGCAATTGGGAAAGTCAGCAGGATGCTGGGTACACCGGGTGAAGTAAAGATATTATCACCAGAAAGAGAGAGGCAGTGATGTCACTTAATAGTTCACTTAAATCTAGAGTACTAGGCTCAGTTCTAGAAACCCTATCTGCAGATGAAAATAAACAAATGAGAGATTATGCAATAGAAGGGTACTAACATTTTGCATTGGGGTCTATATCAACAAAGTCTAAAGTACCATAACATGTACCACTTGGAGAAGAGAAGATATGATTACAACTTTCAAATATATCAAGGCTTTCAACAAGGTACATGAGGGAAGCATATTTCAGAGAAAGAGCAATGCTATAACAAGAGGTCATGATCTGAAGCTGGAGGGGAAGGAGAAATGTGAGGAAGTTCTTCTTCATGGAGAGGCAGGTGGATTTGTGGAAGTTTCCCAACAGAAAACAATAACATTTAAAACAATTGTTGTAATAGGCATACATCTATCCTAAATATGAAGAAAGCCAAGGATTAAATAGTCTGAGGTTTTGCAACAGACTATGTAGGTGAGCCAAGTAGTTATTTTCTGTGGTCAAATTCTATGTTTCTTTGTTTGAATAGTACAGGTACTTTATGGACTGTTAAGTTACATTTATAGATGAAACTGGAGTGACACTATATTTCTTAGTTTGTTCTCATTCAAAACACATTTTAATACATTCTTTGTGACTGAATATTTATTGTTTTCATTACTACACATGATTTTAGTTTTGAATCCTTCAGGGGCCTATTCTAGTAGCTCTGGATTGTGACAACGTATAGTTCAGAAGCGAATTTGCATGTTTTGCTATTCTGTAAATCCTGACCCACATGTCCAAACTGTGCAAAAAGACCTTTGTTTTTCTTTGTTTCTTATTTTAATATGTAAAGCATGTGGCAATGTATAATTCTACATTCTTACCTAAATTGGCAATCGTTTAGAGCTGCTGTTGTAAATCTGTAAAAATTCTGTGTGCCTAACATAATGGCTGCCTTTCAGTTTAAATCTATCCCTCAGTCAATATAACTCAGCAGCTATAATGTATCATTATATTTCTTAGGTAATATTATTTATTTTTACAGTTTACAGCTCAATGTGCAGAGAACATTGGCAACAAATGATCACAAACAAGAAAGTGTTGCAAATATTTTGCACTGCTTGGGAGGTGGGCTAAAACCTGCTATTGAAATCATTTATGCTTTAAAACTGATTACAAATTGCATTAAGTTGAATTTTTTTTTAAAAAGTCACTATTATCTAATACTACAGAACTGATTTATATAAATAAAAACAATATTTCACATGTTTTGCTGTAGTAAATGAAGCTAGGGGCATGGGACAACAGTTGTGAGTAGTAGAGTACAAAAGTATGTTATGACAACAGCATTTCACAGCATTTCTCAGCATTGGAGTTAATTCAATACTAGAGCTGCTGCCCTGGATGCAGGGTTGTGGGTTTCTAATTCTGTTGGGTCTGACACTTGTACACTCTTCTTCACAAGGTTCTTTAGACTAGTTGGCCTTAAGGATATATTTTAGGATGTGTGACTCATTTAAATATACTTCGTATAGAAATTAGCATATCTCCCACGCATGTTCTTTTTTCACCATAGACATAACTTCCTAATTTATTTGGGGGAGGTTTCATCATAACTTCCTAATTTATTTGGAGAGAGGTTTCATATATACAAGATACTATTAAGTTAGTTACTTCACCCCCACCCCATTCCTCCTCCCCACCACAAAAAAAGTCCTATTTCAGGTTTTGTAGAGAGTTACTGTAGCATTACCATCAGGTCATTCCAATTCTAAAGCAATTATAAATCGGGTGGTTTGTCACTTTTTATAGAAGCGGTTTAGAATATGCGATATGCAATAGACAATACCGTTTTTTTTCTCGCATTTAATTCTGCTTCTTGTGAACATGCAAAAACATGTCGTTTTGCAAAAACAACTTCAGAGCTACAAGAATAAGCCCCCTTAGGCTGCGTCCATTGTGACCGCCGCTCGCGTCCGTGAACATGCACGTGACGTCACCCGCGTTTTAGCGGGAGCGTTTTGTGGCCAGACTAGACGCGATGGGAGGTGTATCTGGGGCGTGTCTGGGGGTGTGACCCTCATTGAGCGAACCACTCACGTGACCTGACTTTTGCACTCTGGAATTAAATTTAACTGATTGCTCGCAGACCGCACACCCCTCGCACTGTCGGACATGCACTCAGTCCATGACTGCGATCATTGCTTTAAGGCATTGTGATTGTGCCACACGCGCATGCCACCATGCCGTCTCCCCGAACATGGCCGCGGCCATAGCCTTTTAAGCTGCTCTGATGTGTTACAATGTGCATATCATTTTATTTTATTTTTCCCCCTCTGGCCACAGCATCAAATGTAACAAATTTGTGAACCAAGTTTCTTATGTGTTATGCTGCTCTGTTTGCACTGAGGCCATGCCATCAAAAACATCCCATAAATTTTGTATGTAGGTCAAACAAATGTGATAGAACAACATGAAAACTTTGATACATCTCATAATTTGTTCACACACAGCCCTGATGTACTCTGCGGGTATTAGGAAGTGTCTATAAATCCATAGGTTCAGTAAATCAGTGTCCTGGAAGGGAGACAGAGACTGACAGGTAAGAAAATGGCACAGTTGCTTTGAGCTAGGGTACCTGATGGGAACAGACAGTAGAGGGTAGGAAGAAATAGCCAAGCACTGATATCTGTGTCTATTGGAATTCAGGGTGGAGTTAAAAAGGTTGCAGCAAAATCTAATCTGTTGCGCCAGACAAAGGGCTGCTTTCTGGTAGGATGGTTAATCAAGCCACAACTAATTTAGGGTGAAAATTAGCAGATAAATTAATCATGATTGTTCCAACACTATAAACAAAACATAATATATACTGAATGTAAAGAAAAATGAGGGCCACAAAGCACTGTACTCACTGCTTTCGACTCATATATCTTGCTTTCTCCAAGTATAAATATAACCCTCTCATCTTCTCAATCATCCATTCTCAAATCACCTTTGTTTAGACAACACATGGAATATAATTGAACCATCAGTCATACTTACAGCTGCAACCGAGGAGCTCTTTGTCCTCAGAGCCCAGATAACTAACTTGGGCATACGCCAATCAACCTGTTTCTGCTGACAGACTTTACAGGAATTATTTCTTTTTTAGACTCTGAATGGCTTTTCTTTTTCATAAGTAATCTGATACAAAATATATTCCATAGTGCATACAGGAATTATAGATATTAAACACAAAAATGCACAAGAGTCAGTCTGAGAAATCTCTGTGGGGTAAGTACCAGTGTCCACAAATGGGCATAATGGCACATACACTTCACCCATTGACTTTTACAATGTGTGAAATAATTTAAAGGTGTTATAGTGGTGTTATAGTGTTACGCCGATGCTCGCCCCAAACCGGGACCGGACCGCGGGGCTGAGGTGGGGTTATATAATCACCGACCTTAGTCCGCGCAGACTGATCCGGAGTGCGCAGTTCGTAGTCGTACATCGCAGGGTCAGGATTGGAGAAGGCAGCATCATCGTTATTGAAGCCAAAGTCGGGGTAGGAGAAGACAGGACAATCGATGGCCGAAGCAGGGTCAGGATAGAAGACATCCGGGTGGTCGTAGTCGTGGCAAGGAATCGGCAACAGGCAGACAGGAGTTCCCTGCTTCAGCTTAGGAGCGTGAGCGCGGGAGTGGCCTCTGCGCGAGGAGCGGCCTCGGCCCATGACGCCGGTCTCAGCGGGGGGAGACAGCAGGCTGGCCGAAGTACACTGCAGGGCAGCGTCGGGGAAACCAACGCTTCAGCGCAGAAGTCCAAGGCAGGCCACTGCATAGAGATAGCAGCAGGCCACAGGAAACTAGGGGTAGCCACTGCTAGGAGTGAATGCAGCAGGTACCAGGAAATAGGGGTAACCACTGCTAGGAGTGAATGCTGCAGGTACCAGTGCTGGCAACAACGCTTCAGCACAGGAGACAGGAACAGGCCTCTGGATACTCAGGAACTTGGAAGGTAAGAACGCTAGGAGAGAGGCCTGGGGCGGTTTGTGGCAGAGACAGTAACATCCCAGGTAGGAGTTATGCTCGGCACTGGTTCAGTGCCAACGCCCAGGATATAAAGGGCGGAGATCCAATCACAGGAGGAGGGTGTGTGAGTATTCCTCCAATGCTGAAGCACAGGGCAGAAGCTGCAATGAGAAGCAGCACATGTGCCATAGATTGCCAGAGGAAGCTTGCAACTGCATAGGTCTGCAAGGCTATAGTCAAAGCCAGTAGTGGATTCCTTACATATAGTACGCAAAAACTGTAGAATTCTATAACCGTGGCCTGTTACTTCGCTGTGGACTGGAATGGAGAATCTTGGACATCATGATGTGGAAAGCACCCAGTGAAGGATACAGATTTCGAACGTGTCAAAAGATTTGAGACACTTCCGTATACACCTTAATCGACCGTTTTATCATCTGTTGTGAGTTCATATATTTTATTGTTCTTTTTTCTCTGTTTTCATAAAAACTACACTATGAAGGCTGCACTGATCTTTCTCATTGCTCATTGAGAAATACCTGCAAACAGATTTGAGCTCTCTCTCTCATTAAGCCATTAAGCGAGATTGATCTCTCTCTCTCTCTCTCTCTCTCTCTCTCTCTCTATGGCTTAATTGATGAATAAGCACTCATCTATGTCTGATATTACATTATTATTAATTCTATTTAAAAGTTTAAAAATGGACCAAATAATTAACTGTAAGTCTAATTTGCAGAGGAAACTAAGAGTGCCATCTCTCTCCTACCATTTCGCAATCTGCAAAATAATCAACAAAAAAGTATTTATCAAGGACAATAATATAATGATTAACTATTACAAAATAGTGAGTAGTTAATAGGAAAATGGACTGTCCTTTTTCACTTGTAAATGTGTTGTCCGTTAGATCACCATGGGTGCTATTAATCCTTTAGAAAAAAAAATTATGGATTCCTGTTGTGGAAAAGTTTTTTGCAATTGTTTGTGTTTTTGTTAAGATCCCAAACCTGTTGTTTAACTTCATAGGTTAGCTTGGAACAAAATAAGTACACTGTGCCTATTTTGCTTCTATGCTTCTATTTGCATATGGTATTTACAAGACAGGTTTGCAAAATGACAAAATACCTATACATGTTTGACATTTTTTAAAGTATCACTCTCTCAATTTTGGAACTGTAGCATCACTGCTACTGTCAGGGCCTGCTGGGAATTTTGCGGGGCTCGATGCATGGTGCTTTTGTGGGGGCCTCTTACCTTATCTGGTGCAACATCTCAGCCGACTCAGTGTCATGACATTGTGGATACAAAGAAAAGACAGCGCAAAAAAACCATAGTGTAGTAAATTCAATTAATATTTATAAAGTGAAGGTGAGTATTGCACGTACATCAAAATAAAGGGTTAATAGCATGACATGTTTAGGGACATGTTACCACTCAGCAGGAACAGCCAGACACCAATGCAGAGATCTTTACACGTTCACCCTCTTTGCTGCCAGCATCCAGGGAGACTCTGTGTTGCTCTGTGGTGGCGAGTCGTGTTGAAGGAGCTCCAGGCAGTGGATCGGCAGAGATGATCTCAGCTCACTTCCGTATTACTCCACGCTGGCGTGTGACGTCATCCGGCGGCGTCTCTCAGCCTCTCGCGTCTCACACGTGTGGATCAGGAGAGATGGTCTCAACTTGCTTCCTTGTTACTCCACGCTGGCGTGTGACGTCATCCGGCGGCGTCTTACAGCCTGTCGCGTCTCGAACGTGTTAATTCTTTAGCGATATTCTTTCTAATGGTGGCAAATTGTCCCAAACAAGTCCCGCAGAGAACTAATGTTCAAAATAGTAGCCACAATGGGAATAGTAGGAACGCGCCCTCACATGATATAAAAGACACTTACAGAGGCCCATGCTCTCCCCCATGAATCAGTTTTATTGTTGTGGGAAAGAGCACGGGGCCGGTGTAAGCTGCTCGGTGCAGTAGCCCTGATGGAACCGCCAGCTGGTCCTGGCTAGTTCTCATTTTTGCAGGTATGGTGATGATGATAGATTGTTTTAGTTATTACAAACTACTCGCCAACCTATTTATAATGTAACCACCAAAACCACCACTGCTTATAGTCGTGTTCCAAAACTGATAGTGTATTTTGCACTGGTAATCTAATGTGGCAATTAATAGAGATGGGTGAAATGTTTACCAAAATCTGAATCTGCCACGAATTGGCCAGTTCCTTTCAGCTGCGGAATTCTGCAGATAAGTCTCAAAAAGGCACATTCGTTTTATTTTCCTATCGGATGGATTTGGAATCCAAACCTGCAAACGGAATGTATATAAAAAAGGGCGCAGCCTCAAATTTAAGCCTTTGTGTTATAGGCAGGGTTTAGCTGTTGTTTGGTTAAGGCTGCTGCTGCTGCTCTTGCTGCTGCTCTTGCTGCTGTAGTACTATAGCTGAAACATTTACACATTGTTTACTTAATAAAACTTGTAGCGTAACCATTAACCATTAACTGACAGGACTGACCCGAGTTTCGAGTTGTTCAATCCACAGAATGGATTCAAGTTGAATCCGGCTACGAATTCGGATTCTGGTTGAATCCTGCGCAGATTCTTGAAAAGCCACGCGACCGAGACTTATTAACAGATTTTGAAGAATCTGAGAGGATTTAAGAGGGATTTATTCCCGTGATAGTATTGGGCCGGGAAAGTCCGGAAAACCCGCAGAACGGAATCAGACAAGTTACCCAATCTCTACCAATGAAGTTATTCTTTTCAAACACATCTTTGATTAGTTCTCTAATACATGATGTTGCAAGAAAAATTAAGTCATAGAAAACAACTCAAGCGAAATATCCAGGACAGTTTTGTAGTGCATATATATTATACAGTGTTGATAATGCAGTGTGTTTTTTTTACGTGAATCATTTTTGTGTCGTGAAGTTGCTGTGCTAAAAATATAGTGGAGGATGAAGGGTTCATTTTGAATGAGTGTGCCTCCTTTTAGCAACATTGCTAGTTTTGTGGACTGTATTGCCTTTTTAAATACATAGCCTAATGTCATTTGATGGCTATATTTCCATATTCCATTATATTAATGAAATATCTTAAAATCTCCAAATTAAAAATCCATATCTAATTAAAACATCAAGTTATTTGTGTTTTGACTTTGAACAAAATGTACGATGACATGATGTGTTGTTGTTATATATGAATATAATAAACATTGTCTATTCAGACCAAATTGTCCTTGAAGTCCACTACCCTGTCTGTGACAGTGGCAATACTGGCAGAGGTTGTCAAATAAGAAAAGATTGGAAACAGCTTGGTTGATCAAATGTGCATTCAATTTCACACATGGTCAAAAGCAACCTTCCTTTAAATACAATCTCTATTTAACTTTCATCTGTGTTTGTACAATATTTATAATAGACCTACATTATCTTTTTTTGCAGAATACAGTAGTTACAAGTATAAAGATACAAACTGGAAATCAATTATATGGACTTGTATACCTACTACTTCCTCTCCAGAAATTCCACAACACCTCATTAGTTCTTAACGATACTTTATTGATTAGAAAGGAGGGAAGAAAGGGGTATAGACATTTCCATACAAGTGTCACAGAAACAACAAGAGTAGCGTTTACATTTTGAAACATAATGAACATAATTATGAAACAATTAATAATCAATTTGATAGTAAATTTCAGTACAACATTAATCTGTCAAATCTAAATGCATCTTAAATTAACACAAACCTTTCATTCAATTTCAGGGGAGCTGCTCAAAACCCTTTACTGTCGTGCATAAGTAACATTCTTACAACATTTTTTAAATATCAGTTTACTGCTGCAGGGAATATTGCATAGTAAAAACAGAAGCTATAGCTTTGTAACACCATACAGTACATGGCCCATTTTGCAGCCAAGAGTTTATTTGTATTTTAATTACCACCATTTAATTAAGTGACCTTATTTGGACTAGTAATACGTTATACATAGAAAATATGCTTTCTGAAGAATCGTGCTTCTTTTTGTGTTTGCCTTATTGAGACCTACAGTATTGTTTATTGTGAAGTCCCATCTGCAACATTGCCAAGCAATCCATCATGTCAAGCTAGCTTGAATGTTTAAACTGGTGAAATACAAGAATCTCAAAGCTAATTAATTTTAATGAAAATGATTTCCCAATGCAGCGTTAAAGTTGACTGAAATTTCCAGTTAATATGGAAAGTGAGTGGCTTGGGGAAAGGGAGTGTGGTGAACTCATGATTGCCATTACAAAGAGGTATCTTGAACACCGGGGAACAATATAATAATACTTTGTATCCATTTAAAAATGCTATTTGATGTTACAAGAACATTCCCACAAGTTTAGTATCCCCAAATATTTAAAAGGTTGTTGATACACTTTTGTTTTAATATCTTTTTGATTATAATTACAACATGGCTATATGTTTGAAAATGTATTCGAAAAGTCTCCAAAAAGGACCAAGAGGCTTCAATTTTATGGGGATAACATCTCAAAATGTCTTTGTTGCGAGACTTGTGAAAAGCTAAAGAAAAAAAGGATTATTTTCAATTGAGCTATCTTTGATAAATCTTCTACTGTTTATGCACAACAATAGTGTATAGTAAGGTAGATGAATATATGTACAGTATGTTTTTCTTTTAATAACACCTACTACAGTAGGTACATAGTACTTTACAATTATTTTTTCCCAAACATTACAATACAATTGCAATAAAAGGAATATAATATTAAGACAGCTAGATAAGTGTAAGACATAAATGTAACATAAGGAAAAAAGGAGTCCCTGCGCTAAAATCTTACAATCAAAGCATCATGTGGGTAGACTAACAAAATCAAGAGTGATTTAATGTTTATAAGGAAACTATTAACATTGAAAATGTATCACATTTTTGTTTGTCCGCTAGGTTGAATGGCCCTTTAATAGGCAGTCAGTTGAGAGTTTATAGGAAGAGAAGTAGAAACTGCTTGAGAGGAGAGAGAGGCCAGCAGCATTTTGAGTGGACTGAATGGTAGAAAGCTGCAAGGCAGCCAGGTGAAGGTTGCAGTTATCCAGATGGAATTTCTCATTACTAAGTGCAGTCAAATAACTTTATTTATCCTAACTACAGCCTCTCTCCTACATTATACAGCACTAAGGCACTTGTTTAACCTGCTTCTCTATGCCCCAAGCCTCCAAACGCCGGTCAATTGGATGATGACATTCAAATTAATGGAACTCAATGGCTTTCCTGCCATGGAGAAGTACCTTCACACCATGTTGGATAAACACCTACTAAAGATGTCCAATCCTCTGACCTGAGAGATTTACAACGTGTAATTGTCTATCTAGAATTAGACAAGTGCTGTACATGTGCAGATGACGTTCTTTTGTATGTAAATATAATTGTATCAACATACTCATTCCTTACCTACTATTTTTTTTGCAAACCATTAGTTTCTATTACTTCTAATGCCATAGCCTTTTTAAAACTCTTTCTGATTACTTCCTAGATTATCTCTCAGGAATTAAGATATGGTGACAAGTCAATAATAATTTACTGTAACATTTAAGTATGGTATGTCTGAAAAAGGTAGTACAAAATAATTAATTAAGAATGTGCAATCAACAATAGAAGTATATAAATAATATAAAATGCTGAGTAACAGAATAACAAAGGGCAGAGGGAATATTTATTACTCTGTCCCTTCCTGTTTTGCTGTTTTATTTTGCAATGAGTAACTTGCAGAAGAAGCCAATCATTTTTTACATAGACTATAGATACAGGCTTTTTTCAAATATTTCAATAGCTTTCTATGTACAGTAGAAAGGTTTTTGTTTTCAATATTCAATCTTATGTAAAGGTCTATTACAGGTGTAGCCAATCACAGACTCCATCTTGGCTCAGGGCAATTGAAGCCACTTCCTGCTTTCAGCCATCTTTGACAAAGCAAAAGCCACCAACATTTTCAGCCATCTTAGTCCAGCCAAAGTGAGTCTCAGGGATATGCCAGTTTTGAAGGGGGTGACCACAATGTTGAGTCCTGGCAGCACCCCCCCCCCTCCTCTCTTTAGGGGTGGACTTTGGATGATCCCTTCCAGGCTTGGGGAGAACCTCTGATGGAAAGCCCTGACAAAAGTGGCAGCATGCACGTGCTTGTTATTCACCCATGATTTCTCTTCTGGGTCCTACCCTTCCAAATGAATGAAGTGCTACATGCCATTGGGTGATTGGCAAGAGTCAAGGATGCTGTGGATCTAGAACTGATACTCCTTGACTGGAAGAGAAGGGGAGGAGCAGGTACCAGGGGGGGGGGGGGGGGGGGTGGGGGGAAAAATCATTTTGGAGCAACAGTTTGAGCAGGGATATGTGGAACATGTGAGGAATCCTCATTGTAGCGGATAGCTCCAATTGAAAGGAGACAGGATTTATTTGTCTCCTAATCCTGTATGGGCCAGTGAATTCACTGCCCAATTTGTGTGAAGGCATCTTAAGGTGGATGTTCTCCTTGTACAGCCATACTTGCTCCCCAGGTTGGAGAGTTGGAGCTAGTCTTCTGTGTTTTTCGGCAGGGTTTTTTTCTTTGTCAAAGAGCAACTTTCTCAAGGTTGTACTGGATTTTCCCTCAGAAATCCTGAAGATTTTACATATTTTGATTTATGGTTGAAACCCCCGAATCACTGAAGGAAGTAGGGAGAGGTGTGGGATGGTTCCCAAGGGCAGTGAAGATAGAGTGTCGGGCAGAGTCGTATGAGATACAGATATGGACAAACCTGCCTAGGGGAGATACGAAGCATCTGCGATTTGCTCCATAAATTGATTGGTCCCTTCTGTAAGTCTGTAGGTTTGTTGATGATAGGCTGAGTAGTTTATGGAAATGACCAGGCATCGGCAAAAGGCTCTCCAAAATTTGGGGACAAATGGAGGAGTTTAATCCAAAACAATGAGCCCCGCACATACTGAAGATCTCTTTGATGAATGAATGTATAGGACAACTCTGCTGTAGATGAAGTAAGTGTTTTCTTACGAAACGCGTTGGATGGTGTACTTGAGTATTTTATATTCTTACTCTCTTTCCCCCCGTATGGCAATCTGCTAGCGCTCTGATTTCTATGTGCAGAGTTTAAAGGGCTTTCCCAGTACGTCTACTACCTAGCACTGCGGTGCTTGAAGTCACGTCAGTGGAATCTACCCTCTGCTTGAACAGCTGAGCCACGCTAACAGCCTTCAATGGGACTCTGTTATGCTCGAAATAGAACTATTTTGTATGTTTAACACCTTGTAGCCTTGGTGCTGGGCTGTTATTCTGCCTCACGGTTGCTTCCATGTGCCGTCAGATCAGCTGTGCATGCACGTGAGACGGTATTAGGCTTTATATCCTACAACTGTTGCTTGTTCATACAGTGGCTAGAGACTTTTCTGTGAAACTACCCAGATTGATACCTCATCCTCCCTTGGCTGGAGTTTGGATGTGTGTTGTTGATATTTCATCCGGAGTAAAGAGATTCATTTGCACAGGTTCCAGGAGCTGACGTCGGTCTTCACTCATGAGAGCCTTTGCTTGTATTCCTAAAGGAGAGCTGCTCTACGGATGCCAGTTCTGTTTTACCATCTAAGGACTCATCTTGCTTGCCTGACTGAGTAGCTGATGTCATAGCCTGTGTGTGTGTGTGTGTGTGTGTGTGTGTGTGTGTGTGTGTGTGTGTGTGTGTGTGTGTGTGTGTGTGTGTGTGTGTGTGTGTGTGTGTGAAAAACGGGGGCTGCTGACATGTGAAAAACGGGGGCTGCTGACATGTGAAAAACGGGCTGGTGGGCTGCTGACATGTGAAAAACGGGCTGGTGGGCTGCTGACATGTGAAAAACGGGCTGTTGGGCTGCTGACATGTGAGGGGGGGTGTGCTGCTGACATGTGAGTATATTGTGAGAGCTGAGTGCTGTGAGAGCTGTGTGCAGTGAGTGTGTGCTGTGAGTGTGTGCAGTGAGTGTGTGCAGTGAGTGTGTGTGCAGTGAGTGCTGGGAGTGTGTGCAGTGTGCAAAAATATATATATATTTTTATTTTTTTTAAGAACGGGAGTCACATGTAAACCGCGTTATAACCGTTTCGCGTTATAACGGGGCGCGTTATAACGGGGTTTACCTGTATATATATATATATATATATATATATATATATATATATATATATATATGTAGCCCTGTGTGGTTTGGGCTATAGGTCTGCCCTCCTCCTGGCATTAATACCTGGGTAAAAGCAGGTTTGCAAAACATACAGGACACCTGCAAGCTCAAATTGAACCCCCAAAATAACCACAACATATATATAAGCATATAGGTGTCACAGAGGAGTGCTACTGAGCATAGCGATATATATTTAAAACCAGAGACAGAACATGAAACACAGACAGAGCTCAGTGTACATCCAGTGAAACCTATACACGGTACAGTGCCTAAATATATATGTATAGATTTCTAATAAATAAAATGGTCTTTTAGTTTAACATTTTGGCCAAAGTGTTGTAAGCCCCTGACCAAATCTGTAGCCCTGTGTGGTTTGGGCTATAGGTCTGCCCTCCTCCTGGCAGTAATACCTGGGTAAGAGCAGGTTGCCAGGAGCAATCGTGCGTTTTTCCCACTTCATGCAGTGCAGTGAGTCAGTGAAGGCAGTGTCATCAGGCTCTGTGTCCAATTAGAGACACAGGGGTGGTGCCTGCTGGAGCTTCTTAATGTACTGCAACTTCCTATTTATTCAGTCTGTCCCTACCGTGAGAGGGGCAAGGTTACCCAGACCAAGCTGCCAGGGCTCTGGCAGGCTTGAGGCCTCCCTCCGGGGAGTGTGGGTATACCCATACCTCCTATCCTACCAGAGGATAGGGGAAGAGCTGGAACCTCTCTCGGTGCCCTTGACTGGAGTTGTGTTCAGGGACATCCTAAGGGAGAAGACCTGCTGTTATCTATGCTGCTGAATAAGGAGACCAAATAAAGAAGCTGCTGAATTTTACCTATACCTCCTGACTGAGATTGAAGTATATTGGGAGGAGGGGAACGAGTTCTTTTGCAGATACTTCACCTCATACATCTGGGGGCTGCACAAGATGGAGGCGCTGCACCTGTAAGTAAAATTGGGGCACAACCCCAGAAGCCTGTGCTGTTCATCCCCTATACCATCATGTGGGAGACTCAGGGCCCCCAGTTGCCAGCAGGTATGCACCATCCTAAGATATGTAACTGGAGCAGTATATTCCCTAGGAGACCCTATGTGAGATTGGGTGGGGGAAAGAGGGTTACATTTGGAGGCGCTGCTGAGATCAATCAGGACAGGCTTTCAGAGAAGCAGAACTGGAAGATTAAGGAGTACACTTCCAGAACAAGTGCTGAGGAAGGAAGGGCATCTAGAATCTAGGGGTAGTCAGGAGAGGAAAGTCCACTCGCAAAGCACACCCTAGGTGCCCTTAGAGTGTGAAGTAGATCCAGATACAAGGCTATAGCTGTCCTAGTCACCTTGAGGCAGATAGTTGTAGGATGCCTAAGGGGGTAGCCTGGTTAACATGGTTCAGGACTTCTGATAGGATTTGCACTATGAGTGGCCAAAAGTAGGCTGTACTTATAATGGAACGTCAGCGGGTGCGGTGTACAAGGAGAGAGTTTTGCCTAACCTGGGGTATGCTACAATTTTATAAATTGTATCACTGGTTAGAGCTGAAATGGTTAGAACTGAACTGAACTGAAATGGAGTATGGTATGTACCAAAGAGCGAGTTGCCCTGAAGGCAGTGAAAGTTGCGCTACTGTGAGCATCATGGGTTCACCAAAGATGGCAGCTGAATGTAAACATGCCCCGCGCGGCACTGAGGAGTTTAAAATGGTGACTGCTGTGTCAGATAATGCACTGCGTGGTGCTGAGAATCAAAATTGGCAACTCCCGCCAAGCCTGGATCACGCACATGCTGCGTGCAAACAGGCTGTGAGGCAAATGTTTGCAGAAATGTGCCCAGGTCTGGCGCAAATGCCAGAACCCCACCTAAGGGAGGGAAGTGGCGCGAAAGCCGTGGCTGCGCCCCCCTGTGCTATGACTGGACCACCAGAAAGTAAATGTTACGCAGAGAAGCTGAGTGCCCCTCTTCTAATCTCCACCAGAGGGAGGGGGCACATGAAGAGCCAATTGCAAAGTTCCACTCTTGCTTGGCTGGCGACACAGAAGGAGAGAATTGTCGAGTGAGCAAGCTGATTGAATGAACCCCTAAGGAAAAGATGGCTGATTGCAACGTATCTACATACCAGCTCCCAGGAGGCTTCCTGGTTGTGGAAGTTGAGGGTCGTGAGTACCTTTGGTGTCTGTGTCTGCAGTGCAGGTTACCGGGGCCTGCACAAAGTACCACCACACCATGACAACAGCGGGCATATTCTACCTCTGGCCTGCTGAGCCATTCCCCACCATTGTGGCTCCGCATGAGGGACCCCAGGCGATACTGATGGAGGTGGAGGAAGCGGAGGCGAATGCTGCCCTGATCCCATATCTCAAACCTGCGGTAGGGACCCAGGCCGAACTATCAAGACTTACCCCGACGGAGCGGGGAGCACCCGAAGTGGAAGTACCGGAACGGGCCCGCTTAATACTAATAAGACATATAACAGGAGCAGTATATTCCCTAGGAGACAAACACACAAAAATAGAAATGTCCCTGCTCAGCCTACCAAAATAGCAAAACTTTCTGGAGTGGTGCTGTCAGGTTATGGACTATTAAACAACATGAGAGAAAGAAGGGGGTCATGCACTAAACTCCGATAAGTTGTTTTTAGAACGCAAAGTGCTCTTAGAACGTGATGTTGTGCTGAACATGATTCACTAAGCCACACAAAGAGGCACTTTGCGTTCTAAAAGTGACTTTTTCTGGAAACTTTGCTCGTTCGTTACTCTGTTTGCGTGAAATTCTGCCCTTAAGTGGGATACACTAAGCTACGCAACCTTAGCGTACACGAAAGTTGCGTTCAAGAAAACACGTCAACTCAAGGTAGCCGCAAAAAAAGCTGGACTTAGAAAAATTTCTTGCTTTATAGAGCCCACGTCTAAATGTTACAAGCGGCTTTTTTTCTATCAGCTAGCGTACGTGAAGGTTAAGAACGCTAGCAGGGGGGGAAAAAAGCAACACGTACGCTGTGGCTATTTTGAGCACGTACGTTAAAAAATGGGCTCAAGGCCTTAGTGAATCGCTTCCCCGGCCTCACTTTTTAACGGACGTGCTTTTTTTCTTTCATCCGGATGCAAAAGCATAGCCCCCGAAGACCCTAATAGATGCACACTACTCTACAAATATCAAAAATAAATACATTTTATTATGTGAACAAAAGAACTATAAACACGACAAATTTAAAAAACAAAATGAAGCGCTAGACAATCAGTAAATCCCTCATGGAGTGCATACAGTACACTTAGAACTGGATCAGTGAAAACACTCAGTCTAGGGTGGTAACTGAAGATCTGACTAGACTATCACAGTATGTGAAGTGGGTTGTGCAGTGAGGTATCCTAGTAAATCACCCTCACTATCACTGCTGTGAAGGGCATGCTGGAAACACTGAGCATGGACACAAATGATAGATGGCTATCTACCCTGTCTATTCAAAGACAATGATATAGCACTGCATAAATTATTCTGCTAAATATATGCACTCCGTTATGATTCACCCTATAGATGTAAAGTATCCACGCTAGTAACATGGAGCAATCAAGTATCCATCTGTTGTATACACCCCAACTATATAAAGTGGAGATATATAGACAGAAAAATTGTTTATGTTGGTGTCTGATTAACTGCGAGCACAGTAGTTAGGTAATGACGTAGATATTCTGGCTCAACTGGTTGTTGCCTAATATAGTATATAGCAATACACTTTACAAGCAGACGTATCGTAGACACACACAGCTATAAATCCTATAGCTACAGACACCAGTTATGGTATTTCCAGTGTCTTATATTCATGTGTATGCAAAAGTAGCTATTCATTAACACAGTGCTAGCTGTTTGGAAGAGCACTACAGTATATAGCTGGAAACCTCTGTCTGTCTCAATTAGTGGTTTTCTGATTTGGCCCAACTATGAAAGGTTGAGTCCCAGCCTTTTTATTTAAAGAAGCAGCAGCATCAGACCCTGGGAAGAATGAAAGAGGATTTTGCTGTTCTCTGAACCTTCTTTTTATTAGGTATTCCACATTCAGGTGTACAACAACCAGTTCCCCCAGCGTGATGTCTCCATACAGAAAGTAGCCAGCAATATCGGCATTAGAAAGTTTGCATCCTTTCACTGAAGTTCCACAGCCATCATCATATCACATAGCAGCAACAAGGAGTGCAGAAAAAACCAACCTCATATCACACAGCAGCAACAAGGAGTGCAGCAGACCCCAGGGAAAGAAACCCCCTCCCTTTTATTACTGGTTAATTAGGACAAAACCAAATAAATTAAACCACACAGGGGAGTTGTCTCCCAAAACTTACACAATTAGCAAACATAATACACTTCACACAACATACAATTTACAATTTTCTATAGCAAGCCCCAAAAAACAGTACCTTTCACAAACATCCCATGCCTGTCTTTTCTCTGCAAAATAAATGACATTCATTATCACTTACTTTAATTTCCATCCCCCTCCCTCCCCCCTCCCCATATGAGGATGGATGGTATGCAGGAAGGAAACGCCCTTTTCCTTTTTAATAGAGACTGCCCATGGCTGTGTAACATCAAACTGTGTTTAACATTAACCATACCTGCATTATACTGACTGACCTCAGGACATCATATTAAAGGTTAGTAAAGTTTCAGATAAAGGAAACAAAAAAGATCGCTGGGCCCAGCAAAAAGCAAAACAGAAAGAAAGAAAGGTGGTGCACTTGATGCCAGAAAGCAAACATGCATTTAACTTATACAATAGTACAAGCAGCCCTGGCACACCCACAACATAGTTTAGCTTGCTAGAGCACTTATACTACATATAGAGACATAGAAATGCCAAGAGATATATATCCATGCAGCACTCTAATTTTATTTATTTATAAAATATGTTACCAGGAAGTAATACATTGAGAGTTACCTCTCGTTTTCAAGTATGTCCTGGGCACAGAGTTAGGACAAATAATTCATGGTTACAAATACAGTTACATAAATGAACAGGGTATACTTTATATACAAGACATTGCATGCACAGTTAAAGAAAATATATATTATGGGCGAATGAAACAGTTACAGACCAGATTAAAATGTGAGACAGCCTTAGATTTGAAAGAATTTAAACTGGTGGTGGATGTGAGAGTCTCTGGTAGGTTGTTCCAGTTTTGGGGTGCATGGTAAGAGAAGGAGGAACGGCCGGATACTTTGTTGAGCCTTGGGACCATGAACAGTCTTTTGGAGTCTGATCTCAGGTGATAGGTGCTGCATGTGGTAGGGGTGAGGAGCTTGTTCAGATAGCTGGGTAGCTTGCCCATAAAGAATTTAAAGGCAAGACAGGAAAGTTGAACTTTGCGCCTAGACTCTAGTGATGACCAATCTAGTTCTTTGAGCATTTCGCAGTGATGTGTGTTGTAGTTGCATTGGAGAACAAAACGACAAATTGAATTGTAGAGGGTGTCAAGTTTTCTAAGGTGGGTTTGAGGTGCCGTGCCATATACTATGTCTCCATAGTCAATAATTGGAATTAGCATCTGCTGTGCGATAAGCTTTCTGACCAGGAGACTTAGGGAGGATTTGTTCCTGTAAAGTACCCCTAGTTTGGCATAGGTCTTGGTTGTCAGGGTATCAATGTGCATTCCGAATGTTAAGTGGGAGTCAAACCATAAGCCCAGGTATTTAAAACTAGTGACAGGGGTTAGGGTGGTGTTAGCGTTGGTTCTAATCTGGAGCTCAGTCGCTGGAAGCTTTAAAAATTTAGTCTTGGTCCCAAATACCATTGTTACAGTCTTGTCAGTGTTTAAAAACAGTTTGTTTTGGGAAATCCAGTTTTCGAGTCTCAAAAAGTCAGACTGAAGTATGTGTTGAAGGTCAGAGTGGCTATGGCTGTGTGCATATAGGATTGTGTCATCTGCATACATGTGTATTGAGGCTTCCTTACAAGCTGTGGGAAGATCATTAATGAACACTGAGAAGTGTAGGGGCCCCAGAACAAAGCCTTGCGGGACACCACAGGTGATATCCAGAGGGTTGGAGTTAGAGCCTGAGATGGACACATGTTGGGATCTTCCTGATAGGTAGGACTGAAACCAGTGTAGCCATGCATGTAAAATGGTCTGCAGTTGTCTCTCCTGCTGGCAGTAAACCTGGTAAGTTACAGGGATGCCAGCAGTAATCATGGAGGTTTGCCCTCACACCCTGGTGAGGTGCCCTATGTATGGATGGGAGTGGCTACATGCTCTGAGTCCACAGTTAGTGACATCAGAGATGTGCCTGTTTCCTGAGGTATATAAGGCACAGAACTGCCCAAAGTTAGTGTGTTGGAGGGAGAGCGGTGGAGAGAGTTACAGGAACAAGTCTGTGTTGAGATTTGGGAAATGAAGCGCCCACTAGTGCAGTAACTAGTGGCCCGTTTCTACATCAAGCCTGACAAGGTCACACTGTGTCCAGGGACCTGGCACAGGGGTGATCTCCCTACAGGGAGAGGGGATCCCACTCCATTGGGAGGGCGTACCTTTTCAAGGGACAGTACGGCGAGATGTGCAGCTGAGCTACACGCTGCAAGGGGCAGTCTGTCCATATCAACATCAATAAAGATGCCCTGTTCAAAGACAACCCCACTGTGTGAGTGTGAAGTTACTCTCCAGTGGAAGTCACCACCAAGAAGGAGTTCCTCATCAGACTCATCTCTCTGCGGACGCAGAGATCCTGATGAGGTGGAGGCGCTGCGTGTGATATAGGTAGGACTCACACACTACCTCAGCTGCCTGTCTGGGTTGGCAATCCCCGAATACCATCAAGCGGGAGACTCAGGAGTCCTGTTGCCGACAGGTGCACCACCAGACACGACCATGTAATGGGGGCTGGATAGACCACAGGGGCCAATATGAGATTGGGTGGGGGCCCAAGACCCGTTACACCAGTTTAAAGCATGCTTCCCTATTCCAGAGCTCTGGAGTTTGTTAAGCAGGATAGCATGATCAACTGTATCAAAAGCCTTTGCAAAATCTAGGAATAATGCACCAGTGAGTTGTCCCCGTTCCATTCCACACTGGATTTCATTGCAAACTTTTAGCAGGGTAGTTACGGTGGAGTGTTTGGGACGAAAGCCAGATTGGAATTGGCTAGGGGAATTTGTCTTGGTATAGTAATCGCTTAATTGGGAGTGGACACATTTTTCTATGACTTTGGATAGAATTGGGAGAAGTGAGATTGGTCTGTAGTTTGAGACAGTGTTTTTGTCCCCACTTTTGAAGATTGGGACAACTCTGGCAGTTTTCCAGGTCTTAGGGATATGGCCTGCAGACAGGATAGAGTTGACTATGGAAGCAATTGGTTTGGCAATGGCTGGGGCACCAAGTCGTAGGAACCTAGATTGTAGTAAGTCAGGTCCACATTTGCTATTTAGTTTTAGTTTCAGGAGCGCTTGTGTAATCTCCTCTTCAGATACTGGGCCAAATTGAAAATTGAGGGCAGTGTTGGGAGGGGGTGGGACTATGTGGGCAGTCCCAGGATGAGATTCAGGTTTGTGGTTTGGGCTGCGTTTGCTAATAAGTTAGTGGCACACCCCACAAAGTAATCATTGAATGCATTTGCAATGTCAGTGGGGTTTGCCAGAGTAATATCCCCCTTGGTGATATTACTTGGTTGTTGATGGTAGAAAGCTGGAATATATTGTTGATAACCTTCCAGAAGTTAGCTGGGTTTGATGTATTTTGGTGGAGATTGTCAGAGTAATATTGTGCTTTTGCGTGCCTTGTTTGCCCTGTGCACATGTTCCGCAGGCATCTGTAGTGATTGAGTTCCTTGGTAGTGCCAGTTACTTTGTAGCTTTTCCACAAAAGTAATTGCAGTATAACCAGCATGTACATTCAACGTGGAAGCCTCATCATAAGACCCACTGTAGTAAACCCTGGTATAAACTATCACCATAAAACATGATTGATCACAAACTCTGTCTCAGCTAGTGGTTGCCTACATTGGCCCACATCAAAGTTTAGCTTACTGAGATGTAAATGCCAGCTAGAGAGAAAAAGATCATCCTGCAATATGCTGTTATTAAGTCCTTAGACCACTGACATCACAGTATGTGTAAATGATATCACAGTCTGATTACGAGACATACAGTAGGTCATGCATACACCAGGCTACCAAATACCTTCCCCGAAATTCGGAAGGTCAACTAGATTACATATGTGCAAAGCTGTCTCAATTAGTGGCTGCCTGTGTTGGCCCACAGCATAGTTTAGCTTCTTAGTATGTACTATAAGTCTAAATCTTCACACTGATTACTATCTGCGACTGCCGCCTCAGACGCGCTCATGACGTATGCGCAGTGGTGGGATTAATTTTTTTTAGCAACAGGTTCTCTCTAACCGGGGGGGGAGGGGAAAGAGAGACAAGGGGGGGGAAGAGAGACGGTTGGGGGGGGGGGAAGATAGACGGTTGGGGGGGGGAAGATAGACGGTTGGGGGGGGAAGAGAGACGGTGGTGGGGGAGGAAGAGAGACGGTGGGGGGGAGGAACAGAGACGGTGGGGGGGGGGAGGAAGAGTGACGGTGGGGGGGGGAGGAAGAGAGACGGTGGGGGGAGGAAGTGAGATGGTGGGGGGGGAGGAAGTGAGATGGTGGGGGGGAGGAAGTGAGATGGTGGGGGGGAGGAAGTGAGATGGTGGGGGGGGAGGAAGCGAGACGGTAGGGGGGGAGGAAGAGACGGTGGGGGGGAGGAAGAGAGATGGTGGGGGGGGAGGAAGAGAGACGGTGGGGGGGGAGGAAGAGAGACGGTGGGGGGGAGGAAGAGAGACGGTGGGGAGGTAGGAAGAGAGACGGTGGGGGGGGAGGAAGAGAGACGGTGGGGGGGAGGAAGAGAGACAGTGGTGGGGGGAGGAAGAGAGACGGTGGGGGGGGGAAGAGAGACGGGGGGGATAGAGAGACGGTGGGGCGGGGGGAAAAGTGAGACGTGGGGCGGGGGGAAAATAGAGGCGGTGGGGCGGGGGGAAAAGAGAGACGGTGGGGCGGGGGAAAAAGAGAGACAGGGGGGAGAGCAGAGAAATCAGGAGGAATCAGGGGGGAGAGCAGAGAGACAGGGGGGGAGCAGAGAGACGGGGGGAGCAGAGAGACCAGGGTAGGGGAGCAGAGAGACCAGTGGGACCCAGTGCAATGCATTTTCCAAAGTGCAACTTGCAAGCAGTGCAAGTACAAATTTGATACATTTTATGTTTTTCTCTCTCAGCTAAAACAGTGTGCCGAGGGGAAGAGGGGGGGTTGTGTGCCAGTTCAACTGAGTGGCTGCCTGCAACGCTTACCCGGTAGTGAGACAGTTTTGGAGCAGCCAGCAGCGACAGGCAAATACTCTCCTTCAACTTCTTATTGGAGTGATGCCAGCTTGTGTAACTGGGCATACTCTAAACCCCTCTCCCCCTTCCCCCCCACCTGAGTGAAGCCGTGAAGGTGTACAGGCAGAGCAGAGGCTGAGTGCTTCTCCTCATGGGGTCTAAGCAGCAGCACGACACAAAGGGGGGAAGGGGGGAAGGCAGCCGGTTCTAAGAACTGAGAAAAATGTAGGCACCGGTTCTCATGAACCGGTGCGAACCGGCAGAATCCCACCACTGCGTATGCATGATGTCATATCGCAACGTGCGTTTCATTCCATACACGGAACTTCTTCGGGGGCAGGAGGTACTATGCAGGAGCCGGATATTTATACCTAATGGTTACCATGACAATCACGCGAGCACAGGTGAGTGAATTCTTGCCCGTGCAAAGCCTTCATTCAGACCTTTGGGAGATTGAGTGCCCGATGTATATATCCATTTGGCTTCTTTACGTAAGAGGGCATTATCCAAATCTCCTCTCAATCCCAAAGTGATATGATCAATACCTTGAAACGACAGATAATCAATATTACCCTGATGTAATCTATTTATATGTCAGGCCACTGGCGTGTCACTATATTTCTTATGGTACTGGCATGTTCAAGAATGCGGCGTCGAAATTGGCGAGAAGTTTTACCAACATAGCGTATGCCGCACTTGCATGTGGCTAAGTGGTACGGGGTAATGGACCTTTAATTACCTACAGAAGACCTAGAAATCTGTCGGACCAACTGGTACCTTTTTTTATCAAATATATTTTATTTCTTCTGGAGGAAATAGACTGTGCATCTGCATTCTAGAACATTGGTTATAAACCTCTCCTCAATGCTTAAACCAGGCCAGTTTTTTTTTTATTACCAATGAATTCCTATTTATATGCAAATAAAGTGCATTCACCCATGTGCAAAAGCACTGGCTATTAATAAAACCTTATTTGGTTTGTGATCCCTGAGACATTTCAGAACCATTGCTTAAAGGGACCTGATTTCGTATTTCACTGATTTCTGAATTTGAAGCAGCTATATGAATGGATATAAAAGGAGAAATGATGTAACAATTACAAAAATCTTATTTAAAAGCCCATATGCAGAATTTATCATGTTAAATTGATTAATGTAGGCTTCAGTAATTTGATGGGTTTTTAACTAACTCAAGGGCCTTACCAGAAGACATTATTAAGGGCTTCATGCAGTAAAGTCTGATAGATTAAATCACCAGGGTTTTTAAATCGCCATTTTTAACATTGTTGCTATCACGGTATGCAGAAAGCCCCGAATACCAGTGATAGCAACATTTGAAAAAATGATGAGAAGCCGGCGCCGAGATGATCTGCCCTCCGAAATGGACTCACCCGTCGAGTTGATTCTGCTGCAAATAGAGAGCTGCCTCTCTCTCTGCGCAAATCTCGCCGGAAATAAAAATATTTTACTTTACATTTTATTACTAGTGTAGATGAGCAAGGTGTCTCCGGAGCAGAACCGCGTTGATTTCAGGTCCGGGGACCCCCTGCTTCCTGAGATACAGGCCCCGTTATGGGATGCCAGTATCTTCTATGCATTGACATGTCCCTGTGGGTTTCTGGGGGCCACACAGGGGTCCACAGGTGTCCAGGTGTCCTCGTGTGATCCCGTGGGCTTCCAGGGGTCCTCAGGTGGTCACAGTGGGTCCCGCTGGCTTGCGGTACCATTCCTGTATTAAAAAAAAAACATGGCCTACATTTCAATAAATACACCCCACTCACCAAACACATACAGTATACAGCTCAACCCCGTTATAACGCGGTCCTTGGGGTCCACAACCCCAAGACCACGTTAAAATTTCACCGGCTTCAGCTCTCGAGCCTCCTCATTACAGATTTCATTCTCCTCCATTTTGCCGCCTTACTAGTGCTCTCCTCTTCCTGCTGTCCACGTGCTCATATCTCTCTGCTCTGCTCATCTCTCTGCCAGTCGCGTGCCATGGTTTTTTTTTTTTCAAACATTCAATTCAATGCTTTATTGACTATAGACACACAATTAAACATTAATACATTTTGTACAAAACACATGCAGGGATTGAACTCGGGACCTTCTGATACCAATGCCTTGCCTCTTACCTCTACACCATAGGCTTGGTGTGATAAGACATTACCTATAAATATATTTATCCTCTACAACACATTGCCACAGAGTACATGTCAATGTTAAATCTTAAGTCTATTTCAGATGTCTATGACATCACACAGATTCTGTGGTGCAGTGGTAGAACTCTTAACCAACATATGAAAGGGTCCTGGGTTCAATTCCTGTGTGATATTGTATATTGTATATTATAATTATTATTTTATATTAATATTTAAATTCGCGTTGTAGTGGATCACGCTATAACGGGGTTGAGTAATATGAAACATAACTGTTATCCAGATATCCAGGATTTTTTTTTAAATGTGACGTCATGAAAGGGACTGAAGCCAGCGACGGCAGCCATGTTGGATTTGGTGATATCATGTTAAAGGGAAAGAAGCACAGCCATTCTTATTGTCTGGCTTCAGTCCCTTTAATGACGTCACATCAAAAAAAAGGGGGGGGCACATGGTTTTCACTCCCTCACCCCTCTTTGATTTTAAGATTTTATATGTACAATCTATTTTACTTTTTGATTCGAATAAATGCTCTGTGTTAATTATTTTCATTACTCTGATCTAATAGAAGGTTCTTCATTTAGCTGTTTCTAATTATGCACCGATTTAAGTGTACACACAATAAAGAGGTGTCTTTGGAGACTCTCTGCCCAGTTCTGCAGTTTTGTTTAACCACTTACGTCTGTATAGCACCTTAATAAAATCTTAAAGCAGTCAACCCCCCTCCCCAACTACAGAAATGAATGAAATACTAATATCTGGGAAACCGCCTCTTTGGATTTGGTATTTTCACAAATAACAAGTTTAATAAGAGAAGACCATAAGGAAACAATGATCTTGGAATGGAATTGAGAATTATTGTGGCATTTATCAACTGATTTAACACATCCAATCATTTGTATCACACTTCCTCAAACTCTTCTGACATTTTTTTTTAAACTTTCAACATTGATTAAATGATTAAGTGTGATTTACTAGTAAAATGAAACCAGAGCCATGGTTAATAATGGCAACTATTACAGACTATAAGGGGCCATTTGTAAAATTCCAACAAATATGAATGCAACTGATTGCTAAGAATCCCAAAACATACTGTATGCGCAGGGCCGGTGTCAGGGGTGACCGACAGTGGCGACAGCCTCAGGTGGCATTTTCCT
This sequence comes from Ascaphus truei, assembly GCF_040206685.1. NCBI lineage: Eukaryota > Metazoa > Chordata > Amphibia > Anura > Ascaphidae > Ascaphus > Ascaphus truei. Next base: position 361,096,323 of record NC_134483.1, on the reverse strand, counting down.
AGGGCGGCATTTTGCAGTTTAAAATTACAATTTATGGTCGTGATTATAGTTTATCTTCAAAAAATTTAATTATACAACAAAAATATAAGCTTCAATAATTTCCTGAAAATACTATCATGTGTTTCAGTGAGTAAACCAGACGTGGGTGTGCGTGGACAAACTGCGTCTCCCCACCACGCTCGAGTTGGGCTTCTTTGCAGCAGAACGTTACAAGCTCTCGATCGAACCAGACGTGTTTAGTTTTTCTTCTCGAATCTCTTGAGTCCGGCATCTTGTCTGCTATGTTAACTCTGTGTAGATTTCCACTTGGCTTTAACAGACGGCAGCCATTCCCATTCGGATATTGAACCTCTAAAATTGAACTTTCAATTATTCGGAATGTTTTGGATGATGGAATCACATCCGTAGACATCCCCAATTAAATTTTTATAGAAATAATTTGATAGAGAATTTTCCAAACATTTTTGTTGTGCATTTTGCTAACGCTTCCCGTGTCTGTTTCCAGCATGAACGATCATTTAAAAAATTAAAACTGATAGAATAGGTTAGTAGAATTTGCAATTTTAGCACTTGAACATGAGATGGTGTCAACTTTAAATTACGACGACATTGATGATTTCGCAAAAGAGAAAGTACGCAGAATAAACCTGAAAGACTTTTTTTAAACATATACTTAATTATTGTTTATTATTTTTGCTTTGTTACCTATAATAAACGCATTTATTTTTGTGAATGTTACAGTACGTTTATGAAGAGAATTAATTTAGCTAGATTTTTTTCATGAACGCTAATTTTTGATTTTATGTAAATACACTGTATTTAAATTTCTTATTTATGTTTTATTGAAAAATACATTTCATGCATGGGGCGCAGCGGATCTCTGCACTCGCCACAGGCGCCAAATTTTGGAATGCCGGCCCTGAATGTGTGCTTGCAGGATCACCATAATCTACATACTGTATAAGTAATGTTATGTTGGGTTGCCTACATAATACTTAATGGTGTACATGCATTTCTTTCAAAATACAGCTAAACCCCGTTATAACGCGCCTCGTTATACCGCGATTCGGTTATAACGCGGTTTTCCCGTGGCTCCCGTTTTTTAAAAAAAAAAAAAAAAAAAAAAAAAAAAAATTTTTTTTAAAATTTTTTTTTACATTTTTTTTTTTGCACACTGCACACACTCACTGCACACACACTGCTCATTGCTCACACTGCCACACTGCACACACACTGCACACTGCACACACACTGCTCATTGCTCACACTGACACACTGCACACACTCACTGCACACACACTGCTCATTGCTCACTGCCACACTGCACACACACTGCACACTGCACACACACTGCTCATTGCTCACACTGACACACTGCACACACACTGACCACACTCACGCACACTCACACACACTTACGCACACTCACGCACACTTACAGACACTCACACACACTCACACACACACACACACACACACACACACACACACTTACACACACTTAGACACTCACACACACTCACACACACTTACACACACTTACACACACTTAGACACTCACACACACTCACACACACTCACACACACTTACACACTCACAGACACTCACACACACTCACACACACTTACACACACTTAGACACTCACAGACACTCACACACACTCACACACACTCACACACACTCACACACACTCACACACACTCACACACACTCACACACACTCACACACACTTACACACACTTAGACACTCACAGACACTCACAGACACTCACACACACTCACACACACTCACACACACTCACACACACTCACACACACTTACACACTCACAGACACTCACAGACACTCACACACACTTACACACACACTCAGACACACACTCAGACACTTACACACACTCACAGACACTTACCCACACTCACACACCCATATACACACACACACTTTCTCTCCCATATATACATACACACACACTCTCTCACTCTACACAGACGGGCCGCGACCAGCACCACCACCCGCTCCCCCCCCTCCTCCCGCGCAGGCAGCGGGAGCACCGGGGACAGCGGTGGGGAGAAGAAACCCCCCGCTACAACCTCCATGCAGGCAGCATGGTTCTGAGGTAAGCGGCGACCTGAGGGACATCCCCACTCCCATCTCCTGCCCCGCGGCCTGTCCCGCGGTGACAGGGTGAAGCGGGGACAGGAGGGACATCCCCGCTCCCATCTCCTGCCCCGCGGCCTGTCCCGAGGTGACAGGGGGAAGCGGGGACAGGAGGGACATCCCCGCTCCCATCTCCTGCCCCGCGGCCTGTCCCGCGGTGACAGGGTGAAGCGGGGACAGGAGGGACATCCCCGCTCCCATCTCCTGCCCCGCGGCCTGTCCCGCGGTGACAGGGTGAAGCGGGGACAGGAGGGACATCCCCGCTCCCATCTCCTGCCCCGCGGCCTGTCCCGAGGTGACAGGGGGAAGCGGGGACAGGAGGGACATCCCCGCTCCCATCTCCTGCCCCGCGGCCTGTTCCGAGGTGACAGGGGGAAGCGGGGACAGGAGAGACATCCCCGCTCCCATCTCCTGCCCCGCGGCCTGTCCCGCGGTGACAGGGGGAAGCGGGGAGCGGAGGGACATGCCCGCTCCCATCTCCTGTCCCGCGGGATGAATATGCGCTAAAGCGCGGCGGCCATTTTTTTTTCTCGCGACCCCGTTAGTAACGCGGTGATCTCGGGGTGGACCCCGAGACCCGCGTTATAACGGGGTTTAGCTGTAGTTTATTTTTTTCATTAAAAGTGGTCGTTTAGTACTGAAGATGTTTTTTGGTCAATAAGGTTTACAGTATGTTCCCTGTGGTTTAGAAAGTTTAAGTGGATGCATAGGAAATTACAGTATTCTTTGAACCACACCTGCATTTAACTTTGAAAACATGTACATTTCAGTTTACAAAACAACCTGTACAACTATACTCTCATATTTATAAACTAGATCCCAGCAGCACTGAGGTCATGAGCTTTAAAATGGTGATATACTAGTTTCCATGCTGTTCCCTAGTGCCTGTTATTTATTCTGTGTCACAGTACTCATGCTTCCCTGCTGTCTCTCGAACAATGAGAGTAAAATTATAATCTTTGTGCATCATTATGATTTTTATAGTCACAAAACATAACCTACATACAAATAACTGCTTCATTGCATTGCACAAAATGGGTCTGAAAACCTGGTACCCATTGTGTGAGCTACTATTTTGAAAACTGTCACGAATAATCCCATTTTGACTTCTCTAGTAATTCTTATTTTCAACTTTCGTATAAACAACAATAACACAAGTTCCCTCTTTAGAAACCCAAGAGGTTTTTTGAGTTAAGGGGATATGACGTTATTTAAAACTCTTTCAGGAAAACAAGCAAATAACAAACTGCATTCATATTTTGTAAGCATAGAATTTCTCATGCATCAAGTTTTATAAATTAGTTTTAACTCTGCATCATCTTGCGTTAAGGTATCAAGTTGCTATGCTCTGGTTCTTTTCCTCTTGTACCAGTGAGCAATTTGGTGAGTGGTTATAGGAAGAGTTATGGGAGGAAGCAGCCAGCGCAATAGTATAAGATGTATTAAAATGCGTGCATATAACTGGTGCAATTTTCCTTTGTGTTAAATAAATCTGCCATGTCTGAGGTAACATTAATCTCTCCTCCTAAGAGATCTGCGCCAAATGTAATACCAAGCAAGATTTGCCCGCTTCATATAAGCAGCTGGCACAATTTGACTCAGATAGACATTTCTTTTCATGTTTTTCAGATACAGTGGCGGCCGCCCTGAGTCTAAAGCGGCCGCCACCGCGGGTAATTTAAAACCGCGTGCAGACGCGGCTGTTTTGTTTTTTTTCCCGATGCGTGCCGCGCGTCACTGGTGCCTCCGTTGGTGAGCTGGTCACGCGTGCCACGGTTCCGCCGGCATCCCGAAGGCATCCGTGACGCGTTGGGTACTGGGGATCATACGCGCTGTATGTGTGGGGGATCAGGGGAAGCAGAGATGGAGCAGCCAGGGGGTCGCGCGTCATGGACCAGAGGAAGGGAAGATGCGGCTGGCGCGCGGCCAAGTTCTGGGCCAGCCGAAAAAAGCCCCGGAAAATTACGGGTAAATGTAAGAATTACGCTGGCCGCAGCACTAATTTCTATTTGCTACATATACACCTAATATTCAAAATTCATTGAAGCAACACTAAAGCTACTCACAGTACAGGCGGTCCTTGGTTATCCGCCTGAATCCGTCCCGCAAACCGCCGTCGGATTGCGAATCCAATGTTAATCTGTGGCGGTGATCTTTTAAGAATGTGTTCCACGGAATGCATAATCAGGTGTCGGATTATCCGTTCGACGGATAACGGAAGAACGGATAGCGAAGCCACCTGTATTGTTAACGAAAATACCAGTTGTGTCTTAAATAGTTGAGCATATACAAGGGATGAGTGAAGCGTTCGCATGAGGTCACAAACATTGCAAAACGTGTTCTCTTTTAGTCGCAAAAAAATGTGAGGCGCAGTCACGAGTTATAAAGCAATTCACCAAGCATTAAATATGATAACTCCCATCTGGACAGAGGCATTGTTTGGTGAGGAGGACTACCAGGGCCGCAAACAGAAATCATGGGGCCCAGCAAATAGCAGCAAATAGAGGGCCATAGTCCGACACAGGCGCCCGGCCTAACTTCCAGCACCGACAGCTCTTTCCCCCCCCCACCGCAGCTCTCTCCCCTCACCCTGGAGCTCCCTCTCCCCCCATAGCTCTCCCACCCAGCAGCTCTCTCCCCCAGCAGCTCTGTCCCCCAGCAGCTCTCTCCACCCATAGCTTTCTCCCCTCCCCCTGAGCTCTCTCTCCCCCGAGCTCTCTCCCCCTCACAGCTCTGCCCCCCAGCAGCTCTCTCCCCATGCATCTATCCCCCCATGCATCTCTCCCCCCCCCAACTCTCTCACTCCCCTGCAGTGCTCTCCCCTCTCCCACTCCTGGAGCTCTCTCCCCCCCCCAAGCTCTCTCCCCCCAAGCAGCTCTCTACCCCCCAGCAGCTCTCTCCCCCCGCAGCTCTCTCCACCCCGCAACTGTTTCTCCCCCCGCAGCTCTCTCTCCCGCTCCCCATGCAGCTCTCTATCTCCCGGGGAGGAGGACTACCAGGGCCGCCAACAGAAATCACACCCGCCCCCCTTCCAAACACAAAAATTTGGATGCAACTTTAAAGCCGCAGCGGGGGAGAGCAGGGGCCCAGCAGCACATAGAGGGCCACAGTCCGACATGCGTGCCCAGCCCAACTTCCAGCCCAACATCCAGCACCAAGAGTTCTCTCTCCCCCCTCCCCTGGAGCTCTCTCTTCACAGGCATCTCTTACACATCTCTAGTTTATACTGTGTATAAAGACACAGATTAATTAAACCACACACAAACTACAATTAGACATGCATATATCAGCAAGCTCATAACCCAGTTTCACAGTATTCTATATTTATATATTTACTTGTGCCAACTGGAATCCTACTGGGAAAATGACCTCAAATATACAACACTAAACAAAGAAGCCCTGATGCATATCCAATGTGACAAGCTATTTGATTATTTCTGTATGTTTTTTCTTTCCATAAATATGGACCATTTAGTTAAATCTTTGGGCCAATACATTTCAAGCCTGCAACTACGTAAAGGAATAGTAGACCCTTTCAGCCCGTACCTACACTATCAATTTGATACAGTGTCCTCCACTGCTTACAGAAAACAGGAAAAAAAAGCAATGCTATAGTCAATAACATAGGATGCGTGACATGTATGCAGTGCCTATGCGGTTAACATTTAGAAGCACTATATGTGCTATGTATGAGATACTGTGCAGTTCAAACTAAATTAAAAAAAACAGATGTGCCCTAAGAAATAGAGAGAAAAAAATGCAAGAATATATATATATATATATATATATATGAACAAAAAACAAACAAAAGCGCAAGCTCCATAGCACGTAACTGAGTAAAAAATAAGGTACATTTATTTAAAAAATCAGCAACCCATAAGAATGTGCACTTACAGGATTTCAAACAGAACCATTCGTGGGAGAGAAATCTCTATTGTGGTCATCTGCAGTGGTACTTTCTCTTCATTTAGCAACAAGTCTGAATATACATTAAAAAGTTCAATCAACTGTCTCTCCACATATATAGTGTATGTTTTATCTTGTCCATGTCAATTGCAATATGTGGGTCGCACTAAAAGAGCACTGTGTGTCAGATTCCTGGAACACAGACGTTCCATCATTAAGGGAGTGCTGGCACACAGTGTTCCTCGACATTTTTCCCAAGTACACCAAAAGGATCCCAAGGGACTTGTAATTATGGGTATTGAGAGTATTCCGAGTACCCTATTAGGGGGAGAGAGATTTAAGACACTATGTATGAGAGAGTCTTTTTGGATATACTCACTTGGTACACTTTCTGCCAGGGGTCTTAATGAGTGCTTGGATACTAGCACACTGGTTTAGTTTCCTGCTTTGCTGTTCTCTGCCTTTCTGCTCTGGTTGCTAGTTCGGTTCCTCTCCCCCTATCTTAGGATGGGGTTCTGTGTTTTTGGAGGAGATTCCTCTATATTATATGATATTTCCTAAAGTAGGTGTTATTTAATAGTTAATCCAGTTTTTTCCTTTATCTTTTATAATTTTAGTTATTTTTTAATGTAACAATTGTTGTTATTATATGTAATTAGATATAATGTTAATTAATGTGAATTATTAATCTAATAATTTTTGTTAGTGCATATAATGTAAAGATTGTTTTGTGAATGTTGTTCTCATCACACAAGGAATTAAATAGGTTGATTTTAATATTTTTTCAATTTTATTTAGATTTTTTTATCATTCATTTTTATATGGTGTAGTGGTATTTGGTTATTTATATATTCATATTATTAGATTCTAATTAATATAGTGATTTATTATTATCTTTTGAAACTAAAATTATAGGTTTAGGTTTTAATTTCAATTTGGTATATATATATATTTTTTTCCATATTTGATGAAACTTAGATTGGTAATAGTGGGACAGCTTTTTCTAACATGTCATTGTGTTAGTTGAGTTTATACATAATTATATTGTTTAGTTTTAGCTATTTTCATTGTATGATGTGAACAACATAATTATTGATTTTTTTTGTTGTTATTCATTGTAATGTTGATATTTATAGTAATTTTAGATTTATACGATTTGTGGTGAAACTTAGTACCAATGTGAAAATAGGTTTACTTGATCCAGCCTATTTAACTGGCTGTCCCTGACAATCACATAACTCCTGACGAAGTCGCCGCAGTGTGACGAAACGCGTAGAGCTGTGACGTCATCGCGCTTGTGTTGGTGTATTTGGAGTCCCTGGCTTCCCTGCGCTCCGGGTGGCAGTAATTTCAAGTGTTAGCAATCATTTTATGAGGGAGCAAAGGACGTGCAGGCATTGGATGCCTTTATATCTTGCTGCCAATTGATGGTGAACCTGGGCTGTTTACATCCACTCTGCAAACCTGGGACTCACCCTACCACCGCAGATGACCACAATAGAGATTTCTCTCCCACGAATTGTTCTGTTTGAAATCCTGTAAGTGCACATTCTTATGGGTTGCTGATTTTTTAAATAAATGTACCTTATTTTTTACTCAGTTATGTGCTATGGAGCTTGCGCTTTTGTTTGTTTTTTGTTCATAGATTCCAAAAGTGGTTGGCTATACCACTCCCCTTAAAGCTGCAAAGACGCTCCCTGGATCTTCTATTGAGACTATATTTCTCTCTGGATTTTTTGTTTGAGTGGAACATTCAATTTGGATTTTCCTTTTTTTTCACTATCACGTTATGGTTTGTAGATATTATTAGGTTAAATTGTGGTAATTTTAATTTATTTTAATATTTTAAATATGTTATTATAATTTATCATTTATTAGGGTTATTTCACATCCTCTTTAGCGCTACTTAATTTTTGTGTTGTTATATATATATATATATACTGCTATATATATATGCATCCCAAGGTTATTACTCCTGCAAAGGTTGTAACCACCTTTCTTCAACAAGTTCAAGCAATTTACCATAGCTAAATATGAGATTACTTGACTAGGTCAAGCTTTTCTTTGACCTGCGGTTTTTTTCAGGTTGCTGCCTACAAGCTTTCTAACCAATCTCCCAAATGTAATTGATATGCTTTTGTACTGTATGCTCAAGAATGGTTATAACCTAAGGGTGTGTATAAATATTTTTTCCAGGAACTAGAGGATAAAACAGATTAGTATGATAAATTTGTTTGATATAGAAAAATAGCCTTTTGCTACTTTTTGTTGTGTTTTTTGAATTCATGCTATTCATCGCCTTGACAGATATTCCCTGTAGCTTACAATTACCTTCTTTCTCCAAGTAAATGTAGCCCAAAACCTTGGCAGTTTATCCGCTTGTCATTTTTCTATCCTATTAATCATTCATAGTCTTTAAAGGTCTTGATCTGGTACGTCTGTAATCTGGCAGAGCTTTGGGGACATACTGAAGGCTACGTTTACTTTGGTGGGACCATGATGAATACCACTCTGACATTAAATGATTTCCATAATGTATGTTAATTGGATTCAAATACAGTAAACCTGGCTACAGAAGGAAAATGATTATTGCAGTCGGATTATTTTTTTGGTATTTTCTATCAAACCTTGGTCTTTTCAGGAAAATGCTGCATATTTTGTAAACATTATTTCATATTTTATTTCTCTTAATATACTCTTGGATGATGATAAGAAAAAAATATCTACTTAAGAATAGGTAGTGGTAGAAAATATAAATGTTGTATTGTCATGTTTAAAATACTACTAATTTAAGAAAATAGCGTTTTCACAGTTTATTACTTTTTTTTTCATTTGCAGAAGGTACATTTTAGCTTATAGTTATGAATGTTAAATATTGAAGAAGACTGATTGATCAAAGAAAGTGTATTAGATACATTTGTTGACCGATTTTTAAGACCTATGATGACATTGGAACTAGAGATGGACGATTTTTGGAGGTGGACTTGGATCTTCTTACGATCCGGCAATTCCTTTGCAAATTTCCACGTGTCAGTCTCAAAAAGGCAAATCCGCTTGTTTCGGGTATTAATTTTAGTTTTAGAGAGCAATCCAAAATCCGTGATGGGTTTGATAAAAATCCGGACACGGATTAATCAGTGTGGGGGGATGTCTCTCTCTCTTTGCGGATTAATCCGTGTGTTGATTTTTTACAATCTGGCCATGGATTTTGTAATCCATGGATTGGATAATTAAAGATCTGACCGGATTGTATCCAATGGTGGATTTTAATTAATCTGCATGGATTTTTGAGTGCCCTATCCGCAAACGGATTTTTTTTGGGGGGGGATGAATTTGGTCTTAAAAATGTGGAAACTTCCGGGAAACGGATTTGGCCTGGACCGTCCGTTTCTTATTAGAACTATTGTACATTCTGAGACTATTATTATTGGTAAGTATTAAATGGCTTACATTCTGTACTCTCGAAGTATATATTTTTTAAAGATAGAAATTTTAAAGAACGCATATTAACAAATCTCTGAAATCACATTTTTCAACACAACACTAATGAATTTTAAGTTAACACGAATCCTATGTAGAATACAAAATGAGTGCCAAGAGTTCAAAAAAATAAAAGTTTTGTTTAACACCAATATTTAAATACTATAAAATTCTGCATCACAAATTAAATCACTTGGCACTAATAGGCTTTAAACAAAACGCAAAGGTTTTTTCCTCAATATACAAAAAAAAATGTAGTCAGTCTTATAATGTAGTAAATCAGAAAGCAAAATGCAAAGTGCCTCTCATATATTACATATTTTAGCACATTTGGTGCAGACGTGAAAATGTTTTGCTTTTGAGAATTTTAGATATTGTTCGTCTGACAGATATAAAATTTAAATAAAAAAAAAACACCAAATGCAAATATCTTACTTCGGAGCGTCTCTAACCACAATGTTTCCCAAAAATTAGATTTTGTCATTAAAGCTGCAGTTCAAGCTGCCATTTTTTTAAAATATATATATATTTTTCCCATTCAATATGTGCATCAATACAATCTTCACACTGACAAGTGATTAGCTAAGCTGCAGATCGATTTGTTCTCTTATAATCAATCACGTGCTCAGGACTATTTAATTCAGTTCTTGCACAGCATTTTGGGCAATGTAGTTTCTGCAATATGATTGACTAGGCAGTTACTACATACAATTGTTTCACTGCTAGAGAGAGGGTGGGGTTCAAGAGCCAAATCCTATCAGAAGGGGAAGTGGGCTGTCACTTTGGAAATGCTTCCTACATTAGAAACCTTAAAATTGTCTTTAAAACATTTTTTGTTTAATTTTTTAAATGCTACAAGTATTTTCTCATAGTACAGAACTGATTTATTAAAAAAAAAATACACACATGTAGGATATTGCTTGAACTGCTGCTTTAAGTTTGAATACAATTTGTGAGTTTTGCACATGCTAGCATAAAATTTAAATGCTTTTTTTTTAACCATACAAATTGACAAAAGACTTTTGTGCAAATGTTTTACAGCTTCACAAATTACAGTATTTAAATTTGGAAGGAACGTTTTATAGATTAGTACATTTCTACAATTTACAGTAGTGCAAAATGGTTTGTGTTAATTGTAATTGTTCAGTTGTACAGTAAACCTTACTAATTTACTGTAGTCCTAATTTAAAAAAAATGGCTCAAATGTAAGTTTATCCTCTCTGGCAATTGTGACAGGCAATGAAATGCTGACATACAGTATGGCCAGAAAAAATACTGTATGTCTCAGCGAGTTCTGGACATCTCGCATACAGTGCCTGGATCTACAGATTGATTTCTCAGGTCTATGTGTGTTGAATTCTCTGAGTATTGGAAAAGCCTGTGCCCCTATACAAAGGTCAGCTTAGAAGACCTGTTGCTTATTTCTAGAGGTTTTTAAAGTAATAACTATTTATTTTAGTATACTGAACAAAGCTAAATAATTGCTAGAACTATCTCCAATGCTTGTCTTTAAGCCTGACTTCAATAGTAGGGAAACTACTTGAAGGTTTAATACAGGATAATATTCAGGAATACCTCATGGAAAACAAAATTATTAGTAATAGTCAGCATGGATTTATGAAGGATAGATCTTGCCAAATTAACCTTATTTGTTTCTTTGAGGAGGTAAGTAGTAATTTAGACCAGGGTAATGCAGTTGATGTGGTCTACTTAGATTTTGCAAAGGCTTTTGATACGGTTTCACACAAGAGGTTGGTGTACAAAATAAAGAAAATTGGACTCAGTAATAATATATGCACCTGGATTGAAAACTGGTTAAAGGACAGACAACAGAGTGTTGTCATAAATGGAACTTTTCAGGTTGTGCTAAAGTCGTGAGTGGAGTACCTCAGGGATTGGTACTGGGACCCCTGCTTTTTAACTTGTTTATTAATGACCTTGAGGTTGGGATCGAGAGCAAAGTCTCTATCTTTGCTGATGATACTAAATTGTGTAAGGTAATAGAATCGGAGCAGGATGTAATTTCTCTTCAGAAGGACTTGGAGAGACTGGAAATGTGGGCAGGAAAATGGCAGATGAGGTTTAATAAAGATAAATATAAGGTTATGCATTTGGGATGCAAGAATAAAAAGGCGAGTTACAAATTAAATGGAGATATATTGGGGGAATCCTTGATGGAGAAGGATTTAGGAGTGCTTGTAGACTGCAGGCTTAGCAATAGTGCCCAATGTCATGCAGTAGCTGCAAAGGCAAACAAGATCTTATCTTGCATCAAACGGGCAATGGATGGAAGGGGAGTAAACATAATTATGCCCCTTTACAAAGCACTAGTAAGACCACACCTTGAATATGGAGTACAATTTTGGGCACCAATCCTAAGAAAAGACATTATGGAACTAGGGAGAGTGCAGAGAAGAGCCACCAAATTTATAAAGGAGATGGACAATCTAACTTATGAGGAGAGGCTAGCTAAATTAGATTTATTTACATTTGAAAAGAGACGTCTAAGAGGGGATATGATAACTATATACAAATATATTCGGGGACAATACAAGGAGCTTTCAAAAGAACTATTCATCCCACGGGCAGTACAAAGGACTCGGGGCCATCCCTTAAGGTTGGAGGAAAGGAAATTTCACCAGCAACAAAGGAAAGGGTTCTTTACAGTAAGGCCAGTTAAAATGTAGAATTCATTACCCATGGAGTCTGGGATGGCAGATACAATAGATTTGTTTAAAAAAAGGTTGGACATCTTTTTAGATGGGAAAGGTATACAGAGATATACCAAATAAGTATACATGGGAAGGATGTTTATCCAGGGATTAATCTGATTGCCAATTCTTGAAGTCAGGAATGAATTATTTTTTCCCCGTAATGGGGTTTTTTGTTTTCCTTCCTCTGGATCAATAAGTAAGTATAGATATAGGATCAAGTATCTGTTGTCTAAATTTAGCATAGGTTGAACTTGATGGACCTACGTCTTTTTTCAACCTCATCTACTATGTAACTATGTAACGTGCTTTGGATTGGTTTATATTTAAAAAAAAAAAAAAAAAAGTCATATAATATATTCCAGGCTAAACTGTTAGAAATTTTGGGCATTATTATGAACTTTCCGGCCCTCTGATTGGTCAAAATTCCAGGCATTATTCATTCAATAACTTTTAAATCCAACCAAACCAGTTGTCAATGTCAGACCAGCTCTCTGAGAGGGGAGGTGATTGGATGAGAGGTAGAAGCCAGACAGTGACTCCCTCCTCCTCCCTCTCTCTTCCTCCCTGCAGAGAGCTCCGCGCAGGACAGTGAGGAGGGAGAGTTTATGTGTTTTTCTGCCTTTATTCAAATAAATTGAGTGCGCTAACTACTAAGGTCTACTGTATATATAACCCAAATAGAACACCACTTGGTGAAGTGAGATAAAATAAATATGCAACCTCTATATAGACCTGGCGTCTGCAGCTGTTGTAAGGGTAGAGGAACCCCTAAAGCAACTGTAAAAAAGGAACAAAAGCGCAAACGCACATAGTGAAGTATGCAAAGTAATATATATATATTGTTTAGGGTAAGATATCTGCATACATCAGATTAGAAAGTTACCAGCATTTCATGTACATAAACATGAGTGAGTGGAGGTGATGCATCTGCCGCCAACCATCTGGGGATCTTCCTTAATGCAGCACGGCACACTCTGCAGCTGAGGACAAGCCTCCGTTTGAGTCCTTCTTTGGGTTACAGGAGTCTAATTGAAGAGCTTCACTCGAGGGGAACTCCGTTCATCTCTCCTAGCCTCGTTACCCGGCTCCGTCGGCGATGGAGGTCAACAGCTTCTCGGGCAAGCTGTTACCTCAAGTGTCCCGTATGTCCTGGGTGATCGGCCGCAAAGTGAGGACGGCCGTAAAGTGAGGATGTTTTTACCGCACTGTCCACAATCGCGGGAAAATGCCTAGTATTTCGGCTCCACGCAATATCAGAGAGTATAGCTAGCATACAGATAGGTAATAAAAAGTGATATATATGCTAAAAATTTATCCAACGCGTTTCGAAGCGAAGGCTTCTTCTTCAGGGATACTAATACATTGAATAAATGTGGATTTTATACCCTAATATCATATCTGATAGGTCTGGCTTAATTGGAGCATTAACCAATCGGTGCATAGCACGGTGACTCCCACATGTGTGGATTTAAATGGGTCATAATGACCTACATGCCAGATAAGTTTAACTCCATCAGGTATGGTAAGGGTACAAATACATGTAACACAAATAATAATCTTTATTAACCAAGGCACAACATTATTAAACAACCTAACTCATACAAATTACATTATTAAAATAAATAAAATATATATATATATTTATTAATGGTGGGTTTCTGAAATAAAACAGACAAGCAGTTAGTTTTCTAAAAGAAATAATGCAGTTATGCTTATACTGTCCAGCAAGAATCAGTAATTCAGACAAAACTTATAGAGATAAAAAGTGAAATCTATTTTCCGAGACAGATAATAAATTTAATAAAGACACCAGAGGTCTATATTTTCATTAAGGCCATCTGGACCTAATGTTTCCAACTTTTGTATCCAGTATGTTTCTTGGACTGAAACATCTTTTAGTCTATCCCCTCCTCGTCTGCTCCGAGGTATAAACTTTATCCCTTTATACAAGAGGGTTGAGGGATCCTTGTTGTGATGGGTAGCGTAATGTCTACTTACACTATGAGTCTGTAGAGCATTCCTAATGTTTCTCACATGCTCTTGTATGCGGAGTTTTAAACTGCGTTTAGTGCGGCCCACATATTGCAGGCCGCACGGGCATTCTAATAGATAAACTACAAAACTCGTGTTGCAGTTTATAAAGTCTGTAATATTAAACACCTTATTAGTTTTATTGGATTTAAACGTATTATTCACTGGATGAAGGAACTTGCAAGTGCAGCATTTTCCACACGTGTAATTACCTAGTGGTTTATTACTTAGCCAAGAATGGCCAGACTTTTGTTCTATATTTTTCCCAATATCACTTGGTGCCAGCGCATCCTTCAGGCTACGAGCCTTCCTGTATATAAACCTGGGAGATGAACTAATATGACCACTTAAAATTGGATCTGTGGCTATAATACCCCAATGTTTTTTAATTACCCCCTCTATTTGTCTATGCATAGAGTTATAGTTGGTGATAAAGGGGACTGTAATTTTATCTCCATTAGTCTCCATTGTTTTCTTATTTTTTGGTAACAACATCTTTTGGCGATCTAGTTTCCTAACTTTATCTAGTTCCATTAATAAATGTTTATATTCATATCCCCGTTCCATAAATCTTAAGAAGAGAAATTGAGCTTGTTGCTCAAAATCAACCTCATTACTGCAGTTCCTTCTAACTCTCATAAATTGGCCTCCCGGTATATTTGTAATCCAAGATCTTTTATGGTTACTGGAGGCCAATAAAAGAGTGTTAGTGTCAACCTTTTTAAAGTGGGTTGTTGTTGTAACTCCTACCTCTGATGCCGTTAGATTTAAATCAAGATAGGTGACACTCTCTGTGTGTGTGACATGGGTAAATACCAGGTTGAGGTCGTTGGTGTTAAGATAATTGACAAAGCAGTCAACAGACTCCTCATCACCTTCCCACACACAGAGAATGTCATCTATATAGCGTCGCCATACCACTACTTGATGTTTGTATGGATTGTTATTCCAGATGTGAAGTTCCTCCCAGTTCCCCATGTACAGGTTTGCGAAGCTGGGGGCAAAGCGTGTGCCCATAGCAGTTCCGCAAACCTGCAAGAAGAACTGGGAGAGAAAAAGGAAGTAGTTATGGGTGAGTACATACTCAATGGCTTGGAGGATAAACCATCTATTAAGATCACTTAACTTAAGATCTTTTCTCAGGTAATCGTCAACCGCCGCAATACCCTTACTATGTGGAATGCTCGTGTACAGAGCTTGTACGTCGCACGTTAACCATCTGTACGACTTCTTCCATTTAAAATTTGCAAACAGATTTAATACCGCGGAGGAATCTTTAAGATAGGAAGGTAATTCCCCCACAATAGTCTGCAGGAAGTAGTCCACATATTGAGATAGGTTTGCGGTCAGTGAGGATATACCCGAGATTATGGGTCGACCTGGTGGATTATTCAGGGTTTTATGCAGTTTGGGGAGATGGTAAAATACCGGTATTTTAGGTGAGTTATTATAGAGAAAATCATATTCCCTTTGCGTAATAATTGTTAGAGTTAGGGCTTCATCAAGAAGTACCTTAAGTTTGGTTAGGAAAACATTGGTGGGATCTGAGGCCAATTTTCTATAATAGACAGGGTCACAAAGGAGTCGGTGTGCTTCCTGTTCATAGACAGAGCGATCTTGTAAAACCACACCTCCTCCTTTGTCAGCCTGTCTAATAATGAGTTGTTCATTGTTCTTAAGGAACTTGAGAGCAAGATTCTCGGCTCTAGTAAGATTATGTCTAATCATACCGCCCCTTCCACTGTCATTGATGCTGTTAAAGTCATTTTTCACCATATCAAAGAAGGTGTCTACATGATTACCCTTTGATTGATATGGGTAAAATTTTGATTGGGCTCTAAATGGAGTGTGTATACACACATCATCATCCTGCTGTAATTCTGGACTAGGGGTTAAGTTTGTGTTAACATTAGGTTCCTTCTCTGTTTTCAAAAAGTGTCTCTTCAGTGTGATGTTTCTAATAAATTTGTGTAAGTCTTTATATAATTGAAACGAGTTTGCTCCGCAGGTCATGGAGAACGAGAGCCCTTTACTAAGAACTCTCTTTTGGTCATCTGTGAGGATGATTGGTCAAAATTCCAGGCATTATTCATTCAATAACTTTTAAATCCAACCAAACCAGTTGTCAATGTCAGACCAGCTCTCTGAGAGGGGAGGTGATTGGATGAGAGGTAGAAGCCAGACAGTGACTCCCTCCTCCTCCCTCTCTCTTCCTCCCTGCAGAGAGCTCCGCGCAGGACAGTGAGGAGGGAGAGTTTATGTGTTTTTCTGCCTGTCTGCTGAGTTTGCAAGTGCGTATGTCTGTCTGCAGAGTTTGTGTATGTGTGTGTGTGTGTAGCTGTAGAGTTTGTGTATGTTTAGCTGCAGCTGTGTGTTTGTAGCTTAGGAGTGTGTGTGTATAGAACAGGGGTGCGCAAACTGGGGGGCACAAGATTTTCGCATCTTCCTATGCAAATCTGTTTATTGGGTTTTGGGAGTCTATTTTTATTTACATTGATCACAATCCCTTTAGGCAACATATTATATTTTACAGGCGATATATAGATGATCTACTATTCATCTGGGATGGTGATTTTCCTACACTTCAAACATTTATTCACACACTCAACACTATCGATTATAATATTAATCCTATTTATTATTTAGATTAAATGTCGTATATAGATCCGAAAGGAGATATCCAAACAAACATATACAGAAAGCCCAAATGCAAGAAGTACCTATTTTATGGCTGAAAGTAATCATTTTTGATCACTAACAAAAAGGCACCCCAAAGGGACAATTTCTAAGATGAAAAAGGTTTTGCTCTACTGAGGATGTCTTTGAGGTACAATCTACAGATCTGGCCTCCAGATTTCTAGCTAGAGGATATACTGAATCACATGTCAATGAAGCACTCAATGCAGCTAAATCTATGGACCGAGCAGATCTTCTATCTACACATCGAAGGAGATGTAAACTGATATCTCTAAATGGAGATGTTTCTACACCTCTATTTATAACACAACAAAGCAGTGTCACGATGTGCTCACCACAAACAAGGCATGACTGCGGGGCCGAGATGGGGATGGATATAAACACCACCCCAGCTGCGTGGGTGCGTCTGGAGTGTAGGTTGGTCAAGGTCGCCGGGTCTGGGTTAGAAAGGTACGTATAGTCGATATACTTGCCGGGTTCTGGGTTGGAGAGGTATGGATTATTGTTGGTACTATTAGCCAGGGACTAGGTTGGAGAGAGGAGAATAGTCGTTGTGCGGGTGCCGAGGTCAGGGTTGGAGAGGTGCGGATTGTCGTAGACAGTCGTGGTCAGGAGTACAGAAGAGCGGGGTCCAAAACAAGCTGGGTCAGTAACAGAGAGCTGCGACAAGAGGACAAGACAAGACTGCAAGGCTGGGAAGCAATGAACAAAAAGGAACATAGGATTATGCTCAGCCAATTTGCCAGTGGGGTAATTATTCTTAAGGGTAATCTTATTAAGACCTCTGTAGTCGATGCAGGGGTGAAGAGATCCGTCTTTTTTACAAAAAAGAATCCTGCTCCGGCTAGGAAAGAGGACTTCCAAATGAACCCTTTTTTAAGATTTTCTTGAATGTATTCAGTCATGGCTTTAGTCTCCAGGAGTAAGAGCGGATAAGACCTTCCCCTGGGAAGAATTGAACTGGGTAAAAGGTCAATAGGGCAATCGAAGGGGCGATGCGGTGGTAGAATCTCTGATCCTGCCTTTGCAAAAACATCACGGAATTCGATATATACCTCGGGCAAAGAGCTCGTCGCCTCTCCTGGGGTAACTGACCCACATATCTTTTGGATGGAGACCGCACAGTCTTTTGCACAAAGGGTGCTCCACTGGGTAGGATCTTTATTGGTCCAGTCGATACGGGATTATGACGTTGAAGCCACGGGAGGCCCAGAATCACTTAGACGGAAGGAGTGTGAATCACATCCAGGTGGATCTCCTCCCTCTGATCCTCACCGGTTTGTAAGTGGAAGAGAATAGTCTGCAAAGAAATGAAGGCTGGTTGTAATGGTCGACCATCGATGGCTTCCAATCCTACAGGGATCCTCTTGCGGACAAGCGGGATGTTATTCCTCTCAGCGAAGCCTTGGTTGATAAAGTTGCCTCCTGACCCTGAATCCATGAATGCTAAGGTTAAAAACCCTTACCGGTAAGAGAAACTGGGATCAATATCCTGGTTGGCAAGGTCTTCTTGGTGATAGGGAAAATGGAGAGCGTTCCCAAGGAGACTCTCCTGGACCTCATTGCGAGCTGGCTTTTCCCGACTTGTGAGGGCAGAGAAGTACTTGCTGGCCGTTTTTTGCCTCCAGCCCTTAATATTTTCCTGCTGCGCTCTATCTCCTACCTTCCTACAATGATTTAGAGGTTAATCAATAGAATAATTTTAAGTCTTAAATAGTATATAGGCACATACGAAGGAAAAGAAAAAAAAGGAGAAAAGGGCAAAATATATAATGAGGTACGATTAGTTAGCAGTGCCGAAAATGAAATGGTAAAACACACTCACAAATCAGTTGCTTTAAAATAATGCTTCTCAAGAGGTTAATCCATAGGTATTATTTTGGATTTCTATAATACCACATTGTGCTTTGGATAGGTTTATATTTAAAAAATTAAAAGGTCAGTAAGGTCAGTAAGTATATTATAGGCTAAACTGTTAGAAATTCTGGGCATTATTATGAAAATTCCGGCTCTCTGATTGGTCAAAATTCCAGGCATTATTCATTCAGTAATCGGCTGGAATTTTGGCATCTTGCCAAGTTTTCATTCCAGCCAAACAAGTTCTCAAGTGTCAGACCCTCTCAGACAGGGGAGGTGATTGGATGGGAGGTCGCAGCCAGACAGTTACTCCCTCCGCCTCACTCTCCCTCCCTCCAGAGAGCTCCGTGCAGGACAGTGAGGAGGGAGAGTTTGTGTCTGTATGCCTGTCTGCTGAGTTTTTGTGTGCATGTGTCTGTCTACAGAGTTTGTGTGTGCGCGTGTGTGTGTATAGTTGTAGAGTTTGTGTATGTTTAGCTGCAGTGTTTGTGTGTTTGTAGCTTAGGAGTGTGTGTGTATCTGCAGAGTTTGTGTGTGTGGGTGTAGCTGCAGATTGTGTGTGTGTGTGTGTGTAAAGCTGCAGAGTGTGTTTGTGTGTGTAGCTCTAGAGTTTGTGTGTATGGAACAGGGGTGCGCAAACTGGGGGTGAAAGATTTTCTCGGGTGTGAGCGGCAGTTATAGAGGTCCCACGCTCTTGGCAATTAAATTAAATGCCGGGGCACCACGCAAGGCCTCTATAATACACTTACCTTACAGCGACATACGTTATGTTAACCTGGCGTTACCATGGCAATGAGACGTCACATGACCCTGTGTGTCATTTGATGCCGGGGCTGGGGGTGGGCGCATGCCACAGAGGAGAGCATGGAGGGGTGCGCACGAGGAAAAGTTTGCTAACCCTGTTATACAACTACAGTGTGCGTTTTTGTCTGTATAGCTGCAGAGTGTGTGTGTGTTTGTGTATGTGTAGAGAGAGGTACATTAGTGAGTGTATTTACAATTTTATTTTAATTAAAAAATCTATATAACTATACAAGTGTATTGTTTATGAAAAAAGCCTATAATAGTAATTAACTCCTCAGAACAGGGCATTACTGGCCAATAATGCCCTGTCCTTTGGGGATTACTAATTAAATACTGTTTTATTATTATTTTTTTTTAAAAGAAGAGAAAACTTTGAAATACCACTCACAAAGCAAGCATATTACAGTGGCGTAATATGCTCTGGGCATACAAGGTGGCGTTTGTGAGATGCATGTAGTGCTGAGGAATATTGCCGTCATTCTCAAAACTCCTCGCATGTCTCCTTCTGCTGACCTCCCTGGTAGTCGCATGGATTACATACCAAGCTGGAAACTGGCATCCTACACCTCCTTCCCCAATAACTCTGCCTTGACGCATATCACAAACGAATGGCCTCCTACCATTCCCTTAATGTAAACAGAAGCAGGAAGCGATTGCTGGGTGGAGGGGGGCCTCAGGAGAGCGATCACGTGACTGTTAGAGCAGGAGGGTCTGGGGACACAAATGTGACAGGAAGGAGTTAAAGGGGAAAAACCCTTCTCAGTTTCTCTTTAAACAAAAGTGACATGTTTTAAGTTACACCTGGGTGATTTTTGCCTTTATTACTAACATTTGAAATAGGTGTTACTACATTTTTTTTTTAGGTTAGTTTATAAACACTGGGAACTGAAACTTGGGAGGGTTTTAATATTCCTGTCTATCTTGTGTTTAGTGACTGTTTAATGAGAGAAAGTTTGCATGAGCAAAATCTCCTTCCCCCTTATTTTTAATGGCCCTCTAACAATTTATAGGTCCCCAGAAAAGCAATTTGTAATTAATTATCAAAGAAATAAAAGCAGCCAAATAATTGCTTTCAGTCGAGTTTGAGCTTGACAAAGCCAATTAGTCTGTTAAATTCTTTACAAAAGTAAGAAAATTGTATGTGTACATTACAACTGTGATTTCGAATTTTAAACACACACAAGCTGGTTAGTGATTAAAAAGAAAGATAAATGAATTGTTTTAAATCCTAAATCATACCAAAGCAGGTTGAGAAAAATATAAATTAAATTGTATTGAGGAAGCAAATTAAACTGGATAACTATTGGCAGAGAAGTCACTGTACCTGAAATGTAAAACAGCTACTGCATATTTCTAGGAATATGTTTTCTTTCCCGTGATGAATAATAAATACATCATTTTAAGTACACCATTATGCAGTTGGGAGATGTCATTTTTGCATCTCACCAGAGCATTGTCTGGCAGAATAAAGAAAGTAATGCATAAAATTAAATTAAATGTTAGTGGGCCCATGGTATTGAGTGATTATATGGTGGTGCGATTGTTTTGGTATTTGTCAATCTTACATTTGTTCTGTTGCTACAGAATGCTCTAGATATTTGCAGATGGCAACATATACAGATGTAGCCAACGTTATTGAACCCGTTAACACATCAATGTAAATAAAACTTGTTAAATGACACCCGGCAGCGCATCATTTGGTGCTTCAACATTTGTTTAATTGGCGCTGTGTCAAATCTGACATTAGTGGCATGCCAAATTGGACACAGCGCTGAGTTGATGGGAGTAATAACGTTGGCTACATCCATATTGCAAGTTTATCAAGTTCAACTCCTCAAGCTACGGTAAGGTGATTGAGGCAAATAATGAAACAGCTCAATCAAGAAAGCCAGATAACGCTTCAGATTCATTTTTAGGGTTAATATATTCATGCTATATATTATTTCTTCGTTTCAATATGTTATATTGTTATTAATTGTATTTGCGTATTAAAGCAGCAGTTCAAGCAATATCCTACATGTGTTGTTTTTTTTGACAAATCAGTTCTGTACTATGAGAAAATACATTTTAAAAATAAAAATGTTTTTAAAACATTTTTAATGTTTCTAATGTAGGAAGCATTTCTAAAGTGACAGCCCCCTTCCGCTGCTGGTAGGCTCTGGCTCTTTAGCCCCCCCCCCTCTCTCGGGCAGTGCCCCAATTGTATCTAGTATTTGCCCAGTCAATCATATTCCAGGACTACAATGCCCAGAATGCTGTGCAAGAACTGAATTAAATAACCCAGAGCAAGCGGTCGATTACAGGAGAACGGATCGATCTGCAGCTTAGCTAATCACTTGTAAGTATGCGGATTGTATTAATGCACATATTGAATGGGTAAAAAATATATATATTTTTTTAAATGGTGACTTGAACTGCAGCTTTAAAACCCAACCATATCATCTTTATTTTTCAGTATTCATCGTGGACCACTGATATTGGCTGATATTATAATTTATGATAAACACAAATGTTTTTAAATCTAATCCTATTGATTGTACTACATGTATAATACCGATGTACAGTAACCTGTGAATGGCAATGGTAAAATAACCTAACATCTTTTTTTCTGCTCTAAAAGTTCGTCAGTTTTCATTAAAGAATTACATAGAAAAAGGCTCTTTTCTCAACTTATATTAAAGCACCTTTTAGAAAATTCACTAAATTGCCATTCTCTCTATTCAATTATGTTATCATTGTATGATTCGGAGGCCGGCCCCCTGCACTGTCTTTCCTTCCCCTTTTCTCCTGTTGATGTTGGCAGCACAAGCAATAGTGAGTGAATAAACTAGCATGAAGAGGACTTCTCATTATATCAATGCATGTAACTAGGTACCTGCCCAAATGATCCCCAATCTAAAGTAGAGGGGCAAATATTGTAAAAAAATCCTCTTTTTGGACTTTCTTAATTTCTTTATTAAAAATATTAAAAATAGTATAATTGTTGATATTTGACCTCTCTATTACTCATCTACCTGCTGTTTTTATATGAGTTTGTTTTTTGTGCTCGTGATTTTAATTACATGATTAAATTTCAGTTTTATTAATATATTTTTTATGAAAGTTTTAATTTAATCTCTCTATACTTAAATGCAGATTTTTGAAGGAATCTCTCAGAGTATATAGAATAAGGCTGAAAGTGTAATAATGACCATATTCTCTATACATTATTTTTTCTGAACATAACATTTTCTTTAAACTATACACAATGGAGTGGATGTTTCAAGGTGATACATGGTCTTGGGTCCTACAATTTGTCTGTGGTTCCATTTTCAGACTGTTTTAAATAGTGGGAGGGCCAGAATGTTTAAAAGGAGGGATTGGGGAATTTGGTGCACAGTTGCAATTTGCCTTGTGGCCACATGGAGATGTTACTCCCTTCAACCCCCTTTTTTGTCGGCGTGTGCTGTGGTGTTGTTATTAAATAAATGTAAAAATATAAAAATATATAATTATGAAAATAAAAGGAACATTGAAAATAAATACACAATAATAATAATTGTAATTGCAAGATTTATTGATTTGTCTTTTCCTCACAGCTTACGGTATTATCGTAGCAACACTGGATTTATGTTGTTGTTATGATAGTGAAATAGTTTTGGGTGAAAGGTATTTGGATTTATATTATATGGAGATATTTTGCTTATACATGTACCTGCTGTTTGCTCGTTTGAAAGCGGCGATGGTCACGAGGCATAGTTTGACCCGGGTTAACGATGTGATGAGCAGCGTGGCTCAGTGATTATTTGTTTTGTGTTGCGGTTTGCATAAAAGCTGTGGGTTTATTCCTTGAATCTTGGATGTTGTATGTTTATTATTTGGTCTCAGGGGGTGGGGTGTGTGAGTGATACAACCCACGCAAGTCATGATACCTTGTTAATAGAACAGTATGACATTTCTTAATAAATTGCGCAGTTTGCAGACAAGCAATTATTTTTGCTACATGTACACACAATATCCTTACATATTGAATATATTACCCATTTTTCTTTGTATTGTAACATTCAGTGTATGAATAAATCCATTTAAATGTATTGCAACTAATAATTTATGAAGTAAAACTTAAATTCAGAGTTAGGGGCAGATAAACAGTATGCAAAGGAGACCGTTTTTTAAGGTGAAACTAAAATAAGACTTTATTGCGCCTGTTCCTTTAACACGGCAAAACATTAAAAATGAACAAAATAAAGGCCTACTATGCTTTGTAGAATATCTACACCTTTACTCCAGCCCTCTCTAACTGCGTGGGTAGCTAAGCTAATTACCACCCCAAACATATGTTTGGGGTGGTAATTAGCTTAGCTACAATATATTAAAGTGTTCTACATCTAGTACAATCAATTGGATTAGATTTCAAAACATTTGCGTTTATCATATATATATACCCCTCTCGGTGGGTGTGCCTATAAAGACCGAGTCCTCCACCATGTTACTATTACCTTTGAAAAAGTCACCGTAGTGACGAAACGCATCAGGGTACGTCACCGCGACATTACGTCATCACGCAAGTGCGCACTTTACGGCCGGAGAGCGCATGGAGCTGATCTGAGGCTGATAACTTGGAAATCGCATTACAAGCAGAGACACAGCGTTCTTATCCATCTAGAGCTGCTGGAAGTGAACCGGATTGGACATATCCGTTGGTGTGATCCAGGACGATGTTGCCCTGTTGGTGGTGATTATGGGCCTCATGCAGAGAGCATAGAATTTTAAAAATGGCGAATTTCATAAAAAGTAGCTTTTTTGGAGAGTTTTATTCTCCATATGCAGAAAAGTGCGAATTCTGCTATGTTTAACATGGATGCGTGTGGCGAGTTTAAATTGGCGAGATGCGCGCTTCAGAAACGTGTAAAAACAAATTCGCGCCTTTTTTTTCCCCTTTACTATAGGCGGCGAGCGCCATCTTGCCATATTTTCGTGGCGCGGCAAAAATGCGAGAATCGCGCCTTTTTTTGGCGCGAACAGCCGCTACTTGCCGTTCGCACCTCTCTGCATTCGGAGAGTTTTAAAAATGGCGCGATTGAGGTTCTCGCCAGCCGCGAGGCGAGTTTTAAACATAGAAATAAAAAAATGGCGCGTTTTTCGCAACTCGCCATTTTATGCCGTTTTCTGAGGGAAATTGAACAAAAAATGGCGAGTTTTGAAATAACGATGCTCTCTGCATGAGGCCCTAAATCACAAACTGCTTGAGTGTCCTTAATCCCCTTGTCCTCTTTTTAACATTAAATGTACTTTTTTACACTATGGGACGTGCGCTCTCTGTTCTGTTTCTATAGATTTCTGCTGGAATTGGTTATTCCTTATGAGAGCAGCCTTGGATCCCTAGAAATCATCTTGTCCCTAATTTGAATTTTTCTGGACTTGTACTAAGGGTTGGACTTTCTGCATTTTTTGTTTTTCTTGTTTTGTTTGTTATGTGAGTTATCACTATTGTTGGAATGGAATATATTTTTTAGATTAATATATTTTTTCTATATTTATTTATATTATTAGTTTAATATTATTTCACATTTTTATATTACTCTGTCTCACAAGTGGCACTACTGTATTTCTTCTTTGTATACACTCTATAACCACTCAGTAGCAGCCTTTTAAGTTGACACAGGTACTTATTAATCTATTACAACACTAATTAAAATGATGCAAACAGCTAAGGAAAGACAAAATAGGAGAAATGGGTTAATCTCCTCCCCTCCAGTTTTGATAATGATATACCTGTGGATACAGGTTTAGATACTAAGGAACAATTTTTTAAACTGGAGAAATTTAATGAAGGATGAGATGCGCCATTGGTGGGATGCCTACTCACTTCAAGATTATATAGATAGAAAAATCATCCCACGGGGTCTAAGGATCAGTAAGAGTCCAACATTTGAGACAGACACAGAGTTCACCAATAGCTGGAATAATACTCTGGATACTTGTTCCTTTTCATTGATGAAACTTCTGGTCCAATTTAGAGATACTAAAGTTAAA
Source organism: Ascaphus truei (assembly GCF_040206685.1). NCBI lineage: Eukaryota > Metazoa > Chordata > Amphibia > Anura > Ascaphidae > Ascaphus > Ascaphus truei. The sequence goes on along the minus strand of NC_134483.1, from coordinate 361,070,656 downwards.
GCATTAGAAACCGAGATAAACTCTATTCAGACATTATTGTCACCATATTCAGCAGGAAAAGAGTTCAGAGATTTGGATGATTTAACCATTAAACGAGTTAAAACTTTTGAACAGGAGGTTGTGGCTAGGAAAGAGAATAAACTAAGCCGCGATAAAGAAGACTATGCCACAGATAAAGTTAGGGTTTGGAAGAGAGCGCACAGTTTTAATAGAAAGGGTAAATTTCATTCTCATCCACAGGTGCGAGGTAGTGACAAGTATCAAGCAAAATCTGGGGAAGCCGGTGGGTCTGGTCCTGGGAGCCTGATGCATCGCCCGGTCCAACAAACCTTGAATACAGGTTCAGGTACTGCACGGGCCCCAGAGAACAGACACACTGTGCTAGAGGTTGAGACACTTCCTGAGGATAGAGAGGGGGAATTTGTCCCGAGTGACGTCAATGGAGGTGCTAGACCCAAGGCACATAGAGATCAACAGAGATCTTTAAATTTTTTAGACTTGACTCCAAGACAGGAGAAGCCACTGAGAGAAAAAGAGAAGGAGAAACACTATCCCCTATGGCGGGGGGGGGGGCCTCAAACAATCCAGTCCATCTAGGAAAAAGAGGGGCAGAGGAGTTAGAGGGGGCAGTGTCATCCAGAGAAAAAAGGAGGTCAGAAGAGAGTTAACCCTTCCAGAGAGTAGTGGAATATTTAATCTTTCTACTTTTCAGTTATCTATGTACCAATCACTACTTCTGGAGAAGGGACTTTCTTTTGCACACAATACAGGTCCCAGTGCCTTCCAATTATTTGTGGACCTTAATAGTTTTATTATGAAAATCACTCTGAAACGTTATTTTAATATTCAGGAGAAAAATAGAGTACAAGCGAGGTCCGCATTTACCACTAAAAAGGAAGACATCTGTACAGAGGCTCTTGTAGACTTGCTGATGAAGTCGGAGGTATTACCGGGATCATTTAACCATGCCATCGACAATTTTGATTTCACCATTCATTCTACACATTTGTCAGATACAGGTCAGGAGGGGGAATTATCGGTCATGCATTCCCCTTTCAGACCAAAATCGCTTTTCTTCCCTTATCAATCTAAGGGAGGATTTATTGATGCATTTTACAACTTGGTATTAAAAGATTTTGAGTCACTGTATACTAAACCTTATAGATTTAATTCTAATTTGTCTAAAGGTGAACTGGATGCACTCAATGATCTTAAGAACAATAGTGACATCATTATCAGACAAGCCGACAAGGGTGGGGGCATAGTAATCCAGGACAGATCGGCTTATCTGAGAGAGGCCTTTCGACTCCTGGGAGACTCTGCCTCTTATTCTTCCTTGTCGGCTGATACCACTACATTATTTATTTCAGAAAAGAAATCACATTTGACACAGGCTTTGTATATTGGATTATTAACAAAATTAGAATTACAATTTTTGTATTCTGATCACCCACGCACCCCCATTTTTTATCATTTACCCAAGGTCCATAAGTCTCTTGTTGATCCCCCTGGAAGACCCATTGTTTCGGGGATGGAGTCGATGACGTCCGGCCTATCCCAATATGTGGATTACTATCTCCAACCCTTTGTATCTAAGCTCAGGTCACATATTAGGGATACGCTGCATGTAATCGACTCCATCTCTGAGATTAAATGGAAGCCCAATTACCTTTGGGCTACATGTGACGTGTCATCTCTTTACACGTGCATAGATCATTCCAGGGGGACCAGGGCAATTGACTTCTGGCTCAATACGGATCCTTCTATTCCCATTTCACATAAGAAATTTTTATTGGATAGTATCACTTTTATTTTGACGCACAATTATTTTTCATTTGAGAATTAATTTTATTTGCAAATCTGTGGAACGGCCATGGGTATGTGGTTTGCCACCAGCTATGCCAATCTCTTCATGGGATATTGGGAAGAAACATCTATTTGGCAGAGTGCTGAGCTGGGGGCTGGCCTTGTATACTATGGTCATTTCATTGATGATATTATTATTATTTGGGAGGGTGATGTCACAGTTCTGTCTGATGTCCTGAGTTCTTTTGATCAGAATGAAATGGCTTGAAGTTCACATTTGAAATTAGTTCTATCTCTATGGTATTTCTGGATCTAGTTTTGACCTCGGATCCAGAATTAATATTATCACTACCACTCACTTCAAATCTGTGTCTGTTAACAATTATGTATATTCATCTAGTAATCACCATACACAGTGGCTCAAAAACATTCCTTTGGTGCAGTTTTATCGTTTGAAAAGGAACTGCACCAAAGAGAGCGATTTTCTTATTCAATCCAAAGACCGTAGCAATAAATTTGCGGTGAAAGGTTATGATCCTGGTCTTATTAATGACTCCTTCAGCAAAGTTCAGGCCTCTGATAGATCAACATTACTCAAGAAATCCAAAAGCTCCACAAAGGTACATGTAGGTTACGGTGAACCTAGAAGTAGATCGGTTAATGCTGATGGAAATCCTAGGTTCATAACCACTTTTAATCAATCATTTAGATCCATCAAAAGTATATTAAATACCCATTGGAGCATCTTGAAATGCAACCCTCATTTGGGAAATATTCTTCCTGATAGACCAGCAATCGTATATAGGAAAGCCAAAAATATTAAAACCATTCTAGCTCAGAGTAAATTAAGATTGGTTGATGCAGCTGCCAATGCCCCACCTGTGGGCCTGTTTGGCAACCACAGGTGCGGTAGAGGCCGCTGCATCACATGTAAACATCTGACTTCCACATCGGAGTTTGTCTCCCTACAAAAAGGTGGCAAATATGAGGTTAGGAGCAGTATTAATTGCCTTAGCACTTATATTGTCTACCTTTTACAATGTGGTTGCGGCCAGCAAAATGTGGGTCGCACCACTCGATCCCTTAGTATCTGCTTCCTCGAGCATAGGAGGAATGTGATACATGGTGTCAGTACCCATAATCTCTCACGACCCTTTAAATGTTGTCATAATAGGAATCCAGATTCCTTATTAGTTATGGGTATTGAGTACTTTCCTCCCTCTGCTCGAGGGGGGGATAGATACAAAATGTTGTGCCGTAGGGAGACTTATTGGATCCACCAGTTGGGTACTCTAACCCCTGGTGGACTCAATGAATGTTTGGACACCAGTACTTTTGTGTAATCCTTAGCTCTGGTTTCATTGTCTCTGCTCCCCCCTCCATCTGTCTACATCTAGTTAGCCCTCTCTCCCCTCACCCCATTCCTCCCCCCTTCTTCCCCCCCTCTTTCCCCCCCCCTCTTTCCCCCCCTCCCCCCCCATTTTTTCTTATTCCTTTTCTTATTCTATTTCCCCCTCCTTCCCCCCCTCCTTTCCCCTCCTTTCCCCCCTCCTTTCCCCTCCTTTCCCCCCCTCCTTTCCCCTTTCCCACCCTCCTTTCCCCTTTCCCCTGCTTTTTTCCCATTTCTCCACCTTCCTCCTTTTATCCCATTGCCTTTCCCATTTTCCCCCTTCTGATAGTCCACGCCTAATATTAATATATTAATATACATAATAAGGTTTTATATAGTTTTAGCCTTGAAGTCTACACCAATGATCAAGTCAATAACACTGAATTCATGTTGGCAAAAAACACCCCCTCATCTTTTTGGGGGTGTAACAGGGGACTTATCCCTGTTCACAAATGTGCCTCTAATCCAGCTGCTGCTAGGCAATTAACTAACACCACCTGCCTGATTGCTTAGAAAAGCCTGTCTTTTGAGACAGGAAGTGAGACTCCTTTGCTCACACCTGAGCTGAACTTTGGAGACAGAGCAGAGATTCCTTAGTCCACAACTGGGCTGAACCAAGGAAGGGCAGATGTCTTGAGCGACAAGCTGACCACAAGACAAAGAGGACAAGATTCTAACCTGGAGCCTGACATTTTCTGTGCACACAAGGGTGCGGATCCAGGAGAGCAGAGAAGCTTCCCCTACAGCGGCCCAGCTAACAGATAAGACTTTTTCATATAAGACTATTATCTAGATCTGTGTATTGATAAATGTCTCCATGATTTGGGGCTGGAAAAGAGCCTAGCTAACCAACCCAGTCAGAGATGGCTGAGCTACATGTGTAGATAGTCTCCAAAGCAGAGATAGGTTTTCTTTGTTTGGCTCACTATTTCGCTTATGTTGATTTTTTGCTGTGTTTTTTTTTTTATAACTTGTATTTTATTGTGAACAAATGCATGGTATACAGAGTAAACATTATATGCATACAAAATACAAAATAGCACATGTAATGTGAGCCTTGATTCACGTATATTAGTTTCACACGACTTTTCGAGCCCTACTCGGCCGTGCGAGTGAAGGTGAACAAATAATAATAATGTAAAAGAAAACAAAAAAAAACCAAGAGGGTTGGGGGGGTAGAAGGGAAAGGGGAGGAGGAAAGGGTATTTGGTAGGGGAGGACACAATGGAGCTAACTTTTCTTGAGGTTGCAGCTATGACATATGGGTTGCAATGCTATATCTAGAGCTCTATTCCAATTTAAGTGTTTGATCCCATCGTGTGTGTGGGGCTAATTATTTTACTTTCCCATAGGAGAACGCACCTCTTACTATCATAGCCAAATTGTGTCACGCTCTACCCCGGGGATGTCTGTCTGTGCCAACCATGGGGTCCAGACTTTTAGGAAATTGTCGCCAGTGTCATTAACTAAACTTGTTAATTTTTCCATCTGGCAAATAAACCAAATACGATTCCGAATCTTTGGGATAATTGGAATATCGGGGCGTTTTCATAATGCTGCAATCTCACACCACGTGGCTATTGTGAAATGTGCAATTAATTTGTTATGTGACTTTGATAGACCCTTTTAAAGGTCTGTTCAAAAGAAACAGCCAAGGGTCAGGGGGGATAGAGAGGTCAAAAATCCTCTGGATCCAATTTCTGATTTTTTCCCAGATTTGGGTTATCAGCGGGCAAGACCACAGCATATGTAACAGGTCAGCTGTTCCTCCACATTGTTTGGGGCACAATGGGGAGGACCCTGGTGCGAACTTAGATAATTTTAGTGGAGTGAGGTACCATCTCATAAGAACTTTATATGCGTTCTCCTTCAGTGTTGTGCATATGGAACTTTTGGCGGTGGCTAAGAATATGGAGTCCCAATCCTCATCCTCTAGGGTACCCCCTAAATCTATCTCCCATTGGTTTTGGAATGAAGATGTTTGCTGTTTAGATGTAGCAGGTTCGACTACCTCTCCGTAGATCGTAGATATAAGTCCCTTAGTGTCGGTTTCTGCCCAGCAGAGCTTTTCAAATTTCGTCAGGGGAGGGTATGGGGCGGATTTGTTATAAAATGCTCTAATCTGGAGGTATTTATAGAATTCTGAGTGGGGCAAGTATTTTTCTAATCTGATATGGTCGAATGTTTTGATTTTTAGATTATATCCTTCCATATCCTTGATTCTATTATATCCTTTTAGTTTCCAGATTGAACTATTTCTACCAATTAGGCCAGGTGCAAAACTTGGGTTGTTCCAAATGGGGGACACCAGAGAACATCCTGATGTGAGTGAGTTTTTGATGCTCGTTGCTTCCCAAACCGATAGGGAGTTGGTCATTGAGGTGAGCGGTAGGGTAGCGGGTTTCCTCGCTGTTTTAGGTAGCCAAATCAGGCTGCTAAGCTCTAATGGGGAGCAAGCAGAACTTTCCAATTCACCCATCTTTTCAATTTAGGGTCAGAATGCCATTGTATAATTTGACTTAATTGAGCCGCTTTGTAGTATGATAACAGGCAGGGTACCGCTAAGCCACCTGCTAAGGTAGGTCTTTTCATATTTAGTTTATTGACTCTCGGTTTTTTTCCTCGCCAGATAAAGTTAGATATTGCAGACTGAAGTGAGAGTATATCTTTCAGTTTGAGTGGCAAAAGGTAATGTCTGGAAGAGGTATAGGATACGGGGAAGTAGATTCATTTTAACGCTATGTATCCTACCTATCCAAGAAATCTTCTTGGAAGACCATCTGATTAGGTCTTGTTTTAATGTCCAAATCAGGTTGGGATAGTTTGCATTATAGATGCTTTTTGCATCTTTGGTGATGTGGTGATGTGGATCCCTAGGTATTTTTTGCTGTGTTTTAAGCGACAGGCACAATAAAGCCTTGTTATGATTTCACCTTACAACAGTCTCCATTGTGTACCTCTGCACATGTCCTCCTACATATGGTGTTAGAAGTGGGATTTGAACTCACGCCTCCATACAGAGGCCAGAATTAAAGGGATACACACCCAGGCAGGAAACTTACACTGCACTGAAACCTACAAAACCACAGATGGACTATTTTCCCCAATCCCAAGAGGAGAGAGACTGCTGAAGCAGCTAAACCTTATTTGCCTATCACAAGTGTAATATGGTCATTGAAATAGGGTTTTGCCTTCCAGCCATAGTCAGGGTTCAAGAAGTGAGTCAGCCCTTAAAAAGGGATAGGTGTTTGTTGTTTTCAAAAGTTTCGCTGAAGCAGTGAATATAGATGGTGTTAAGGTCCCTTCAATCGAGGGTCTCTACTGCTCAGATGTGGGCTCCAAATTATGTAACTTAGAGTCTGGGTGCGCAGTCGGCTTTAGGTCACTTTGCTACTTCCTTATTGCGTGGGCCAGAGTCTGTGCAAGCAGAATTTCACAGTCACCTCGGATAGAAAACAGTATTAGTAAAAAAGCACAGCAAACAGATAAATATGGAGACGAGTGGTTTCTATAAAGCATAGAGATATGATCTCCATATTTTATCCTTCACAATGGTGACCCACGAGCGGTACTGATTTTTCAAATAAAGGTTGCCACACCGCATAGGGCTACCAGCTGTGAATGGAGTATATGCAGAAAAGTGTGAAAATTGATACAAGACTGTGCTGAAGCAGGGGAATTTTTAGCAAACAAATGCTGAGTGTAAAATTGCCCTACAAGAGAAAAAGGGATTGCTGAACTGTGTAAAAGGTATTCCAAAGCCAATTGCTGAGTGTTGAGTCACCCTGCCGGGAATGAAAGAAATATTCCATTGCAAAGAATGTTTTTTTTTCTGCAAGTAAAAAAAAGTCTACCTATGTATCTTGGGAGCAAAACAGACAACCAAAGTGTGAAGTGTGAATGCCATAATACCCAAAGATGAGACTGAAAATTACTGAACTCAGGCAGAAAAACAAATTCTGTTGCTGAAGCGGAGAGATTGCACCTAGCAAGTAAATGGTGTAAAGCAAACAGAAGTTTTTTACTAGCAACTACACATTCAGCATACCTAATGAGAGTTTATACCTAGCAAGTAAATGGTGTAAAGCAAATAGACTTTTTTTTACCTAGCAACTGCACATCTTGTATACCTGATGAGAGAAAATGCATGCACAGTACTGCTGATATTGTAAAACTTATCCAAGAAAGAAAAATTCTACAGAGATGCCTGTGAGAGCTACGACCTCTACAAGCAAAATATGCCCACCTGTAGGACTACCACAATTGGGGGTTCTAGCAAATACAGTGGCAACAGCTGCAATAGCACCTCCTGAGGTCAGGAAGAAAATTACACCTGATAGCCTAAAAATGGAGGACAAGATGCAGCGTTCCTGTAATAAACCCTACCCCACGGAAGAGTGACCCTTCCAGTCCAATAAAGAGGAAGACATCTCTTACGGGGAACCCGAACCGAGTCACACCCACAAAACACCCCAAGAATGGTGGGGGTGCCTGAACTTGGCACGAACTGAAAAGACCGCTCCCTTTGATGACGAATATGATCAGCAGGAGAAAGAGCGGGAGCAGTGGATCACCGAATATTTCCGTCAGCTATTACAGTTGCAAGAAAAGCCAGGTGGATCCAGTGACGCTGCTAAAACTTCAAATGAAGATGGAGACCCCAGTATCCCTTAAGGGACGTGTCATCCAAATCAAAAAGGTGGAAAAAGAAAAGCGGTTCTTCAATTACCGTGGAAGGAACAGACACGTCTGCAGATCCTGTGGAGGAAAAGGGGGGCCGAGATGCCCTGCAGCCTAGAGAAAATGGAGAATTCGTCCCGCGGTTAACCGAATATCCAGAGGGCCCAAGGCAGTCGTGTACCCCAAAGAAGTGTCTGTCCGGTGCCAACAGTGAGGAACCCTCAACCAACCATCCCAGGGAAGCGGAGCCAGAACCAGTAAGTGTCGATCCCTTGACCAGCCCTGAGGATGCCCTGAAAAATGCCAGGCGTGACTGTGATATACTCCATGAACAATTGAAACAAAAGAAAGATGGTTACGCGGAGCTACTGAAAAATAACGTGAAGCTACAGGAACATGTGCTCGCAATGTACTCTGCAGCCAATGCAAAAGAAAAGGGGTTCCCCCCTTGTGATGCTTGCCAGGAGAAGACTATGCCTTAAGTTTAAATCACCAACATCTTCATAGCCATGGACAGTTTATAAGACACATGATTCCAAAAACGTCCATTTGTAATAAACACAACTCCCATGTACACACCACTAGCCTGCAATAGGTATATCTTATGTGGTGATCTGGGAAATGAATGGTGGTCTGATCACATAAATGAAGTAACAAATTGTAAGTTACTCACTGCTGACCTTGTGGGATTTCCTGGTCCTGCCGCGTGCTCGTACCTAGGAGTGTCTGCAAACAAAGTGGAAAAAACGGCGGTGCATCTGCTGCTGATGAAGAAGAATGGTAGACCAAAAAACTGCAAAGAACAAGGTGCAAAAAAATTATTAAAGGCACATTTAAAAACAACAAAAGATTACTCTGACGCGTTTCACGTGGAAACCCACGCTTTATCAAAGAGAAAGTATACACAACTGATCGCGCATTTAAATACCCATGAATCCCTCCCTTCACCTGTGACGCTACACTGCTGCCTCCAATGGGAAGCGTCACGCCCCCTTGGTGACGTAGAATCCAGTGTGAAGACACTTTGTAGAATGTCCTCAAGGTGGTCTTATAAATTTAAAATTTTTGGCGATTGAGCACATTGAGACTTTGAAATGAGGGGGTGACAGACTGAACATTCTGAACAAAAGAGAAATGTTCTGGATGTTCTCCCTGAACACCATGGTCCCCTGTGGAATAAACGTGGACTGGGAGTTACAACACTTCTTGTAATAATGTGTAAGCTTGTGATATAAATTGAGAAAATTTTCATATATGTTATGTGATTAAATATATGGCTTTTTGAAGAGCAAGAATAACTATGACAATGCACATTTGTAATTGGGTTTCCCTGATTATGAACATCCTATTTCTATTTTCAGTAATTAGATAAACCACAATTATTGTAAAACATCAGGACAAATAGTTTCCTTAAAAAAAAGTCCATATATGTTGCTTTGCCTTGTACATTCAGGCAAGTGAATGAAATGCCTTACATCTATGAAAATGATCTTGTAATATCAGTATGGTTTATATTTGTTATGCATTTATATCTTTGTAATTTTCAATGTATTGTGAGGGTATCTTTTCAGCAAATGGTGTGTTTTTAATGTACTTTCACTATAGTGTTGATAGTGTTTTAATTGTTTAAGATTATTATGTGGGTTGATGTCCCTTGAACTGCAATGATTTATATTAATTAATTGTGGACATGACACCGACCCAGTATGTTATTTGTTTATTTATATACCCATGTTCTCTCCCCTCCGATTATTTAGTATACCCGATTAAGCTAAGTGTTTACCTTTTCATTATCCGTCCTAGATGGTATTTGTTTGGTCAAAATTGCTACACGAAGAGTGTGAACCTCTTGCTGAAAGACTGTCATCTGCTTTAGTGCCATACAGTTTGTCTACAAAAAGAGGAGTGCCCAACGCAACGGAAATCTCATGACCGCGCACTCGGTAAAAAGACTTTACTTGGAAAAAGTCCTCCTCGAGTGACTGAGGAGTGCTGATCTCAAGCACCTTCGGGAGGAGACAAAAATAAACTGGAGAAAGGGCTCCAATCCCAGCGGGACAGAGGGTTCTCTTCCTCCATCCACTCTCATTCAAGTCACAGAAAGATCTCGAATGAGAGTGGAAGGATGGGCTTTGGCCGTGGTAAGCCCGAGCTTCCCACAAACAGGGGAGGTATGTAACAGGGGACTTATCACTGTTCACAAATGTGCCTCTAATCCAGCAGTGTGGTGGTTAACTGCTGCTAGGCAATTAACTAACACCACCTGCCTGATTGCTTAGAAAAGCCTGTCTTTTGAGACAGGAAGTGAGACTCCTTTGCTCACACCTGAGCTGAACTTTGGAGACAGAGCAGAGATTCCTTAGTCCACAACTGGGCTGAATCAAGGAAGGGCAGATGTCTTGAGTGACAAGCTGACCACAAGACAAAAAGGACAAGATTCTAACCTGGAGACAGGCATTTTCTGTGCACACAAGGGCGCGGATCCAGGAGAGCAGAGAAGCTTCCCCTACAGCGGCCCAGCTAACAGATAAGACTTTTTCATATAAGACTATTATCTAGGTCTGTGTATTAATAAAGGTCTCCATGATTTGGGGCTGGAAAAGAGCCTAGCTAACCAACCCAGTCAGAGATCGCTGAGCAACATGTGTAGATAGTCTCCAAAGCAGAGATAGGTTTTCTTTGTTTGGCTCACTATTTCGCTTATGTTGATTTTTTGCTGTGTTTTAAGCGACAGGCACAATAAAGGCTTGTTATGATTTCACCTTACAACATTCTCCATTGTGTACCTCTGCACATGTCCTCCTACAGGGGGTTTAAGATTATATATTATTGTTATATTAGTTTAAGCATTTTGTATGTTTCATCATGTGGTTTTATTGATTTGATCATTTTTCCTTTATATACATGACTACACATGTATATATTTCACTTTATACTTAATGAAATTTATCTGTACTTTTATGTTTATGGAATGATCGATGACCTGGGTTATATGTATATGTGTATGATCATATGTATGCATATGGACATGTTTTTTTATTATTATATTTTTTGATTATAGATATAATTGTATAGAGAATTTTTTTTTGGGGTCCTTTATTGTTTATTCTGGACTTCAAGAGCCCGCTTGGGAAGGAGACACTAGGTCAGCGGTTCAGGGCCGGCTGACCGTCCCTTCCCCCCTCCTGACAAAGGAGCACTCTGGCAGGGACTGGCATTTACCCCCTGCTAGGTTTTTGCTGCTGCCATTTATACCTCCAGTTCTGGTCTCCTGTCTTTATTTGTGCATTACATATGTGTACATAGCAGGTTAGAGGAGAACCTCCTGGCAGCCTCCCTGGTCATGTTTTTCTCAACAGTGATAAGTCCCTGTTACAAGTACTACATACGGGTTCAATATGAAAAAAAGAGTGAGATCACAATAGCTACAATATAATAAACCCACAGTTTAATATCTGAAATTAAATTTGGAATAATCCTATAATCTTGTGTGCTATCATTTGTACCTTCACCTTGTGACTGATTAATCATTTTTTTATTTGAGTTCAGTTTGACTATACGCCTTGTTATTAGTTTTACATTACACTTAATATATGGGAGCTTATCTTTTTCCAGGACCTTTTGAAACAGTATTATTTATACTATTTTTTTTAATCCACCCCAAAGCAGCTGTGAACTGTCCAGGGCAAACACTTTCCGGTAATTATCATTAATGAAATGTTTTGCAAATTGTATTTAAATATATAATTTGCCCAGCAGCACCTTTTACATTTAATTACTGTTACAGCAAAGTACCCCATAAATATATTTAAATCGTGCTTTGAAGTACCGCCATATGTAGCAGAGATTTTATGGTTCAGTACAATCAGACATCTGAAACCATTATTGAAAATATCTGTCACATGGAAGATTGCTAAATGTTAGTAGTCAGGACTTTCTGATCTTATTATTTTCTTTCTGAAAGTAAAGCAAAAGTTTAGTACCCATGAGTGAAATTCCCTTTATGTAAGACAATAGTTAAATGTTTGAGTCAAGCTGTGGATATATTTCGACTCCCTTCTAAATTTGCTTAAAAAATTGAAGACTCGAATAGATTCTTTGGACGACCCTGAGCATATTTTACATTTCAGTAATTATAAATACAGCTTAACCCCGTTATAGCGCGGTCCTCGGGGCCACCCGTGACCACCGCATTATAAACGGGGTCGCGGAAAAAAATGGGCGCCAAAATTTTTTTTTTTGTGGTGGTACTGTGTCCGCCGGAGGGGGAAAGCTGAGAACTTTCCCAGCATTCCCAGACCCGGTGGGGAAACAGCACACAGCACTTACCCGGCATCTGGCAGCTCTTCTCCCTGTCTCTGCTTCCTGCTTCTGCTTCCGTCTTGCGAGAGCAAGCTCCCTTAAAGAGACAGTGTGTCTCTGTGTTTGTGTGTGTATTTGACTGTGTGAGACTGTGTGTGTGTGCAGTGTGCTGTGAGTGTATGCAGTGTGCTGTGAGTGTGTGCTGAGTGTGTGCAGTGTGCTGTGAGTGTATGCAGTGTGCTGTGAATGTATGCAGTGTGCTGTGAGTGTGTGCTATGAGTTTATGCTGTGTGTGTGTCAGTGTGTGTGCAGTGTGCTGTGAGTGTATGCAGTGTGCTGTGAGTGTATGCAGTGTGCTGTGAGTGTGTGCAGTGTGCTGTGAGTGTATGCAGTGTGCTGTGAGTGTGTGCAGTGTGCTGTGAGTGTGTGCAGTGTGCTGTGAATGTATGCAGTGTGCTGTGAGTGTATGCAGTGTGCTGTGAGTGTATGCAGTGTGCTGTGAATGTATGCAGTGTGCAGTGAGTGTGTGCAGTGTGTGTGCAAAAAAAAAAAACATTTAAAATTTTCTTTTTTAAATTCGGGGTCCACGCTCAAACCGCGTTATAGCGGATCGCGCTATAACGGGGTTGACCTGTAATGATGAGCACATAAAAGTGTATCAGATAGGCCCTCTCTTAACCTTGCCTATCCCATAAACACAGATCCTACAGTGATTCCTGTGCAGCCAGAGAAGCTAGATAATGACATGTTTAGGTACTTCACATTTTGCATTTTCTTGGTATAGGTGGAGTTGCACACTTCTGGTTTTCCTCTTATCATATATTCTCAATTTCTCTAGCAAACTCCTCCTTTTCTCATAGGAATCTACCTGTGAATGTCATACCTAGCTTTTTTTTCAGATCCTCGCTTCTTCTTTTTATACACCTTGTCAGTGATCTTAACTCCTTTGTTGTTATACATATGACACACAGATACTGTACATGTATTTTACCTAGTGCTTATACCTACATAAAACTCCTGATGCTACAAATTATTTTCAGGTATCCTAGATGTGTCACCTTAAAATTATTGTCTAAAACTAAACATATTATACTGTCTACGACACGTGGTTCCATTGACACCTATAGTCAATAACACTATCAAACTGTAAGAATGTTTACATTTTGCTTTTTCCTTCTTCTTTCACATGCACACTGTTGCCACGTCTTGCTGGTTCATCCTGTGTAACATTGATAGTATCTTCTCTTTTCTAAGTCACTCTAATTTATGCCCTCATTATCTTTGATCTTAACTTCTGCAACCTGCTTCATACTGATTTCCTGCCTCACAGTTCATCTTACAATATATTGAAAACTCAGTTGCCTACATTATCTCACTCTCTGAAGGATATATCTTTTGCTATTCTCCGCAAATCTCTTGACTGACTTCTAGAGATTGGCAAACCTGTCCAAGATAGGTATGCAAATCTTTTCACAAAATTTGGGGGGGAAAAAAATGTTGGGAAAGTTAATTGTTGCATAGGTTTTGCAGTGTATCTCCTTAATTGCACCTCTAATATGCAATATATAGGAGACCTACGAGACCAGTTGCGTGTTCGGAGTCTGAAACACTTGCTAAACATTAGAATGGGTTTGGAAACCCATAGTGTTCCTTTACATTTTAAAATTATCATAATTCTGATCCATCTGGTCTTACATTTATTGCCATTGATTAGGTTAAACCAGACTGGAGATGTGGCAATATATTATAAATGCTGTCCCAGAGAGAAACTCTCTCGATTTTTAAATTAGACACACTCCAACCTAAATGTTTAACTGTAGATATAGATATCAACTCTATTATCATTTAACGTTTGAGTTTGATATAATACATATGTATATTTATGGTTTTTCATATGTGTTTATAGCATCAGTAATCTCTCTCCCCCTAATTCTCTCCCATTTTTAGTTGAGTACAATACCTGTCCTGACACCTCCACCCCAGGCTGCACACATGACTAGTTCTATTCTGCAAACCACAGTTCTTCGCCTCTCACTTGATTCACTATTTAAGTTAAACATACAGTATTCATTGGTTTGACTTCCTTTACTTCCATTGGGAAATATGAGTTTCACTGTCATTGCAATTCAACGGTGGGCCTAATACATTTATTTGACAGTCAAGTTAAACAAACATTGAGATGGTACAACAAAGAATGACATGCCATTGTTTCTGTAACCCATCCTCTGGTTTACTTTATTCTCAGCTACTGCACCCAATTGTATTTCCTAAATAAGACTATGGGCCTCATTCAGAAAGCGTTCATAAGCCACATATCAAGCACTTATCACCCAAAATGCCTACTGCTATTCAGTAAGCAGTGATAAGTGGGTGATAAAAGACTGAATTGCTCAAAAAAAATTGGTCATAAAAAAAATCACAGCGGCAGCAGTGATAAGCCACTTATCACCACTTTTCGGCATGTTCATAAACTCGTGCAATTCTAGTAGCAGTGATTTGGCTATGAACGCCTATCACCGCTCTAGAATGGTGATTTTATCACAAAATTCTCACGCCAGAAAAAGTTGGCTTAAAGGTGTTGGAAACCTGCAGAGAAGCGGCGAGATGGACTAAGAAAAAAAATGCATGTTTCCTGCATAGGATTGATGCCGGGAATCTCTGGAGCTGATATCCATTAATATTAGCACCAGAGACCCCTGGCATGAATCATGTGCAATAAAAATGCATTTACAGTAAACTTCATTACCATAGCGGATAGCCTCAGGGACCCCTACTTCCCGAGATACAGGCCCCGTTATGGGGGGCCAGTATCTCCTATGCATTTAAATGTCCGCGTCAAGTGACCATGGGAATAAAATGCATAGGAGATACCGGCACCCCATAATGGGGCCTGTATCTCGGGAAGTAGGGGGTCCCTGAGGCTGAAACCAATGCTGTTCAGCTCAGGAGACCCCCTGCTCATCTAAACTATTAACAAAATTAAAATTTATACACATACATTTCGGGCGATATTTGCACAGGGAGAGACGGCTCTCTCAGAGCAGCTCTCTCTGCAGCAGACACAACTTGCCTGGTAAGGCCTTTTCAGAGGGTCGTTCATCAGATCACTGGCTTATCACCCGTTTTGTGAATTTTGCTATGACAGGTAATGAAGGCTTTCTGAATACCGTGATAGCAACGCTCATAAAAAGGGTGATTTAAATGGTCCAGTGATTTTTTTTTATGAACCTTCTCGGAATGAGGCCCTATGTGTTTGCTGTCATGTACGATATATATTAGTATTGTTTTATTAACTTTACACTGAATGTATACTATTATACCAACACAGATCAGCCCTGGCATTGGTATATAGGACGTACTGTATAGCAAATGAGAATTAAAGTCATTGACTGAGCCACTGATTGCTCCACCTGTGCTGAAGCAGGAATATTCTTTAAATCTGACCTGTTGGTGGCCCTTGAAGACTGGAGTTTGCCACTACTGTTCTATACCATCTCCAGAAACCTAAGCAAACGCTGAAAGTTCTAATCCATCCAGGATTGGATATATTACACAAGTAAAAGTGAAGCTACTTTTTAGCTGACAGTTAATTTCATAGAATTAACATTACTCTTATGAAAGTTGAGAGAATCTGCTCCAATGACAGCTGCCTGTGTTTCCAATCCCATCCCTGCAGTGCACAAGGAGCATGAGTACCAGGGCAAAGCCCTGCTTCATTTGTCTTACAAAATTAGTTAGGGACTCAGGTGTTCAAAGCTGTGGGCAGAAATTGTCTGTACACCATTGGAAAGGCCCAGATGAATGCTTATTAAAGATACCAATTGTTGTGATATCCTTTCTTGTCCTTTTCCTTATGTCAAGGCTCAACCCTACAAGTTACAACCCATTTTTTTTTATTTTTTTCAATAATTTCACAAAATTACATGAGGGGGGAGGAGTGTGGTGCCAAAAATGTGCAACATTTTACAAATTTGATGACAATTGTTAAATTGTTCAGTTTGCTAAGTTTTTTTAATTAATTGCATTTTTTTTTAAAACGACGTCACATGACTAACGATACCATGAAAAACATTTTTTTAATTTGCTGTTTCTTGGCAATTTTGTTTTCACAAAAAATGGCAAATTTAGTCGCGTTTAACTTTTGCAAAAAATTTGCAATTTGCGACTCAGGACTGTGGGACTAGGACAGTTGTGAAATATTCCCTATTAGTATTCTGTATTTGTACCTGATTATTGTATTTGTCAATTTTTATTTCGTTTTTTTTTCCTGCCATTACTCTATACCCCAGTTAATATAAATAAACTTATTCAAAAATGTGTTTCCATTTTGTTGTTTCAAAGGATCTGCTGTCTGAAATGTATACACATTTAGAGTTTCCTGGTGGTTTTTATTTGGCTCACACCCCCGATAATTCCCAGGTGGAGGCACTGAAGCGCAAAAGTGAATAACATACAGAGTGTAAAACAAGATGAGGGCTGAAGAACGCCTCACCCTTAGGACAAATAACTCTGAGCAATTAAATGAATGAGTTGCTTGGCAAAGTAATGTACTGTATGACAGCTGAGTTTCCAATACTAGGCTTAAGGTGTGTTACATTTCATACTGCTGGACATTTTAAGAATGAGGGGTATGGAAACATACATTCTAAATTCACTATCAATTATACTAAAAAGGATATTGTTATTATAATTATTCAGGTTGCTTGTCTGCCAGAGCATCATGTTTATAGCCAAACGTTGCTGCTTTATGTAGTGCTGGGTGTTCACAGATACAGTAATTGTTGCTGTAGTAAATCCAAGATGAAGATTCAACCAGTCTTCAATAAAAATGTTAATGTATGCAGGGGTTTGTCAACATGTTGGTGTTATAATCCCAACTTCATCAGGACCTCAGTAATTAGCTGTACAATAGGGACATATAGTGTGACAAAATACCAAGTATCCACCAATCTCAGAGCATGGGTCTCTAACACACTATCTCTGCACAAGTACCATGTCCCAGGAAGAGACCGTTACATAAAACCATCAATTCCAGACAAAAAAATACTGAGTTAAATAAGATGCGAATAATTCAATGCTATGTTTGTGTGTATGTGTTTTTATTTATATAGCGCCATTAATGTACATAGCGCTTCACAGTAGTACAGTAATACATGTGACAATCATATAAATAACAAATAACAGATCATGGGAATAAGTGCTTCAGACATAAAAGTAACATTTATGAAAAGGAGTCCCTGCTCCGAAGAGCTAACAATCTAATTGGTAGGTGGAACATAGATACTGTAGGAGGGCATACTGGTAAGTGTGTCTGCAAGGGGCCAAGCTTTATGTATCAGGTGTATAGTATTAGCCACGGAGCTACTCAAATGCTTTGTTAAACAGGTGTGTTTTAAGGTGGATCTTAAAGGTGGATAGAGAGGGTGAAAGTCATGAATTGAGGGGAAGGCATTCCAGAGGTGTGGGGCAGTCAGTAAAAAAAGGTTTAAGGCGGGAGAGGGCTTTAGATACAAAGGGGTAGAGAGTAGACATCCTTGAGCAGATGAGTCGGGATTGTGCATAGCGAGAAATTAGGGCTGAGATGTAAGGAGGGGTAGAAGAGTGTAAAGCTTTAAAAGTGAGGAGGAGAATTGAATTTGTGATGCAGGATTTGATAGGAAGCAGGAGAGGAATTTCAGCAGGGGAGACACTGAGACAGATTTAGGAAAGAGTAGAGTGATTCTGGCAGCAGTGTTTAGGATACATTGTAAGGGAGACAGGTGAGAGGCAGGAAGGCCTGACAGCAGGAGGTTACAGAAATCGAGACTGGAGAGAATGAGGGCCTTTGTCAGAGTTTTAGCAGTTGAGCAACAGAGGAAAGGGTGTATCTTTGTGATATTGCGGAGTAAAAAGAGATACTTGTTAAGGAACAATGTGTACATATGTGTATAAAGGGCTGTCAGTCGGGAGACATGAATCAATAATGAAGCAGAGGCTGTTACTTTGTATATAACATATGTTATATAATCGTACAGTCTCAAAAGCACCTACAGTTAATCTTCATCTTGGTCTTTGTGACACCTCTGCTAGATTGAGTCTCTGTGCAAGGCTCTGTGATGGTTCTGCTTGATTTAGCCAGGGGCTTTGTGACACCTACATTGGATTGTGTTTGGGTTTTGTGTGCTTATTGAAGTCAAGGTCACAAGGTTTTCGCCCATCACTGAGAAAATTAAACGTATTTCCAACTTTTGTCAGAGGAAATATTGTTGTAATCTATTCACTCCCCTCTGTGTGCATTGGAATCTGGGCATACAGTAGTATGCTTTATATTGCTCTGTGTTGCATACTTTTTAATTGAATTTGTGTGTTTCCAGCTATATGAATTAACCTCAGTTAACATGATGTTGCTAAGTGTTGGTTGTCTATTAGTTTTCTTTACTGATTGAGAAAAAAATGACTAACATCTAAGAATAGAGTAATGCATACTTGTGATAATTGTGACCATAAAAACATACCACAATCATCATTTCTTTCTGTGGATTTCTCAACTGTTGACACCACTTTGCACTGTCTGGGCAACCTGCAAAGCAAGAGAATACTGGGAAATTAAAGAATGACATTAAAAGTGGTTGTTTTACAGTTTATGGTGACTTTATTAGCAAATAGGAGCAAAAGTGAAAACTACATTAGTCTTTGTGTTGGTTATCCATCGCAACCCTTCCCATACCTGTTTGTACTGTACAGCTTTTCACAGCTGCAATGTCATCAAAGATCAGCTTCATTTTTAGTTGGATTATCTATAGTCAGAGACATTTATTATGGTACATAGACTAAAAAGCACTTTCCTACTGAATAAGGTACAAAATACCTATTATACCTGCCACATTATATAACATCAGATGTCACAGTGGTAGGAAGCTACAACTATATAGTATATAGATGAGTTATTTATGTTTGCGGACAACAATTTACAATCTTGAAAGCCTGTTCTTTCCTTTCTCCAGCAGCAACAAAGTCTTGTTTTGACAGTGCCTCCAAGTGTTATGACAGCTGGTTTACTGATTCCCTTTTCACTACTTTTATATGCCACTAATCTTTAATAAATATGATGTTTTTCCATTGCAGGGGCAATTTTTGATGAATCTGCCAGGAAAGATGATGAAGTATTTCGCATGGCAGTCGCGGACCTTAATCTTAATGAAGATATCTTGCAGACAGAAAAAATCACATTTTCTATTACATTTGTGGATGGGAACAATCCTTTTCAGGCTGTCCAAGAAGGTAGGAAAACCACAATGGTTGTTTATACAAATCATTTTAAATGGCATTCAATACAATGAGGGGTTGAAATGGAAGTATACATATAATACATATTAGAAAGTTTTCATAGTGAATGTTTTTGTAATCAGCTATTGCATTTTCAGCTGTGTAGTAATATGTTAAAACAACCCGTTCACTTAGAGGCGTGGAGGACGATTTTAAATTTAGCGACGCATCCGTTTGTACTTGTATGGCTGAAAATCCCCATTGTATTCAATGAGAATTTTAAGCTGAAACAGCCCAGGCAACCACTCTGGTGGCTATACCATAAGACCCTCCATTGATGTAAACAGGGAATTTCGGCCAGAAATGACCAGATTGTCCGCTACATCTGATATTCAGTAGAATCAGCCCTTTGTTCTATAAACTCTGAAAACTCCCATTCAGGTTAATGGAAGTTTTCAACTGATCCCAACACGATTGGCCATGTGAAGAATAAGGCCCTTAATGGTAGTGGGGGACACGTACAGTTGTTGGTTTTCGTTGTGTGTTTTGCTTGTCTCTTTCTATTTTTCATTTAGGCTACATGTACTATATTATTTTAAGGCAGATTGTTAAGCTCCTCTACTATTGTAAGGGCCTGCATGCATTACTTCCCATCAGTTTCCTAATACTGTAATGCAAATATTTCATTTTCATCCTAGATTTGTTGTAAATTGTTATACAAATGTAGCATCAGTTATTCTACCTGTTAACACAATAGATCATGAATAAGTAGATCTTAACCATGTCTTTTGGATAGCATTATGGGCTTTGATTGGAGCAGCCCCAAAATATTGCACTATGGATTTCCTGCCCTGGCACGTTATCAGGCCACTACACTGTACCTTTTTTTGAAACAGCATTTCTCCCCTGAATGAAATTAAAATAGGAGATAAACCATGATACTGTATTCTGTCATCAGCTTTTCATGTTTTTAATTTTGTTTTCTTAAAATATTTTTCTATGTTTATACTTGATGTTGATTGTACTCAGTGGTCAGAACAACTAAAATATGTTATTTTTTTGCGCAAGCAGACATAATTGCTGCCTTATGGGTATAATGAAAAAAGAATTTAGTCTGAACTGTTTCTTCATTTTTATACAGTATATGCCATTGTATTTCCTCTTCACACAAAGAAGGCTCACCTAAAAATTAATACTTATGCACCTGATGCAGCTAATGCACTGAACCCAGTTCCTCTATTTTCTCATGCCTTTATTACGTGCCAAAAGAATGCCATTTTAATTTCTGTGACTGTTATCAACATTTGATGTAATGGGTTTCTCAGTGGGTAGTAGTAGGGTGAAAGGTGCACTGACGCGACATCTCAGGAACGCCTGAGGTGCACGCACATCACCAGCCAAGGTGTGATCAACATTTGAAGAAATTCCCTTAGATTAAGGGACAAAGTGGTACTCTAGAGGACTTTCACAATATGAAAAACAGCATTTAATGTAGAGGGATCGATTTTCCAGTCTGCAACTCAGCTCTTTGTCAAGATTTGACAAAAACATGTTTTTTTTTTCATAATGTGAAAATCCTCTGGAAAGCCTCTCTGTCCCTTAATTTGAGAGAATTTCTTCCATTGCTCAGTGAGTATATATGTGATTTAATAAAAAAATAACTTCAACATAAGATTTCAGGTCTTTCATTAAAAAGCACAAATTATATATATATATATATATATATATATATATATATATATATATATATATATATATATATATGTGTTTTTATACTAGGCATTTTTACACCATGTCTAAAATTAATAATGAATTATCAATTCTAATGCTGTAATACTTAAATATAATAAAAACATGTTTTTCTTTTTATGACATTTGTTTTTCCTAACTGAGTTTTAACCTACTGCTCAGGTGTATTGCAATAAATAAAAATTAAAAAAACTATAAGCAGACAGTGCAGTTGAATCAATAAAATAGTTAAGCCGTTATTAAAAACAGAGAGAAGATTAAAGTTGAATACCCCCACAAATGCTTAAGAAATTTACATTTTTGGACATTATAGAATAGTTTGTTATCGTGTATTTAGTATAGATTTCACCCTCCTGAAAAAAAATCTAACTTATATCTGAATTCTCTTTAAAGTATCAACTTTTTAAACACCCATTATATCCCAGAGTAAACGCTGTGCTTACCAGTGAAACCACAAGTGGGTAGTAAACTGTACCAATCCAACTCTATGCAATTTGATCAGACATTAGAAGATTCTGTCATTGGTGCTGGGTTCATAATTCATAATACAGCTTAGATTTCAGGTAAAATAACAACAACAAATACCTGGTACACATGAGAGTACTTTCAAGGGAATCTGATTTTGTTTTTTTGTTTTTAATAATAATAAAACCAAAATCATATGGATGCGAAGAAGTTCTGCATATAAATATGTATAGTAGAACCTTACTGCTAGAAAATCTTTCACATCGCAGTGATATGCTACGGAAATGGTCCAGAGACTAGGTTCGGAAATTGTCTTAATTGTAAAGCTCAACAAAAAAATCTGATTTTAGTTTTCTTGGTGAGCAACAGCTTTTTTTTTAAAGTTGAAAACTATGTAGATATCATAATAATGCTTTAGAGGCTCAGTTAAGCAAAAGAAAAAATAGATCAGTACAGTATTTATTAAATGAAAATATTGCTACTGAAATTTAGCATTTTACTACTAAAGTTGATTTTGTAATGAGTGACCCAAATACCAATAATACATACATGCTAAATTTGATTTGTTTAAATAATGCACTTATGACCATTTAAAAAGACTATACATAACTGAATAGTTGCTTTTATACATTTTCACTAATTATCCTGTAACCTCTACTGTACGTTAGAGTTTATCATTGATGTGTTATTTATTGATGAACAATTTGTGTTTACTATATATTACTATTCTATATATGTTCTCAAAAGCAAGGGTCATTTAGTTCAATTCTTTGCCCAAAGTATTCTAAGCCTACAGTATGTCTTAAAATACTTTGGCCAAAGAATTCGACTGAATTACATTGCATAAGAGAAGAGATAGAGATAAATATTTAAGTATATAATATGTCAAATTGAATGTACTGTAGCACTAGGCCTTTTTGTCTTTTATTTTATACATGAGGTCACAATACTAGTAGCACTCATATATATATATATATATATATATATATATATATATATATATATATATATATATATATATATATATACACATACATACACATACATTCAGATCCTATATACAGATTATATATATATATATATATATATATATATATATATATATATATATATATATATATATATATATATATATATATATATATATATATATGATCTGTATAATAGGATTTATGTTAATTGCAATTATTTTTAGCTATCAAAAATGCTGTGTTTACCAAAGGTAGACTAAACTACTCATGCAACCGAAGCTTGCGCATCACGTGAGCGGTTTGCCCAATAAGGGCGAACCAGCTCTGTGACATCAAGGCCGTGCCCCCAACATGCCCCCTATGCACGCAACTAGCAGGACACAAATCGCTCAAGCAAAATGAGCACCTTACGTTACGGAACTCGTGCGCCAAAGCACTCGCATTCACCCTGGCCGCAGCCTTAGAAACATCCTTGTTGCTCTGGTAAAGTCAAAACTGTGTTTACCCACCAAACCTATAATTATTCTAATGATTTAAGGAGATCAGTACAGTAGTAAATTAGGCACTCTGTTATA
Source organism: Ascaphus truei (assembly GCF_040206685.1). Lineage (NCBI taxonomy): Eukaryota > Metazoa > Chordata > Amphibia > Anura > Ascaphidae > Ascaphus > Ascaphus truei. The sequence continues at coordinate 361,047,473 of NC_134483.1, read as the reverse complement.
TATGAAAGGGTTTAGTTAGAAAGTAGCACAGTTTTATAAGGTAACTCTTTCTGTGAAGGTCGCATTCAAGGATTCTGATGAGAAAAGCTTTAACTTAAAAATATTTTCCTCATGGGTACAGTACATAAGTGGTTCACTTTACTTTGACGGGTGTGAAATGCTCACATGAGAAGTTGTCTTTTCACATTTTCCCAAGTGATTCAGCGACCCGTTTAAATCCTCAAACTTCATGTTATGTTCCTCTAATGTATTTAGATTTTCTTTTAACTTCTTGGGCTTAACCATCTATCTGAAGTGTTGAATGCAGACTATACCCTGTTTCTCTTTTCTCTTGCATGTTTTGTAATATGGCACTACACAAAAACATTAACCATTCTGTTCTGCTCTGCCATTAGGCTCCTCCAACATTGCACTTTAATATAAAATAATGCATTAAAATAGTTCTGTAATTTAGCAAATAAAACATCACTTGTGAGCACATTCACATCTCAGACAGATTTGCAATCCTGCTTCTCACCATTGTCTTTTAGCATACAGTACTTCCACTGCAGCCATGGATTCTGGAAATTGACATGTGAAACACTGTGCCACTTTTTTCTTCAAATACATTTGAACATGGACCCCTCCCTATAAGCTAATACCTAATATAAGAATTCTAAGAAAATAATATTTCTGAAAACAAAATCCTTAACAGTCCAGAAGAGATGTCACAATTTTTGCTAAACATATTATAACATACAATATTGATTGAGACATTTGTGATCATATCAATAGCATAATAAGCATTTTAAGGGAATATAGACAGATTAGCCTTTGAGCACATGACACTTCTGGGTTGGCGACATCATGACGCTCTGGGCATCATAACATGATGATGTAACAGTGCATGGCCATAGATGCACTGCAGGAACCAGGGACATCCCCACGGAGCAAAGAGATGTCACGGAGGAGCATCACCATAGAACATGTCAACAATCCCCCAGGCACAAGAAATGGACCAGAGGCAAGATCTGTGATAAAGTAGAAAAGACTCAATAATAAAAAATAAAGTAGAGCAAAGGAAAAAAATATAGGACTGGATGAAAAAATATGCATAAGCACATATGGAACAAATTAAAATTAATGAACTAAAAGGAAAAAATATATAAATATAAAATAGGTATTTATTAAAAAATCACATAATTGAAGAATCTAAAAAATATGATCAAAATTAGGAAATCCTAAACCAAAAATGTGAGTTCAAAGTCATTATTGAGATGATGTGGTTTAAGACTTTTGAGTGTTAAGATCCAATAAGCATCATGTTGCAGAAGCAATTTATCAATGTTCCTCCCTCGACCAATAGGAGACAGGTGTTCAATACCCAAGAAATGCATGGAGGAGATACTGTATGCCTATGTTCTTTACGGTGCTTGATTAGAGTTGTGTTTTCATCACCCCTTTTGATATTACTACGATGCTCAATAAAGTGTGTCTTAAGCTGTTGTGCAGACTTTCCGATGTAAATATGACTACGTGGACATTTAAGCATGTCGATAACATGTCTCACGTGATTCTCTGATGAATATATAACGTAGTCCACTCCCATCAACTCAGTGACAAAAAGTCTCACCTACAATGAGCGAACTACATTCTGAGCATTTGTAACATCCAGGTTTTTTTTATAGTTTAGAAAGGGTTCGATAACATATTTGTCTTGGTCATCTGTCTTGACTAGAGAGTCTCCTAGATTTATTCCTCACTTATACACTAACCTGGGTCTAGCTGAACAGAATGAACCAATACCTGGGTCAGTTTGAAGAATTGTCCAGTGTTTAAAAATAGTATGCAGAAAGAAACTTGTGGGAAGCGCAGATGTCACCGAATGTGGAGAAATATATATATATATATATATATATAGTGTAGTATGTTCTACAGGAAAAAAACAACTTCAAAAATCACAAGTGCGGACTCACAATTTCTCAAAAAAATACAAGCAGTGTGTATGTAGTATGGAAGACTTGCTTGATATGAAGTACCAGGCTTCAGCAGGACAGACCCTCAATGAAAGAGATGACACTCTTAGTGCAACATTGCATGTTCACTGTAAATATATTTATAAAGCAATAAATATTGCACTCACATTTTGCACTATGTTCATAGACACGTAAAATTATAGATGCACAGCTTTCGTGTTCGCCGTCAGCCCCACTCCCGAGATCGCATCGCGTCACTTCCGGTTTGGCCCGTCGCTTCACTTCCGGTTTGTGTCGATCGCAGAGTTGGGCCACATGGGTTAGGGGGGTTCTGGGTACACTCGTAGGCTGCTGCTGTTCACTCAACGCGTTTCGCTTTTCTCCAAGCTTTGTCAGGAGTGGGGCCGACGGCGAACACGAAAGCTGCGCATCTATAATTTTACGTGTCTATGCACATAGTGCAAAATGTGAGTGCAATATTTATTGCTTTATAAATATATTTACAGTGAACATGCAATGTTGCACTAAGAGTGTCATCTCTTTCATTGAGGGTCTGTCCTGCTGAAGCCTGGTACTTCATATCAAGCAAGTCTTCCATACTACATACACACTGCTGGTATTTTATTGAGAAATTGTGAGTCCGCACTTGTGATTTTGGAAGTTGTTTTTTCCTGTAGAACATACTACACGATATATATATTTTTTTCTCCACATACGGTGACATCTGCGCTTCCCACAAGTTTCTTTCTGCAATCAACAAAAGGAGGAATTGGATCTTCTCCTTAAGGGTTAAGCTGCGAAGTTTACTGGTTTACAAAATCATTCACTATATTCACTTATAATGCTTAATAAATCAAGTGAATAATATATCACTGCACCTCTATTAGAAGCGCCTCACACCCCCCTTTTAAAAATAGTTTGCCTAATTAATTTGTATGAGCCCTTATTATAGATCTATCCAGATGTTCCTCGGTATAGTCCCGTTCCATGAAACGGTTCGGTGGGTGGTGACTAGTCTCATGTAATTAGGTGTTCTTGTCAGTTGGTTTATGGGAGATGTCTGTGCACCATTCATGATCTTTCTTGGAGAGAGATACATCAATAAAAGTTGATATTCGTGGAGCTCCAAGAGGAAGTGAAATCTATAGGGGTGAAGGTGGTGTCGAGAAAGTTGATAGATTCCTCCAAATTTGGGACACCCCACACATATCATTAACACATCATCAATGTAGCGCCACGATGCACGAATATGCTGGAAAAATAGAGACGTATACATTCTCCATTTTTACATTCTCCATTAAACGATTTGTGTATGATGGGGCTACATTAGTCCCCATTGCTATGTGCTGCAGCAGCAAGTAAAAATAGTGTTCAAACTTAAAATAATTTTTGTATACTATGAAATCCAGTAAAGCATAAAAATAAATCAGTGGATGGTTATCCTCTAAGTATGTATGTAAATATTTAGTTTTATAATGCCATCCAGGTACATAGCTCTTCACAACAGTAATACGTGTGACATGATAATATAAGAAATAATAGGAATAAGCGCTGTGAGACATGAAAGTAACACTAGAAAAAGGAGTACCTGCCCAGCTTACAATCTATTAAAACCTGCTAGTTTCTGACGTATTACCTGAATCCCACCAGACTGTAGGATACAGGTACAGAGATGTAACATCAAGGGAGACCAATCGTCATCAATCTTGACGTATAGAATTTCTTAAAGAAATCATTAGTATATTTAATATAAGATGTCATATTTTGTACAAACCGCGACAGTAATGAATCAAGCTAAACTGCAAGATGCTGGAAAATGAGACGGCCGGGAAGATTGGCAAATGATTTGTGTATTTTGGGCAGTAGATAAAAAGCAGGTTTCCTCGGATGAGTTACTGTAGGGAAATTGAAAACATCCTGTTTTTATGGGTCATATCAAGGTATCAACCTCACCTTGGTATTTGAAGGTGGCATCATATGTGAATCTTTTATAGCATTTGTCATCTTGCAGTAGCCTAAAAGCCTCTTTTTCGTATGAGTTGTAGTTAAGGACACCACACCACCATATTTGTCTGCTTTTTTAATATTATCCCATGTGCCTGCAATATATCTATGGCTACATGCTATGACATCATTGTGTTGTGATGCTCCGCGCATCATGACATCACCAACCCGGTATTGCCATGTTCTTGAAGACTGATCATTGCATCTGGAGGGAGGTGGGTGGTGAGTAGTTGTCTATTGTATAAATATCTGTAATTTTACTGTATAGTGTAGCCCTGATGAAGGTGCTTGTATGCACCTAAACATTGAATGCTGCTATGACTTCTATAAGTCGTTAAAATGACTATGACTTGACATTTTGACTATCTTTTTGGGTGTGCTTGGCTTTTGCTCTCAAGTTACTCCAGTGCCAGAAAGTGTCCTGGAGGGCTCCACATAATAGAAATTGGCTAATGCCCAGATGAACATCCACGTGTGAACTAAAATGTGTCCGTGTTTGTTACATGCATCAATGATGGTGCTACAATACATTTTTTATCTTTGTATTATGAAAGTGTTCCTCTTGCCTTGATTGTAACAGTAAGCCCTATGTTTACTAATCAGTATTTTTCTAAAAAGTAAATTTCCTGTGTTGTAAGACGCCTTGCAGTCCATTTGTGAATGAACTTTAAGGTGTCTTCAATCCCCTGAGGGTGTCTTATGGAATAGTATGCCAAGTAAATACGATGAAGTCTTTTCAATGTCCTGTTCCTTCTTGGACCAAAATAAATGAACAGCAGTGATATAGTTTAAAAGTTCAAAAGGAGATCCCATTAATTATTAATAAATATTTGTTATAGTTAGTTTGTAATCCTAGTAAATAACAACATAGGTGGTGTTTTGTTTTCCCAGCTATTGATTTTACTAGTGTTGCGGTGTCAGGAATAGTACTTTGCACTAGTATCTTCTTATATGCCTTCTGACAGGAATGGCTGTATTAAAATGGTAGGAAAAAAATATTTCTTAATTTTCAATAATGCAACAAAAACCACAAATGTGTACTTTAAGCATCACTACATCTGTGTAATGGAGTCAAATTATGTTAATTACTTAAAGTTTTATATGTATGCTACAGCAGTAATCCCTCCTAACTAAACCCTCTTTTTAACAGTTGGTCCTCCGGAGCTAAACAATGCTAGTTCCAGCTTCAGCACACTTGGTTCCTGAGATGAAGTTAATGGTATATTTTTTTAAAAGAGGATATAAATGGCCGCCCATTTGGAAGCCACAAGTGATGGTGGCAACTATTTTGTTCCCCTTGTTGGGAGATGTAAACCCTGTAACTTCATTGGTAAGCATCTTGTTAACCAAATGTTTTCCAAGGCTGAAAGTTGCACTGTTCAGCTCCCAAACAAAACCCAGTTCCCATTCTGAAAACAATGGATGGTACAAAAAACAAAAAACAAAAACAAGTATGGTTGTTGCTGCTTTAAAACAGCAGTTCAAGCAATATCCTATATGCGTGTTTTTTTTTTTTTTTTTTAATAAATCAGTTCTGTACTATGAGAAAATACTTGTAGCATTTAAAAATTGTAAAAATAAAAATGTTTTAAAGACATTTTTAATGTTTCTAATGTAGGAAGCATTTCCAAAGTGACAGCCCCTTTCCCCTTCTGATAGGCTCTGGCTCTTGAGCCCCGCCCTCTCTCTAGCAGTGCACCAATTGTATCTAGTAGCTGCCTAGTCAATCATATTCTAGGAACTACGTTGCCCATAATGCTGTGCAAGAACCGAATTAAATAGCCCAGAGCAATCAATTGATTACAGAAGAACAGATCGATCTGCAGCTTAGCTAATCACTTGTCAGTGTGCAGATTGTATTGATGCACATATTGAATGGGAATTTTTTTTTTTTAAACGGCAGCTTGAACTGCAGCTTTAAGCAAGACTGCCCATTTAAGGGAATAGTTTAATAAATTAATGGAAGGTGTCGTATTTATTTTTAGGATAGGATAAAATGTTTTTATAGATGTCAGGAATGCATTAAAATGCTGCTTTCTCTTACATAATATATGGATTTACTGGCTACTTTCTTTCTTGGAAGTTTAATGGTGAATATAATACTGGCAGAAGTTTTTACAGTATCTGGCTGTGAATACTGTGAGGAGGCATTAATTTAACTCCAAATGGAAGTAAACCTTTAATTACCTTTGTGTGCTCATACTTTTAAAATAAACTGTATTAGTTTGGGCTATATATTGTGTACAAAAACTTAAAACAACAGCTTTTCTTATGAGCAAAAATCTCCACACCGAATACTGGGTAATACTGTGTAATATTGCATGTTGACATCTCTGCAGATGATGGTGTTCACTAAACCATACACATTAACATTTACTAAATGTAAATATAAATTGATTGCACTACTACTAAGTACAGATGTGGCAGGACTTAAATGTTTCTGCCACCGGGCAAGCTGAGTGACCGTGACCGAGGCTGCCCCAGTGCAGGTAGGTTATCACTGTGGGGAGTTCAATCCGTAAGCATGGACCCAATGCAGCACCATCTCCCGAGCCACGGCTTTTTGCTTTTTTAGCCGTGACTCTTGAGACAGTAAGTCCCACTATTTCAGCCAAGATAAACCTTATCATGTTCCCTGAGTAGTTGACTGAGTTCTGAGGAAGCCATTAACAGGCAAACCATGTTGAGTCTGGGAATCAGAGAGAGATGTGATGCAGCCTGTTTCATCGACCTATGATACAAGAAGTGCTGATGGATGAAACACGTGAGATACTACAAGCACACGTACAGAGTTGGTGAGACTGCAGCTTGCTAACAACTCGGGAGATTTTCTTCACAGATTGTATCTATTTTTAATCTTCAAAGAATGTCTTCTTTTTAAGTGCACATCCTATTGATTGTATCTATTGGATATAAATGTGAGTTAGACTATCTGCACTATTGCATCTTTTCTGTATTCCTTCGATCCTAACCCAGTGACCAGAGTACACGGATCAAAACTGTCACTGTTTGGCACATGCTATTTTAATTTGAGATAAATGTGACCATATTGGCCCTAAACTTCATCCACAGAGCATAAATATTGTGCTCTTGTCTGTCTATTTCTTTTCTCTTCTCGATTACTTATTGCGCTGCCACATGTTTGGAGAAACATTCATACTTTGGAGAACTTTGGAAACAGTTCATCTGATACTTTGAGCAACAACTTTATGTATCATTAAATCACCTTTTAAATATAAACATTATTCATCTTTTTTACATGTTCTATGCTCTTTATTTAATGTGAAGTTATGTTGGTATTGGCATTACTCCTTTCTATACCTTGAAATAGAGCTTTTGCTGACTTGGAAATAGACAGGAGTGGGAAATAATGTTACGTTATTTAAATTATGCTTAACTGTGGCATTACACTCATCCAGACACTGTAAAAGCCCTCCATCAGTGCTTGGAAAGGAGTAAAGTGTAAATAGTAAGTAAAGTTTAGGATTAACTTAAATAATGTAGCGTGTAATCTTAAAGGAACAATTCATGTTGTTTTCCATTTTTCCATTTTTTAACACAGTATTGAAGAAGAGGGTCTCCAGAGCTGAACCCAATTCATTTCAGCTCTGGGGACCTGCTGCTTCCGGAAATACCTCCAAATGGGGTGATCTAGCTGGGGTTTAAAGTTTAAAGCTCCCACATAGTGTGGGCCAATAGGAAGCTGGACCTGATGACATCACGGCTTCCTATTGACCGGCAAGGTGCGGGAGCTTTGAAACTTCACCATAATGTGGACACTGGTAGCTGAGCAGAGTGGCTACTGGCATCCCCTTTGGATGTAAATATCTCCGGAAGCCGGTGGTCCCCAGAGCTGACATTAATGGGGTTCAGCATCACTGACCCCCTACTTCAATCCAATGTAAAAAATGAAATAACTTTTAGGTAACAATATACTCTTTAAAGAAAAAGCATTGCTTATTATTACTTCTTGTTGTTCTTTAAAGATACACTGTTAGTGACCTTTAAGTGACTTAACATTGATTTGTGGATCTTGGCCTATGTTCCTTCTTTTGGTAGGTATGATAATATGAGATGATGTGAGATAGAGATTAAGAGGGATAGCAATGGTAGAAGTGCATGCATATCTTAGGAACATAATGTTTATTTTATTTTCATTAACCAAACTGCAATATTATATAAATGTAACTTTGAATTGGTGAATCAGTGAATATATTTTGAAAGGTTGTTTTTTTACACTTCCCACTACCACAGAAATAGTTTTTAGTACCACACATTTACCAAAACAAGTATAAACTACATGCCCAACCACTGTTTAAGATGTATAGTCCCTCAAACAGTGAATATGTTAATACTGTATATTGCAATACACTCAGGGACTAAGAAAAACTGTTAAGGTATTTCTTTTGCTATTAGTTTTATGCTGATGTGGCGTAAAAAGGAACATTGGTGTTTATTGAATAGTGGTAATAAAAGTGCTTCTAATAATAAGTCATTGCTCACTGCAATAATAGAATGTGCAAGAATAGTTATGCTTAGTGAATACCAAATTAGTTGCAATACTAGATTTACAATGCTTGCATTTCCAAACAAATAGCTGTAGTTCAAACGACGGTATTAGTAGCTGTGTTAGGCCAGGGGAAGTGCAGATTTTTTGCAGGCTGTGATAAATAGTTATTTTATAGACTAAATTAAAGTATACAGAGAATTCAAAATTGCACACGTTTCTTCTTCAAGTTTACTTCAAGGTATCTCAACCTACAATGAATATGCAAATAGTTTAAGTATTTCCAACTTTTAAATCAACAACAATTATTTTGTACTGTATATCAATGAGTACGAGGGCACTGAATAAATAACTCCACATCTAATGAGAAAACATTGCCAACAAACTGAAGATAAAAAAAAAATATTTTTGTTTTCCTTTAATTGCCTTTCTAATGATAACATAATGGACATTTAGCTCTTTTCTGCTTTAAAATAACCCCAATTGATTCAAAGCATTGTAACACTAATTTGCTATTATGGCTACAAGGCACTGCATTACATAATTATGCATCATCTTTATAACCCATCAATAATATAATTGTTTTGGAACTGTTTGCTGCAGCTAAACCAACATCTTTGAAGTCATAAATTTCCATGAAGATTTTAGCTACAGTAGATAAATTGACAGATACTTTGGCAGAGAAATGAGTTGCTAAGTCATTAAAGAAAAGAAACCGTGTTGTTCATTGTGTTCGTTTCTGCCTATTTCCTAACATGTAATGCTTGCATAAATTGCACATTTAAATATTACCAGTTAGGTATACGCATTAACTGTATATTGGTAAATATATTGTTACCTGTCTTTCTTATTCTAGCGTAAATCCACCGTAGCGGCATATTTTATTTTTTTTAGCAAAATTCCCCATTGAATTTCTATTAGCTGCTTCGGCGGGATATACAAAAAGCATCTTAGAGCCATACTTACTGGCGGCACCGTTCTCAGGTAATACTTTACAGATAGTTGTCGTCTTATTTTTTTTAAAAAGAGACTCCCCAAAAGGGCAATTTTTAAGATTGCGAGATTGCGGAGGATATGTTCAACTGATTATATATTTATCCACCAATCCAAAAAAACAGATGAACAGATTTGTGCACGTGGTTATGGTTCTTTTAGTGCAAGAAGAATTTAATGCAGCATTAGACATGATGACAGCTCAGTAGGCATCCTGTATGTGGGACATTTAAATGTGCTCAATGTAAGGCATGCAGCTTTGTCTGAGGGAATAAATCAGACTCATATGTGCTCATATGCTACCTCAGTGGCGGTGATGTATTATGAACTTTATTCTGTTCACTACATTTGGACGTTAGATCTCTGGTGATGTATCATGGACTTTACTCTGCTGACCACACTTGGACACTAGACCTCTGGAAACAGATAACTCTGCAGTATATTTCACTTGTGGACAATGTATGAAAAAGTGACTCACTGCTCTTTGAGACTTCACTTGTTACTCATTTTGTATCTTTGTGTCCTTGCACACTATCACTATCTTGTGTGCATGTTTGCTACTTTTGCAACACTTCTGTATATATGCATGAGTTACTCTTTCTGGTACTATTGATCATCCTTAGGGCTATTTTGTCCTATAGGTTTTATAAGTGTCTTTAGTCATTGTCAGTGCCCAGTTATCTCCACCTTATGTCATCTTTTTAGGTGGTTATGTCAGTAGAGTATGATACATTTGTATTGTCTTTCTTCAGAGTTCCATAGTACTGTCATGTCCCTCTTAGGATCTGTGTCGGATTCCATACCCTTTTAACACTTTATCCCCTGTTTTTATTGATTCATTAATAAATGTATTGTTCATACTCCTTTTGGTATACCCGTGTACTCCCCTTAGGGAATCTTTTTTGTTGATCATATATTGCCTCTATCCCTGGAGCACCACTAGTACTTATTACAATGTATGTTTATTTCTAACTTTTGGGTACCATATATTTAGGCCTGGATGTGGTATTCTGTGTGATATATATATATCACACAGAATACCGAATATATATATATTTCCAAGCAAAAAGTGATGTGTCCACGTAAATAAAGGATATAAATGTCAAAAAGCCTGCTGCTCATTTACATTTCTTCCATGTGTTAATGTCCCACAGCTAATCTCAGGTAGCTCGTTACCTATGCATTAGACAGAAAAAAATGAAGCGCGCAGGGACACACAATAGTGTAATAGTCTTTATTATATTTAAAAAAAACAACATGTTCAAACAGTAGTGCCATTACAAAATTTCAGATTTGTATCGCTTATATCACCATAGACTTGTGGATCCAATGTTGCTGCAGAACCAATGCGGGCACTCTGTGCCAGACACAGTGCCAGGCACTCTGGGACTTGATAATCTCACATATTCAGTTTGCACAGTGCATTGGGATTGAGTAGTTCTATCTATCTGATTCTGTGGACAAGTAAACTTTTTCTTCATACTGACCTCGGTGTTCTGATTGTGGCAATCAAGCTGGGAGGGGGCAAACCATCTTCTTCCCTGTTTAGAAGAGACAACGTCCTCTCCATGAGAGGGTTGAACGGAAACCCTGCTGGTGTTACATGACGCACGGAGTACTTTCCCCAGAGTGGCATTTTTCCATTCTTTAACTACAGAGCTACCTGGTCCTATCCCTACACCTCCTAGCATTACAGACAGTCATGCCTGCATGACCAGAGGAGAGAGGGTCCTGAATCAACGTTGGAGTCACAAGTCTTTGGTGATATAAGCGTTAAAGATCTGAAATTCTGTAAGGGCATTACTGCTTTACTTTGTTATGTTTTTTTATATAGTGTATTATATTACACTTTTGTGTGTCCCTGTGCTCTTCTCTTTTTCATTCTATTATAACGATTGCTATTTTCACATGAATGGTTGTATTATGAAATTATTAAAGATAATATTGCATTTTATTGATGTTCCCTTATATACAATGGGAGACTTTTTAATACAGTCCATTCATAATATTATCCACATGTAATGGAGGTTACTCTTAGATAATACGCTAGGCGCGAAATTCATATTTTTGAGGGGCCCCCATGTCCCCATTTTTTTTTTGCTAGTTTACCCTTCTGAGAATATTGTCATTTTTGCAACTGATTCTGTATGGGTTGGTTTTGCTATGCTGCTAAAAGTTTGCAATGAAATCCAGTGTGGAATGGAACGGGGACAACTCACTGGTGCAATATTCCTAGATTTTGCAAAGTCTTTTGATTCTGTTGATCATGTTATCTTGCTGAACAAACAACCAGTGCCCTGGAATAGGAAAGCATGCTTTAAACTGGTTTAATTCCTACCTATCAGGTAGATCCCAACATGCATCTATTCCATGCTCTAACTCCAACCCCTTGGATATCACCTGTGGTGTCCCACAAGACTCTGTTTGGGTGCCCCATCTCTTCTCAGTTTTCATCAGTAAGGCAGATTCAGTACACATGTATGCAGATGACACAATCTTATATGCACACAGCCCTAGCCTCTCCGACCTTGAACACATACTTCAATCTGACTTTTTGAGGCTTGAAAATTGGATTTCCCAAAACAAACTGTTTTTAAACACTGACAAAACTGTAACAATGGGACAAAGGCTAAATTTTTAAAGCTTCCAATGACTAAGCTAAAGATCAGAACCAACACTAATACCACCCTAACTCCTGTAACTAGTTTTAAATACTTGGGCATATGGGTTGACTCCCATTTAACATTTGGGATGCACATTGATACCCTGATATCCAAAACCTATGCCAAACTAGGTGAACTTTACAGGAACAAATCCTCCCTAAGTCTGCTGGTCAGAAAGCGTATCGCACAGCAGATGCTAATGCCAATTATTGACTATGGGGACATAGTATATGGCTCGGTACTGACAAATTATTTCTTCTGAAAATATAAAGCACCTTGTGATGAAGGGGGTAGTGGGATCAAGCATTACTGAATCATAATTGGAGTGTAAATTATGTCTCGATATGTATAAAAAGAAGAAAAACTTAAACAAAATAGTGCAATATATTCCAAATGTTAAGAAAAGATGCTTAAAAATAGCCAATGCCCTCATTGTAGAAGATTGTCAAGCTTTGAGATGATGGGTATACTCTGCAATTCTCCAGGTATACCTCAAGACATAAAGAAGAGATAGAGTATATAGCGCAAAACCGTTTACTATACAGAATCAGATCAAGGATTAAAAACACTCACAAACAGATTTGATTTTCAAACATGTAACTAAAACACCGTATCAGGATAGCAGCAGCTTGTTCTCCTCAAATAACTAAAAGTAAAATACACTCCCTTCTGGTCAATTTCTATAATTAGCCCATTGGGTTGTCAAAATGTCAGTTTCGAAAATCCAAAATGTCTCTCTTTTGGACAAGAGGCTAAGTATAGAAATTGACCGCAAATGCAGTTTGGTGGACTAAAAGGATTTCCACTCTTTGTTTGTCTGTGAATCAATGATCTCTGAATTTTGTGCAAATGGTAAGTGGGGTAGCTATCTGGGATAGTTAGGGGCAAGATGTGTACAGTGTAGTTAGTGCTCAGAGAGGAGCTAGGCATTTTGATTGTTGCTTAATTTTATGCCTTTAAGAATAAACCTGCTAACAAATTCTTATGCTTCCTAACTTTAATGTGCGAGCAAAGATCCTGCAACGTGACCGAGTTGTCACAATACAGTATATGCCTGTGTTCAGAACATTCAAGATATATATACAGTAGGTTGGGGTCTTTCTGCTTCTCTATTTACATACATATATTGAAAATCAATGTAGCTCATTGTAGCTCACTGCAGCTCTATGTATTATTTGGCTTCTCTCTTCCCCTTCTCTCCCATATGAAATGATTTGTTGAATTCAATATTTGTGAATTATTATATGCATACTAAGCAGAACAGAGTGTATTTTATTTTTAATTTTGTTAGTTGTTTGTACTAGGTAACTTCCTATTTTTGGATACACATATAGGATTCTAAGAGAATCATATTATGAATTTGACTGAATAATGTATTTTTATTTTATAATTGAAATTACGTCACTGACGCGCGATAACGGGAATATATCTGGCTCTTTGGGACACATGTGATATGATGCCCTAAGGAAGCTGCTGAGGCAGTGAAACACGTAGGGTGATTATCAGAAGTTGGAGAGCAGAGGAGTGAATACAGAGACCTAGACCGGAAGTGACATGATCTGGGGACTGCACAAACCCAATAGAGACACGCTGAAGAGAAGTCTGAGACTGTGGGTGGTCTGGGATGCCGACATGTGTGATCGGAAGATAAGCTGCTGTCTTCCTGCTACCTTGCTTTTTAGCTCCGTGCTTGAAAATCACATCTGTTTGTGAGTGTTTTTAATCATTGATCTGATTTTGTATAGTAAATATTTTTGCACTATATAGCTCTTCTTTATGTCTTGAGGTACACTTGGAGAATTACAGAGTATATCCAACATTCCAAACTTGAAAATCTTCTACACTTGTGAGTGTATTGGCTATTTTTAAGCCTCTTTTCTTAAAATTTGGAACATAATGCATTATTTTGTGTTCTTATTTTTCTATATATCCCGAGAGAATTTGCACCCAAATTTTGTCCTGGAATTATGTTTAGAGACCTCTAGGAAAATCTCTGTATGAGCAGCATTTCATATGGTAAGGTCATATATTTGTTTCCTAACTGAAACTTGTTCACTTTTATTTTAAATCATGTGCACTTGTTTTGGACAAATATCACTAACAGGATCAAAATCCACAACCTTTGCTATAAACTAACTTCGGTGTAGTACCACTGTCACATACTTTTAAGCTCTACTTTTCACTGCTCACACCTGTAGCTCCCTCCTTCTGGGTTCCTTTAAAAGCAGCTGTCTTACACTTCCTGGTTGCCAGTTCAATGTTCTTGTGCAAAAAAAGGAGCACCCCTGAGATACCTTGGAGATATGCTAATAGCTTCAGTGTGAGCAGGAAGTGTGGGTTGTGAGTCACTTAGATATACTTTGCATAACTATTAGCATATCTCTCAGGCATCTAAGGAATGCTCAAAAAGTCTCCATATGTTACATGGAGGGAGGTTTGAGGGAATGTATATAGTGCTTGGGACTCTACAAAAACATGTCTCTAGGTCTCCTTTTCTCAGTTTCTTGGTTTGTCTCTTCATCCTCTTATCCCCTCCCCCCACATTTCAAAATCAGTGCAAAACTGATTTTTTTAAATCCACCAGTGAATTTAATATCAAATGTGGTGGTCTATTTCACAAAATTGATCTGGAACAGATCCAATGATGGATTACGATGTATCCACCCTAATTTTTTTTTACCCAATCCATGTTCGGGCACCTCCTGCTTCCTGAGATACTTATCTCCGTAGTGGGTGCCGGTGGCAGCTTCACAGGTTTAAAGCTTCCTGTCACCTGAGCCAATAGAAAGCTGCAAGGGGTGACGTCACAACTTCCTATTAGCCCACATGATGCGGGAGCTTTAAATCTGCCATTTTAATAGCCCCACATAGCCCAGTTGGAGCTGCTACTGACACCCTCTATGGAGGTAAATATCTTGGGACGCAGGGGTCCCCGGAGTTGAAATTAACTCTGTCCAACTCCAGAGGCCCCCTGCTTCCCACCTATAACTATAAAAAAAGAACAAGTTAAAAGGAAAGCAAGATTTCTGCGTTACATATTATTTCCCCAAATGCTCTGTTGACCATATACAGTACTACTGCATTGAATCCTTTCTTCTCATCTTTAAAAAAATACAGTACTATTCATGTTGTGCAGCTATAAATAGATGAGTACAATTGTTTTTGAAAACTCAAGTGTTAAACAAATAATAGTATTCAAAGAAGGCAAAACCTTCTTTTGATAGGCTGAATAAAAATACAAGTATATTCTGGGTCATTACTCTTTGCTGATCTACATTATAATAAAATGGCAAGCAAGTTTCATGTTTTATTCATTTGATGTAATGAATTTGTAATTTGCATTTTTAATGGTTTTCAATTTGAGGGATAACAGACGTGTTGAATATCTGAACATTTCAACTTGATTGTTCCCAAGGCATTTATGCTAGTCATATATCCTACACTGTCACATTTAGTGGTTGTATCAGGATGTATTAAACAAAGTTAATTATTTGAGATGTCAGAGGAGAAAAACTTGTCCAGCAAAAATACATGACCAATGTTAATTAACCCCCTTAGATAGCTGGTTGGCTGTACAGGCAGTGGAATTCAGTCTAACGTGTAGCAAGTACTATACATCTAGCCATATAAATAAGCATAGTGGCCTCAAATAAATGTGAGGGAAAGCTTCATATTCTAAAGGATAAAAAGACAGCTTTTAGCTAACGTAGTCACACTTCACAAAAGCAGAAGTAGGGTTGAAGCAGGTAACGACAGATCAGTCAGCTTGACACCTGTAGTTGGGATATTAATGGAAACACTTTTGAAAGTAAAAAATTATGAATATCAAAAATTCATATAGGTGAGGTTATGTCAAACAAACCTAATTGTTTTTTGTTTTTTTTTGACTGGGTTACTAAGGTTATATATCGGGGGAGACGTATCTAGATCAGGGGTGCGCAAACGTTACCTGCTGCACTTCCTTGCCTGCTCTCCCCCCCCCTCCTTACCTTGTCTTCGGCATCAAATGATGCCGCGGGGTAACGTGATGCCATGTTGCCATGGTTATTCATCGCCGAAGACAAGATAAGGGACGTTGTAGAGGCCCCACGTGATCCCCAGCATTTAATTTAAATACCTTGGGGAAGAGTGCGGGGCCTCTGCAACTGCAGCGCACCCCCCTCGAAAATCTTGTGCCCTCCAGTTTGTGCACCTCTGATCTAGAGCTTGGGATTCAATTCTAAGGTCGTAGAATGGATAAGACAGTGGTTGAAGAATAGGCGACAGACAGTTGTGACAAACTAAGGAAGTTCAGAGGAGGGAAAGATGACCAGTGGAGTACATCAGGGATCTGAATTGGGACTGAAACTCTTTAATATTTTTATTAATGACATTACAAATGATCTGGAAGGGAAAGTATACCTTTTTGCAGACTACACAAAGATCTGCCACAGGGTTGACACTCCAGCAGAGTAAACAAAATGAGCAGAGGAGTTATCAACTACAATATAATTCCCAGAAAAACATAATAATGCACTTGGATCACAATAATCAAAAAAAGCATAATACAGGATTAATATGATATGAAAGGAACATGGAAATCATTATTTTATCATATGTTTAACAGTTGTAAATTGTATTTTGTTATTTGCATTATTGTACTTTTTATTTGTACTTTGTAGTCCTGTTGTGGAACTTTTTAAATATACATCACTATATTGAATCTCCGTGCGCTCTCTATTTTCTGTTTTTGTGCCACTTTGTGAGCTCACTATGCAGGAGTTCTTGGAGTGTTCCTGCTGATGACTGCACGGAAAATTCAGTTCACTACACACACATGGGACAACACGAGTGTGGACTTCTTTGCATTTTTTTTTACAGTAGTCATATAGGGCCTCATTCAGAAAGCGTTCATAAGCCACTTATCAAGCACTTATCACCCAAAATGCCTACTGCTTTTCAGTAAGCAGTGATAGGTGGGTGATAAAAGACTGAATTGCTGGAAAAAAAATGGTCATAAAAAAAATCACAGAGGCAGCGGTGATAAGCCACTTATCACCACTTTTCGGCATGTTCATAAACTCGTGCAATTCTAGTAGCAGTGATTTGGCTATGAACGCCTATCACCGCTCTAGAATGGTGATTTTATCACAAAATTTTCATGCCAGAAAAAGTTGGCTTAAAGGTGTTGGAGACCTGCAGAGAAGCGGCAAGATGGGACTTAGAAAAAAAATGCATTTTTCTTGCATAGGATTGATGCCAGGAATCTCTGGAGCTGATATCCATTAATATTAGCACCAGAGACCCCTGGCATGAATCCTGTGCAATAAAAATGCATTTACAGTAAACTTCATTACCATAGCGAATAGCCTCAGGGACCCCCTACTTCCTGAGATACAGGCCCCGTTATTGGGGGCCAGTATCTCCTATGCATTTAAATGCCCGCGTCACGTGACCATGGGAATAAAATGCATAGTAGATACCGGCACCCCATAACGGGGCCTGTATCTCGGGAAGTAGGGGGTCCCTGAGGCTGAAACCAATGCGGTTCAGCTCAGGAGACCCCCTACTCATCTAAACTATTAACAAAATTAAAATTTATACACATAAATTTGGGACGATATTTGCACAGGGAGAGATGGCTCTCAGAGCAGCTCTCTCTGCAGCAGTTACAACTTGCCGGGTAAGGCCTTTTCAGTGGGTCATTCATCAGATCACCGGCTTATCATCCGTTTTGTGAATTTTGCTGTGACAGGTAATGAAGGCTTTCTGAATACCGTGATAGCAACGCTCATAAAAAGCGTGATTTAAATGGTCCGGTGATTTTTTTAATGAACCTTCTCTGAATGAGGCCCATAGTTATTGACATTTTCCATTATATTTTGTGCAATCATATTTTAGTTTACAGTGGTACTCGGGCTAATTTACAATATTTTGTAACAAGGTTTTGATAGTAGATATGGGTGTTGGGATCACAGATTAAATTATAGTTAGCAATTATTTTAGAAACAACTTTGTTGGTAAATACTGTATTATTATTTTTTAACGCTATTTCCACATTTGCCTAGTATGTTTCTTTGAAAACTTCCTTCCGTACAGTACTATCTGTCTTGATATAACCTTTTGCTGCCAAACAGAGACTCTCACATCCACCACCAGTTTAAGTTCTTTCAAAACTAAGGCTGTCTCACATTTTAATCTGGTCTGTAACTGTTACATAAGCATATAATATACATATTCTGTGCATGCAATGTCTTGCATATAATATATACCCTGTTCATTTATGTAACTGTATTTTTAACCATGTATTATTTGTCATATTAACTATATCCAGGATATACTTGAAAACGAGAGGTAACTCTCAATGTATTACTTCCTGGTAAAACATTTTATAAATAAATAAACAGTACAGAAGTTGACACTTCTCTGTCTAAGTAAATTTTTAAAATATTGCTATACATTTGTTCAACCATTATGCCTGTTAGAGACTTTTTCTGCAGTGATGGGAAAACATGTCATAGTTCGGTCAGCGAACATTTCAACAAACCTTTGAATTTCCTTGCTATCCCACATAAATTTGTTCCAATGCTTTTTAATTCAAAATCCAGGGGAAAGCATGGAATTCCGCCTAAAGGGCCTATTCTATTAACTTTGATAAGTGACTTAATGCATGTACATTGCACTTTACAAGCGATTTTGCATGTGTAGCTATTCAGTAAGCTATGATAGCATGTCAAAATCACCTGTAAATGGCTTTTTTTTACATGCGTTATCACTCTTGCTCCGATAATCCGAGCGTTAGGTCATTAAAGGCTGAAACTTTAATTTTTGGCTAATAACTGCTATTCAAGTTGCTCTGTAATGCAAATTGCGGCTAAAATACTTGCTTTTTTTTTAACACCACCTAAAAGGTGTCAAGATAGGATTTGTGATTTGCATCAGATGGAGTATCATTAATATTTTTTACATGAGATTGAAGCAAGGGTTCTCTGGAGCTGATCCGCATTAATTTCAGGTCCAGGGACCCCCTGCTTGAATCCTATATACTGTAGTACCGACGAGTATTCTAAAACAAATCTGGGGCTATCACCAACAAGACCCAGGTACATGCTGGATACATGCTGCAACATTTCAGTGACATTTCTGCAGACAGACGAATGGCCCATCGGATTAACAGCGGGGGTTCCTGGCAATCCCATTCAAACTGAATAGGACTGCCAGGGACCCCTGCTGTGTTAATCTGATGGGCCATTAGTCTCTGCAGAAATGTCACTGAAATGTTGCAGCATGTACCCAGCATGTACTCGGGTCTTGTTGGTGATAGCCCCAGATTTTCCAAGGCAAGTTTTAGAATACTCGTTGGCACACCTGTAATACAAGTAAAATAACAGCAGAACTTAATTACTTAAGTGGCTAACCGCTAAGGTAATGAAGGGGTTAGCAGTACGTACGGTTTTCTGGTGGTAGAGGGGGTGGGTAAAGGTTGTAGTTGATTGTATAACATTTTTCTTTTTGTTCACTTTGTTGAACATTGATAATGGAATAAAAACATGGTATAAAAATACTGACAAACTTAAACTAATGAGTACCATTAGTTAATAGTCATACAAGATACATTTATCATATTATGAATACCAGAAAAATGTGAATAATAAGTCTCATGTTAGCAAACACTAATAACCAACTGCTGGAAACAAAGATATGAGACAAAAAAATGATAAAAGAAACCAAAAGTATAATAAAAAATTAAAAACAAAAAGCTAAACAAGTCTGTTTGTAAATAATAATAACTAGAATATTATAAATGAATCACAGACACTAGATACCACTTATATTAAAGAGTATGGATCATGCAATATAGCCAATGTTAAATCTAAACAATCGCAACCCTGACATTGTGAAAAAGTTAGCCCATTTCTTCTATGTACTTATGAAAACTACAGTATATCTTTTTTTTTCAACACAAGTTGAGCTTTTTATCTGTGTCCATTTTTAATGGATTGCATTGTGATATGACCAAGATACAATTGTATAAATATGAAAAAACAAAAACAAATACTACTTATTTTATGTACAGTATATTGTTTCAGACAATACATTGTACTCCCTATGTTATCTGGGGTTGTCTGTGCTCCACGTGTGCTGGTCTTGTGCTTCGTTGTGTCTCCAGTGATGATGACATTACCCAGAGACATAACATTGGGCCAGCACCAGAGACAGCCCTTTAATAGAGATGGGCAAATTTGACCGGCAGATTTGGATCTGCGTGGATCGGACGGTTCTTATGGTCCGCAAATTTCCATGAATCAATCTCAAAAAGGGCATTTCGTCTTTTTGGGATTTTTCTTACCACAGACAATCCAATTCACGGATTAAAAAAATCCACCAGTGGATTGCAGTATCCACGTATTGGATTGGTAAAATCCACCAGCGGATTGTATCCAATGGCGGTTTTTGATCCGGACGGATTGAAACTGGAACAATCCACCAACGGATTTTACACTGCGGAATGGATTGTGAATAGAAAGCTCGGGAAATTCCGCGAAACGGATTTTGCCCATCTCTACCCTTTACATGGCAGATCTCTGCCTGAAACTAAGGCCATATAAAGTAGGGATTAAGTGATGGATGGGGGCATATGAGGGATTACTTTCAAGAGCAGTGGGTCCCTCACTTCCCTTTGACCACCAATGAGATCTGATCCTCCCTAAACCACGGTGTAAAATTTGATGTGCATGAATAGAGGAGAGAATCTCTTTTTAGCATTTTTTATATATTTATTATTTTATTTTTGAACTAGAAATAACAGATATTTCTGCTCATATGTATTTCCTGGAACAGCAGGTGAGCAAATGTAGCTGGTGGAGGCTGATTTAAAGCCGCCGCCTGCACTGGGGAGCACAAAGTGCAGGATGTACCTGGTACGTAGCAAATTTGTCAGCACCTGTGATGTATACCTAAAGGACAGTGAAAATATGAAAATAGTAATGCCCATTGCTTCTCAGAGTGGACTATGAACATATTTGCAGAATGAGTTGCTCATGCTCTACAAAAACAGGTTCTCAGTATGGTGCCCTAAAACCAACCTACACAATCTGGTGCCAAACCAGAGCAATAACACATACAGAACATATCCTGGGTTGTGATATTTTTTGTTTACATCCTTTGATTTTGAGAATCAATATACAAAATATTTTTTTTAGCAATTAATATATGTACATCATATTTTACTTGGAACACATATTATACTGATATGCCACTATTCTGTATTCTGCATAATAAAAGTGTTGAACCTAACAAAATTATGAAAGGTAATTTATAAAGGTTCAAGCAGTGACTAGAGAGAAATGTGGTTTGAAAACTTTTCATAAAAGATCACACTGCTCAAAATTTCATACATTTTGCTAGAATGTTGTTACCCTAATTTAGGGTATTGAGACTGCAGATTTTCACAAACAAATAAGAAAATGTGGCTTGGTTCATGAAGATCAGCAACAGTTATGCAGTCTAATTTGAACAAATTATGTAGCTATTATCATTTTTATGCTGAATAGTACAATCCATTTTTAGACTTTACCCCCGTCTGTGTCATGAAAAATGATGGTTAACCTGACAATCATTATAGTCTAATTATTAAACATAATACATTTGAAAGCAGAAATTGTAAATATAGATGACATTTTTTGTATGCTTCATCCATGTAAAGATAAAGAGGTATACAGGTATAATGCAAAATAAATACCACCTTTGGGCTGAATCTAATTAAAGTTTTATTACTGAAATACATCATTACATTACAGAAATAAGAAGAAAAATTAATATGGGAACATATAAATATTTGATGTTTTGATTGCTGTAGAAACACTCTCAATATACACTTTGAAAATATACTGCTCCATTTAGTTCATCAATGTCTTGCTTATTTATGAAATGTTTCATTAAATACTTTATGTTCTGTGGAATATTTTTGGATTTTGCAGGCAGCATTTTATTAACATTGCAGCTGTACCAATTTCCAAGTTTCATCTGATCAAGTCGGTAAAAAAAAATGGCTGAGAACACTGGCTCGGTGTATTTCATAAAACATTTGGGCAGTCTACATTTCTTAGATCAAACAAAAAAAATATTGAAATGAGTCCCTATTAACATGTTCATAATGCAACATAATCACTCTTCAAAAGGCAAATATTTGACTAACTTAAACAAACATTTGGAGGACTCTGGTTAGTTCTCTTGTGAAATCATACTACTTTCTCACTTTTGTTAAGCAAAATTGTTTGCTGTACAGGTTCAATGCCCAACTCTATTTTCATTTATAGGATTTTGAAAAAGATTACTACATACTGTAGTGCAATTATCTAATGGGATATACCTTTTGTGGAGATGCTAATGAAAAATATACTACAATTTGAGTTGCACGGTCCAAGTTATTCTTTTGTGAAATCTGAAAATAACTTATATACTGTAGTTGTCTGTGAAATAGATGTTGCATGCATTATTTATAATATTTAATATTCATATTTCACATCTGTAGTTTCCTTTTCTCTAATAAGGCATTTCTAACATCTATTCTGATATGTTTATATGAAAATGACCTTAATATGAGTATTACTTAAAATATATATATTATCAACAGATGGTGTTCACTTAAATATAGTTTTCACACATCGACTATGTTATACCCTCTATCTTTGTACAGATTAACTTCCATACTGTACTGTATGTTTTAAATAACATCAAAGACATTTCAGGCATTCACTTGCCAAATAATCAGATTTCTAACACTCAAGGGTGTCTCCAGACTAGTAATACTGTACAAGTATCATATAAGTATAGAAAAGTTGCTATCCATAGTTCCTAATATCTGTATATATCTCATCATAATCATCCTCATCATCAACCCTTGTTGATCCACTGCTGGAGGAAGGCCTCCCCAAGTTTCTTCAAGGTACTGCAGTTGCAAGCCTCACTTCATGTTGCTCCCACTAATTTTTGGATTTCATCTTCCCATCTTATTTTTTTGTCATGTCGGTTTTTAATCTCTCTTGGAATCCAGTCAAGTGACATCTTTGTCCAACGATGGTCATTTCTTTTTGCGATATGTATGGACCACTGCCATTTTAATTTATTCACCCTTGTCATGATGTCGCAGGCTTTTGTTTGGTTTCAAACCCATTCATTCTTTTTCTTATCCCTTCGGGTAATACCCAGCATATATTCCTCCATACATTTTTGCATTGTCTGAAGTTTTTGAATTATCTTCACAGTTCTGGTCCAAGTTTCACATCCATATGTGAGCATGACTGAAGTACACTTAACAGGTCTGCACGGGAGAAATCCACAGGGAGAGTCTAAAATGTAGATTTAACCAGTGGTATAGCAGAAAGCTGGAGCAGTAGTACCGATTCAAAGTTCAGGCAGGAACAAAGGAGCATGCAGGATACTGGACATAGGCTTACAGGATACAGGATTCTGGATACCGGATACATATACATAGGAATCAGAGATAAGTAAGGCTGTCTTTAAAACAGGAATCTTAGAATTAACAGAGGTTATAACAGGTACTGCAGAGGGATCAGGGACAGATATGCGTGTGTCTGAAGTGAGAGACAGAGAATCAGTAATAGCTATACCAAATATTATGGGGAACTTTAAGGTAAGAGCCTTAGAAACAAGAATAGTGATATCAAACATTGCAGGAAACCCAGTAGTAGGGGAATTTGTCTTTGAATCAGAAACAAGTATATTTAACCTTATGGGGAAATCAGTGAAACGTGAACCTATTTAAGGCAGAAGTCTTAGATTCAGTGATAGGTGAAAATATGATTGAAGCAATTCTCCTAAAAATATAAGTGTGAGATCCTTTCTTTCACAGTTTCAAATGACGAGACACGTTTCTTCTTGTATGCAGTTCCTTTATTTTTTTTTTAGGCTAAAAGCTTTATACAGCATGCATGTGAATGGATAATCTTCACCAGTTGATGTTGGTAATGATTCTGTTGATGTTAATATTCAGATTCCACATTTCTAAAGCTAGCTTCTTATAACCTTAAACTGGCTGCAGGTTTTTTTTTTGTAACTTAAATTTTATTGCATTTTTCCAAACAAGTGATACAGAATACAGTATACATTACATTCATTTTTAGTGTTAATCTCCGCTATAGACAGTACCGTATGTCAGCTTGTGAGACATATCCCGGTTTTTCGGGCCCTACTCGACCGGATTGTTTTGGGTAGACTAGCAATAAAGATAATAACATAATTCACATAGTACGATTGATTCAAATTGACAAACACAAAATCAATAAAGAAAAAAAAAATAATAAAAAAAAAGAAAAAGAAAAAAAAAAGGAGGTGGGTAGGAAGGGGGTAAAGGGGGGGCGCGGCCGGAAGAGGAGCATCGACTCGTGCTAGGTCTCTTCACCGCTCCTAGTAAGGTTCTTTGTGGGTTGCGTCCTCTCCAGTTTAACACCTCTGTAGGCGTTCTGTCTATTTGTCTGTGTAGTCGTCGTGAGCTGAGTTTCCGCTCCTAAAGGAGAACGCACCTTCATCTATCACAGCCAGATTGTGTTCCTCTCAACCCCGGGGATATCCGTCTGCGCCAGCCAAGGCGTCCATACTTTGAGATAATTGGTGCCAGTGTCGTTAACTAGACTCGTCAACTTTTCCATCTGGCAGATAAACCACAATCGATTTCGAATCTTTGGGATACTTGGAATTTCGGGGCGTTTCCATAGTGCTGCTATCTCGCTCCGTGTGGCTATTGCAAAATGTGCTATTAGTTTATTGTTTGCTTTGGACAGGCCCGTTAGTGGTCTATTCAAGAGGAATAGCCATGGGTCTGGGGGAATAGTGAGGTCGAAGACTCTCTGTATCCAATGTCTAATTTCTTCCCATAGTGGGGAGATCCGCGGGCAAGACCACAGCATATGTAACAGATCGGCCGATCCTCCGCACTGCCGGGGGCATAGTGAGGAGGATCCAGGCACGAACTTGGCTAATTTCATTGGGGTGAGGTACCACCGCATTAGGACCTTATATGCGTTCTCCTTTAGTGCGGTACATATGGAGCTTTTTGCCGTGGCCATATATATAGCGTTCCACTCGTCATCTTCTAATGTCTCTCCCAGGTCTCTTTCCCATTGGGTTCTAAATGACGGTGGCTGCTGTCTAAAGCTCGCAGAATCAACTACTTCCTTGTACAATTGTGATGTGAGTCCCTTTGTGTCGGTCTCGGCCAGACAGAGCTTTTCGAATGACGTCAGGGGGGGGTATGGGGCAAATTTTTTATAAAATGCTCGAAGCTGGAGGTACCTAAAAAATTCTGAGTGGGGTATATCTTTTTCTTCTCTGACGTGATCAAACGTTTTAATCTTGCTATTGTAACCCTCCAGATCTTTAATTCGTATATAACCTTTATGTTTCCAAATTGATGCATCTCCCTCCAGAAGGCCAGGAGCGAACTTGGGATTGTTCCAAATTGGGGACATCGAAGAATTACTCGTTGTGAGAGAGTATTTAGTCTTATTAGCCTCCCAGATAGACAACGAGTTGGTCATTGAGGAAAGCGGCATGTTAGCAGATCGTCGTGCTGTTTTAGGTAGCCAAATCAAGTTGCGTATTTTTAAAGGAGCGCAGGCAGCACTCTCTAATTCCACCCACCGTTTTAAATGTGGACTGGATTGCCATTGAACAATTTGGCTTAATTGAGCCGCTTTGTAATATGAGAGCAGGCAGGGTACCGCTAGGCCCCCTGCTAGGACAGATCTTTTCATATTTAATTTGTTGACTCTCGGTTTTTTCCCTCCCCAGATAAATTTAGAGATTGCAGACTGAAGTGAGAGCAAATCCTTCAGTCTGAGTGGCACTGGTAACGTCTGGAAAAGGTATAGGATACGGGGGAGTAGGTTCATTTTGACGCTATGTATCCTACCTATCCAGGATATTCGTATAGAGGACCATTTATGGAGGTCAGCTATCAACGTCCGAATTAGGTTGGGGTAATTTGCATTGTAGATGTCTTTGGTGTTCTTGGCTATGTGGACTCCTAGATATTTTATGTATTTCTGTTGCCAGTGGAAGTTAAAATTCAGTTGCAATAACTTCTCTACGTGTCTAGGGAGATTGATGTTGAGGGCTTCAGATTTAGCTTGATTTATTTTAAATCCCGAAATGCTCGAGAATCTGTCCAATAAATCCAATAGGTTTGGCAAGGAGGTGAGGGGCTTTGAAATAATTAGTAGGATATCATCTGCGTACAGGGCCGCTTTATGTGTTTGAGAATATACGTTTAACCCTGAGATGTCCGGGTTGCCTCTAATTTGCGCCGCCAGTGGTTCTATACATAGAGCGAACAGGAGAGGGGATAATGGGCATCCCTGTCTCGTGCCACTCTTAATTTGAAAGGGGAGAGATGGAAAGCCCTGGTGTATTACCCTGGCGGTAGGTCCTGAGTACAGCGAGAGAATCGCTCTACTCACCTGATCCCCAAAGCCAAATGCCGCAAGCGTCTCCTTCAGATAAGGCCAGTCTATCCTATCAAAAGCTTTTTCTGCATCCAGACTTAACAGCATACTTTGTGTGTTATTTTTCGTGGCCAATTCTACCAGATCAATAAATCGCCGGGTATTGTCCGCTGCCTGTCTGCCTTTAATGAATCCGACCTGATCTGGGTGTATAAGTCTGGGTAGGATTAGACATAATCTATTGGCCAATAGTTTAGCGTATATTTTAATATCAGTATTGATTAGGGATATGGGCCTATAACTTTTGCAGTCCAGCGGATCTTTACCTGGTTTATGGATTAATGATATAGACGCCTGTAACATCTCTCTGGGGATGGGGGCTCCTGCTAATATTGCATTGAACACGTGGAGCAACCTAGGGGCTAGTACTTTGGCAAATTTCTTATAGTATAGCCCCGAGAAGCCATCTGGCCCTGGGGCTTTTGAGGGTTTGAGTTCCTTAATGGCTTGTGACACCTCCTCTATAGTGAAATCAGCGCCCATGGACTCTCTCTCTGCCTCTGTCAATCTCCCTAGTTTTGAGCTGGCTAAGAAATCTCTCAGCTTCTCGCTCGTTTTAGCGTTATGTGCCACTTTCTCTCCATTATATAGTGTTTCATAGAACGAACCAAATTCTTCTACTATTTTCTTAGGGTTGGCCGTGGGGGTACCTGATTTTAAGCGTATAGCTTGGATATTAAACTTCACTTGTCTGTCTCTTAACGCTCGAGCCAGCATAGTATCCGGCCTGTTCGCTTTTTCGTAAAATTTCCTCTTAGACCAACTCGGCGCGTTATCTGCCCTGGAGGTCAACAACATGTTTAGTTCAATTTTGGTATCTTTCAATTCTTGTAGGGTTTGCGGGTCTGGGTTACTCTTATGGAGTGATGTAAGGGAATGTAATCTCGATTGAAGCTTCAAAATTTTTGAGTCCCTTTCCCGTTTTCTCCTAGCTGTGGTGCTAATTAGTATGCCCCTCAGCGTCGCTTTGTGAGCCTCCCATAATACAAACTGGGAATCTACAGAGCCTGTGTTTGTGTGGAAGAATTGAACTATTTCTTCCTTTATTGTCTCATAAATCTCAGGAATTTTTAGGATTGATTCGTTGAGCTTCCAGTTCGCTCCTGGTCTGCCTGTTCGGATGTGCTCGCACCTTAGCTCTATCGGTGCATGGTCAGACCATGAAATATCATGGATCCCAGCTCGGGAGACCATAGGAACCAGTTGGCAAGAGACGAAAAAATAATCAATTCTGCTGTAGGAGCCGTGTGGGTGGGAATAGAACGTATAGTCCCTATCAGTCGGGTGTAGTTCTCTCCATATGTCAGTCAGTTGGTTGTCTTTGAGGCCCTTGCGTAAAGAGGTCCCCACTTTTTTATGTACTGTGCCCGTATTCCCTGATCTGTCTAGATTTGGTTGCATGACCATGTTGATATCCCCTGCGAGTATTACGCCGCCCCTTGCGACGGTGCGTAGAGTCCGAAAAAAGTCTTCAAAGAAGACTGCGTCCTGCTCGCAGGGGGCATAGATTGTGGCTATTGTGATGCATTGCTCCCGTATCGTGCCCACTAGTATAATAAAGCGTCCCTCTGTGTCTCTTTTAATAGTTTGGGCTACAAATGGGATTTTATTATGGAACAAGATGGCCACTCCACGTTTTTTAACCGGTGCGGAGGAAAGGTAGAACTGGGCATAGTCTTTGTCTAGGAATTTAGGCGCGTTGGTCTTGCTAAAATGAGTCTCCTGTAACATTAGGACATCTGCGTGTTTTCGTTTATAGTCAGTGAAAGCTATTTTTCTCTTGGTTGGGCTATTAAAGCCCTTAACGTTATGTGATATAAGGGTTAACGCCATCACTTAATGTGTGAGAAGTGTAACAAACTAACGTTTGATGACTCACCCTGTCCACTTTGTCCCTTGTTCAACTGGCGGACGTTTTTGGTGTTACCATCCGGCAAAGTTCTTGTGTTCCGTCTAGGTCGGCATCCTCCCCGGCCGGGTGGGGAAAGGATTGGGAGGGGTAGGGAGGGAGGAGACAGTACAAGGGAAAACACATAAGGGGTAAAGCAAAATTGGAAACATAAGTTAAACCGCTTTGTAATAATGAAAAAAAATAAAAGAAAAACCAGAGCTCCCCTCGGGGTCCCCCGAGTGGGAGTCTGACGCCCAATGGGCAGGTCGGTATGCCTGACCTTCCAAAATGGCCGGCTTTCCCTTCCCGGGACCGACCCCCCTGGGACTTGTTTGAGGTCCTGATTCGTCAGGGACCTATATGAGGAACACATGTACGACATCGTGGGTGAATCCCACCGGCGCAAAACTGATAACTAACTTAACCTTAAACTGTAGCGTGATTTTTAACTTTATAACGACTTACAGCAGTACCTAAGTTATAGTGAGTGCATATCCATATATATACATGCATATACCCAGCATTTGAATGAACCCAATTATTTAATGATTTAATGAACATATTTAACATATTTAACCCATTAACCCTATATAACATATGAACCATAAATAACATATATAACCTACAACATATACAACAGAAGCAACAGATATTCTATACCATCTAACATACATATAACATAACATACAGAGCCTCATTGAAACTTTATTGGGAAGGGCTCCGCGTCAGATGGTGACAAGTGAATTTAATCTTTCTTTACCCTCTTTCGTTATCCCCCCCATCCTCCCCCATTTTCATCTTATTCCTCCCCCTCCTTTCATCCTCATCCTCCCCCCCCCTTCATCCTCACCCCCCCCTTCATCTTCATCCCCCCCTTTCATCTTCATCCCCCCCCCTTCCATCCTCATCCCCCCTTTCATCCTCATTCTCCCCCCCTTTCATCCTCGTCCTCCCCCCCTTCATCTTCATCCCCCCCCTTCATCTTCATCCCCCCCCCTTCATCTTCATCCCCCCCTTTCATCCTCATCCCCCCCTTTCATCCTCATCCTCCCCCTCCCCTTTCATCCTCCCCCTCCCCTTTCATCCTCCCCATCCCCTTTCATCCTCACCCTCCCCTTTCATCCTCCTCCCCCCTTTCATCCTCCTCTCATCCCCCGATCTCAGCCCCCACCTCTCTCCATTCCCCCCCCCGTGTCCCCGGCCCCTGCGCTATCGCAGACCGTCCCCCTCTGCATCTCGGGCAGAGTCTCCCTGCAATGTGCGCAGTCACGTGGGGCCGCGCCGTCCTCTCGCGAGAGAGCGGCCCCTGGCTCGTCGCCTGGCAGTGACGTCAGCGGCAAAGCCCGCGAAAACCGGAGCCGCTCCCGCGGAGCACAGGGAGGGATAGAGGCAATATGGCTGCCCTCCAAAAGTCAGCGACGGACCCGCTCGCGACCAGGAGGGCAGCCGCAGGTCCGGGAGAGCAGCCGCAGGTCTGGAAGGGCATCCGCAAGTGCGGAAAGGCATCCGCAAGTGCGGGGGGGCATCCGCAAGTGCGGGGGGGCATCCGCAAGTGCAGGGAGGCATCCGCAAGTGCGGGGGGGCATCCGCAAGTGCGGGGGGGAATCCGCAAGTGCGGGGGGGCATAGGCAAGTGTGGGGGGGCATAGGCAAGTGTGGGGGGGCATCCGCAGTAGGGGGGGGTAGCTGCAGTAGTGGGGTGGGGGGGGGGTAGCTGCAGTAGTGGGGTGGGTAGCTGCAGTAGTGGGGTGGGGGGGGGTAGCTGCAGTAGTGGGGTGGGGGGGGGTAGCTGCAATAGTGGGGTGGGGGGGGGTAGCTGCAGTAGTGGGGTGGGGGGGGGTAGCTGCAGTAGTGGGGTGGGGGGGGTAGCTGCAGTAGTGGGGTGGGGGGGGTAGCTGCAGTAGTGGGGTGGGGGGGGGTAGCTGCAGTAGTGGGGTGGGGGGGGTGGGGGGGGTAGCTGCAGTAGTGGGGTGGGGGGGTAGCTGCAGTAGTGGGGTGGGGGGGGTATCTGCAGGGGGGGGGTGGGGGGGGGTAGCTGCAGGGGGGGGTGGGGGGGTAGCTGCAGTAGTGGGGTGGGGGGGGGGTAGCTGCAGTAGTGGGGTGGGGGGGGTGGGGCTGTAGCTGCAGTAGTGGGGTGGGGGGGGGTAGCTGCAGTAGTGGGGTGGGGGGGTAGCTGCAGTAGTGGGGTGGGGGGGGTAGCTGCAGTAGTGGGGTGGGGGGGGTAGCTGCAGTAGTGGGGTGGGGGGGGTAGCCGCAGGAGTGGGGGGGGGGTAGTCGCAGGAGCGGGGGGGGTAGCTGGGTCACCGGAGGACGCGCTTACGATGCCTCCCTCCGGGTGAAGCAAGACACTGCAGCTGAAACACCCCAGCTGGAAGGTAAAACGAAAAGGCAAAATGACATGATGAAGGTTCTGAACACCAAAAGGGATCCCTTTTATATGATTATTTCTTTGCTTGAGCACTTCCAAATTTCATGGGGTGAGAACTCAGTTATGAGCCGCTGCTGATCCCGTTGCTCCTGCCGCCGACCGCGGAGCCCCCGCTTTGCTCCACGTGGGTAAGGGTACGTCTGCGTCTCCTGCTTCTGCTCGTGGGGATGCCCGCAAGACCTCCGCCGCTCCCCCTGCGCCCAGCTTGCCGAGGAATCCCTCGCCGTCTTCCAGGCGTCTCAAGGTATGTGCTACCCCATTCCGCAGCACCATTACTGCACATGGGAATAGCCACCGGTATCTAATCTGCTGGGTCCCTCAGAATTCTTGTAATGGGGGCTAGGGATTTTCTTTTGGCCAGCGTGGCAGGGGACAGGTCTTGGAACACCTGGAATCTCACTTTATCAAACTCCATATGTTTAGTGTCCCGTGATATCTTGCATACCTCTTCTTTTGTGCGGTAATGGTGGAACCTGATAACAATGTCTCTTGGGGGGTCCCCTGCCTGAGGTCTTCCTCTCAGGGCGCGATGACATCTGTCTAACAGGAGCTCACGGTCCATCTTGTCAGGGAAGAGTTGTTCTAGCCACTTGGTGGCAAAATCCTCTGGGTCGGTGACAGTCTCAGGGACCCCCCTTAGACGGATATTACTTCTTCTGTCCCTGTTTTCAGAGTCCTCAATCTTTTCCTCTAGGAATCTGACCTGGTCCCTCAGCTTAGTTACTTGTTTCTGAGTTTGTGCCAGTGCAGTAACGGTCTCATCAGACTTAACCTCTAGGGAGTTTGTTCGCTCACCTATGGCATCCATATCTTTCCTGAGAGCCCAAAGTTCTGTTGTAAAAAATTGCTTCATTTCAGCGCAGAAAGCTTTCATATCCTTGCGCCTCATTACATCCATGTCGTCCGATGCAGCACTTGCATTTTCTCCCTCATGGTCTGTCATGGTGGGTTGTGCAGGGGATTCAGGCCTGTCTCCCTGTGCTGTCTCTCCTTTTTTGAAATAAGTAGAGACTGTCTGGGTTTTTCTTCGAACTGTTTTGTTAGAAGCCATCCTGGTATGTTTAGAGATTCTTTACTGCTGGTTGTGTTGCTGTTGTCGCGATTTTGCTGTAGTTATTGATATAACTAGTGCCGGTGGGAATGGAGCTCAGGTACTAAGCAGCCATTCACCTCCCCGTCGTCACGTGACCTCCAAACTGGCTGCAGGTTAAAGGTGTTTCTCATACTTCAAAGATGAACTATTTTTATATTCACAAAATACCTATCTGTATTACCCTTTCCATGTTTGCTGTTAGTTATCTATTGTCACTCCCAACATTCCTGTTCGCCTGACCTCTGCATGTAACCTAGTGAAATACAAATCCAATTTGTAATTTAACAAATTGAAATTGCATAGACGTTTCAATATAAAATGGAGTCTGAGTCACGAGTCATTCTACAATAGGTACTGTATACCACATAGGGGAACTTTAAGGCAAGAGCCATAGGATAAAGTATAGGGATATCAAACATTGCAGGGAACCCAGTAGTAGGGCAATCAAATATTAGAAAACATCAGAGCACCTGGGCTCCCACATTTGTGCTCAGGAGTGTACATAAAAAATCTTCATAAGTAATATTGTAAGAGTTCAAATAATCATATGTGGCATTATATGAAAAAGATGTCGACAATGAGTACAGGCTTCTTTGAATAGATGGTTGCTTGTATAGCTTGTCACTCAGTGCTCCAATTAGAGGGAGGAAAAGCAAAGATAAAGACAATGTGAGGGAATGACATGCTGCCCGCAATAAATGAACAACTGGACCCCCTCAGTAAGCTTTCCGTAAAAATCACTCCCCTGGTGCTAGACTAGAGAGACAGCTTTATATTGCAGCAAGCAACAACTAAAAGGTATAAAGTACTCACACGTAGTAGAGCATATCCTGTGGTCAGCGTGCTAACTGCTCCGTTCAAATCATTGAGGTAACATCCCGTTGAGAAAAATGTAAACAGCTTGTCGACCGGAGAAAATGACAGTGGCTGGACCAGGCAATCAGGTAAAAAAAAAAAAAATTATATATTTATTGGATCATCAAACAAACAAACACTCACACAGACTGTGAAAGGATCCTCTAACATGTTTCAGGCTTAACCGGCCCTTTGTCAAAGGGTATGGTTCCTCTCTTGAAATGCCGGTATATGTAGGTGAATCCCTGCCAGATGCCCCACCCCCCATAAGCTCAAACAGAGTCTTCCTGGATAAACTCCGGAGGACTAAACCTGGGAACCTGAGCGGTGTTGCGGCAAGGATCAACCCCACATGTAGGGCACATAGAAGAAAAGGTAGTGGAGAAAACATGGAATAAAAACATGGTATAAAAATACTGACAAACTTAAACTAATGAGTACCATTAGTACCATTAGTACAAGATACATTTATCATATCTTGAATACCAGAAAATTTGAATATGTCTGATGTTTGCAAACACTAATAACCAACTGCTAGAAACAAAGATATGAGACAAAAATAATGATAAAAGATACCAAAAGTATAATAAAAAATTTAAAACAAAAACCTAAACAAGTCTGTTTGTAAATAATAATTAGAATATTATAAATGAATCACAGACACGAGATACCACTTATATTAAAGAGTATGGATCATGCAATATAGCCAATGTTAAATCTAAACAATCGCAACCCTGACATTGTGAAGAAGAACAAAATCTAAGGTGCATGATACATCTCAATAGATTAGTAGATTAGGAAATATATTGACAAGAATATGCCTAAATACACGGATGAAAATATATAAGTGTAGCCAGGTCACCTGTTTCCTCCTGCGACCCCCCCGGGAACCTCCGTGGCCCAGAGCGATGTGGGGTGCTGCCGGAGGCAAGCGGCAGACCCGACGGCCATTCCGGAGGGTGGGGGCCGAGGAGGGAGCAGCGCGTCTTCCCCTGGTGGTTGCCGGTTGCCGGGGACGCGATCGGGCCGTTGCTATGGCCGCGGTCGCGTCGCTAAGGTCCCGGCGGCTCGGTAATCCGGGCGGCGCCATTGCTCAGCGCGTTGCGCATGCGCAAGGGACAGGAAGAGCCAGAGGCCCCCGAGCAGCTCGCGCATGCGCGGCGGGAGCTTTAGGGACAAGGAGGAATCGCGCGAGGGCAGGAACAGGCCAGGAGAGTCGCGCATGCGCAGAAGTAGGTAGGGAATACAGCCAGCCTTTAGAGGGTCGCGCGAGAGTAGGGATAGACAGGGAGAGGTGGCGGTGGACATTAGCAGCTAGTGCAGGCATAGGCAAGGCGCGCACGCGGTCCCTATGTGCTGTTAGGCTCCATGGGACTACAACTCCCATGGGGCATAGCGAGACAGGCACCAGGTGCCTGAGAGGAGCCAATAGGGTTGTAAGACTGCCCTGGAGGGAGATAGATACATTTGGCGGGCTGGAGCTGCGTGTCAGTCAGGAAGAGTCAGAGTCAGGAGCCCAAGGAAGGAAGGAGGTAGGGTGCAGGAGCCGGAGACTCCCTGCACTAAGGCCCTAGTTAACCCTGTATTACCCCAGGTTAGTGAGTGTTGCCAGGGATAGTCTCAGAGAGGGACCCTGTCACTCATGGTAGTCAGAGCTGGGGAATAGTCAGGGATAAAGGGGGCTGAAGTTCGTCTGCAGAGCGTTGCGGCAGGCGTTTAGGTGAATTAGTGGCACGAAACAGCTGGGGGGTTCATAGCGGTAACCAATCCGGGGAGCCATAGCCCAGGGTCCGTGTTGCGAGTGGCGAGGCCACTGGGGGGGTTCATAGCGGTAACCAATCTGGGGAGCCATTGCCCAGGGCGGCGTTGCGCGTAGTACGAGGCAACTGGGGGGGTTCATAGCTGTAACCAGTCCGGGGATCCATGGCCCAGGGCCCGTATTATGAGTAGGGTGGGTACAAGACCTACCTATATAGGATAGGCAACCCCGAATGCCCTAGGAGATTGACCCTTAAGCCACTTAAGGATGCTGTGCTATAGGGACGGCCTATAGTGCAGGGTGTGTCATGTTGTTGTTCCCGGAAAGCGGTTGGACCCACGTTGGGGTCCACAGAGACTGTGTTACTGTCTGCAGGAGTTCGGTTGGAGGAGTCCTCGTCGACGGACCCTTTTAGAAGAGTGTTGCGGGCCCGAGCATCGGAGTGCTCGGAAGGTATTTCTACACATGTGCACCAACAGGCCTAATAGATAACTTAGTGACTGCGCAGTCACCCACGACCTCCGTAGGAGTACGGGACATGTGGGTGGGGGATTACAGGACACAGGGTGGGAACGTCAGACATTGGGCCTGAGATGCATAAGGTTATGATGTTATGTAATGTGTTATATGTTCATAAGTAAAGTCCTTAGTTATTATATAATCACTGTGTGTGAGGTTTCTGATTTGGTTCCTATGTAGGGTCATTCTACACTTCCATAGAATCCTACATAGGTGGAGGCGCTGAAAGAAGATCCGTTCCAGAGGATTCACCCCAGGCTCTCACTAGCGGAGGCTCAGACCTCCTGTGAACCTGCAGGTATACGCACCACACCGGTAACACTACATGTTCTACTCACCTACACTATATATGCGATTGGGTGGGGTGGAATACCCGTTACATTTGGAGGCGCTGCTGAGAGAGGCCTGGGGTGCCCTGTTCCATTGTTTTTCAAATTGTCCAAGTCCTATTTTTTTTGTCCACCATGATTGTCAAGTCCGGACACGAGGTTCGCGCCTGGGCCTTGAGGATAAATAATCTTAGTCCCCGCCGTGTGGTGGCCTTAGAAGGCGTTCCCGCCAATATATCTGAAGATGAGATCTATGAGCATATGCGTAAAATCCCTGGATGGCAGCACACTCTTCTTATAGAGTTAGAGCCAGCTTCCACGTCCCCGTGGAGATCGCGGCTTTTTGTTGTGTCATCCTCAAGGGATATATGCCCGTCCGAGTCACCGTCCACGTTATTTATGCCCGGGTGTCCCCCTGAGGGTTACCCTTTAGTATACGCTGACCCCGCGCCATGGCAACTTCCTCCAAGTGAGATGCGTGCACGTGATACCGCTCCCAAGGCGCAGAATGATTTTGCAGAAAACCATCCGGGACTGGCGGGAAAACCAGAGCCCCGCCCCCGCAATGTGAGTGACTCAGTGCAGAGCCCGAGCCACTCAGTGATAGAGCACACCCCTCCTTTAAATTCCACCAGGGGGTGAGCACAGTGAACAGGAATTAGACTCTTCTGTTCACCAGGAGGAGGAGGAGGAGGAGGAAGGCATTGTCGTAGACATGGAATATTTTCTTTCTGAGCAGGAAACCGAGATAGACTGTCAAGGGATACACCCTAGTGTGTATGTGGCCTGGCGCGCGCAAGGAGTAGATTCTCTTCTCTTCATATGCTCCTGCCTGCAAGAAGCCCACGTTCAAGGAGCCAACGTGGCTCAAGGACCCCTCGACTTCAGGACCGTCGAGGTGGAAGGAGAAATGGGCATACAGTGTTTTAGCCCCACGTGCGGCTGTTCTAGAGAGACATTGACATGGTGGTCCTACTGTGAATGTTGCGGTGTGCGGTTACTGAAGTCTATTGTGCCCCAGCATGCAGAAGTTTCCAGTGAAGAGGTTGAAGTCCCATCGGTGGCGATGCGCCTACCGGCGAACCACCCCAGCGGTGATGCAGAGGATACAGAGTCTGCTGTGGGTCCGTGTACCCTGGAAAAGGTGTATCCCGATGTTGCGGACCCTGCTGTGGGCCCGTGTGCCCTACAATGGTCAGTCCGACCTACTACAGAGGTACCATCGGTCCTAGGCGTGGGACCAGTACCTACAGACGACCAGGGTGAGTCGACTGCCCCAGGGGTGTCGGGGGTGAGCCTCCAGGTGACCGCGGAGCACGATGGCTCCTTAAGTCTGGTCGCCCGGGCGAAGGGCTCCCCTCTGCATCGTGTCCTGGTGGAGGTGTCCTCATTAGAAGGTAGCTGTCCCGAGATGAGAGTGGACCAGTGTCTACCGTTGATCCTCCCGGAAGAAGGGAAGCCCATCGTCAGCCAGCAGAGTGGTAAGGAACTCCCTTGTTCCCCACAGACTCCGATGGAGGTGACCGTGAAGAAGGCCAAAGCTACGGTTCCTGAGCGGAGTGTGAGCCCGTGCGCTCAGACACAAGTGGTCCCAGGACTGGGATCCAACGCTCCCGAAGTTCGAGTCCGTGAGTGGACTGTTCCAGAAGAGTTGGGGACAGGTCCCGATACCACCAAGGTGGGAACTGACAGCGTCCCCGAGGACCTGTTGGCCACCGTGAATCACCGCAGGGGTAAGGTGTCTACTCTTTCCCCCCTGCCAGGTGAAACCGAGACATCGTCCAGTGCTCGCTTCTCGGTGGAAGAGACTGGCCTCCTTTAAGCCCAGAAAGGAGCGTGCCATTCGCCAGGTGGTGGACCGCGGGAAAGGTCCTGGCCTCCTGGTCTACCGCATCCCTGCCGCGGATGACCGGGTAAAGGCCCAATTCAGAGACACTGTGCTACTCCTTCCACCAGGGGGAGGAAGTAGCGAAAAGCCAGTAGCAGTCGCTTTAGGGTGTGCTCTCCGAGAGATTCACCCCGGGGAGGCTCACGGACGCAAAAGTGAGGTACC
Organism: Ascaphus truei; assembly: GCF_040206685.1. NCBI lineage: Eukaryota > Metazoa > Chordata > Amphibia > Anura > Ascaphidae > Ascaphus > Ascaphus truei. The sequence continues at coordinate 361,009,921 of NC_134483.1, read as the reverse complement.
CCCACATGTTCAATTAGGGGCACCCCACAAATGGTCTCAGCAAGCAGCTGATACTCAGCTGGCCTCGGGTATTATGGGGTGTGATGTGACATGTTTTGGTGAGGTTAAAGTCGACCTGATAAGTGTACCGGTTATACCCTGCAATTTTTCATTGTGTAAAATTGTGCCATGTTATGTCATTCCCCAAGCGAGGGCGTTGGGTTTTTCACCAGGGGGAGAGTGTAGCCATGTCACCTGTTTCCTCCTGCGACCCCCCCGGGAACCTCCGTGGCCCAGAGCGATGTGGGGTGCTGCCGGAGGCAAGCGGCAGACCCGACGCCATTCCGGAGGGTGGGGGCCGAGGAAGGAGCAGCGCGTCTTCCCCAGGTGGTTGCCGGTTGCCGGGGACGCGATCGGGCCGTTGCTATGGCCACGGTCGCGTCGCTAAGGTCCCGGCGGCTCGGTAATCCGGGCGGTGCCATTGCTCAGCGCGTTGCGCATGCGCAAGGGACAGGAAGAGCCAGAGGCCCCCGAGCAGCTCGCGCATGCGCGGCGGGAGCTTTAGGGACAAGGAGGAATCGCGCGAGGGCAGGAACAGGCCAGGAGAGTCGCGCATGCGCAGTAGGTAGGGAATACAGCCAGCCTTTAGAGGGTCGCGCGAGAGTAGGGATAGACAGGGAGAGGTGGCGGCGGACATTAGGAGCTAGTGCAGGCATACTGTAGGCAAGGCGCGCACGCGGTCCCTATGTGCTGTTAGGCTCCATGGGACTACAACTCCCATGGGGCATAGCGAGACAGGCACCAGGTGCCTGAGAGGAGCCAATAGGGTTGTAGGACTGCCCTGGAGGGAGATAGATACATTTGGCGGGCTGGAGCTGCGTGTCAGTCAGGAAGAGTCAGAGTCAGGAGCCCAAGGAAGGAAGGAGGTAGGGTGCAGGAGCCGGAGACTCCCTGCACTAAGGCCCTAGTTAACCCTGTATTACCCCAGGTTAGTGAGTGTTGCCAGGGATAGTCTCAGAGAGGGACCCTGTCACTCATGGTAGTCAGAGCTGGGGAATAGTCAGGGATAAAGGGGGCTGAAGTTAGTCTGCAGAGCGTTGCGGCAGGCGTTTAGGTGAATTAGTGGCACGAGACAGCTGGGGGGTTCATAGCGGTAACAAATCCGGGGAGCCATAGCCCAGGGTCCGTGTTGCGAGTGGCGAGGCCACTGGGGGGGTTCATAGCGGGTAACCAATCTGGGGAGCCATTGCCCAGGGCGGCGTTGCGCGTAGTACGAGGCAACTGGGGGGGGTTCATAGTGGTAACCAGTCCGGGGATCCATGGCCCAGGGCCCGTATTATGAGTAGGGTGGGTACAAGACCTACCTATATAGGATAGGCAACCCCGAATGCCCTAGGAGATTGACCCTTAAGCCACTTAAGGATGCTGTGCTATAGGGACGGCCTATAGTGCAGGGTGTGTCACGTTGTTGTTCCCGGAAAGCAGTTGGACCCACGTTGGGGTCCACAGAGACTGTGTTACTGTCTGCAGGAGTTCGGTTGGAGGAGTCCTCGTCGACGGACCCTTTTAGAAGAGTGTTGCGGGCCCGAGCATCGGAGTGCTCGGAAGGTATTTCTACACATGTGCACCAACAGGCCTAATAGATAACTTAGTGACTGCGCAGTCACCCACGACCTCCGTAGGAGTACGGGACATGTGGGTGGGGGATTACAGGACACTGGGTGGGAACGTCAGACATTGGGCCTGAGATGCATAAGGTTATGATGTTATGTAATGTGTTATATGTTCATAAGTAAAGTCCTTAGTTATTATATAATCACTGTGTGTGAGGTTTCTGATTTGGTTCCTATGTAGGGTCATTCTACACTTCCATAGAATCCTACATAGGTGGAGGCGCTGAAAGAAGATCCGTTCCAGAGGATTCACCCCAGGCTCTCACTAGCGGAGGCTCAGACCTCCTGTGAGCCTACAGGTATACGCACCACACCGGTAACACTACATGTTCTACTCACCTACACTATATATGCGATTGGGTGGGGTGGAATACCCGTTACATAAGCATATACATGATATATGTCAAATCAATCCCATGCATGAAACAATCTATACCATGATCCCAAGCACCTATATTAAAAGGTCAGAGAATGGAGGAAGAGAACGGAAGGAAAACAGGGGAAGGGGGGAGGGAGTTTGGGGGAGGGGTGGGGATAAGTGGGGGAACAGAAGGAAAAGGAAGGGGAGGGAAACAAGGGGGGGAGTGGTAGGGCAGAAAGGGGAGAGGGAGAAGAATGAAACAACCAAGGAACAGTGGAGAGTCATGAACATTTTAAACAAGAAAATGTTTCAACTCCCAGTCGATATTTATACCTTCTGAATGCTGAATGTTCAATGTAATTATACAAAACATTTCTCTTTAAAGTGTTCAGACGGTTCCACTTTCCTGTGTGAAGTGAAATGTGTTCAATTGCACTATGTCTTTAATTCCCCTTGCTGATAGTTAGAGAAATGTCTGGAGACTGGGAATCTGAGGTCCCTGTTTTTATGGACCTCAGATACTCCATGATCCATATCTTTAAAGGTCAGATAGTCTGACCAATGTATTTTCCACACCCACAACTTAATTTGTATATTAAATCATTAAAAAATCAAAATGACAAACCGTGCGCAGAAGCTCAAAAAATGCAGAACCTCACGGTTTTTGCCAATTACTGCTACCAATGCAGCCATTTGTATCTATCAGCTGCAGGAGTGCATGTACTGGTGCACACAGTACAAATCTCTGAGATGCAAATTGCGCCTTAAACACTTGCATTTTTTTCTCGCTTTCTGGCAAGATCGCAATCTTGATTTTAATCTAATGGAGTTTATTTTTGCTAAATAGGATTGAATTTGGGGGTCTCTGGAGCTGACCCACAATCATTTGAGCTCCAAAGACACTCGGCTTCAATCCTAGGTAACAAAAAAAAAATGACAGCCCAGCTTCATTACTTTAGTGGCTAACCGCTAAGGTAATGAAGGAGTAAAATAGCTGTAACCAGACTTGTTGTTGGTAAAGGGGGTGGGTGAATGTTGTAGTTGCCCCAGAGCGGTGTTTTGGCCCCACCAAGAGGGATTAACCCCTCCCTTACCTTGGCGGTTACAACCGTTAAGGTCATGAAGGGGTTAACCCTTCCTGCGAGGCCTAACCACCAACCTGGGGTAACTAGCCCTTTCACCCACCCCCTCTATTCCCAACAACCCCCCTCCCCCTACACACACAGTGATGGGCAAAAGGCCTATTATCCAGACCTACCGTGATGAAGGCCATTCTCCTCTTCCTCTTCCATGGTACCAAACACTAAAATAAAAACACTAGTTGCTGACCAGTAACCATCTAATTAACTTATCTGGTCATAACCCCACCCCCCAGCTTCCCACCCAAGAGGCTTATCCACCCTTCCCGTGCAACTATCAATTCTCAATGGAACAGATGAAACACAAATAGTGTAATACTGTATACTGTATTAATAATTAGCTTTTGGTTGTTAAAGTAACCATCTTCAGAGAGTGGTTCTGAAATCACAGGATACTTCCAGTTGAGAAAGGAAAAGGAGGCAGGGAAAAAGGAAATAAATATTTATGTGATAAAAGCAAAAAACAGAACTGCGCCCAGATTACCAAAAAAAGCTACACTGAAACAACTGGATCCCAACTCTCAATACACCCCAGTGATGGCCATATACCAGGGGATATCACACAGAGGAGGTACAGTGCTCCAGACAGATCCCAAGGGTCTAGTGCAGTCTGTGCAAATGATAAAATAATTTCACGCATTTCGTCTAATAAGACTTCTTCCAGGGGGTTTCTAGAATTTATTTCCTTTTTCCCTGCGTCCTTTTCCTTTCTCAACTGGAAGTATCCTGTGATTCCAGAACCACTCTCTGAAGTTGGTTACTTTAACAACCGAAAGCTAATTATTTTCATATAAAATGTGAGTGCACATTTTGCTCTAGTATTCAATTAATACTCACATATACAGTATTACACTATTTGTGTTTCATCTGTTCCATTGAGAATATCCTGCTACCGGTGGCCTGCACGACACTGCGAGTCCGGCTGCTGGAGAAGGTATACATCATCAGAGGTGTCCTGATAACAGAGAGTCTGCAACACCAGTGTGGTTAAACTTAGCAACCGAAATGCCCGCTTGATGTCACCAAATGTGAGTGCAATACTTTCTCTGCTCATACTGCTATATACATTATTACACTATTGTGTGTCTCTTCTTCTCTTTATATATTTCCAATTCTGATGAGATTATGAAAAAGAAAGTACATCCTCTTTGAATTCTATGGTTTTACATGTCAGGACATAATAACAATCATCTGTTCCTTAGCAGGTCTTAAAATTAGCAAATTCTGATGAGATTATGAAAAAGAAAGTACATCCTCTTTGAATTCTATGGTTTTACATGTCAGGACATAATAACAATCATCTGTTCCTTAGCAGGTCTTAAAATTAGGCAAATACAACCTCAGATGAACAGCAACACATGACATATCACACCGTGTCATGATTTATTTAACAAAAATAAAGCCAAAATAGAGAAGCCGTGTGTGAAAAACTAAGTATAACTTATGATTCAATTGCTTGTAGAACCACCTTTAGCAGCAATAACTTGAAGTAATCGTTTTCTGTATAGCTTTATCAGTCTCTCACATCGTTGTGGAGGAATTTTGGACCACTCTTCTTTTCAACGTTGCTTCAGTTCATTGAGGTTTGTGGGCATTTGTTTATGCACAGCTCTATTAAGGTCCTGCCACAGCATTTCAATCGGGTTGAGGTCTGCACTTTGACTGGGCCATTGCAACACCTTGATTCTTTTCTTTTTCAGCCATTCAGTTGTAGATTTGCTGGTGTGCTTGGGATCATTGCCCTGTTGCATGACCCAATTTCGGCCAAGCTTTAGCTGTCGGACAGATGGCCTCACATTTGACTCTAGAATACTTTGGTATACAGAGGAGTTCATGGTTGACTCAATGACTGCAAGGTTCCCAGGTCCTGTGGCTACAAAAACAAGCCCAAATTGTCACCCCTCCGCCACCATGCTTGACAGTTGGTATGAGGTGTTTGTGCTGATATGCTGTGTTTGGTTTTCGCCAAACGTGGCGCTGTGAATTTTGGCCAAACATCTTCACTTTGGTCTCGTCTGTCCAAAGGACATTGTTCCAGAAGTCGTGTCGTTTGTTCAGATGCAACTTTGCAAACCTAAGCCGTGCTGCCATGTTCTTTTTAGAGAGAAGAGGCTTTCTCGTGGCAACCCTTCCAAACAAACCATACTTGTTCAATCTTTTTCTAATTGTACTGTCATACACTTTAACATTTAACATGCTAACTGAGGCCTGTAGAGTCTGAGATGTAACTCTTGTTTTTTTTGCAATTTCTCTGAGCATTGCACGGTCTGACCTTGGGGTGAATTTGCTGGGACGTCCACTCCTGTGAAGATTGGCAACTGTCTTGAATATTTTCCACTTTAGAATAATCTTTCTCACTGTAGAATGATGGACTTTAAATTGTTTGGAAATGGCCTTATAACCCTTGCCAGATTGATGGGCAGCAACAATTGCTTCTCTAAGATCATTGCTGATGCCTTTCCTCCTTGGCATTGTGTTAACACACACCTTAATGCTCCAGACCAACAAACTGCTAAAACTTCAGCTTTTATAGAGGTGGTCACACTTGCCGATGATCAATTAATCAAGGGCATTTGATTAGCAGCACCTTTCTGCTACTTAGTATTTTAAATCCTATGGAAGCAGTAAGGGTGTACTTAGTTTTTCACACATGGCTTCTCTATTTTGGCTTTATTTTTGTTAAATAAATCATGACACGGTGTAATATGTCATGTGTTGTTGTTCATCTGAGGTTGTATTTAACTCATTTTTGACCTAAGGAACAGATGATTGTTATTATGTCCTGATATGTAAAACCAAATCAAAGAGGGTGAACTTTCTTTTTCACACCACTGTATATACACACATCTTAAGTTACACACGTATAGCATATAACAAATAAAAACATCACTTGTGAGTACATTCACATGTCTTAGACCAGGGGGGTGCAATTTTTTTTCCCTGCTCCACTCTGCCAGCAGTTCTCCTCTCTCCGTGCCCCCCCCTCCCACCCCTGCTTACCTCACCCCGACGTCGGCTCCGGTGTCATGACGTCATGGCAACGTCACATCACATGACCTCGCTGCGTCATTTGACACTGCATTGCCATGGCGACACATGTAAGAAGCCGCCGGTGCCAAGATAAGTGAGGTTTACAGAGGCCTTCACCGCTCCCCCGGCACTTAATTTAAGTGCCTTCAGGAAGCTTGTGGGGCCTCTGTAAACCCTGCGCCCACCGCAGTTAGTCTCGGGGGGCGCACCACCCAGTTTGTGCACCGCTGTCTTAGACAGGTCCGCAACCCTGCCTTTCACCATTATCAGATAGCATACAGTGCTTCCACTGCAGCAAGGGATTCAGGGAAATGACATGCAAATGAGCACACCGTGTCACCTTTTGCCTGAAAACAATTTTTACATGGTACCCTCATAAGCTAATGCTCGCTGTTAACACAGCTTTTAAGGATGGGGCGTGAGCAGGGAGGAGAGCAGGCAGGGGGAGCTCATTGGGAAAGTTTGTGCACCCCTGTATAAGATGAATAACTACCCATACGTATAATAAATACTAACATAAAATGTGGGTACATGGATTTAAAAAAATTGTTGTATAAAAGCAGCAAAGTCGATATGAAGGCCATACGGGGTCAGGGTATTCAATGGGGCTGATTCACTAAGCTCCGTTAAGTGGCTTTAAGAGCGCAAAGTACCCTTTAAGACCGATAAGGCTGCAGTGAGATTCACTATGCAGTGATAACTGCGCTTTATCGCTCTTAAAAGGGCTTTTTTCCGCCCTCGGCGCAAAATGCGCATGTTCAGGCTATTGCGCTGCTTTTTGCCAGTACAGGAGATTCACAAAGCAGCGCTAAGTGAATCGGCCTTAAAAAGCGCGCCTAACAAACGCGCCAGCTAATGGCAGGTGCAAAAGGAGCTGGACTTAGAAAATATTTCGTTGTTTACCTTTTTGCAGGCACACCATCCTCACAACAGGCCAGAGGATGTCGCCGTCCAGGGGTCCCCGCCGCCATCCGCGGGCCTGCGGTACCAATGGTGTGCTTCCAAAAAATAAACAATACTATATAAAAATACCCCCGCCCCCTAACACACACACTACAGTAATGGGCAAAATTACTATTATCCACATATGGATAATAATGCATTTGCCCATTAAATATAAATTAATCACAATAAATACAATAAATACATTTTGTACTCAGCCTTGTCTGTCACCCACGATGAAGGCCATCCTCATCTTCCTCCCCGTCCATACACTGGGGTGCTAAAAATTATACACAAGAAGAAAAAGAGCCAAACTAATGTCCCCTAACCCCTTAATTACCTTAGCGGTTATTAACCGCTACAGTCATTAAGGGGTTAAGTCACCCTGACCCAATACCCACCCTTCACCCATTTATTTGTACAGTGGCTTCATCATTAATGTATAACATATAAATTAATATATACATTAATGTATACATATATTAAATATATATATATATACACGGTATATGCATGATTAACCAATATGCAAATAAATGGTTAAGGATATACTGTACATGCCGAAATACAAATCTCTCCCAATATCAAACAGCACCAAGCAAAATCAATATCTTAGAAATCCAAATAAAAACACTCAATTTGACAATGTGTACATGATACAATTAATCTGTGCATTATGTATACTATGCCAACCAATGCTCCAAATCAAATACACTATTCCAAACAAGATACAAATACAATCATTAAAGAAAAACAAAGCATCTCAACACAATTAAATTACCATCAATTAATCCAATCTCCAATCAATTACAATCCAAATCAATTACACACTTCAAATCCTAAAAACAAACCATTGTGAAAAATAATCTATGTCAAAGTAACCATCACACTAAATCTAGCTTCCAAAAATAAGCCAAGGAAATATAGCAAACAGCCTTTAAATAAACATTTGAAAAAATGAAATATAGATTAGAAACACATTTTTACACAAAGCAGCAAATTGCAATTCCAAAAAACATCAAAACAAGGCAAGCAACAAGTTTTTATTATACTTGTATATATGTTCATCTATAGTTTACAGACATAAATACAGGTGCAATAAAAGAGCATCAAAAACAATTGAATAACATTAAAAACCAACATATAATACAACCAAGGCAAAAAAATGGACATTTAAAAAAAATGGACTTCATGAAAAAATTTAAAAAAAACCTGTAAAATAAAAATAAAATACATTTATTTTGTTTACTTACCATTAGATGATACAATTAATCTGTGCATGATGCACAGATTAATTGTATCATGTACACATTGTCAAATTGAGTGTTTTTATTGGCATTTTTTAGATATTGATTTTGCTTGGTGCTGTTTGATATTGGGAGAGATTTGTATTTCGGCATGTACAGTATATACTTAACCATTTATTTGTATATTGGTTAATCATGCATATACAGTATATTTATATATATATATACATGATGAAGCCACTGTACAAATAAATGGGTGAAGGGTGGGTATCGAGTCAGGGTGGCTTAACCCCTTAATGACTGTAGCGGTTAATAACCGCTAAGGTAATTAAGGGGTTAGGGGACATTAGTTTGGCTCTTTTTCTTTTTGTGTATATTTTTCAGCACCCCAGTGTATGGACAGTGAGGAAGATGAGGATGGCCTTCATTGTGGGTGCCGGACAAGGGTGAGTACAAAATGTTTTTATTGTATTTATTGCGATTAATGTATATTTAATGGGCAAATGCATTATTATCCATATGTGGATAATAGTAATTTTGCCCATTACTGTAGTGTGTATGTGTTAGGGGGTGGGGGGATGTGTGTTTTATATAGCAATGTTTATTGGGGGCAATTGTCCCCAATTAACATGCTATTATACCTTAATCCCTTCATTGCCTTAGCGGACAGCCGCTAAGGTAATGAAGCTGTTTTAATGTATTTTAATTAATAGTGTGAGGGAGCAGGGGGTCTCCTGAGCTGAACCGCATTGATTTGTGGCTCAGGGACCCCCTGCTTGCCGAGTTACATACACCGGTAAGGGGCATCGGATGCCAGTGTCGCCGTCATCTTTATAGAGCCCACGTCGCGTCTTGGACGCTATAAAGATGGCGCCGACACTGGCACCAATGCCCCATACCGGGGCCTGTAACTCGGGAAGCCGGGGGTCCCTGAGCCATTAATCAATGCGGTTCAGCTCAGGGGACCCCTGCTCCCGCACACTATTATTAAAATGTACTTTAATGCAGCTTCATTACCATAGCGGCTATCCGCTACGGCAATGAATTATTATTTATTGGTATTTGTGTTTTAATACAAGTGTAGATGTGCAGGGGGTCTCCTGAGCTGAACCGCATTGATTTCGGGTCCGGGGGCCCCCTACTTCAGGAGATATAAGCCCCGTTATGGTGTGCCGGTATCCCCTGCACTTCTAAAGCTCCCGCGTCACGTGACCGGGACATTTACATTCTGCAGGAGATTCCGGCACCCCATAACGGGGCCTATATCTCCTGAAGTAAGGGGTCCCCGGACCTGAAACCAATGTGGTTCAGCTCAGGAGACCCCCTGCTCATGTACACTAGTATTAAAAATCATATTTGTACAGCACGATCTCCTGTAAGAGACGTGCATTGAGACGCAGCGTCTCCATGCAGTTCTTAAAGGCTGCTTTGTTTATAATAGTTATCGTGCTATCTAACTCTAAGCACGATAGCAGGGGGGGAAGAAGGTGCTCGCGCGATATGGCCCTTTTGGTCAAGGCAGGCCGTAAACGCGCCAAACAGCCTTAGTGAATAGCGCTTATGGCTTCACCCTTTTTCACCCGAGCTATGTAACCCATTTCAGCGCTAATTAACATAGCTTTGTGAATCGGCCCCAATGAGTGAATCCAAAAAATCTGTCTGTCACAACCGTGTGAACATATCACCACATCTTATGTCAGGATCCACACTCTCATCCCCTTTTAGGGTTATTCCTGTTGGGTCTTTATTATGATGTTTTATTAAAATGCTTAGAAACTCCATGATTTATAAAACCTGAACAGATGTTAAGCTTATGTTCCAGGAATCACTTGTTCCAGTTCCTTTTAGTACGTCCAAAGTAGTGTTTGTGGCATAGGCATTTCATTACATATACTGCACCACTGAGCTGGAATTGCACTTAATAAAACTCTTTATTGCAAAGGTTTGCCCATTGCTGCATGACTTATTCTTTGGGTCAATACAATCCAAAAACTTGCATGTTAAACACCTAGATGCAATGCACTTTAGCATCCTAGAGGTTTACCAATGTGCCTCAATGCTTAATTGTAAGGTTTCTAGGATCAGCTCTGTCCTTTGAATTTCTATTTTGCCTACATGTGATAATAGGCCTACCTGAAATTTCATTATATAAAATATAATCTTCTTTCATAATATTCCAATATTTTTTTTTGAACATTTGTACATTATATTGGGTGCCCCTTCATTATGTATCATAACTATCCTTGTTTCATTGTAACATTATGGTTTTCTTGTTATTTTCTTTAGTATTTCAGCTCTCTTTAAATTCCTGACTCCCTCCAGAGCCAAATTCACTAATTCTGTGTTGTAATTTTTCTCTTAAATCTTTCAATTAGTAGTTCGGCTTCTGGATTAAATTCGGATTCTAGTGTGCAGTTTCTTTTTCACTCATCTAAACTGTCCTGGGGGAATGTTATTTATCCAATTTGGGTGTGGTGACCACTACGGCATCTAAGTGCCTGTTACAGTCTACTTCTTTTCTATACATTTTTGTAACAATAAGTCCCACTCCTTCATTAAATAATAAAAGATCTAAAAATGCTATGTGTTTCTCATCAATTATACAGCTAAAAATCAACCCACAATCATGGTCATTAATAAAATGTAAAAACAGATGTAATACTTACCTTGTCCCTTTCCTAATAAAAAGCACTTCATCAATTAAATGGGTCCATGAATCTATGTATTGTATTGTGTGACCACGGGTGGCAGCGGCACCAAAGACCATTAGGTTAGCTACATCTGCATAAAAACAAAGCAAAATACATTAAATAAAACTTGTACCAAAATGAAGTATGTATGGAAATATGGACCTCACGCAGTGCGACTGCTGCAAACACTGCCTCCTGAACCGTAGACTTTCACTTTTGTTGCCACACCACCAGAAACAGTAAGTCTACTGTAGCTACATCTGTGTATCGTAAAAAAAACTTAATGGTTTCTGCTATATTGAAAAAAAATAATAAAATCATCTTACCAGGCTTCTTAGAACACTTTTTTTTTTAAACAGATTTAGGATAAGAAAAGGCTTGGCAGCAAATCAAACGTTTTTCTTTACCACTAATGGACGATCATTTGTAGTGTGCCTGTAAAGTAATGAGATACAAACCCATAAATATTTCTTCTGCACTATTACATTTGGTAGAAATGAGCCCATCTACTAGACAGTGATATGGATTTTGCAGCTTTTTGAATTTTGAATGCTCAGAGCTTTCATTTGCATTCTGCTCTTATGCATGGCAGCTTTTAGTGTTATGCCTATTAACTTTTATAGATGTCATACATTTTTATGTTAATGGTTCAACTGTATAGTGAGAGGTAGACTTGTATATTTCATTCTATTGTATAAGCCAAATAATGTTATTTTCTCCCAAAATTGCTCAAAAAGGTTTATATGTTGCTTAGAACTATTTAGTGTACAAGAGTGATTTATGTACAAACATTCATTCTTGTATTTTTCCATTCTGTTTCTCTTATGGTGTTATATGATGGTATATACTCTTAAATAGAAATACATGTACTGTATATTTATTAATTGCCAGCTACATTGTAGTAGTGAATAGTAAACGTTCTTTGTAATGCTGCTCTTCCAAATATTGAACAATGAATGTTCTTAAGTGTAATGCATGTTTTTATACTAGCAGTACTTAAAAAGGAATTTCATGTTTGAAAGCCCTGTAAAAAATTAGCATACAGCAGTACTAGACCATAATTATAAAATCTATATATTTCTAACCGTAAAATGTTTCTTCTACTTAGAAAACCACAGAAACTATTAGTTACTGTATATCCCACTCACATAATTATGTCTGTTCTCTACTATCACCTTAGTGCAATCGCCTGAAACACTACAGAGAAATCAAAAGGTTAGAACTTGACTACTGAACATTACTGTGAATCTGGGGGCACTAGTTAGAGAGGCACCAAGCAACATTGCTATGGCTGACTTGACAAGGTCTGTGTTTTAAAACAATCTTAACCTCTACAGTGCCCTATTGATATACCTGGTATGGCATGGGCCCTGGAACATCAGAGGCCCTTATGACATATGAGGTTACTAGGGCATGATTAGGCTGTCCTTTACAACTGAGTTGCAAGCATCCGTTTCCGGCATACGGGGTCTGGTCATATAATGCAAATTACCAGAGATCAGGTTACATTCTGATGCTGAAGAAACCCCAGCACTGTAAATGTTAAATCAACAATCCCCAATCACTAAGCCACCTCTTTTTTACAGGTTAGGAACCAGGTAGTACCCAGAGCTGAATCCTGTTATTTTCAGCTCTGTGGGGCACCCCTGTAATGCCTCTCCCCCTCCCCCACTGAATTGCTGGTACCTTCACTGGTAAGTATCTCAGGAACTAAGGGGTGCCAAGACTGGAAAATAGCATGGTTCAACCCGTACAGCCCTAGGTTTCACCTTGCAAAACAAAAGAGGGTTAGATATTGCTGTGTTAAGTTAGATTTTTCACAATGGAAAATTAAGTTTGGATGCTGGAAGGGTGCAGTAGATATTTAGAATAATGATGTTGTCTTTATTTAAATTAATTTTATTTAAGAAACTAGGTGTCTACTTATCAACATAGAGAAAACTGTGTTTAGATGCACTATTCTGTTTTTTACATCTGAGATTTACGCCACTTCAGATGTGGAGAAGTTTCTTTGTCAAATAAAAGGCAAAAATAAATTCACACAGAATGTGATAAATCTCATTATAATTTGTGCACTATGCAACTACTCCTTCTGACAAAGTGCAAGCTAAGGACGACGAAGCAAAATTGGAGTAAAATGCTTAGATATATAGATACAAGTTAGGCATGCCGTGGTTTTTCTCCAAAATGCCCTCAATACATAGACCCATTAATCTCTAACCAATGATTGTGAGTTATGACACCAACTATAAACATTTTCATTTACAGCTAACCTAATCTTATTTTTAAGTCCTTTTTCCCCTATATGTTATAAATTGGTACAGTATCAATATTCCTCACATAGTGGAAATCTGGGATATAGTCTACTGTCTAATATTGATTCATTTATTTTATCAATATGTAGAGCAGACATGTATAGTGGTACATTTTTTTAGTATGTGCAGCTGCTACTGTCCCCTGCGATTTGTAAATATATGTAGAATATGGAACATGTCTTGTTTTACTTATGAAAAAGTACAAATATTAATTAAAAAACGAAATATTTGTTAACCCAACATTGCATAGGTATAAATAGTAGCGCGAAAAACATTGTGTAACACTTTGAAAACCTGTTATCTGATTAAATGTTTCTATAACAAATTTGTACTGAAGCTGATGTCAGTCTTTTCAGTTAAATCATGGGATTGAACAGCTGAAGATGCATAAACATTTTTCGGTCAGTAATGTGTAACTCTAAACTTTGTGTGTCAATAACATTTTCCAAACATCCAAAATTCTTGAAACATTGTAACTAAAGAAAGCAGTAAAGTGGATAAAACACAGCTTAGAATGCACAAAAATAGTGATACACTTGGAAATAATTTTTAAATAAATGTTATATTGTGATCTAAAACAACTCTAAGATTTATATGGAACTGAAAATGTACAGCGGTCAAATGTTGTTGGGCAAACTGTTTTAACCATTAAAAGCAGAAATCCCACTGCTGATGACACATTGACGCTCGGATTACAGTTTTCCTCCATTCTCCCGCTATGATTGGTTGTATCCTCCTAGGAGTATAATAAAGCACTGGGATTTATAGCAAATCAATAAATACTGAGAATGTTGCTACGACATGCCGCCTTCTTCTTTACTCGTGCCAGAAACTAATCAGGAAGAACAAAGGTTTCGCAAGCCTCGTAGCAGAGTGTGGTGCAAGGACTTTTCATAGAAAAGGAAGGTTCTTTTGAGGGCCAAAAGTTTATACAATCTTAAAACACACCATTTGGAAAATAAACCCAAGGGCTGTCTTCTATATGCAGCCATATTAATGAACAATAGAGAAAAAAATCTCAAACAGTGCACCTAAGTTGGGGATAACATCATCATAAATGAATAAAAGTCTCAACTGGATAGTGGACAGATATGTAGAACATACCAGTTAGTTAGACTTGATAGAATAACTCATTAATGGGTTAAATACTGCCTGTAAGTGGAGCAACACCAGAGTCAACAACTGTTGTATCAGAACAGAAGTGATTTGATATACCTCTTTAACAGGCAATGACCATAGAGTATATTCTCATCACTTCAATCTTCATGAGAAAAAGATTGTACTCACATTACTGGTGTGTACCGTCCTTGGGTGCGTGTGTCCAGCTGAATTGTCAACAGAGGAAGTTCCCAAGTGGAGAGAAAAAATTAGGAGAAATCCTGGCTGCTCATTTTCTTTTCTTTTTAATTAGCACCTGGAGCTGATCGCTGATGTCTGGGAACCCTCCAGATTACTTTCTTTTATTTGTGCGTGTTTTGACACATATAAACTGCAAATATGTCAGTGGACTACAGACATAGCCACCGAGGTCAACTGGAGATGATGTAAAAACTTTTCTATTGGCTGCCAGAGCGAGCCCTGCTTGCTGGATCCCAGTCCACCCTGGGCTCACTACTTAAAAACCAGGTGGTCAAAGCAAAGCTCTTGCTAATTTATGTCAATTGTTTTAAAGTAACATTTAGAAAATATTAAATCAGGGAACGATATTCAGGGCTAATACGAAGCAAGACATTTGTTCACTATGAAATTGCAGTAGTAACAAATACCAATGAATTTGAACAGTAAGTTTCTAGTACTTCCAAAATGGCAGATGTTGAAAAATGTTTATGGCATAATCTTGTGTAAACAAATTCAGTAAATTATTACTTCATAATTGTAGTATGGGTAAAAACAATGACTTTCAAGTTGCGGCTAGTGATGGGCAAACCATATAGACAAGATACAGATTTTCCTTACATGAGACATTGCTGTTGAGCTGTTCACAGCTTATCCCAGCTTGTTTTTTTAACATAATAAAACATAATTTACGTTCTTGAATTTGTATTTGACTTGTTGTGTGGCTTCATTGAAGCTTTGCATCTCTCCTAACTTAAGGGTCTATGGGCCTTATTCAGAGAACATTCATAAAAAAATTCGCCAGGGAATTTAAAATGAATGTTTTTTGGACGTTGCTATCACGGTATACAGAAAGGCTCGAATACCAGTGATAGCAGAATGCCCAAACCTGGCGAGTTGCTGCCAGCGAGAGCATCAACCCTCTGAAAAGGCAAAAACCAGCGATTCATTTCTGCTGCAGAGAGAGCAGCTCTGAGAGAGCCGCCTCTCCCAGCTGAAATGTCGCCCGAAATTTATTAATTTAAATATACATTCCTTTAATAGTGTAGAGGTGCAGAGGGTCTCCGGAGCTAAACCACGTTGGTTTTATGTCTGGGGACCCCCTGCTTCCCGAGATACAGGCCCCTTTATGGGGTGCCGGTATCTCCTATGCAAGGAAATGTCCCGGTCACGTGACGCGGGACATTTCAATGCAGAGGGATACCGGCACCCCATAAAGAGGCCTGTATCTCGGGAAGAAAATGGATAGAAGTGCGGTGCAACTGCGCATGTCCAATGAAAGGCTCCCGGATGACTAGTTCAACATAACTTTATTTGACACACACCAGGGCTACACCAGCATCTCCCCCTCAACGCGTTTCACCCTTACGCAGAGGGCTTCGTCTTGGAGTGACTCCAAGACGAAGCCCTCTGCGTAAGGGTGAAACGCGTTGAGGGGGAGATGCTGGTGTAGCCCTGGTGTGTGTCAAATAAAGTTATGTTGAACTAGTCATCCGGGAGCCTTTCATTGGACATGCGCAGTTGCACCGCACTTCTATCCATTTTCTGACCTGCATCTCGACGGCGGCACGCAGGAGGAAGCGAGGAGAGCGGTCCCACAACCCAAGGAACAGGTGAGGTTACCCTTTCCCCCTGCACCGGTTGATTAAGTGACCCTGCTTAGCTCTCCCACGCTTACCCCAGTGTCCTCATTCACTGACCTGCCTCACACTGAAGCGCTTGACAGACTTTCTGCAACTGTATCTCGGGAAGCAGGGGGTCCCCAGACATAAAACCAACGTGGTTCAGCTCCGGAGACCCCCTGAACCTCTACACTATGAAAGAAATATATATTCAAATTAATATGTAAAAACACATCAATACACGCCCCCAACCCCCCCCCTCTGCCCAACCCCATACAGTAGAGTAATGGGCAAATAAACTATTATCCAGATATGGATAATATATTATTTGCCCATTATTAAACACTGCAGTCGGATACATAAATAAAATAAATAAATACAGTTATACTTACCACAACAGCAGGTCCCTCTATCCTCCGTTGCCAGAAAGCATATATTGAAAAAAAATACATTCTAATGGTCCCTAACCCCTTAATCACCTTAGCGGTTACCGCTATAGTTATTAAGGGGTTAACCCACCCTGACCCGTGAGGCCTAAGCACCCACCCCAGAATGACTATACCCACCCTATACCCATTGAGTAGTATAGTGGTACATCATACCCATATAATAATAATATGGGCATAAGCCTCTATAGCACTCAATGGGCACCCTAATAAAAATACAGTAATACACAAGACACACAGTAATAAAACCTAACTATACTCCCAAAAAACACACTTCACTAAATAAAATCAGTAGGCAGCTAATCCAATCAATAGAAGCAATTACAACATCAACAATGAATTAATTAAACCATTACCCAATCAAACCAATTAATCCCTAAAGCAACTCAAAATGAATAGTAACACTAACCAATGTAAACAATGAATTAATCCTACATTAATTAATGTAACCATTAAAAGACAAATAAATACATTAAAACTATCTCTGAAGTATCCATAAAACACATTAGCTAACATAATATAACTTTAAGTACAAGCGAACACCAATCGCAAACCTTTTAATACATTAACCATAAACAAACAATCACATCCACATCAATAACAAGCGAGAAATGCCCCCCAAATATTGCCATAATAATGTATTAATCTGTACCCGAAAGAGGTACAGATTAATATATTATCAGTCAATGTGCCTCCCCCAAAAAATCAAAAAACACACCCAAAAAATAGACCTGTAAAAAGAGACATTTACAAACATAGAATATCTTACTTACCATTAGAAGCGGTGGCCCTCCGACTCCCGGGGTAACAGGAAGCGCACGTACCTTGAAGGCCTCCAACAGCATCCGATGCTATCATCCATCAGGATCCGGCTCAGGTACCCCAAACTTCTTTTTTCTTTCTTTACTCACCGTCTTCTAACTTCATCTGTAACCATTTCTTGTTGTTCTTTATCTTCTTTCTTCATCTGTCAATCCATAAAACCCCATGTTAAATCCCAACCGATGCTGTCTCGTCAGCTTCTTGGGCTCAAATGAGGCGTCACGGCCTTAAATATGGCTTGTGACGTCACATTTACCCTCACAATGGTTAACAGCCACCTGATTGGCTGTTAAAACCATGTGCAGACTTAATTTTTTTTTTTTGCTGTGACGTCACTTAAAGGGAATGATGCCAGCCAATCAGAATGACTGTGCTTCATTTACCTTTAACATGACGTCAGTAAATCCAAGATGGCCACTGTGTCACAAGGTATTTCAGCCAATCAGATCGTGGGAACCAATTCCACACGCTGATTGGCTGAAATACCTTGTGACACAGCGGCCATTTTGGATTTACTGACGTCATGTTAAAGGTAAATGAAGCACAGCCATTCTGTTTGGCTGGCATCATTCCCTTTAAGTGACGTCACAGCAAAAAAAAAAAAATTAAGTCTGCACATGGTTTTAACAGCCAATCAGGTGGCTGTTAACCATTGTGAGGGTAAATGTGACGTCACAAGCCATATTTAAGGCCGTGACGCCTCATTTGAGCCCAAGAAGCCGACGAGACAGCATCGGCTGGGATTTAACATGGGGTTTTATGGATTGACAGATGAAGAAAGAAGATAAAGAACAACAAGAAATGGTTACAGATTAAGTTAGAAGACGGTGAGTAAAGAAAGAAAAAAGAAGTTTGGGGTACCTGAGCCGGATCCTGATGGATGATGGCATCGGATGCTGTTGGAGGCCTTCAAGGTACGTGAGCTTCCTGTTACCCCGGGAGTCGGAGGGCCACCGCTTCTAATGGTAAGTAAGATATTCTATGTTTGTAAATGTCTCTTTTTACAGGTCTATTTTTTGGGTGTGTTTTTTGATTTTTTGGGGGAGGCACATTGACAGATAATATATTAATCTGTACCTCTTTCGGGTACAGATTAATACATTATTATGCCAATATTTGGGGGGCATTTCTCGCTTGTTATTGATGTGGATGTGATTGTTTGTTTATGGTTAATGTATTAAAAGGTTTGCGATTGGTGTTCGCTTGTACATAAAGTTATATTATGTTTGCTAATGTGTTTTATGGATACTTCAGAGATAGTTTAAATGTATTTATTTGTCTTTTAATGGTTACATTAATTAATGTAGGATTAATTCATTGTTTACATTGGTTAGTATTACTATTCATTTTGAGTTGCTTTAGGGATTAATTGGTTTGATTGGGTAATGGTTTAATTAATTCATTGTTGATGTTGTAATTGCTTCTATTGATTGGATTAGCTGCCTACTGATTTTATTTAGTGAAGTGTGTTTTTTGGGAGTATAGTTAGGTTTTATTACTGTGTGTCTTGTGTATTACTGTATTTTTATTAGGGTGCCCATTGAGTGCTATAGAGGCTTATCATGCCCATATTATTATTATTATATGGGTATGATGTACCACTATACTACTCAATGGGTATAGGGTGGGTATAGTCAGTCTGGGGTGGGTGCTTACGCCTCACGGGTGAGTGAAGGGGGTATTAGCCCTAAGGATGGGTGTGTAGACCTTGTGGGGGGTAGCGGTTGGGTTAACCCCTTTATTACCTTAGCGGTATTAACCGCTAAGGTAATGAAGGGGTTAACTCCTCCCGCAACCCCCCCGCAATGCCTAAACAGCCACTAAGGGCCAAATTCCCCCTTCACCCACCCCCGATAGCCACTGTATTGTATTGTACTGTATGTTTTTACTGTAAGCCTCGCATGGGTGTTTAACCCCTTCATTGCCTTAGCGGTTAGCCGCTAAGGTAATGAAGTTGCTGTACATGCATGTTTCCTGCCTCGGATGCATGCCGGGGGGGTCCGGAGCTGCTATTAATGGCTATCAGCTCCGGAGACCCCCGGCATCAATCCGAGGCAGGAAAGGGGCCTGATTTCTTCTAAGTCCCGACCCATCGCAGCTCATCGAGGCATTTCCCCACCAATTGTCCAACAATTTTGTGGGGAAGTGGATTTGGGGAGAAAATCGTTTTTTAAGCCTGCGATGGGCTGCGATGGACCGCGACACCCGACTCGCGGGTCTCTGAATAGTGGGAGTTTATCAACCCTCCGAAAATGGTCGATAAGGGCCTGATCGCTGCTCAGTCAGCGAATTTCGGACGGAGATAACATTTTGTGTCGATACAGGCCGTTATCGAGCACTTATCGAGGCTATCTGAATACCAGTAGCCATTTTGGTCGATAAGGGCCTTATCGAGGCTTTCTGAATAAAGCCCTATGTGCCATGGCAAAAGTAGTACAATTCATGAAATCTGTACCATACCGTATGTATTAAAGTACAACATTACATTGAATTTTTCTTTGCTACATTTTGAGAAAAAAATGTTTGCACTACTTTTTACTTTGATATACTGTACAGTATACTATATGTCCCTTAATTGTTTTGGTTGCAAGTGTTGCTACTGTATATTATACAGAGATGTGCATCAATGTTTCCTGGCTCCAAAATTGAGGCAAACCTGGAGCAGAAAAGGAACAATATTTATCAAAGAAAAAGACCCATGGGATATTTTGCCTTGGTAAATATTTTATTTTTTGCTCTGGTTTTGTCCAAGTTTTGTAGCTAGGAGACTTTGGAGGGTTGATCCTTAATTGAAGTCAATGGGAGTTTCCACGTGATAGTGCCCCAATCAATAAGATCACAGTTTAATGAATAACCTGCATTAATACATATCCCCCTGTGGGGTCTTGTATAAAGGCATAAATGGTGCAATATGGGGCAAAAATAATGTACTACAGACGTTAAATGAACAATTCTCATTAAGTTGATTTTTTCTTTGATACATTATGAAGACATTTTTGGTCCCAGAATTGCACCACTTCTGTCTTGAGACAAAGGCCAGGATTCATTATCTAACATAAGTTAATATATATAATTGCCAGAAGACCAAAAAAGTTAATCATCCTATAAAATCTCTCAGAGGAGCACTCTACAGTATCCTTCCTTTTAAACAGGAAAAAGGAAACCCTGCATTTAATAAGGAGGGGGTTTGACATGGATTTGTACCCCAGGCATTTGCTGTGTGCATGGGGACAGTTTCGGTTAGATTTAAGTTAGGTGTTAGATTTGAAAGAATTTTGAACAGGTGAGTGTGCTCTCTCCCCCCCCCCCCCTTTTGTCATGGGTACCTTAATGGTGATTGGAGTCAGTATACTTGCTTTTTAAGATTAGCGATGAGCTTTATGGTGTTTATAGTTGTTTGCAATGCCAAAATGAAAAGAAGAATTGTTTTTGCTGCAGTATAAATACTGCATGCCACAAGCGGTTGATTTAGTCGGGACGTGTACATAATAAGCCCGTTCCCTCCTGCTCTCTCTTTGGTATGTGCTCATTTATTCATTTTGTCGGTAATTGGTTGGTGTTGGTATCGGAGGCTACTCATGTAAAACGTTGCTAGGTTAGTTTTGGAGAAGCCTCCCTTACTCATTATAAAAGTACATTTTACTATGTGTGTATGGGCTCATGGCCTATTTTTTGTTACGGGCAGTCGGGCATACTGTTTTGTTTTTTATTTTTATGCTATTAAATAAAGCACCAATTATAAAAGTTGTAGTGTGTTTATTTTATTTTTGTGAGCAGGGTGTGTGTTTTGCACCTCTGTGACCATGTATAGATTCTAAAGGTCCCAATCGGTTCTACGTTAAAAAAAATATATATATATTTTTAATGGTATTGTATGTAATCAATACATTTATTGCAAAACATTGTACATACACAAAACCTGTGCATTTTACATACCCATGGTAACATGGTTTCTATACGAAAATGTAGGAGCTCACATCTGACTAAATGTATTTTGTGCTCAGTCTTCTATAACATTAGATTTATAGGAAACAAATAGACCTACAATAACTGAAATCCCAACCAAACACCTTCACCAATATCAACCCATGAAGGGAAAAAAACATATGCACAGTTTGTGCAAACATGTAAAAGGCCAATATAAGATCATAAAGCAGAAAAGGAGCACATCAGAGTTTAAGCTTATTAGTAATCAAATTAGGGTGAGGAATGCTAACCTGGCACAGTTAGCATTTGTTGTATATTCATTAGTGGTCGCAGGATGCAGTAAATAATGACAGCTCAGTATGAACATCTTCTATAACAATACCAACACAGAGCCAGATGGAAAGAATAGCAGCTGAACCACAGATTTGGCAAGTGCCAATTGTTCCTTTCCATTTTCCAAGGGATCCTTTTTATCCGCACTTTTTTTTATTTACAGAGATGTGGTACGGCTATAGGTACCAAATTCACTTCCATCTATGCAAACTTGTTTATGGGCTACTGGGAGCATAAATGCATATGGAACAACAAGATCTACCTTCAACATTTAATATTGTTGAAGCGCTACATCGATAATATTGTGTTTCTTTGGAAGGGAGATGAATCTTTATTAAATGTATTCTTTGAATATCGGGACACCAAGGAGATGTGACTAAGCTTCAGTAGGTGTTTTAGCTATGAGAAATTAGAATTTCTCTACGTAGAATTGGTTCCGGAGGGTAATGGTATAATACATACTAAACTCTTCAGGAAAAAATTTGAGATAACAAGTAATCAAACCATGACCCTTTAGCCTCCTTAACACTTTACAATGAGGCAGCACCTCGTTTACAAAAACAAATAATAAAAAAAACTAGCAAATGTTGAAAGGGGATCCCATAATAGGTGCACAGTTACTAGATAATCCCCATATCCTTTATAAGAAAATGTTCAATTGAAAAAATCTAGTAGCACCAACAGCTTTACGCAATATTGAGAAAACAAGAACAAATACCTGGTTACCCACCAGATAATTAGGGTATTTAAATGTGATAATACCTCATGTTTAACATATAGTTATCGAAATCCTTACAATAGACAAATACTTGCCACCACCACCACGGGATCCGCTTATAACGCAGTGTGAGTGTGGCTCCCGGTTTTTAAAAGCGAATTTTTTTAAAAAGCTTTATTGCTAACGGACGGAAGGACACACACAAACAATACTCCCCTGAACATCACATCCCATCCCCCCACTCCCATCACATCCCCCCTTCCTGCACATCACATCCACCTGCCTGCACATCACCCCCCCTTCCTGCACATCACCTCCACATCCTGCTTATCACATCCCATCCCCCTGCCCATCACATCCTCCCTTCTTGCACATCACATCCCCCTGCCTGTAAATCATCCCCCCCCCCAGCCTGTACATCACCCCCCGGCCTGCCCATCACCCCCCCAGCCTGCCCATCACCCACCCTGCACATCACATCCTATCCCTCCTGCCCATCGCATCCCCCCCTTCCTGCACATCACATCCCCTTGCCTGCACATCACCCCCCCTGCACATCCCATCCCCCTCTGCCCATCACATCCCCCCTTATTGCACATCACCCCCCTGCACATCCCATCCCCCATACAGACACCTTTCCCCCTCCCTCCCTGTACATCCGCCGGGGGAAGGGGAGAAGGGAGCTGGTTCCTGGCCTGTAGCTCTGCCAGGGGGGGGAGGAGAGAAGCGAGCTGGTTCCTGGCCAGGGGACACACAAAGAGACAGCTGACATCCTGGCCCAGGCTCTGTGAGATCCTCCCTCCACTCTCCCCCCCTCTTGCAGACTCACAGCTTCTCTGCACAGGACACAGATCACCTGCTGCTGCAGACGCCGTATAATGCTGCATGAGGGTGCCGCTGTGACGCCTGGATCAGGGAGAGCTGGGAGAGTTATCCCAGCTCTTCCCCTCCGGCAGACACGGAATCCCTGATCACGGCGGCCATTTTTTTAATCGTGATCCCGGTTATAACGTGGTCATATCGGGTGAACCCAGAGGACTGCGTTATAACGGGGTTCAGATGTTTTAATTTATTAACTGTTGCACCTCATTTGTAGTATACGTTATTGGGGTAGATCCAGAAATCACTAATGAGTCTAGGAGGCAAGTGATTATATTGCATTAAAAAAGCCTTGTTTATGTATTTCTGTTTAAATGTATTTTGTTTCCTTTCTTGTGAACCTGCGGCAGAAGTGTTTAGCTTTAGCCTGTTAAGAGGTATTAACAGCATACACAATCAACTATTTGCCACTTCCTGGATGAATATGAAACTAATTATTGAACAAAGGGAAAGTTTGTTACATATGGTGGCAGAGTGGGATCTGAATCCCACCTCTTGCGAGACTGGAGTGGTAACTTCCGAAGTGCCTGGAATTTTCAATGTGTGAAGAAGGGAAGGGTTCACAATGTAGTGTACTGTAGGACCTGCATTTTTGGTTATACCTTGACGTTTGGTATGCAGGCTTATGACGCTTTGGCCAAAGGGCTTTTGACAAATGATGACGCTTTTGACAAAGCATTTCAAATGCTGCTAACTAAATGTAGCAAAGAGTAAAAGTTGCCTTATATTGATACATACTTCAAGGATTTCACCGGTTCCAATATATGTCTGTAGTATAACGTTTAAATGCGTTGCAAATAAAATAAACAGTATGATCTAAAGAAATTAACTACAATATATTGTAACTACTGTATATTTCACAACAATGGCAATTTCTATTAATTGCCTCTCAATAACAGTGACACAGTAATATTTCACATTTATCTTAATGGCATACTTTTCCATGCTAATGAACAGCCAGGACATTTATGATGCACTATTCCTGACCCCTAAGGAAAAAACGTATTTATTATTGCATGCAAATGCAGATGAAGAGAGCACATAACCATATCATAACTCAATAGACCAAGTCAATAAGAGCTTAGGTGGACTGAATGAGAGATGAATATGTTCAAGTAATATAGTGTTGTATATAGAAATATCTGCTGTATTTCTCTCCTATGGTATCCTGTTCTTCTAGGCATCATGACAGAAGAAAAAGGAATCCATATAATTTACAAGCGTAATCAATAACAGTTTAGCTATTTGATCAAAGTGTTAGGTAATTAGACTGAAATATATTCAGACCAATTAGTTTCAAAGACACTTCTTATTCATAGATAAATGGAAAATACTAGGTTGTAGTCAATGCTACTTCAGTTCTGTCTGAAAAACAGATTTATGTAGATAAAGACAGTGGTGAAAGAAGCTGAACTTTAACACAATGATAATTGTGTGAATAGTCAAAGAGGTTTGAGATAATTAGTATCAAATACTATAACAATGTCACTGGTACCAATACTATATCTAAGCACCTCCACATTCCTAGAGTGATAACATGCTCAGTACAATTGCAACAACCAACATTCCTTCCTGCAACAGCTGTGTCCTTCTGTGTAACACCATCAACACATTCTTTAATTGATTCAAAAGCAGCAGTAGCAGAAGATTCAGAAAAGGAAGAACATAATACATCTTTGAGTGTGGCATGGTGACCTGCAGATGGTCAGCAAAAAAAGGGGGGGGGGGGAAGCATTAAAGAGATTACAATTTCATTCTCTGTCATAGTCTACAATTCATTTACATTGTCCTTGAATGTGGAAAAAGGAGAACTTGTCACATCCATTAACTATTTCTTAAAAATCCAATAACACAAAACCTATTTTCTCATAATCTATGGCAACGGCAAATCTGACTTGTGCAGTATGATGTATAATATTCAGTGATCACTATCCTCATGAGTGACTGTTTCTACCTGCTTCAGCATAGTGTAGCTCAGCCAGTTTTACCTTTGTCTCAGGGCTTCTCCAGTGGATCCAGGCCAGAGCTGTAGTGAGGAGTAGAATAAGTAGAAAAGGGTGCCAGGAACTTTTAAAACAGGATGCTTGCTTTTATTGTCAGCAGGATCAGCATATCTTACATCATAGACAGGACAGGTTTTCAGCATGTATCTCTTGCAGACCTTCCCCCTGTGCCTGCAGTTCCTCCCAGGGCCCACCCTGATCCTGGCTAAGGCTGAAGCAGGCTCAGCCCATATAATTTCATAAATCTGGACTATAGCCCTGCTCCCTGCAGCATGGGAACCTCTGTCTGCATCGGGCAACTAGCACAGTCTGCCCCAGCACACTCTTTCTCTCTAGGGTGGGTCCTCACCTCTTTTCCCAGGGGTGTTAACCTTTCCCCTTCTCTGTCTCTGGGCAAAACATGCTGTAGCAATCTGTCACCCCACCGGTCACATAGCCTACTAGAACTTTCCTAGCTCTGAGTCATGGCTCATGTGCATGGGATCTGCAACATTGTATCTTATCTCTGAGCCAGCTCACATGCAGGACCATGTGTAATTGGTTTAACCCCTACACTGCCGGAGTGCTGCCCTAGCCTGCATGTTAAAATGGGCCTGGTTTTAGAAGGGGGCTACACACGTAAAGGGTGTGACGCCCATTTACTACAATCCTTCTGCCATGTATTTATTTACATATTATTTTGTGTAATTAACTACGTTTTTAATATTTCAAACCTTCCCTTTTAATATTAAAATATAATCCACATTGCAGGGACAGTTCTTTAACAATAGCAAGGACTGCAAGATTGCTATATTACCAATTTTGTTGAGTATGTTGTTCAAAATCTTTTGAACGCTATTGGGCGGGATTCACTAAAGTACACTAGTACAATTCAGGCACTAATGCATGGAAACCCCCATGTCCAATTCACTTGATTGGGAGTTTCACTAACACACTTTAGTGAATCCCCCTTACATAGCAATACATTGGTATTGTAAATATTAATTTAGAGCTATTTTTCTTCTCACAGGTCATAGAATATATTTTAAATAAATAGGAATTCCCACATGTACACATATGTAGAGAGGTATACATGTCTTAAAATGTATGCTATCACAAAAAAAAAAAAAAACATTTTTTGGACAAATCACTTAAAATTTCACCAATTTCTTTTGATTTTTCCCCTTAACAACAAATATTTGGGAAAATCTCAGTATATAAAAGAGTTATGTCTGGGAAATAAATTTGGTGTCAAATTACCTACAGATTAACATTTAATGTTTGGGAAAAAATTGTGGGGGCAAACTTAAAAAAATGTCACTAATTGTTTTGCAAAACAATGGCAAATGTTGCCTAGTTTGCAAACTTGTTTTGAGAAAATCCTAGAAATCAGTGAAATGTGCTCTTAGTGCCTTTTACTTAATCATTTATTTCAACAAACCAAACAGCAATTTTAGTCTTCCAAAAAAAAGTTCTTAAAAAATATGCCCCAAATAGTGCAACATATGGTAGTAAAACAAAAATCACCACAAATGTAAATACAGTAGTAAACAAATGTTTTCTACTTTTACTATTGCACTTCAACCTTATTCTGTATTGTAGTCCTGATTCTGAGATATCAAAATAATAATAATAATCATTCTGAAATCCTTGAGGATTTAACTGAGCATTGAGACAACAAATGACTTGGAGTATTGGACAGAATAAGTTACCTTTTTATGGCATTTTAAATAATATCTATTTGGTACGAGATGAGCTTAGAAAACTCTTGGCAAAGAACAATGAAAAAAAGATATTAATAAATATTATTTGTTTTTTCCACGTATTGCAGAATTGATTAGCCTTACTTTGTTCTTGATTCCTGGACCAGATTATGTTGGAAAAGCTAAGCTATTTGCACACATTATGATTATTTCAAAGTTTCTGCCTTTTAGAAGCTAAAATGAACTTTAAAATCCATCTGTGCCATTTTTTTTATCAAATCTCAAAGAACTTGCCTTTGGTAATACAAAGAAACTTCCTGTCACCCCGAGAGC
This sequence comes from Ascaphus truei, assembly GCF_040206685.1. NCBI lineage: Eukaryota > Metazoa > Chordata > Amphibia > Anura > Ascaphidae > Ascaphus > Ascaphus truei. Next base: position 360,982,445 of record NC_134483.1, on the reverse strand, counting down.
TATAGCTAATGCATGTGGCAAATAATGATTTTCTACCTTTGGATGCTAAGTTTTATTCTTATGTATGAACAACCGCTATGGGCATTCTATTTTGACAACATCATTGTAATGCAGTGTTGGTATCTGGGGTTTTTAGATATCAGGTTTGCTGTGGAAAAGAAAGATAAGTATAATATTTAAGATGAAAGAGTTACAAAGCATTGGGCTGTTTTTCTTATCAGTTTATACACAAACCGTTTAAATATGCACATAGAGCATTTGCAAAGAGAATTGTTAAGTGTCAGAAATAATAATTAGATTGACTAACCAGAGTTGACAAGGTCTTCACATTTAAGTGGGAATAACTTACTTTAGCAATTCATGTAACTTAAAACATCAGTGATATCTCTTTGATCTTTCTTATTTAAGATGATGTGCCAGGTATCTAGGAATTTTCAGACTGAAAACCTATTATCATTTACTTGTAAAGCACCAAGATACAATATTAAGTAGCATGACACAGTATGAGAGAAACAATGTTAATAATGTACATAATGATTCATACAATCCAGGGGAGCATATAGGGAAAAGGAAAACAGAAAACACACAAATAAGTGCAGATGTATGGGAAATCGATTAATAAAGCATGTGATGGTTTCTTGGCTCGTATGTCTTGTCTACTCACAGGATATCAGTGAATAAAAAGCAGTTTGCAAATAGGGCTGCTACCCATATGGAATAGTATGGTCAGGATCCCCCTCAAAGGCTCAGTCAGCGATGAAGTATGGTATATGTAGGATGAGAGAGAGAACTACATAGTGCGATCAGACTGATATAAATTTCTTTATGTAAAAAAAGGTATAAAAATGCGCACTTACAATGTGCCAATATAAAATAAGCATGTATCACTCAAATGGTGAAATTGAAGGTTTGCTGTGCTGCTCACCACCTCCCTTGAGTTTGGCTGGCTTCCACTGCTCGAAATCCGGAGTTGGAACTCCCCTCCTTGCGCCCGTTGGAGAATGTGACGTCACGCTGCAGGGCTGGTGAGCTACGGATCGCCTCCAAGATCAAAATGGGTCCACTCAACGCGTTTCGCCCAGTTAACAGGAACTGTAATCGGCTTCGTCAGGAGTGTGTGTAATGGTATACAGGTAACCCTTATATACCCATTTACATATATAAATTAACTAATTAATCAATTAAACACTTAAATATGCTAATCAGCTCTAGTAGCACTAGGATACACATAGGTACACAAAATAAGGTGTTTAACATGACTATAGAGATGGCAATTAGTACACAAATACAGCACATGGAGAGAAATGCAGCATTATAAGCAATACATTACACAAATACAGCACATGAGGAAAAAACAGCATTATAATCAATAGTAACAATAGTAACAGTACAGTACAATCCCCTATATGGGGAGTGAAATCTATGAAATGTCATTTGTCAATTATTTATTTATAATGCTGATATTGAATATAGTATAATCAGAGAATGAATCGAATTTGGATGGCAACTTAATTAAATATTTATGTGATCTTTATTCTAATATATTTTAAAGAGTATAATACATATATATATATGTTACTATTGATTATAATGCTGTGTATTATATGTGTATCCTAGTGCTATTAGAGCTGATTAGCATATTTAAGTGTTTAATTGATTAATTAGTTAATTTATATATGTAAATGGGTATATAAGGGTTACCTGTATACCATTACACACACTCCTGACGAAGCCGATTACAGTTCCTGTTAATTGGGTGAAACGCGTTGAGTGGACCCATTTAGATCTTGGAGGCGATCCGTAGCTCACCAGCCCTGCAGCCGTGACGTCACATTCTCCGACGGGCGCAAGGAGGGGAGTTCCAACTCAGGATTTCGAGCAGTGGAAGCCAGCCAAAACCAAGGGAGGTGGTGAGCAGCACGGCAAACCTTCAATTTCACCAATTGAGTGATACATGCTTATTTTATATTGGCACATTGTAAGTGCGCATTTTTATACCTTTTTTTACCTAAAGAAATTTATATCAGTCTGATCGCACTATGTAGTTCTCTCTCTCATCCTACATATACAATACTTCACCGCTGAATGAGCCTTTGAGGGGGATCCTGACCATATCATTTCATATGGGTAGCAGCCCTATTTGCAAACTGCTTTTTATTCACTGATATCCTGTGAGTAGACAAGACATACGAGCCAAGAAACCACCACATGCTTTATTAATCAATTTCCCATACATCTGCACTTATTTGTGTGTTTTCTGTTTTCTTTTTCCCTATATGCTCCCCCTGGATTGTTTGGGAAATTGCCTTACACCTTGGAACCCGTGAAACAGGTCCCACCAGAGGGTTTGAGCAGGGTTTTAAGATTTAAACTATCTTCACTGTATATCACTTAATTTATTATTATTTCACTCTTTTATTTAAGTTGTTCGCGCCTTTTTATCACTTTTTTACTACATAGTGATTCATATACAGAAATAGTATATTTGTACGTGCAGATATAATGGTGCTATTTCAAATAGCATCGCAAATCATTAATTTGTACATTTCTGATATTTTTTCTATAAGTGAGCTGACGTAATTTCAACTGTCTTCAGTGATCTGTAACTATCCCGCTTCTGGGGACCCATAAGCAGGCATGAGGCCACAATTACTGTATTTTTATAGTACTGTATATTCAGAGAGTTACATTAGGAGCTTCCATTTTGGACCCAGACCAGAATGAAATGCTGGCCATGGCTATATTCGCGACTAATCCTCTCCTTCTGCACCATAAAGAGCTAACTATTCCCAGACTGAATAGACATCACATGGGTTAAAACTTGTGAGGAAAAAAAAAATACCCTGAGATCATTCACTCCCAAGTCCTCCTTCCTTTCTCCATTCTTGGCCAGGGAAGCTGTCAGGCGGTCCCCTCCCCCCCGCCCGCTTTGTCCCCTTACATAACCGAAATAACGACAGGAGACGGTAAACTGGAGGTAAAATTGGCCGCGGCTATTTTATGAATACATAAACTACGAGGGGTAAATGCCACTCCTCGCCAGAGTGTACTTTCCCCAGGAGGGGGAGGGGAGGGTCAGCCCGCGCCGCTGCCGTCTGCGCGAGCGGGTTATCGACGTCATGAATATCTGACCTCGCCCACTCGTGCTCCCCCCGGGCTCAAACGGCCCAGCTCCCAGTCTGGCAAGAACAAGCACCTACCCCCCACGAGCCGCCGCGACAAGGCTAAGCCGATCAACGACCCCTCCAGCTTGGAACCTTGTTCCTTTCAAGATCAGCAGAGTAACAGAATTCCATACTGCAACAGAATTCGCTGGCGGGAGGCAAAGAGGACTTGCCCCCGCCAGCTTGGCCTTAAGAGGCCACGGTTGGCCCTCCCCTGGACAGGGGGAGGGCGATGTGGGGGCGGGCCAGAGGGGGGAAGGCCGCCCCTCCCGGTCATGAAACCCCCCCGCCTAAGGCTGGGGGGGTCGCTTTCTCATCCCCTCCAGGTACATGAGAGGAGAGCTTCCTTACGATTGTTGTTACGCTTGTGAATTACAGAAACATTGTGGGAGACACAAAAAGGCAGAACAACTGCACATGGAGGAGGGAGAGAGTATGACATGAGGCCACGGTGTTGACTCATGTCACATGATCGGAACAATACATATTAAAGGAGGCAATGAAGAAGATGATATAAATGCTGCAACTATAAGTTGTTGCTTTTTTAATTCCATGCTTAGATGCTTCTTGGCTTGCTAGTCAATTATTGAAATACCTCCTAATAATACAGAATCTAATTTATTGATCCTCTTATTACTCAGAATTATATCCATAGATTGGTTGAGCTACAATGTCTGAGGATCAGCACACAATACCTGCCAGTCAACTAAAGGAGAAATCATAAAGCCCCAGTCTTACTCGTAACATTTATTGGATTTGCAGTAACATGAAGTCACTCAGGCATGTTACGCCTTGTCTAACAATTAACATATGTTTAATAGCTTTTCCTTTTGGCTTTAAAGCACATCAACAAATGTCATACGATAAAAATGATGTGCTGCTTTCAAAATTGGATAGTTAAGGGGTCATTCCACAAGAATATAAGAATGAGGCAGAGCTACCAAACATGCAGGGGTTTTGGCTGGGTTGTGCAATACAATTCATTTTACATCAATATGTATCTAAAATTGAAAACAGTCAGAAGGTGTGAAATGAATAATGCCATTATGTGAAAAAGGAAAATACAAAGGTAATTTCTAAAGGAATTACTATTTCTTAACAACCTACTGTTGTGGCTTAAACTAAGCATGTTTTTTTTTTTTAATTTGCAACAATGTATAATTGATTTTGAGCAACAGAGTAACACTACAGGTTATGCCTCCACCAGCCAGTAAACTGTAGCTTTTGCACTACTCAATAAGACAAATCTATGGAAAGTATTAGCTAATTTTAGAAAAATCAAGTAACTAAAAATAGTTTATTTTTCTATAGATTAATACATGTCTATTCTTGGCTTTAATATAGTAGCTGTAGTCCAATATAGTAGTTTCAACACTGGAGCACATGGGTTTTTCAGTAGCTGGTAACAGCTCACATTTGTTTCACTTTATTGCAATTAATATAATTTACTATATTTGTGACTTTTCTACATAATTCCTATAGTTTTCACAAAGCATTTCCTATTAGTGGCTGCATCTGCCTGGTAATTCTCTTACACAGTCATGAATACACTGCATCTATGTGAAAATCATGAAAAGTGTAAATGTGTGTGAATAATTTGACCTATCGTTAGCTGCTGTTTTGTAATGCTCAAAAAGTAAGTACTGTAATTGTTAGATTGCATTCAAATACCATGAATACACAATGTGAAGTGAGAATTTTGCCTGCAGCCTATTTCGTTAGGTGTTCTGTTTTATCCCTAAACCATTAAGATTATTTCTGCACAATTGACAATTGTTTCTTAGTTGTTCAAAACAGCTCTTGCAGGAATAATAAGAAAAATAACATTTTGTCTCTCTAGAGAAAAGAGTGCCCGCGGGAGGTAATTTCAGGCTTTGGAGCAAAAACATATTCTCTTGGTTTCTAAATTCTATCTTTGCTTGGAGTATGTGCTGTTCCCTTTCAGCAGCTTTTATTTTAATATTTGAACAAACTGATCTATTCCAGAGTAAAGTAAATGAACAAAATGTAACTAGGTCACTTTAATGCACTGGGAGACGAGATGAATGAGGTTTCAAAATGATCCATTTAACATTGTGCTGCATAAAGGACCATTTCATGGGGATTTCTCTCTTTACTCTGCTTATATCAGGTCTCAGTTGGTATACAATTGCATCAAAGGGCAACATTTATAAAAGTCTTTATTTTACACTTTTCTAGTTAACTTGATTTGTGAAAAATTATCTATTTTATGGTAATCTATACATTTGCATTTGCTTTACAGTACTCAAAGAAAAAAAAACCCGAATCAGTATATTTTAACATTCACTCTAAACTCTGTTAAGATGCTTAATATGATGTTAACCTCTCTTAACGTTACGTTAAGAGTAACAATGTATCCACAAAGCCCACAAACATAATGTTGTTGTGTTTTTCGACCAAAAAGAGCATTGCATTGACTATAATTGGTCCAATACCTGTCTTCGTTTAGAAAGCACTATCCAGTATTAAAGGACCAGTTCCTTTACCATTTGTCTTAGCCTTCATTTAATAATAATAGTTTCTTCTTGTATAGCGCTGCTAGTTTTTACGTAGCGCTTTACAGAGACGGTTTGCAGACGTAGGGCCTCATGCAGAGAGCAGCGCTATGCAGAATTGGAGAGGGAGAATTTTTTTTTACCTTTTTTGGAGAGTTTTTATCTCCATATGCAGAAAGGGCAGAGAACTGCCTTTCTGCATATGGAGAGTTTCAAACAGCGCTATGAGCGCTGTTGAAACTACTGGGGAAAAAAATCGCGTTTTTTTTTTTCCTCTCCACCGGGCGCGGAGCGCCAGCTGCTTGGTGGAGAGGAAAAATGTTGAAAATCGCGCCATTTTTTTGCCGCGAACAGCCACTAGATGGCGATCGCGGCTCTCTGCATACGGCAGAGAAAAAAACTGGAGAGATTTTAAACTCTCCAGCCGCGCGGCGAATTTGAAGGGAAAAAAAAAAAATGGCGCTTTTTTTGAAACTTGCCGGTTTCTGCCTTTCTCAAGGCAGAATCCGCCAATTAATGCCGCTTTCGCTTTTTGCGCTGCTCTCTGCATGAGGCCCATAGTCCCTGCCCCATCATAGAGCTTACAATCTGTTTTTTTTTGGTGCCTGAGGCATAAGGAGATAAAGTGATTTGCCCAAGGTCACAAAGAGCCAACACCGGGAATTGAACCAGGTTCCTCAGTGCCAGACTCAGTGTCTTCACTCACTGAGCTGCTCCCATCAGATCCCATGATTTGAACTGGAAGGTTCACCTGAGCCAATCACCAGAATGTTGTGCTCTGGGGACACCCCCCCCCTCCCCATTTCCCAAGATCCCTTCATGGGAAACAAAATATCTGCCAAATCTCAGGCCAATAGGAAGCTGCAACATAATTGTTTGTGGCTTTCTATTGGATGACCATTTAAATCCCCTTTAAAAACCAGGAGGTAATACCAATAACTTCACCAGTAAGTATCTCGGCAACGGGAGGGGATTTCAGAGATGAGAATAGGGTGGTTCAGCTCTGGAGGAACCTCGGTTCCTATCATGTAAAAACAATGGAGGTTAGTAAAGATTTGCCCCTTTAACTAAACATTTTTACAAGGAAATCTGCAGCTGTATAACTATTTTTTTCTCCTAAAGTTTTCACAGCTTTCTTTTGTGTTCAATATGTAGAGCTTATTGCTAATGAGGTTTATTTGCCAAAATTAAATATTCACATGCAATTAATTAAACTATGATGACCTGCAATATCATTTACTTACTAGGCAGCTTTAAGTAAATGATACAGTGTTATAGGTAAATAAAAGTTTTTTTTTATATCTATTACTTTTATATTATGAATGTGATATCTCTATACACCCACGTGGAAAAATACTTTAAGAAAAAAAAAAAAATTTAATCACTATATGTTCCCTCCACGAACACTGCTACTCTGCAGATTTAGCCAGTGTTATTTCACCTGTTGTCATTCAGTAAAGCCTTAGAAAAGTCTGCTTTGATACAGCTATAATGTCAGACCGTTCGCTAGAAAAGTGGCAAAGGAAAGATTTGTGCCTCGTTGGGAATACTGTTCTCAGCATTCCAAAGAAGAAGTTGTTGTTGAATTGTATCCACAAATAAAGTTAAAGAAAAGTTCCTGGTACCCTTTCTTCATTAGGTCACCACACCAGCCTCAAGGGATGCCAACACCCTGGGTAATAAGGGCCACTGAGCATCATCTTCACTTTAATACAACACCTGGCAGACACAGAGGCACTGTGGTATAGCCCCTTTTCTGTTGGCAGAGAGGAAGAGGTGTTACATATCAAAGACAATTTTAGCCAATGTTGCCTTGACAACACATTATGAATTTGGCCTCCCATTGGAGATTTAAACATTTCTTGGGTACATGGAATTTAATTAGGCTGATTTTTTTTCCTGAATAAAGATTTTCCAGTGATATTTTTTTACCTTGTAATATTTCAAATGTAATAGGAACGTTGAGCTTCACTAAGTAGTAGTAATTACTTGCTATAACAACTGCACCAGAACGAAAGCCTAATGTAATAAAAAAATTACTACTGATTATTGCTTTATGCATATGTCTTCAGTATGTTCTAAAATTGCTGTTTCAAACAAATAAAATATAGCCCTGGGCCATCATAAAATAAATTAATGAGAATACTGTATTTCCTCTGACATATCTTTTCCCCTTATGATTCAAGCAGAGGTTGTACAGTTGTTGCTTTTTTACAGCTCCATATTAGTCTTGATTGTAATTTGTGTTGGTCTTGGAAGGCTTAAATATTGCAGTACAGGGCAGTGTCTTTGCTAATGGTTGAGCCTGTCCAAAGGTTGATTATTTTATAAGGAAAGCTATATGTAATTGAAATGATAATTTGGAATGCAAATTTGTCATTTACGTTGTGTAGAACTTGGCCCATCCTGTTGACAACAATAACAGTTTTTTTAAGAAGCAAAGCAAGAGAGAAACAACCTTTAAGGTACTAGTAAAACCTGCAGTTTTTTTAATACTAAACATGAGAACAGTGCTGCTGACAAATCTTCCGGGGCCCAGGACTACAGTTCTGACCGGGGTCCCCCCCACCGTCTGCAGTGTTGCGAATTTCCCTCCCTCTTCCCATGTACAGCTCAACCCCCTTATAACACTGTGCTTAGGATCCAAAGAATCACATCGTCTTATAAGCGGATCGCGTAAGAAATAATGTACAATTGTATGCATTGTACAATAAAGTATATAAGATACCAATAATCATGTTGTAAAGTATTCATTAATACGAAAATTGGGAGCCACGCTTGCATCGCGTTATAAGCGGATTCACGTTGTAACGGATCGCGTTAAAACGGAGTTGAGCTGTATTTCTCTCCCCTCTGTCTCACCTTTCACTCTCCCCCTGCATCAATTACCCCACTCTCACCCAATCTGCCACCTCACACTAATTCTAAAAAAATACACCAATACATATAAAATAACCCTATACATAAAAAAACAAGACATATAAAAAACCAGAATGTACATAAAAAATACCCCAATACATGTCAAATAAAAAAAGGCTTATAAAAAAAAACCCCAATACATATAAAAACCCAAATGCATATAAAAAAATACCCCAATACATATTAAAAAAAATACTCCAATGGGGATTTCCGGTGACGTCACCTGGTATGGCTGCGTGAGGAAGGAACTCTGCGGACCCTCACATATAAACACAAAAATCAGCGCTTTTCCCCCGACTTATTCCCCCCCCCCCCGAGCTTGCCTAGGACATCCAAGTGATCGACAATGTCTAACAGGCTAAAAAAACCACAACAAACCCAAGGGGTTACGAAATATTTCCCTCCGACCCAGCGAAGCTCAGAGGCGGCTGAGGAAACCAAGGATGGCGTCAGCCCACACGGCTCCACAGCCTGAGGTGGCAATAAAGAAAGATCAAAAGAAAGCCCTGAGCCAGAAAGGGGAATCACCCGGGCTTATGGAGGAGCTTTTCTCCGCTATGCATGACAAGCTCCATGCCTCCCTACAAGTGGACCTGAGGAACGTGATCACAGAGCTGAAGCAGGAGATCACGGGCTTCATGGATAAGACCTCTAAATTAGAAACCAGGCTAGGGGATGCCCTGCATCGTCAAGCAGAAGCAGAGGAGGAAATCATCCGGCTGGTTGAAGAAGTTTCCTACCTGAAGGATGGGCTGGAGGATCAGGAAAATAGGGACCAATGCCAGAACTTGAGAATCCGAAATAGTCGGTCCTTCCTGATCTCCTCCGCCCATACCTAAAGAAGCTACTCAACTCAATCTGTGGGGATATTGAAGAAAGAGACACAGAAATTGATTGGGCCCGCCGTGCCCTGGGCCCCAAATCAGATGATCCCCACCGACGGAGGGATGTAATAATTCGCCTGCACAGCTACTCCACGAAGGAGAAGATCATAGGAGCCTGCCACGACAAGGACCATATACAATTTGAGAACGAGTCCTTGCAGGTATTTAATGATCTATCTAAAAAAACGATCGACCGCCGCCATGAGCTCCGGCTCCTGACTACCCTCCTCCGCGAGAAGGGAGTCAGGTATCGCTGGGGATTCCCATTCAAGCTGACCGTGAGTAGCAACGGTAAAGTCCTTACCTTGAGACGCCCCTCAGATATGCTCCAACTCGCCCGAGCGCTCGTTTCAGAATCACCAGCTAACCCCCTCTCCCTACTCCCCTCCCTCTCCCTCTTCTCCCGCCTGCCCCTCCCTCCCCCCTGGTGATTCTGTCCCAGCAGACTCTTTCCTCCTCCTCACCCCCCTCACACCCTCCCACTCCCACCCCCCCCCCAACCCCTCGTCGGGCCAACCTGAACTCCACATGCAGAAAACTACCCCCAGATGAGATAAAAATGATCTCCGATCTAAGATATAAGGATCCTCCCGGTGGGAAGGGCGCGATCCCAATGGGAATAACACTCCAGCACCCAAATGGCTAGTCAGTCAGCAATTAAACTTGTTTCACTGAGTGTGAAAGGTTTGAACAATAACAGAAAAAGAAGACTAGCGCTCCAGGAGCTGAAAAGGTCTAAGGGAGATATCATCTTCTTCCAGGAGATGCACTTTGCATCTCAAGAGCTGCCCAAATTAATTAGCAATGTATTCCCGACGGGTTTCTTCTCATCATTTAATAGTAAAAACGTTGAGTATCTATTCTACTCAGATAAGGAACCCCATTCAATATTACCAAAACAACTTCAGATCCAGAGGGTAGATTTCTAATGGTATATGGCTCCCTTGCGGGTACGGCGATCGCTCTGGTCAACATCTATGCGCCAAATGAAAATCAAACAGAATTCCTAAAAACAGTGCTAGAAAAGATTGATCCTACCTACCTATCCTCTTTGATTATAGGTGGGGACTTTAATATGGTGATAAACTCCACTGAGGACAGAGTCTCAACTCTAAATCGCTCGCAAAGAGCTTCCTCCCAGAAAATGGAGAGACAATTCAAAGCGATCACTAGGGAATACTCCGTAATGGACATTTGGAGAATCCACCAGGGCCAAAGAGACTACACCTTCTACTCGGCGCCACACCAATCATACTCTCATATAGACTATTTTTTTGCTACCAAAAATGTTCTGGAAGCCTCCACCAATTCGGACGTAGGCCCCATTACTTGGTCAGATCATGCCCCTATCACACTAACCCTTTCAACCCCATTTCAAAAATTGACCTCCTACACTTGGAAGCTGAATGACTCCCTACTGAATCATCCGGCAGTAGAAAAAGAAATTAAAGCGGCTCTTAGGGAGTATTTTGCTCTCAATGTAGGTACAGTCGAATCTCCGACGGTACTGTGGGAAGCCCATAAGGCAGCAATCAGGGGAACTTTTATATCAATTGCATCCCACAGAAAGAAGGCCAAGGTAAAATTAATAACGGATCTGACAAATAAAATTATAAAGCAGGAACAGCGGCATAAATCCAACCCCTCGAAAAAAAATGACAAAACCTTGACCGCAGCCAGAAACGAGCTAAAACAGTCCCAAATGGAAGATGTAGAAAAAGCCCTCACATGGACTAGCCAGAAATACTATGACAAGGGCAACAAGGCCGACAGACTTTTGGCTAGCAAACTAAGAGGTATACTGAAACACTCCCAGATCACTGCGATAAAGAACAGATCGGGGGAAATAATCTATAATGGGCAGAAAATAGCGGAAGAATTTACTGCATTCTATACTAAACTCTATAACCTCAGGGCTTAGTGAGGGAAGGCAGGGATACCCACCTCTGAACCCATTAGTAATTACCTATAGGATTGCCTCCTGCCCACATTGACAGAGGAGAAAAATCTGACGCTTAATGCAAAGATCACCCAAAAAGAGTTGGCGGACGCAATAAAAACATTAAAAATCTCGAAAGCCCTGGCCCCGATGGCTTCTCCGATGTCTGCGGGGGGTCCGGCGGTTGCATGCAGGGGATCCGGCGAAGAGTTGGAGGCCCAGCCGCAACCAGACATCAGATGCAGGCCTCCTCACTCTGTGTCCCATGCCGAGCTTCTAGTCAGCGTGCACCAGAATCTAAGGCACGCTGACGTCAGAAGCTGGGACTGGAAGGCCTGCATCTGCGCTGTCACATAATCAGTCCTCTGGACTCCGGCTCCTTCTGCAAATCAGCTGATCCCCGTAGGTCAATGCACAGGAACAAATGTAGGAGAATGCTCACCCTACGTGTTTCGTGCATCTATGGCTCACTTCCTCAGGGGTATAATGTCCACGAGGGGGAGTATCTTCCCTTATTAAGTGTCTTCAATTAAAATTGCAATTATCAACAAATGCAGGAAACAACTGCTGTGAAACCAGTCATCTGTTAGATGGTATACATAATTAATTAATTTCCTCTGTTACTTAAATATGAATAATTAGTAATAATTGGCTGGAAAGTATATCACAGGAAATTAAAATGCTGAAGTACAATGATTTTCCTTAACATTATTATCAAAATACATGCATCAATGTCTATTGGTCTATTGGAGTGTCAGAATCCATTCTTCATGATTAAAGACATATGCAAACTTATAGGGTTCATCTAGGAGTCTCAATTGTATTTACAATTGACATGGTTATCAGGATAAATATACATTTATTATAGGGTGGACAAACCATAGATAATCGATAGATCTCCAATAACAAGATTGTTTTTGCACATAATTGAACCTGCAGGTACTGTAAACCACAGTGGCAGCATCTAATCCCTTAAGAATGAGTTTAGGTCAAAATCTATATTAAGACCTTGAGGAGCAAGTGTTTTCAATTGATGAATACAGAAGGTTTCCCTTCTGGAGATTTGTAATATTTCTACTCCCTCCCCTCCAGTTCGGCTTTGGATACTAAATCCCCACAAATTTCAGAACATTGGGCTCTTAGTTGTGTGCTATTCTAAAGTGATTTGAGACACTATGGGTTTGTAAATCCTTTTTGTTGTTATATATGTGCTCTCCTAGTCTGAGATGAGGTTGAAAAAAGACATGCGTCTATCAAGTTCAACCTATGCTAAATTAATATTATTTTCTAGCTCCACGTATTTTGACTCTAAAGTTCAATTTTTCTGTGAAGTGCTTTGTGTTTTGTTATATATAGTAATTTAAGCTATAGTGTACGTAAGCTCATTCACACTTACAGTAATTGTCATTACTGTTATGGAGAAGTGCAGCACTTATCCCCTTGACAACAGCCACAGAGGCCCACTGTAGGTTGTATTTATATGCCTTTTGTTGCACAGCTTTTATTTATCTATTAACGTTATATATATACTACTATGGCAGCAGTCTTGATTTTAGTGTTGTTAATTACACACACATACATATATATAGATATATATACCTACACACATACACACACACACACACACACACACACACACACACACACACACACACACATATATATATATAATGAACAACACTAAAATCAAGACTGTAACCATAGTAGGAAAAATGTGGTAGGGACATATTAGCCCATGCATCACTTAAAAATAAAAATCTATGGAAGCTGTCATGGAAATGTTGTACAATTATACAACTCTTGGTCACCAAGTGATGGTTTAGGATAGGGAATGAATGCACTAGTATATTGTAAGCTAAATTATTGTGATCGTAGCTAGCCTATGCTAGAAACATCTTGTATTATAAACCTATCAATTGACTGCATTCACAGATTCTGAATATTGTCAGAAGCTGTGCCTTCATTGTGTTATAATTTTATGAATATATTATAGTATTTTGTATCGAAGCCCAAATATCACCACAGAAATTTAACCTGAAGAGTATTTATGTAAGCCAGATCTCATGGACTCCTTTCCTGTCTTGATGCCCAGATACAATAATTGTTTTTGGCGCACGAGTATAAACAGGTGTGATCTTTTGGAAAGAGTCATGTGCTGCCAGTGTGGCTGTGTTATCACATATGATGATTCCAGGAAGAAAAAAAGTCACAGTCTTTGTTAGTCAGGATTATTACAAATTCAAAATAATCATTGCTTCAAACGTTTTGACTTCCACTTCAATCCAAAAAGTGAAAGGGCACGCATCTCCTTACCTAATTAAAACAGAAGTGTAGTTGGTTTTGTACCCTGAAGCTTGTGTGTGTGCATTATTGTACACTTTGATAACTGAGTTACAGTCTACAAATGATACCTTCAAATTTGTAATAAGAATGAAAAAGTTTGCAAGAACAGATGCAGAAGCACATTTTACAATACATGCTACCTAAAAAGCTCAACCAGCTTGTTGTAAACAAAAGTAGTCCAAACTACTATCTAAACATGCAACAATGTCCTGTATTTTATATAAACTAGCTGTACTTGGCATAACATACGCCATTCTTGCAGATTTTAAATGTTATTAATTAAACATTACTCTTTGTTTTCACCTTCCCTGTAATGCCTTGCTATCTTTTTCCCTCTTCCCCATCTTATTCTCTCCTCCATCATGCCCTGTTCTTCTTTGCACTTTCTCCTCCCCTCTCTTTGCACTCGCTGTCTTACTGTGTCTGCTCCTTCCTGTGCGCCCTACACTTTTCACCTACTTATCTCATGTCTCCTCTCCTTGCTGTCTCTCTGTCCTCCTATTCACCTTGCTGTCTCTTCTCTCGTCTCTTTGTACTCCCTCCTGCCCCATGTGCACACTGCTCTCCATTCCCTCCTCCTTGTCACCCATCTGTCTCCTCTGCTCCTTGCTGTCTCTCTGTCTCCTCCTCTTCCTACTCTCCCCTCCTTGCTGTCTTTCTCTCTTTCTCCTCCCTGTCTGTCTCTCCTCCTGCTGTCTCTTTCTGTCTCCTCCTCTCATTGCTTTCTCTCTGTCTCCCCTCCTTACTGTCTCCTCCGCCTTGCTTTCTCTATCTCCTCTCCCCTCCTTACTGTCTCCTCCTCTCCTTGATGTCTCTCTCTGTCTCCACTCCCCCTCATTTCTGTCTCTCCTCCCCTCCTTGCTATCTCTGTCACTGACTCTTCCTCTCTTGGCTGTCTCGTCTCCTCTCTTGCTGTCTCTCTCTCTCTATCTCCTCCACTCCTTGCTCCTCTCCCTGAGGAGGTATTCCAGTTGTTCCAGACATTGATCGAGATAGAGATATATACACATGTATATATTTCAGAATGTTTGTCTGAATGTGTGTCAAGTCAGCCACTTGGTGCTGTACCTGGTAGGGGCAATATATCTGGCCTATGACATCCTAATGAGTTGCAGACATCTTTAGCTACTTTATTGTTGCTTAACAACCCTGTAACAGCTTAACGCCTTTAATAGGTTATAGATTACTCTTAATTGTTGTTTTGGGTGAGGATTTATACATCTGCATACAATGACATTAAGAAATAGTTGGTGCAAGTTAATGTTGAGCTCATAATTTAGTTTAGAAATTAATCGTGTTGAGGTAAACATATAGATATTATATACTGTACAAAGGAGAGAGAGAGAGAGAGAGAGAAAGAGAGAGAAAGAGAGAGAAAGAGAGAGAAAGAGAGAGAAAGAGAGAGAAAGAGAGAGAAAGAGAGAGAAAGAGAGAGAAAGAGAGAGAAAGAGAGAGAGAGAGAACAGAACTTTCCTACTAGTAACGTGAACCAGTAAATTTCTCAAGAACCAGAGTGTCCCCAGTGCTGAGAATAATACTGTTTAGCTCAATAAATTCTAACTTTTAAAAGTAAATAAGGAAACAAGAAAGAGCAGTCAGAATTGCTGCTTAAAGCTAATAATGAGGACATTCCTGGATATGGACAGCATGTTCCACCAACAGTTAGTGAAGAAGAAATGTGATTTAACTTACAGTAGGTCACTGACTGTTAAAATTAAACAAATAAAAACATCCTTGTTTTTCCTTCTATATTAATACATTGGGGTAATTCATTAGGCCTATTCGACACCACTGCACGAAAAATCTCACTGACGTGATTGGGAGATTCTGTGCAGAAGTGCAGTCAGCTCTATTGCAACGTAAGTAATACCCACATTACGTTTGAGAGATCTTTTGAAAACAGAATGTTCGACTTGCGACTAGTTATAGATTTAATTTTTCCCCAGTGACCGTTACTTTTTTTTTTAGAAAAGTATGTAAGGCAAAATTTCCTTTTGCGACATGAAAAAGGTTACATGGAGAACAAGGATTATATTAACATTTGCTGCAATAATGTGATGACAATAAAACCAAAATGTGCACCAAATTCTATGTAAATTATAAACAGTGTATATTGCTGATATAAAATCAAGTGGTGATAACCCAATAATTAAATATAGGATCAGTATCCTACAGTATATAGTGATAGATATAAAGATCAACATATCAGAAGTGTCAAAAAGTATCAGTGAATAAACCAAGTGGTGTGAAGAAATGGTTACAAATGTAACCTTTCCTGTAGGGACAACACACAAGTCTGCAGCTATTCAGTACGGATGGCCCAGCATCCCAAAGACCAATAGAAAGAAAACAAAAACAGCGCACAACTCGTAGTATATTAAAAATTGTAATTGCTAGTTGCAAGGAAGGTAAGTATTGCACGTTCATATATCGCAGCACATCAGGCAGTACATGTTAGGGACATGTTATCACAAAGGGCACACTTCTGGTCATCAGGACTCCAAGATATCCACATTAGCTGGCACCCGTCTCAATCATTTCCTGGATGTGTGGGCTCCGGTTTTCATGATACAGCCGAAGGACTCCAGATCATCAGCCCCAGTCCTGGTTCCTCCGATGGGGTCAGAAAGTGTGTGCTGACTAACAATGATGATCTTCCCTGATGAAGTAGGTAATACTTACGAAATGCGTAGGATAAGCTATTGATACTTTTTGGCTCTGAATACACTTCCAGCACACTGCCAGATATATGCAAAAACAAAAGATTTGAAAATCTACACTGCCAGATAACCTGGATCTGTGGCTTTACATTCTCCCTGACGCTTTGATCAGCTGTTTGTTAGTTGCCTGACGGCGTGAGCCTGTGACGTCAGCGTTTTCCACATGAGACCCGGAGCTACTCTCCACAAGGCGTGTTAGCTGTGTTTGTGTTGGGGGATTCCCCTATGGCTATATTATTATTGTTAGTCAGCGCTTACATTTTCAGGCCCCATCTGAAGAACCAGGACTGGGGCTGATGATCTGGAGTCCTACAGCTGTATTGTGAAAACCGGAGCCCGCAGATCCAGGAACCGATTGAGACAGGTGCCAGCTGATGTGGATGTCTTGGAGTCCTGATGACAAGAAGTGTGTGCTTTGTGGTAATATGTCACTAACATGTACTGACTGATGTTTTGATATATATGTACATGCAATACTTACCTTCCTTGCAACTAGCAATTATTATTTTGAATACACTATGAGTTGTGCATTGTTTTTTATTTCTTTCTAATGATGTGATGAGCACATTTTTTTTCATTGGGTTGTTTAACTGTAGTGATACAATATATTTTAGAGCTATAGGCACACATAATGGTGTACTCAATGGGCTTTTTGTCTAAAACCCGATTTTGAGCAACACTAGTCTATTTTCATCTTGCGTAAAGAGGGGTTATTCATCAAAATGCAATAGTCAATGGGAGTTTTCATGCAATGGTGTCAGATCAGCACTATTGCAGTTTAATGACAGGGACCCTAGGTCTCTAAGTATTATTGGTCTTGAATGTGTCCCCTCTTCCCTTATGGGCATGAAAGCTTAAAACTGTGTGAAAAAAAAGAATAATTTTGGATCTATGGATTAGATACCCTCCATCCAAAAGGTTTGAATGACTGCCTTGATACAAGCACTTTAGTTTGATATACTGTACTATATAATAGTTCATTTTTCTTTATACAGTATATATTCACATATTATATTGTACATTCATTTCTTGAGTGTAAGCAAATATTCACACTATTTTTTTGTATATTAGTGTTTCAAATTGTTATATATTTCATCAATAGTGCCTTCCCTATCCTTTCTTTTGATCCACCATTGAATTCAATAATGTTGTCATTCATGTTTTTTTTAGTATGTTACACATTTGTATATTATCAGCTATATGTACAGTATAGTGAAATATTTGCTAATTTAGTTTATTTCTAGTTCATATGGTGTTTTTTAAGATATTCTCCATGTAGTTCTTTAATGAAGCGTAATGACGGGAAATGCATAATGGTTGGTAATTGATCGCACTGTGACGTCCTTTACTGAGTATCTCTAGGAGGCTGCTTAGAATCCATCTATACACCAGATCGGATGATGCAGTGTTTGCTGGCTTTCCTTTGGGACCCTCCCTGACAGCATTAGCCATTTTTAAGCCAGATATCTTGGAATTCTGACAAGGACAGCATCTGTGCCGGTTTATGGAATTTTATTATGAATTTGATGTGAGAGTTTTTAATTATATTACTACTATTATATCAATTATGATATACTTATACAATCCCTCATGGTGCTCCTTTCTTGTATTTTTAGTTCTCAGTCACAATTAAGTTGCCAGGCAACTACTTGTGGGTGGAGTCCCCTTCACGTTGCCAAGTTTACTATAGACTATTTAAAGGTGCTATTTTGACATCATCATATTAATTATCCCTCGCTGAACAGTGATTACATGCACTGGTTAGTCACTCATTACACAGAATGCTTAAACTTTTTTTCCAAGTCTGGAAGCAAGAGAGTGGATTACAAAAAAGAACCTGCTATGTATCCCTATTTTGACACTAACAGACTTATTTGGCTGGTGATTATGAGAATGTTTCTCACAATGTGTGTATCACACTTTCTTTCTGAGTGTATCTCTTTTATCCTTGGTATTTATTAAATGCTTATTCTTTTATACAGTATGGAGCATGTGCCTCTTATTTTTGTATTATAGATTTCGGTCTGGATGTGGTTTATCCTGCAAGAAGCTGCCCAAGTCTCATATATACTTGATCATTTCTACAAGTATTAATCTCCAATAAGAATATTGGTTATCTTGGTGTTGGTCTTGGATCTTATATCACTTTTCATACACCAATTTATATATTTTTTAGATGTATACAATTTAGATATATATATGTATGCTTGTATATTTTGTATGTTACGCCATCTCTGCAAATTGGCAAGGGTATCTTGCAATCATATTGTTTATGGTACACAGATCGGTTATTAAACCAGGTAATTTGTCGCTGTTCATGTATGGTGATAAATTCCATATATAGGGCTCCCAGGATATTGAACAGTTTCTATCCTGTTTAGGCTGGAAAGTGCAGCCTTAGAATGCATGCACTCCATCCCACAGTTTGGCAAGTGCTGGAACTGAGGGGTGAGGGATCCGGACCAGAGTTTGTCTGCTGCCTGATTTCTGTCACCTGTCCTGCTAGGTGGAAATCAGGTATGTAAGGCTGATTTCCTGGTTCCTCTCCCCTCTCCCCAAGAGCCTGGAGGCAGAAAGGCTGCTGGAAGCAGAGAGGGGAAACGCCTCTCCCCAAACAGGTTAAATCATTCTATTCCTTTTTTCTAAAACTGCAAAGTTCCTTATTTTGTTGTTGGAAGTGGATAAGCCGCTCCAATCCCAGTCAGGGAAAACCTTAGTTAAGTTATTGCTCAGGTGAGCAGGGTTTTATTTGCTTATGTATTATTTTGTATTCCGTGTGGCAGTCTCAGTGCCTGGGACTGAATAAACCAGGCAGTAGCCTGTTTAAAGGAACAGCACGTTACGCCTCGTCATTTAACCTATCCTAAAAGACCATGTTCTAACAGTCCCGGACAGACGGCGGAGCCCCAGGAGTAAGCCGTTTGTCACAATATATATATATATTGTACTGTATCTGACATTACAGTCTCCATGGTTAGTAAATTCCACATGA
Organism: Ascaphus truei; assembly: GCF_040206685.1. NCBI lineage: Eukaryota > Metazoa > Chordata > Amphibia > Anura > Ascaphidae > Ascaphus > Ascaphus truei. The sequence goes on along the minus strand of NC_134483.1, from coordinate 360,962,968 downwards.
TCACTTCCCTTACTGTAAATGATTCTTTCATTTTCTGCTGGTGAAAGTAAGTAAGATAAATTAGTAAGTTCAAAAATATATTCAGGCATACCCTGCAGTAACGTACGCAATGGTCCAGAGCATGTATGTAAAGCGAAAACGTATTTAAAGGGAAGCACTACCTTTTCCCCACTTATCAATGCATGTACTATACTGCTATCATCCTATACGTGCATAACTGATGTAAATAACGCATTTGTAACAGGCTCTATAGTCTCCCCGCTTGCACACAGCATCGGTACAGGTAGGGAGCCGGTATTGCTGCTCAGGATGTGCCGACAGGCGCATGTGCGAGCTGCCGTTTGCCTATTGGGCGATATGTTCTTACTCGCGAGTGTACTTAAAGTGAGTGTCCATAAACTGGGGTATGCCTGTAGTTAGTGGTAATATAACCAGTTCACTTGTAAAGAAGAGAAAAAGGTGAATACCAGAATTTCACCTGGTCCCCTCTAGTCACTTTATGTTATTGTATAGCAATCAACTGAGTCATATATTAAACATTACATTTAACAGAGTCACAGTTAGAATTCTTTGGAAATTAGATATCTGTAAAATTAAAGAGAGAGGAAGCACTGTGGGAGGGGAAGTGTGGGCACCATTGATAAACGTAGTGGATCATTTAGTTATACACAAACAGCAGGTTAACATAATTGTTAAACTACATTTAATCCCGGCTTCCGCTTAAATCCCCATCTGCTGTTTTTGTTGTTGTAAAGAAGTAGCATGGGGTGAATCATTTTCTGTGCAGACCAAATGATATCTGTTTTCAACTAATAAATATATTAAAATGCAATAAATTTACTGATTTCATTTTTAATACTGTAATCCATCTTTTTATATCTGAGGATTTCCTTGAACTGTTCAACTTGAATCCTTTCCACATATAACAACCCACGAGCTTCTGCAACATGGCCTAACAAGACGCCAAACTAGAAATTAGAAAAAGAACATTTACTGTGGAGAAAAAGCTTTACAAATTCCCACCAGTCTCCTATAGACGTTGAATTTTAACATTTTAAGATGGAACTGCTAGCCAGTCAGGAAGGTAGTAAATCATCAGTTCATACGTGCCGCAAAAGACAAGAGGTATACCCTATGAGTAGGATTTATTTTCCTTAGCTTCCCCTAAAATAAAACCTAATTTCTGTTCTTGTCTTTGAAAGTGTGTATGTGTATAGTTAAAATGTGATGTACCTTTTTGTTTCTTCATGTTGAAGTATACAGTATTTATTTTTTGTCTTTTTATTATACTTATGTTAGATTAATACGTCTTAAAGCTGCAATTCTCTCCACTGAACTCCTCTTTTGGGAGTCTCCTATTGTAGGGCTCTGGTGGTTCTACATGTAAAGACCCCTTGGTTCCAGATATTTAACTATTTTTTTAAATTACATCATTTGCCCTTGTCCAAGATGATTACTGGATATCGCTAATCCTCAAACATTGGGTTCGTTATTACTGATTGTTTTATTGAAACTTCTACTCTGAGCTTCCATTGAAAGCTTTACAGTACATCTATCTCCTAAATTGTGGTCTGTCTGTGGTAATATAACTGCTATGCTGAATTGGGAGACCCCACAACTAGTAGAAACAATGTAACCATTTTTTAGCTACATGGATTGCTGCTTTAGCAGGACCCATGATGGAGGCTACTAGCAGTGCTACTGTTCCAGGTCCAGAGAGAGTAGGGGCTAAGGCCAGACACATTCAGTAAACATTCCTTCTACTTCCCAAATTGTCAAGTCCTAAGAAGCAAAACGTGATAGAATACCATGTGTTTCCCCTCTGACCTTTTCTCCAATCATTCAATCACTCCCTCTAGGAATGTAAATCTGTTGCTCCCTCCTACAATGGTTGACCATGCCGCACAAAGTAACATATAGGCTCTGCTTGCTTGAAACATTTTTGGCCTAGTAAAGTTGTGTGGAAAGGCTTGCGAGGACTCAGGATGCACTCTTTTTCAACGTTCACAAGCTCAACAGAATTAATCATCGTTCTTTAATTATACTCTTTCAAACAAGATCCTATCAAACAATAAACTAAAACGGAAGAGGGTAGCAGTTTGTCCACATGATGTAAAACTTAAAATTTTTGGTGCCAGAGGTCCTGTTTGACCAGAGTGCCTGCAGACGTCCAGCATTTGTGGTGATTTATTGCTTCAGCAGTGATCATAAGACTTTCCCCGGCTGAGAGAAATGGTAGTCGAGTGGTCTGTACTTCCATTCTGATCGGGCCATCTGTCAATCAGACCCTGAAAAAGGAGCATTTTGCCATGATGTACCTGATACCTCATTTGGGCCTTTTGGGTACGAGAGTGAGTACCGGGTGCATCATGAGCATCGCTTTCCTAAACACATAATTTCCATTCACCTAACTACACTTAAAGCTTTAGTGACACTTAAAAACCAATCATAGTCAAACTTTCAACACATTAAAATGACGTGGTTTATATCTGTAAAAAATCATACAGATATGTTTTTTTTTATCAATTTTGAAATCGGAAAATTTTCCTTTGTTTGCAAAAGGGGATGATTTTTTGCTTAATTACAGTGATAACATCAGTAGATTTATGGTTAGCCACTCCATGTTTGAGGGTCAATTAGGAAAGTAAAACTGTCAAATATACTATTTCTTGCTTTATGAATATTTTTGCCAACATTTTATGATTTTTGCATATATGTTGGTTAGATATCACATTTTCTAAGAGAAGAGAGATGGAAACAGACTAGGTGAATTTTTGCAAATGTTACTAATTTTATCTAAATGTCATCACCAGTGAAAGTCAAACAAAGTCATACTTTACTAAATATACCTTTTAGTATTCCCAAAGTCTTTAGTCCAATTTTGCATTGATAGCATGGTATACAGTCCTAACTGTCTATCATCGATTAGAAAAACCACTACATTTAACATGATCTTTTCATTCACTCCATCATACATACCATTTTGTGTTATACTGTTTGAACTTATTTTGGCATATCATTTTTTTTTTTAACATTTTGCTTGTTTTCTGAACGGATTATTTGACCAATACAATGATTCTTTGTGTGTCTGTATTACAAATTAAGCCTCAAATTAATTTTGCTCACATATTTGATTTTCCTTGAATTACATGCTGATGTGGTAATTCCCCAGTAATGTCTTCAAAGTTGGCAGCAGTAGCTATAATGTATAAGTGGATTAGAATACTTGTAATTGGATTTATGCTGGTCACTGGATTACTTACTGCTTTGATCTTTAAAGTTACTGTTATCTACTTGCACAATGTATATGATCTATATTGCTGTCAAAACCTATTTCACTATTTAAACAATTGTGTTAATGAAAAAAATAATTTTGGAAAAAAATGTCTATTAGATTTATATTATAGCTTCAAGGCCTTTGCAACTCTACTGGCAACTTGGAATAAAAAGGCTTTAAATACTATACATACTGTAATTACAGTACATCTATGAAGAAGTCCATTCATTTATTTATTCTCTCTCTCTCTCTCTCTCTCTCTCTCTCTCTCTCTCTCTCTCTCTCTCTCTCTCTCTCTCTCTCTCTCTCTCTCTCTCTCTTTTCACAATACCATAATAGCACCAAAATCTGGTAGAATTTAAATGGATGACATGGTGAACTAAGGGTGCACTATCCCCCAATCAAATAACAACAGACATAGTACGTGGAAAACCAAGGCCACCGCTTTATTTATATTTCAACCAGAGGTTTTACCAACTCTTCCTTACCCCTTCCAGGCAGCCCAGCCACAGTTAAGAGTCCAACGGCGTTGCTGTGGCTCGTTATTCCTTCTGCTCCTCATATAAGGGCTAGTAGAGTTATGCCACCAGCCTGTCAGACCGGTTCATCAATGCCTGACAAAAAGCTAGACCTGTTCTCTTGAATATGCATTCAGGATGCATTACCACAAGTGTACACCAGGCTGGAGACATTGGAAGACTACATCTCCAGGATGTCTTGCAGCCTAGGACTCACCCATTTCCTGTTCTGAGACCTATGTAAAGTCAAGAAGTTGCAACCGTCAAGGCGTTTTGACTCTGCTCCCAGCTTTAGTGCATGTTTCTGTTTCCTGCCAAGCTAAGTATTCTGAGAAAAAAGGGAAAAGCAGCGCTATCCACTAAACTAATATAACAAATAAACTTGTGAATTATGTATAAATACAATAATAATACAGTGATAACAATTACACAATACATAGTTGAAGTCCAGTTTGGGATATACTTAAGTCCAGAAGTCAGAGTCCAAAGAAGGATTTCCAAGTCACTCCAAACAAGATAGACGAAGAAAAAATATTAACCCTGATGAAGCATCACAGCGAAACGCATTGGATTGAGCCTTGCAGACCCCCGTCGCTGGAGTGACGCATAGTATCCCTTTGGCCAAGAGAGGCTGTGATTTTTCACCATTTAAAGCAGAGCTGCTGACGAACCGGAATAAGGGAGGGCAGAGACAGTCCAAGAAAGCTTGGAAGCTATCCACAACACTGACCCACCAATGTAGTTCTGTGAGTGCATTACTGTTTTAACCAGTTCAAATTATTAAATGTTTTGCACCATGATGTTATCTCCTCTATTTTACTAAGCTAATATCCTGATTAAATAAGAAAACACATCTGAGTGCCATTTGAGCAACAAGCGAAAACATCAATAATTGGTCTGCTGCCATTTGGAACATGGGAGGATTAGAAGCTATAAGAATCAGGTGTAAGCTGTCCTATATATCCTTTACCCCATTAACCATTCAAATTTGAAGTTAACCACTTATAACCTTTATTGCTAACATCTCAATATAAAATCAAGTTGTTAGTGCAATGTATTATCAACTTTGAACATACAGTATATATATAGTTGAATATTGGGAAACTGTAATTAAATAGGAACAACAACTTAAACAATAACCACAATTGTTTGGTATTTTCTCACCTTAAAATTAAGTTTGCAGTGCAATTTATGTGGTCAAATTAACCAACTATTAGAGCTGAATTTTGGAAAGCTTTAATGGACACAGCAATACTGTGTCACTAGAGGTATAAAGTTGAGGAGCATATGATTTTGGAAAGAGATCCAGCATGGCAGCAGAAGAGGAGCTTCAGAGCTTAGAGGTAGTCTCTGTTTCAGACAGGGACAGTGCCCCATCAATTGGGATCCTATAGTTTGGCTACATAAAGTAAAGCATGTCCCAGTAACGTCCCTAGAAGCAAATACCTATCCCCAGAGTACGGTACCCCTTGAGAAAGTTACAAAGCAGAAGTGGGGAAGTAACAGTAACGTTATACAGATGAAGCCAGGATCTCAACTGGGGCCCACAGTAAAAGGGACTGCAAAGATGATGATGATATGAAGGGGGTTCGTCCACCATATGAGTATCAATAAGCAAACAAGTATTTACACCTCCCATGTGTGTTAAGAGTGGGCACTCAGGAAAGAACTGTAGAAAGAGTGATATCTGTATGGATTAAAAAAAAGTGCAAGTGCAGTGTTCCCAAGCTTGGGACATTAAAATTGAGGTTGCACTAGAAAAACTCCTTGTGCCCATCTTTTTCATCTCCCAGCAGACCACTGACAGCCCATTAGACATGGAAAAACCCGACACACCAATGTAACCCCTCTAGGGAGCCAGGTAAGGAGGGTTACAAAGTATTTCAGGTAATCTAGTAAGAATCAATGTACAATAAGCATCAGTTGAAAAGTTAGTCACAGTAATTACAAATCATTAACATTGTGTGTTTGACATAGCTAGTCACTCCAAAAAGAAATGAAATATTGATAATAGCCTGCCTTTAACTTTGTTTGTAATTTTTTTTTTTTTTTGCAAAACTATATAACAAACAGCCATTAATCTGTAATAATAGGCTACTATATTTGACTAATTAAAAACCAGGACTGACTAACTGCAATATCAGGGACTTTTATACCATGATTCCACATTACCTGACATGTAAATTGTGTCATAAACTGTATTGGAGATGAGTGAATCTCCCCCCTAGATTGTTAACATAACTGCTTAAGGTTGTTATATAAAGATACAGCCACAATTTCAGTAAAGCAGCAGGAAAGTGAAATGCTGTGGCATTGGTAAAAGTGAAATCTGGGGCTGCACTGCAGGGGGGTTGGGGAGGGGGTTCCAGATTGGACCTCCCAAGAGGTTCTCCAACACTGCATGTTGTTGCACCTTTTCCTGACAATGGGGACAGTCTCTATGGCTATATACTGTATAAACAACACAAAAAATACTACTGGAAGCAGTTTGGGAGGGTGAGAAGGGGAGGTTACCGAACTGTCCCAATTTTGCCACTGGGAGACTTTGATAAATAATTATAATACTCTGAATAGAAGTATGATGTTACAGGATAGCATTTGCACAATGGTACATGCAATACAATTCTGTCACTAGATCTGGTGAACATGAGATCATTGTAAAATGAAATGTAGTGAATATTGTTAAAACAGTATTTTAGCTTAAAAATGCTCTTAATGTGACACAGTTAGCATGGTCATTTAAATGCCATGTCCTAGAATTCTTGTATACTGTATAACAGGGAGGTGAATCAGATAAAGGACACCTATCGACTAGGGAATTATGGGGTTCTTATCTTTGCATAGCTGTGCAGCTTTTGAGCTGGAGGGTTTGATCAGTAGTTTTTGTTACGATCCTTGATTGGCTGAAGGTGCTCTGGAAATTCCGTGTGAATGGTATTAGCTTAATTTAAGATGTGTTACACTTACCTTTCAGTTTGAATACATTTGAATATCTCAAATTTGTGGCCTTTTCGATAATTTGGAATACTGTGAGATTTCCTGTAATCTCATACTCATGTTATTAATTTGTTGTTTGGGGATTTTGGAATCCTTTACTGGGGATTTGAATGTTCTTCTTTGATATGACACCTTTAATGTTGAGAAAAAAAATCTTAATTTGACGTTATTTTGTAAAAACATGTTCTGCCACCTTCCCTTGTGTACAGTTCTCAAAATCTACCAAACCTATTTGATCAAAAAAACATTTTAGCCTCACAAAAAAAAATATTTTCAGTTCTATCCCAGTTTAGTAAAATACTTTAAGTATCTAAGGGGGTAATTCTATATCCACTAAAGTGGATATCAATGGAAATGTTCGTCCAAAAACGATGGACAATTTATATTTAACCAACACATTTTACTCTTTGCATGTTGTCATTTAACTTTTTTGTAAACAGTTATTTCATGTTTGTTTTTAATGCTGAATTACATTATGTAGTTTTTATCTTGATCTCCAGTTTCTCTGATAGGCTCAATATCATTAGCTGTCTCAATCATATTATCATAGTTTACAAGTGTTTCCCTGGGTTTCCCGGTGTCAGATGTGACCTGCTGCTGCTTTTTAGCAGTGGTAATCTACAGATTGATAAGCCATTGAGCTAAAGGACAAAATCAAGTAAAGGCAGTGCCGCTGTCTGAAATCTTCCTATTAATGTCTTCCAACATAACATGTTTTGGGTGTAACAGGAAGTGACAGGTGTTTCACTGAGTAAATTATGATTGTTCTTAACATACTCTATTAAGGATAGACTATATACATTTCTTAGGTTTCTATGGCTTTGTACAGAAGTTTACCATCTTGGGTTTTTCAAAACATGTACATAATTCTTGTTATAATAATAATAACAGCATGTTCTTGTATAGCGCTGTTAGTTTTACATAGCGCTCTACAGAGACATTTTGCTTACAATCTATGTTTTTGGTGCCTGAGACACAGGGAGATAAAATGACTTGCCCAAGGTCACAAGGAGCCGACACTGGGAATTGAACCAGGCTCTCCTGCTTCAAACTCAGTGCTAATCAGCATCTTTACTCACCGAGCCTCTCCTTCTCATATATTGTTATATATGACTGCATCAAATTGCCATTTAACGACAAGCATTGTTAGCAATATTATACAAGAAATTATTTTTCACCGTGCTTATACACATGTAAAATGGTAAAAATGAGGTTGTTTTCTTACTTCAAGTTTTTCTACAGGACTACTTAAAAAGTTTATTATTTCAGATCTATAAACTGTAATACATTGTAGTCAGTGGTACAAACCCCAGAAGTGCTGGCATTTCCCTGTCACTAAAAATCAATTTCAAGACATTCAAGATCTCTTTAGCAGCCAATCTGTGCTACTGAAATGGCTACAGAGATCTTCTGGATATGTATGTATATCTTTATTTCTATAGCACCCTTCACAGCAGTAATACATGTGACAATCATATAAATAACAAATGGATATCACCAGTTACTTATGGACATTCTCTATTTACCACGAATATCACTCTATTAAGTAAAATACATTTTAATATAGGACTTGTGAGAGAAATATGGTACATATTTACTAAGTGGCGTTATTCCTGAAGATAGAAGATGTGCTTTTCTATAAGACACCCTCTGGCGTTGGAAGACACCATCTAGTCCATTCAAGTAAATGAGCTGTAAAATGACATGTGGCACCAGGAGGTGTCATAGAATATCATGGTTTAGACTATCATGGCTTATGGCTGTAGCCCACCTTTGGGACTACTATGTTAATGGGTTAACTGTGTGGGCTCACTCAGGTTGCTTACCTCCCCATCATGTGATGTAGGATGACTATGCCAAAGGGATTGCCACTCCCCAGTATGTCTTGTGACCAGTGATGTCACCATAGGGAGATAGAAGGGTATATATACACCTCCACTCCATGTTCTATAAACAAGTTCTTCAGAGTTCAGACTGGGGCCTCACTGTGAGCCCTTTAAATACGTTTGTGTGTATTAAGAAGTGTCCTTAACTAAACACCAGTAGTAATGATCCAAGAGTGAAATCTTTCACTATTGAAAAGGAGGAAGCATGCTTTTAGTTAAGAGTTTTTTGGCATAGTATGAAGATCCCTAGTGCAATCCTGATCCCATATGTATGGAAGACGTTTGCGGGTAGCTAAGCCCGAAGCCTCAAGTGTATTCTATGAAAGGCCCAGCCAATATGGGGTATTACTAACTCTATGCAAGATGCTGCCAATTTAACCCTAACTATGAGTAAAAAGCATAAGTAAGAGTGAGAGCTACCAGAGGATGAAGTTCAGAGTATTATATTTTGCCATGGTGAAGTAAGATGTATGTCAATACCTGTGGAGCCTCATTGACCGATGTCAAATCAATCAACCTTTATGTTTTACAAAAGTTCCTGGCACCCATCCTTTTTCTATCTGCTTATTCACACCCAGCCTGCACCTACTGTACCCAACACCCTGAACAGGTATGAGAAACTTGGCACTGCCACTTTATATAGTAGAACTGATGTGACCTCCTTTGGACCTGTGTAAGGATGGTTACATGGGCCAATATTTTTAATGTAAAAGGGGGGTGTAAATGGATTGGTTTGTAACAGCTAAAATAATGCAGAAGTAATGACAAATATAAATTGTTACCATCTAGCAAATATCATCTTTATCCATTCTAAAGCCTCTCATTGAGAGCTATTATCATCAGTGTGTTGTCCTATTCTAAAAGTTTAAGAGACGCATTTCTAAAATCTTCTCTCAGATTTTCTAACACTGTTTTAGACTGGTCATCCGTAAGATCTACACAAAAATATAACCGTAAAAAACAATGGTTTTCCCAGTTGCATTTTGCAGAGCATTAATACAATAAGAAATACAAGTTACAGTCTCCAATGAACAAGCTATAGTGGCTGTCCCTCCACAAGTACCAAGACCATGTCTAGTGCAAACAAAAGTTAAGTCTTCAATCCAATTTATAAACTAAAGTTACTAAATTGTGCAGATAACCAGCTATGAGGAGACAAGGCTGCAGATAACGTTTTCCTTTCCTTCCCCGCTGACATAAATTTTTCGTCCTCTCATCTCTCAAATTGAATACAAACTGTGTATCTCATAATGGACTTAATTTCTGTTAAAGCTTTTACTGTTATGCGGTTCAAGGGAAATGTGTTGTCTGTGTACAATGCAGACACAGTAGTACAATAAAATGAGCTTACCACATGAAAGCTTTATGAAAAAAGAAACCTCAGATACATAATTTCAGCTAATAAAATGAAGGAAGTAAAACAAAGCAAAAACATTTTTTTAATAAAAATGATTAAGTTTTATTTTGGATTGCCATTGTGGAGGACTCAACATAGGAACAAAACTACTCATTGACATGATTATATAGGATTTTGTGCTGATTGCTGTTATTTATTTGTGTACAGAGCTGCCATTGTACAGTGCTGTATGTTGTTTCGCAATGTAGAACATACAGTAACAATGTAAATGAAATCCATCTTGAAGAGCTATACAGTAATTATGTGGTTAGTAACAGGTGAAACATACCTGAGGTTTTAAACCACATATGGCCTTCAACCTCAATCTAATTAACACTGCTTGCAATCAGATATTATATAAACCACTCACGTTAATGAGAAACATATTTGTTCAAGTCAATTAAATTATCTTGTTGACTTGTGTGTCTCTATCCAGGGAGTAGGTATGGGAGGTGTGCTTCTTTGTGTTGGGATAGCTAGGCTTTATGTATGCATATTTCCTGTAGTTTGTATTGGTAAACTGTGTGTGAGTATCCATTTTGGAGGACATTTTGCCCAAATCGTTCCATACTAGGCCATTACATGTTAAATATATTGTTTACTAGTTTCCCTGTAATAGATAGCTGAGAACCACTGTATTTAAATGATATTAAATTATATTAAGGGTTGATGAAAATAAATGACAATAACTTTCTAAAGCACTAGCAGTGCTAACAGAGGATGTACATTGCCAAAAGATTTCAGGTATGAACTCATTCTGTAAAAGTAAATTTCTTTTTAATTTGTTTTAAATCATGCTCTTGGAGTTCAAGTGAAGGTCATTTTCAGTCACTGTGAATCCTGATTATTGAATTATATCGACAGACATCATTCTAAAAATGTAAAGCAACATTAAAATATTTGCCGCTGTGCATGTTTTGGTGCCCAGACGAGGGTCATAAAGAAAGATATAAAATGTACTTGAAGGTTATAATATTGGAAGAATGTATTTCTGCTATATTGTAACGAAATCTAATCAATCAATAGCTAAAATTGGATAATAATCTCCTGCTTCAATTTCATTCCTAACGTTTCAATTTCCATAATTGACAAATTAAAATGTTAAATGTCTCTTTAGATGTTATGACTAGTAAAATAACCCCACATACTGCCTATTTGGGGGATCCTGTTGCTTTCTTCAATTCTTAATAAAGGCCTATTTTAATGCAATGTAAATAGATTTATCTTCCGTCGCCACATTTACATTATTATTTTAGTATTCAATTTAGCACTAAAAAGGGAAAAAAGATTGAATTTGAGGAAACCGATAGGGCAGTGAGGGACTTTTTTTTTAGGGATAGCATTTATTGCATATTCTGCTAAAGAAAGCAAACATTTTCACATGGAACTAACTTGAAGAATTACTTTAAACTGAATTTAAGACTGACATTAAACTGAATGTATTGGTATACTTAAGAGTGGATTTACTTCTGATATATTGTAGTGATCCAAACTAAAACAGTTTGATACAGTACAGTATTTTCTAATATAATACTGGTATAGATAACGTTTGCATATTATATATATATATATATATATATATATATATGATACGAACCAATCCAAAGACCAGTAAAGAGACAGCAGAACCGCACGGGGTTAATCCAAAAATCTATATTCACAACATGAAATACACGTTAGCCAACGTTTCGGTCCCAAAGAGAGACCTTCCTCAGGGCCGTGCAACCCACAAGTGCAAGTGACCAAACATATATACCCTCACCCATAGTGCAATGCAAACAAAGGGAACCAATCACCAACATGCAATCAGACAAAATATGCAACATAGCTGTGCTCCGTGCCCCCTCCCCTATTACCTGATTATCCAAATGACTCATCATGACATGAGAGTAGGCACTTAAACTATTAGGAGAGAGACACCCTTAGACACTGGTCCCAGGGTCTACTGCCATTGCGGGGGAAAGTCGCGCGCCACGCATGTGCAGTGGGCCAAAACATATTGACTGCCGGAGCGCCAGCAGGGCGAGTGCGCCGCGCATCACAGCTGTGAGCAGACGCCTCATTAACTCTCCCTGGCCACCAGGGACGCCGGCAGCGCAAAACGCACATGCGCAGTCTGAAAAACCGCCTCGGTGCACAGTTACCCGCACACTGACAGTAATAATGGGCTAAACAGAATAGTAATACACAGAGCGTTAAGGTGAACCACAGGGGGACAGATGGAGGTATAGAGCACAAGGAGCGCATAGCATCACCATAATATATAAGGACAAAGGAAGTGCAAAAGTGCAGAGGGAGTGATGCAACAGAGTATGAGTGACAAACATATAAAAGGCATAAAACCTGGTTCGCACCGCTGTCATGGCTGTACCAACTGCAACTATATGCAGCTGGGCCCTAGCTACAATCACCCGCATAGTGGCGCACCGATTAAAATCAAACAACCACTGAACTGTGAGTCAAAATTCGTGGTGTACTTTATTAAGTGTCCATGTGGATTGCTGTACATCGGGAAGACTGTTAGGATGCTGAAAGAACGTATGGCCATGCACCGTTCAAACATCAGAAAAGCCCTACTGAGTGATGCCGCTGATATAGATCTGAAGTGTCTACCTGTGGCTAGACATTTCAAAGTAAAAAGACACACACTGGCCACACTTCGTTGTATGCCTATTCTGCAGGTTCCAGTCCCCCCCCCCCCCGTGGGGGTGACAGGGGCAGGACCTTGCTTAAACAGGAAGAAAGGCTTATTTATGAACTAAGAACTATGACACCTGGTGGCCTAAATGAGGAACTTTCACTTAGCTGCTTTTTGTAGCTGTCTCCCTGCTTTCATTGAATTTTGCATTATGCCTTTTATATGTTTGTCACTCATACTCTGTTGCATCACTCCCTCTGCACTTTTGCACTTCCTTTGTCCTTATATATTATGGTGATGCTATGCGCTCCTTGTGCTCTATACCTCCATCTGTCCCCCTGTGGTTCACCTTAACGCTCTGTGTATTACTATTCTGTTTAGCCCATTATTACTGTCAGTGTGCGGGTAACTGTGCACCGAGGCGTTTTTTCAGACTGCGCATGTGCGTTTTGCGCTGCCGGCGTCCCTGGTGGCCAGGGAGAGTTAATGAGGCGTCTGCTCATAGCTGTGATGCGCGGCGCACTCGCCCTGCTGGCGCTCCAGCAGTCAATATGTTTTGGCCCACTGCACATGCGTGGCGCGCGACTTTCCCCCACAATGGCAGTAGACCCTGGGACCAGTGTCTAAGGGTGTCTCTCTCCTAATAGTTTAAGTGCCTACTCTCATGTCATGATGAGTCATTTGGATAATCAGGTAATAGGGGAGGGGGCACGGAGCACAGCTATGTTGCATATTTTGTCTGATTGCATGTTGGTGATTGGTTCCCTTTGTTTGCATTGCACTATGGGTGAGGGTATATATGTTTGGTCACTTGCACTTGTGGGTTGCACGGCCCTGAGGAAGGTCTCTCTTTGGGACCGAAACGTTGGCTTACGTGTATTTCATGTTGTGAATATAGATTTTTGGATTAACCCCGTGCGGTTCTGCTGTCTCTTTACTGGTCTTTGGATTGGTTCGTATCATACTTATTCTCTATGGGACTAGCATCTGCTATTACAACCTTTTCTACTACAGTGTGCTGACTGACCTTCATGTGTATATATATATATATATATATATATATATATATATATATATATATATATATATATATTCAATAAACTATTTATAAATAAACTATTTATAAATATACACTAATTACAGTGCAGTTTATCAAAATGTCACAGGTGACATTTCCATTTTAGGTCCCACATAAGACAAGGGGTCTGTTTTATTTTTATTACCTCCAGTAATTTTTTTTGTTACTCTTTTATTTGAATTGGCCAATTGTGTTTTCAATGAATATCGCTGACACAGTATGTGCGATTACATGAAAGTCCCAATTGTTGCTACCACATTAGGATTTTTGGGGACACCTTTTACTATATCGCTTTTACTCATTTAAACTATTTTACAGCAAAGTATGCCTTTGAGATGTGCACATTTTATTTGATGTATGTCATGTAATGAAGTGAGAGTAGTATTGCAGAAACATAATCCTAAAAAATTAAATGCAGTAAAGAGCAACTATAATTTAAGATATAAAATATGCAAGACTTAGTTTAAAGTAATTCATTGGATTTATACTGTATTTCCCCATAAAGACTCTCAACATTTAGGCCAGAGGTGCAGGACAGGTATGTGAGATGTTCTAAAAGCAAAATGCTGATTTTATTCACTGACTTGAATATAGTTTTGGAATAAAATTATACATAATATGAATAGAATAAAAAATATTTCTTGATTGTAAAGCGGTTATCTTTGGACACTTATCTTTATCTTTGGCATATGAGTACCTCCGTGGCTAATACTATAGACATGATACATAAATCTTGGTCCCTTGCAGACTCACTTACCAGAATGCCCTCCTACTGTCTCTGTACGTTCTTCCTACCTACCAATTAGATTGTAAGCTCTTCGGAGCAGGGACTCCTTTTCCTAAATATTACTTTTATGTCTGAAGCACTTATTCCCATGATCTATTATTTGTATTTTTTGTAATTTATATGATTGTCACATGTATTACTACTGTGAAGTGCCATGTATATTTATGGCGCTATATAAATAAAGACATACATACATAATGGGAGCCTTTATCTCTATATACTGCAGATTAAATACAAAAGAGATTAATTGCTTCGTGATAAACTTCTAGTCTATTGGCTGAAAAATATATTCTATAATCTTCATAGATAATACAAATTATATAAATCTATATATTCATTCCTATAAATAGTTTTTTTCTTTTTTTTAAAATAATGTTTAAAGTAAACTAATATCTGCAACATATAGAACTATAACCCTCAGATTAATAAATATTCATAAAACATCGTCTCTATATATTCTCTATTTTTCCACATTAGATTTGCTCTCTGTGAGGTTTATTTTTGACCACACATTAAAAGTAGTGCAGTTTTTTATTCTTGTCACTTTATTAAAGCTCCACTTTCCAAAATCCATGCTATGCGTCTGGAACCATTCAAATATAAAGTACTAATTAGTCGTTTCATAGAGCTACTTAGACATGCACATTTTAAGATTACATTTTTAGGTTCAGATTTATTAAGACTTCAGTGAAAATATTCTAAAACTACAATTATAGAGGGGGAGATATCATGGAACATATATTAACTAAGTATTGCATACACCTTCCATCATGTAAATCGTAGTAAATATGTCCCATTATGTTTCATCACTTTACTTAAAGCAGCAATACTACTTTCCAACTTTGTATAACATGTTACAATGTATAATTCTACATTCTTACTGACAATCCTTTGGTGCTCCTGTTTTGAATCTGTATAAAGCCTGCTTCAGTCAGTATAAGGCCTCATCCAGGTTCTGGGGGGCGTGCTGAGGCGTGCTGAGGCTCAGGGAAAGCGGGTGCTTTCCCTGGCCTTAGGCAGCGCGCCGTCAGGGGCCTGGCCGGGGGCGGGCCAGTGACGTCACGGAGCTGGTTCGCCCTCATTGGGCGAACCGCTCATGTGACCGGCCCTGCGCTCTGGCAAGCGAGTGATTTTAAAAATTACCTAAGACCTACGCTTCCGCGCACTTGCGGCAGCGTAGGCGAGCTCCTACTAAAGCTGCTCTCATTGCGGCTGTAGGGGCTCACAGGTAAGTGCAAGCGCGCCTCAGCACGGCTCAGCGCGTAAGCGCTGACCATGCCCGAGGCCTAACTCAGCAGCTACAATGTATTGTTATATTACTAAGGTAAGATTATCTATTGTTACAGTTTACAGCCACAAACTGCTGGAAATCTTGGCAACACATTATCACAAACAGGAAAGTGTGACAAAGACCTTGCACTGCTGGGAGGGGTGCTAAAGCCTGCTATAGAAATCAGAGGATGCTTTAAAACGCATTAAAAATGGGATTAAGGGTTGAAAAAAATCAATCACAATTATCTAATACTACAGAATAGATTTCTTAAAAAACAAAACATAAGATTTCACATGTTTTTGTGGATTTAATAAAAAGTCAGATTCTACGTATGTGCCTTGAAATTTTGTGCTGTCTCCAATTAATTCATATGTAGTGTATTGCAAAATAATTGCAGCTTAGGAATCACTAGGGTACATGTGTCAAGAAGATGTAATTCACTGTATGCTGTATAACTATATAAAGTGCACATATTTTTGTTTTGCATGATTTTTAATTGACATCAAATGTATGGAACGCCTTGTCTGAGTTTCCTACATCTGACGCTGGTCTCTTTAACACCATCACAGACCAGACAGATTTAATTCATGCATATAGAACAAAAAACTGCAGAAATTACTGTACACACAAAAAAGGACCGAATTTAAGTCACCCAATTGTTGCAATATTAAGACAAACGTGAAACATAAAAACTGCACTAGATTTTTTTTATAAAACTACTGCAGGTTTTAAATTCCAGTGTTTCTCTAGATTTTCAGTTTAGAGATGTTGATAAGTAGACCCCACCTCTTTGTAATATTACACATCTCAATCTTTGCCTAACTGCTCCCAAAACAACTCCCCATATTAATCACTTACTATGTAAGTGGAGCTAAGATTACTGAACAAAAATGCAAAATTTAGAGAATATTTGATATTTAAAAAAAAATCAAAAGTTTCAAAATCAGAGAATATTTTTAAATAAAAAAAAAAGATACCCGCCCAGTAAAATATGTGCATTATTTCATTTTTTTTTAAATGCCAAAAACTACAGTACAGTATAACCCTGTTCTTTTATTGTAACCATGTATTTTTTATAACTCTGTGCCCAGGACATACTTGAAAAAGAGATGTATCTCTCAATGTATTACTTCCTGGTAAAACATTTTTATAAATAAATAAAATACAAGTTAAAGGCCAATCAGATAGCCTGAAAACATAAGACCTCCAGTGGAAGTCATGACGGCCTCTGGCATGCTTGTCACTGAATGACAGTAGAATATACAAAAGAATAAAATGACTACTACTATTGCAACTTTATTAACTAAGATTGTTTCTCCTATGATTTAAACAGCGTGGAATTAAAAGTAACATTGTTTATCACCCTAATAAAGGTTAGGAAATGCACTGTTATTTTGACCGAGTGACAACACCCCTTGATTTGTCATAATTCACAAAAAAAACCATGCTCGCAAAATGACATCAACGTTTGCAAAACATTGTCATGATTCACTGTAAATTCTGGTGAGGAATGTGCCTTCTTAACTGTATTTGTATACAATTCTTTACTGCAACTTGCATAAGTAGGGCACTGCCACACAGATGTACACCATTAGCATGTTGGAGTTTGAATTGGTAATGAGTAACAAGTGATATTTATGGCTGGGTATTGCAGTCTACCACTGGGCCACCAAAGACGAGTGGTTATGACTCTTTTTCATAAACTCTTTTTCGCCCAGTAAAACTGTTCCGGCTTCATCAGGAGTGTGTGTCACACTCCTGACGAAGCCGGAACAGGTTTAGTGGGTGAAATGTGTAGAGTGCATTTTGGACCTAGAGGCGATCCGTACCAAACCATCTCCACAGTAGGGGTGACGTCAGATGCTCCGACAGACGTGACGAAGCAGAGAGGCAGTCCCCGCAAAGATCCCACGGGCAGTGGATTACACCAAACTGAAGAGAGGCGGTAAGAGATATTGCGGTGCGGTGACCCTATCATTCACTATTGAGTGATATATGCATTATTTTTTTGCACAATTGTGAGTGCGCATTTTATATTTTATACATAAAGACATTATATACTTTATTGATCTGTGCTATGTAGTTCTTCTATCTCTCCATACATTGGTCACCTATCATCCCCTGTGCCATTGGATGCGAGTCCTGATCAGCACACATCCACTGAAAACTACGGGTAGCAGCCCTCCTTGCAAGTGCCTATATTTCTTCTGTATGAGTGGGCTGTATATAGGAGCCAAGAATACAAATAGTGCCTTATCCTAGACACTCTAAAAGTCTGCACTTATATTGTTCGTACTGTTGGTCTTCTTTTCCCTTATATGCTCTCCCTGGATTGTTTGAGAAATATCCATGCATCTTCGAACCCGTGAAGACAGGTCCCACCAGAGGGTTTGAGCTGGGAAATTAGACCTTTATATTTCACCCACTTGTCACAATTGGAATGTTTTCCTATGTTTTGTATTATTTAGTTGAACACATTTACTGTTTTGATTCACTTACTGGTGTTTGCGCCATTTCTATCACCTTCACTATGACTCTTTTTCATAAATTTTTCAAATTCCCTTTTAGCATTGAGCCAATGATGATTAATTGATTAGTTATCCTAAATGGCTGCCTTAAAACAGTGACAGCGTGGAGGAGGATTCTCCTCCTTTAAAAGGCCTCCGAGTATATAAGGGCAACTTTTCCCAGTCAGGCCTTGATTGTTCTATCTAGTGCCCAATTATCTACGTCATTTTACAGTTCGGAGAGGATGCTAAACAACAGTCTGTAAGATCACCTCCGTACCACCTGCTACAATGCCTGTGAGAGAAACATATTCCTCCGGCATTACAAGAAGGTTTGGATGCTGAACTGGCCTTTTGTACTTATACATGCTCATAGCCGTGAAAGTTTGGTGATAATTGCAAATATTTGTGACTAAATGGCAAACATTTTACGTTTAGATCTTCCTAAACACTTTTAAGAATATACTAATTTCATGGAAATGTTAATAGAGTGAACTGACACATTCACAATATCTAGATGAGATATCAATTGGGGGTATAATGATTAACACAAGGGGGCAAGATTATGGGTACGCAAAAATCTTAAACTGATTACAATTATATAATATCAATGTAAAAAAAGTGACCAGGTGGAATTTTTGCTTTAAAGAGCGTATAATTTAATAATTGGTGTCCTGGGCTCAGGCAAGTAACACAACTTATTTAAATGTAAGGTAACAAATGTAAAATATCAACTGGAAATAGGAATTGGGTTCTCCGTTTTGAATTTTAGGCCTTTCCATTATGATTATTTTCTATTTCTTTTTTAAAGAAAGCTCTGCATTCTCTGATGTTAAAGCTAATAGCAAAAAATATGATGCGTTTAAAATAATGGATACATTTCAGTAATTATATCAAAGTATATCCCCTATGTACCACCATTGCAAAGATGGTGTAAGCTCGGAACGAGAAGGCAAGAATTTAATAAAATTATACAAACCACCTAAAACATTTTTTACAAGGTTTTACTTGCACAAACATTAAGGTACTTTACAGCAAGTTCTTAATAACATAATACCTGAATGTAAACCAAATCTGCAATATTGAAACAAAAATGAGATGATATTCTATGAGTCATTCTTACAGCCCATTTAAGTAAATAGGCAATATACACTGTGATTCATCCAGCTTTCATGTGGGATGTCCCACCCAATCCAGTTTAACTGTTATTCATAGCTTAATAAAGGTGTCCCAAGGTGTCTTCCATCAATGGGAAGGTGTCTTATGGAGTAGAGGGACTTAGTAAATATGACCCTTGGTGTCTTTACAAAATCACAAAGTATACGTTGTGACAAACAGCTTACTCCGGGGCTCCGCTGCCTGTCCAGATCCACTAGAACACGGTCTTTTTAGGGTGAGTGACACAAGGAGACGTGAGACAAAGTTCCTTTAAGCAGGCTTCTGTCTGGTTTATTCAGTCTCAGGCACTGGGACTGCAAAACTTTGAAAACAATGTACAAAATAAGCCCTGCTCAACTGAGCAATGACTAGACACAGGATCACCATGACTAGGGTTGAGCGGCTTGCCTGCTTCCAACAAATCAAAATAGTAAACATCACAGTCTAAGGTAGTACACAAATGATTTACCCTTTTAGGGGGCAGCCTTCCTGCCTCCAGGCTCTTGGAGAGATGAGACATGAACCAGAAAACCAGCTTTAAATACCTTAGGACATCCATTCTGTGGCTGCATTTTCCAGCTTAAATAAACAGGATAGAAGCTGTCTAGTATCTTAGGAGCCCTATATATCGAATGTATTACCATTCTCATCTGTCACAACGTGTTTAAACTTTAAACTGTCAGAAAATGTTGAATGGATTTGATTGCCTTCATCCCTTCCATATCTCTCCCTCTCTCTGTTTAGTTGGTTATTTGGCATGCAGGAGCTGTAAACAAATGAGGTGGGAAGAATGAAGTAGCAGCACTCCGGTGGAATCCGGAAGAGATTCTCTACTTTTTGTGAAGACCGCCGGAGTGCCGCTAATTCTTCGTACTATCAGTGGTACTGCGACCATGCAGTATTACTTTTGCTGAGCACCTGTGCATCCAAGGTTCATACTGTGAGTGCACCATCACTTGGACAATAAATGAGGTGGAGGACACAAGATTGACAAAACCTCCATTCCCCCAAATATCTATTGTACTGTGGAAAATGTCTGCAACATTATGTACACTCTTTTTCTTGTCTTTTTAAAAAGGTATAAATATCCTATTAAACATATCATTGTAATTGGTTTCATTTGTTACCAAGAGGATCTGCATAAGATAGACAATCTGGACCATTTGTTATTTATGACAATTAATTTAGTAGAATAGTACTTCAATATTTATGTGACCAAAGTTTATCGAAAGAACTGCTGAAAAGTCTAAATCATACCAGAATGTCTACAATTAGTCAGGCATAGTATTATTTTTAATCCCTTACATTACACGTGTAGTAAACACTAAATTAGAAATTTAAAGCCAAAGATAATGATCCTTGCAAAGGACATACTTTGCACATATTGAACTCATTAATATATATGATAAAGAAAATACATCTACGTTTTACCATAGGTTGTATGCTATTTATGATGTGTTTTATGACTAAAAATGCATCTGGCTAATCATTAAAATCATTATTACTGAAATACTGACAATTTGTCTTCAATTTTTTAATTACTTCAATAATATTAGAATAATAACTCATGGTTTGCAGCTGTAAAGAAAACCATACTGAATGCTAAATAGGTATAGGAACGTATTGGTCTGATTCCTGACATAACTGAATTTACAAATTCAACAAATCAAACATTGTGAGATGTATAAATGGAGAAAAGTGCCAAGAAATGAACATGTGTAACCTCTGATTGTGCTGATAATACTATGGTTCTGTTAATAGCAAGAATTCTATTCTCACCTTCCTTTGGTATGTATGTATGTATGTATGTATGTATGTATGTATGTATGTATGTATGTATGTATGTTTTTACATACATGTAGCCCCTTTACCCCCAACCTAAGTGAGATCTGGTCTGCTACTAATGTCTTTCATGCAATGTGGTGCATACCTGTGAGGTAAAAGAAGGGCTGAGTACTTTTGAGATGATGTGGGGATTATCAGGACAGGTTTACAGGGTGTCTGATTCGTTGGCAGTGCCTCCAGTCAGCGAGGATGGTTCATGCTGACACTTTTCCATATCCCAAGACAGTGAATCACACTTGCATATGGTTCCATTGTATTTATTGCATTGGTTAGTTCTTACAGCAGTGCATTCCTTTTTTGCTTCCCCTGGAAGATTACTTTAAGGCTTGATGCCCATCTAAGTTTCCTTCTGGTGCTCCTCCTGTATCCCCTTATGGGACACAGGGTAGCTGTTGCTCACTCCACAGGGGATGGAAAGAGACACATCCAGTTTTAGGAGAGTACCAGTTTATATACCCTGGGGTTGAGCTTGTAACCCTGTCCCATAACAGGGCAGATCTGATACTGACAGGTGTCACATCTGCATATTCTACCAAGCCAGTACCTCCACAGGCTGACACTCTCTATTTGTTGCTAGGCCCGCCCTTGGATACACTAAGGGTATCCAAGGCTGCAATAGCACACTAGGCTTTCTGGAGGAATTAACCCATGCACTGCCTATACCTAACAGTACTTACACTGGGAAATAGGTAGGCTACATACATCTTTATTTATATAGCGCCATTAAAATACATTGAGCATCACAGAGAATACACTTGACATATTCATATAAATAACCAAAAATACAAATAACACATAATGCTTACAATCAAATTGGTAAGTAGGAGGAATTTACAGACACAGTAGGAAAGTGTTTTGGTAAGTGCCTCTGCACGGGGCCAAGATTTTTGTATGAGGTGTAAAGTATCGGCCACAGAGCTACTCATCTGCTTCATTAAGGAGGTATATTTTGAGATTGGTCTTAAAGATGGATAGAGTGGGGGCCAGTTGAATATTGAGGGTAAGGGCATTCCAGAGGTGTGAGGCAGTCAGTGAGAAAGGTTTAAGGTGAGAGAGGGCTTTAGACACAAAAGGGTTAGTGAGAAGCCACCCTTGAGCAGAACACAAGTGTAGGGATGGTGTATAAAGAGAAATTTGGGCTGAGAAGTAAGGAGGGTCAGAAGAGTGTAAAGGTTCAAAAGTGGGGAGAAGAATTGAGTGTGTGATACGGGATTTGATAGGAAGCCGGGAGAGAGATTTCAGCAGGGGAGAGGCTGAGTCAGATTTCGGAAAGGGTAGAAACGTTTATGATAGATTGTAGGAGAGACAGGTGAGAGGCACGAAGATCGGACAGCAGGAGGTTACAATAGGAGAGAATGAGGGCCTGTGTCAACGTTTTAGCATTAGAGCAACAGAGGAAAGGGTGCATCTTGTAATACTGTGGAGGAAAAAATCTACAGGTTTTAGCTACCTTTTGGATGTCAGAGAGGAGTCGAGTGTGCCTCCTAGGCAGCATGCAAGTGTTTGATAGAGCTTCCAACAGTAATGTAGAAGGAGGTAGCAGGACCAGGTGGTCGTTACACAACTGAGGATTCTAACTGGGACCTGGAGAGTCCATGATCCAGGATATATTAATAATCATTTTGCCTTCTATCATCTTATGTTTGTGAGTGCAAATCTGTTCATTTTCAATACAATTATATTTAACAGCATCACACTATTGTTTTCTTTTCCCTCCATTTTAAAGGAATTCATTCCAGTTTCCAGATTTCCACCTACTGTTTAGTGTAAGCCATTGTGGTTCACATATTTTTTTCACTATTTGTTTGGTTGTGTTTGCGCCCCATAGTTGTTATTTCTTGAAACAGGTATAGCATACATTTCTAGTGGAGGAAGTCTATGAGAGTGTGAGAGAGTTTGGTAACGCTGTTAGTCAAATTCCTCAAAGAGGTGTGCGAATGTCTGAGTTTGGTTTGTGAAGTTTTTAAGATATTGGCATAATTACAAATATTTTTTTACCACTGCTTACAATTCTGTTTAGTTCACGCATAATGCACTTTTGGTACTAACGTTTACAAAACCATAAGCATTTGCAAAAATATACCAGACAAGAAGAGTATTATTTGTGAGGGAGAGAAGGTTTTGCTCATATCTTTTGCCTTCTTTGTCCCATACCAAAAACAGATAAATTATGAAAACAACTTTATTTCTTATAGCGCTTTTCTCCCAATGGGACTCAAAGTGCTTCACAATTACGTATAGTGCGCAGTAGGCAGCACATAGGAATGTTACAGACATGGTCTCTGACCTGATGAGCTTACAATTGTAGCCATGTATTCTCTTGGCTACTAATCTGCCCTGCCTAACATATAAACCCTGGTTCCACCGCAGGCAGTGTTAGGGTTAATCTGGGTTTTCCCCTGTAGTAAGCAGCTTCCTTGAGTGACAGGGGGGGGCAGGCTAAGACCTGTGTACTGTCCAATCAAGGGCTCAGATCTTGGACCCTTCCTTTGGGTACAAAAGGGGCAGCACACCCAAATCTAGAGGAGTCTAGTTCTAGGGAGTGTGGAGTCATCGCTCTGACCAACTTCCTTCCCCTCCCTTAGGGGAGAGGGACCACTACCCCCTATTCCACCAGGGAATATGGGAAGAGATCAGGATAGACCCTTGGGGCCTCAAGCCTCCTTGGTTGAGTCCAGGGACCATCCAGAAGAGGTACAAGAGTGTATCGTTGTATACTGTATACTGTTGGAGAAAGAATAAAGCCGTTCCTGTTTATTATATACTCTGGCCTGAGACTGTTATTAATCAGGGGGATTATCAGAGAGAGTTCTCCTGCAGGGATTGCATCCAGTGTTACTGCAGCCTGCTGGAGATGGAGGCACTGCACCAGTAAGAAAGAACCAACCATCACCCCAAAAGCCTGTCCTGTTCATCCCCACTACCATCGGCGGACGCTCAGTATTCTGTGAACCAGCAGATGAGCAGCACAAAACACTGTATAATAGTGAAATCTCCCAGAGGGTGGGGGAAAACCTGTTACACAATCTATATATTTGGTGCCTGAGGCACAGGAAGCACCAGGATTTGAACCAGACTCCCTGCTTCAAACTCAGTGTAATTTTTTTCATAGTCACTCACTTAACTCACTGAGCCACTCTTACAGCCCAGTAACCAAGAAATAACTGTATAAATAAGTTAAGATATGCAAAGCTGTACAGGAACATAACATTAAATTACGTCAGAATATATACTGACAATACTTTATTAAAGTATAATTTAGGAATGTTTTGATAAAGCGTATTTTGAAACACAAGTAAAAGAGGTAACAATTTACATTTTCTCCTGAAAATTTTTCTTATAATATATTGCTGTGAAATTGTTTAAATACCGTTCTAGGAAAGCTGAGCAAGCCGAACGTGGAAATATTGACAAGTCTTTTCTCAAGTAGCTATTCCTCTTTTGAAGTGCTATGAAGAATCTTCTGAGTAAGTGTCATCTCTTTGCCAGATAGTTTAAAAGCTATTTGTATTACTATGGTAGTGAATTATATCACATTAAGCAACAGTAAGCACCATTTAACATTGTTTTATCGATCTTGTTAGGACGTGTAAAGGTCAGTGTCCAAGATTTTTTTTTTTAGTCCTTAAATAAGAGCTGTTTTCCAGTGCATTGACTTTTGAAGATGAAAATATAAAGAAGAAAAAAAAGTAGACCATCAGCCAAAAAGTCACATAGGTCTTTGAAAGCTGGGAAAGCTGAAGGACTGTCACTCACTGTAAAAATCAGCAGCAAATTAAATAGGAAGGTCACCCAGTCATCATTTTAGTAAACTAGGCACTCACGCGTGAATCACTATCAACATGTAACATGTTAAATAAACGACTTGAGGGTACTTCAAGCTACTAAATTCTTTTACTGCTTGTATTATAAAATATTTTAATTATTGGTTTTGTATTGTGCAAATCATAGCATACACACATTCTAATGTATTCCATTTTTGATTGTACTGTACTTTGTCCAGATTTTTTTTCTTTTTGAAGGTCATTGAACTTCACATAGTCATACAATAATTACCTGCAGCCTTCTTGGCACTTAGAAATAATTACTCGCACTCCGCTAACAAAACCATAATTACATGCCTCTATGCCCTTATAGAGTTATTGTTGGCTCTTATAATAACTATTTTTGCTAAGTGCTTTCATACTTTACTGTACATTGACAAGGTTAGGTAATAATACCATCCAATTTCTTCCTTTATATATAGCCATTAGAATCAAAGTTGATGTCCTAGGGCCTTATGTACGAAATGGCAACAGCATGTGGTTTTATTCTAGTAGGGATCCATACTAGAGTAAGTAAGATTATATATTTTTCTTTAATTAAGCTCTTTGCTAGTATTTAAACCTTTAGAAGTCTGGTTTTATTCTGTTAACAATGCTATGTTGTATAATGCGACAACTAAGAAATGTGTAATAATTAAGAATGGGCAGATTCATGGGTTCCAAATCGAAACTTCGAAGTTCATCTGAAAGTTGATTCAAGTTCAGCTTTGAAATAAACTCTTGAATCTGAGAACATTTTTGCCAAAACCCAGGAAGCTCATTGTCAAACTGGCCAATTGTAGAGTGTGGGGAGTTGTTCAAGGGACTGACTGTTATCTGTGGAAAGGACTTACCTGTATAGTGTACCATTCTTGGTCCTGGCAGAGCAAGGGGCCCAGCTAGCCAATCACAGATGTTGTGCCTGACTGATCGGATGGGCGCAACTTCTGAGATCTGCGGACTAGGGCCCGCTCTGCTGCCAGGCCTGGGACAATTATCCCTGCTCTCCCTCATGTCTGCGGCCTTTATATCAGGGCATATATGGGTTAAACATATAAATACTTATTATCAAATATATGTAGCCCCCTTTCCCCTGTGTCTAGGGTGACTTCGTGTGGTGCGCTTTACCTGATAGGCTCACAGGAGGCCTGATCCTCCGCTGCAGGGAGCATGGGGTATACCTGATTCATTCGATAACAGCACCTCCACCTCCACCTCCACCTGCTGGATAATCCCTCACAGGACCTAATATAATGAACACACACACTTGTATATAGTAACAGGTTTACTGAACGTATCTGACCCTATAAGACTATAACATTTGTTATACTGACCTCGCAGGGCCGTAACCATACAGTACCCATATAGTGACCCACTGTCCAATCACCACTTCGTGCAGTTCCCTCAAAGTACAGAGGTGCCCTGGGCACCTAATCACCCTGGTGTCCACAGGAGCCAACCCACCCCAAAGTGTGCGATAGCACAACCCACAGGAAGTGTGTATTATAGTTAGTGCACTTGTTGGGAGGTGATACCTGCTGGGTGCCAACTGATAGAAGTGGCCCGTCTGGACCCATGCCATCGCTGTCAGCGATGGCATCCACCTTTACGTGGGCATCTACATCTACTCCGGCCAGAGTGTGTCAAAGTGAAGAGAGTCTCTGTACCTCTCAGCAGTGGTCTGGTCCCAGACCACAGGCCACAAATACTGTGTAGCATCTTGCTGTGTCCCTGACACTATACAACTGCAGGGGCAATGTCCCTATCTGATGTGCCTGTCCCTATAGCACCCACAAGCTTATGAGGTCTCTGGGCCTACCTGGGGCCTAAGGGGGGTAAACTAGGCCTAGTCCAGGGAAGCCAAATAGAAAAAGGAAACAGCGCAATGCCAGGGAGCCAGGTGGTAGATAATAAGTCTATTTATTCAGCACATGAACAAAAAAAGCATCACCCTTGGAGGTGGAACAAATCCTCCTACGCGTTTCGGACGTTGAGTCCTTTATCAAGGAGTATAACTATTATATTATACTATTTATATTATACTCCTTGATAAAGGACTCAACTTCCGAAACGCATAGGAGGATTTGTTCCACCTCCAAGGGTGATGCTTTTTTGTTCATGTGCTGAATAAATAGACTTTAATTATTACCACCTGGCTCCCTGGCATTGCGCTGTTTCCTTTTTCTATTTGGCTTCTGGATCATCACTACACGGCTGGCACGCCATCATGACTCCCTCAGACTGTAGGAGTGGGTAAGATTCTTCAATTGCTTATTTTTGATCATTTATGGATGAGAACCATTATTGTCATTTCCCTCCAATGAGGTTGCGTCGAGGTGATATTTTTCATTTTTGACTGTTCCCTTCAGGAGAAGTTTATTGTACCTTTGGTCACTCACAGGTCATATGTATTTCTACCCACTCCTAGTACAGTTATAAAGCAGGAGTTTTTAAGATTATATGTTTGGCAGTTTTCATGTTTGGAGCACCCATTCTCTACATATCTCTAGTCCAGGGAAGCACAGCTCCCTGGACACTACCTGTTCTTGTTCAGCTCCCCTACCGTCTGGCGTTGCTCGCAGCATGCCAAATGTAACAATTCTCGGGAGCATGGAATTGTTGCAGCCCTATTGGCTGATGTGCGCCCCGTGACTAACAGCCCCTGATGCTGCTTGGGATTGTAGATCCCCTTGCACAGCCAATTCACCTTAATGGATGCCGCTATCGGGGGCTCTGTGCATGCGCAACTCGACAGTGCGCATGCACGGCTTTGGCAAGATGGCGACCTGCAGCGGCCCGCTCACCGTCGAATCAGCCCACACTCTCCCCAGCCGCAGTGGAGGCAAGGGGGAACCCAGAGGGAGACCTGGCCACATATAGAAAAAATTTAGCAAATTATAAAGATGTTTTTAAATGACCTTTTGTACAAAGTCAGCGGGCCTCAAGAGTAATATCACTTATTTTGTGGCACTGCTATTTTGCCTCAGTGATAATAAATATATATATATATATATATATATTTTTTAAATATATTACTGAGGCAAAATAGCAATGCCACAAATTTTATTTCTAAAATAAAGGAAGTAATACATTGAGCATTACCTCTCTTTTTCAAGTATGTCCTGGCCACAGTTATGATAACAATACGTGGTTACATTAAATGAACAGAGGTTATACATTATATCTAAAAACATTTCATGAACAGTTAAATGCCGCTATGGATTTCACATACAATCCATAAGTGAAACAAACATGTGTATGGGCAAACAAATAGTAATATATAAGAGGTGCTCAACAAGAAATATAAATAACATTGTCTAGTACATGAATTCAATATAAAAACATTTCAGATTGTATCTCACCACCATAGCAACAGCAGGGAACACAACATCTAAATTTACCTCAGCCTCGCGGTCCCGCCATGTTTGTGGTGAGCACTCCGGGACACTGAGACAAATTACAACATTATGGTTGGTTGAGATATATATCAGAACCAAATATGTGCATACTTCATAATCAAATAAAATCAAGAAATTAAGGTTGTAATTAGGTGATAATATCCATAGGTCAGTAAATTAATGTTCAGGTAATGTTCAGGCTGTAGGAACCCAGAGGGTGCATAAAACTCCAGGTAATTTATTGTTCTTAGGGATTTTTTACCATTTTATTCCTTTAGTTACATCTTTAATTTTTTATGTTGAAAAAATAGAATTCAGAGGGAGGAAGCATAGGGAGTTCATTCTTTTTTTTTTATTTTATCCGGTGTAATATGCAGTGAGCGGTGAGAGGTAGGGCTGCTTAGTAAAGGTGGGAGTGAGTAAGTGTCTGCAGCTACTGTTACTAGTTCAATTTGTTTTCTATTCCAATGTATCTAATGTCCAGAATTAAGCCCAATCAGAAGACTTGATTTATGGATGTTCTAAATTTGTATCCTCTAATTAAGTAATAATCTACTCAGATGAAGGTGCTGCCTTGCCTTGAAGTTATAAGCCAGAGTGAAATCTGAGGGTATTTCATGTTTTAAACATGCTGGGATATTAAAGGCCAGATAATACTTATTTATGTATGTAACACCCCTATATATCCATTCATGTGGGAATGTGTAAGATAGGTGTGAAGTGTGTAACTGCCCTATCAGCAGCACAGTTCCAAGTGCAGTAACAGACAGTATAAATGGTCAATGCCTGTAAACAGAGGGAAAGCAGTAGGTAACTAGGAGGAATTGGGATGTCGGAGAGAGAACTGCAGTATGGGACAAGACAAACAAGGAATGGTGAGCTATGAGAGCGATCCACGAGGAGAGAGAGAGAGTGAGGACCACCTTCCCAGAACAGAGAAAAGAGACAGCCATGATTGTAGTTATACTATATAATGCAAAAGCAGACAACAGCTAAAGGGGGAAGCGACAGAGAAAATAAGCTACAGTATTGCTATATTTGCGCATGAGGACTAATATGATTAGAATCACAGAATCATGATTAGTAAGAGAAAAGAATCTTGGAGATCCCTTCCACAATTCACCAGTATCATTTATCATACCAAACCACTGACGTACTTTACACACCAACTTCAGCACTGTATGAGAGTCTGTTTAAAAGATAAGCGACTGCTGTGTCTGTAAAAAAACACCAGACTTGCAACAACCATTAGAGTTCATATGAGCTCCAAAGCTGTGTAAGCACCAACAATGGTCCATTATTTTAGCATGCGGGCCACAGGAATAGACAAATCTATGATGTAGGACATTTGCGCTTTAATATTGCTAATTACTGTATATGATGATTGTTTGCTCTATATGTATGGACAACTGCATGCGGATATCAGGGCACTTGACATAACACATATATAAAATATTGTTATTGATCAAAGAAGCTCAGCTCTGGTGTTTGCCCTCAAGCCCTGTTTTCCATGATAAAGTGAACTATATCTCTCCAGGAATATATACAGATGCAGCGATACTTACAGGCCACGGGAAAGCTGGGCCCAAAAAACATAGGTTTTTCGGTTTTGGAGGATTAACGCTGCGATCATCCATGCTTCTGAATGGGACCCCGCAACGTCAATCCTTCACTTCATGGGTCATCATCTAGGGAGAGAAAAATTATACAATTTTTTTTAAATCCTTCTGCAGTTATCTCTTTCTCTGTCCCCATCTGCAGCATCTTCCTGCAGTGCTGAAGGTAAGATGCAGGGCTTGTCAACCCCCTTGCTGATGCAGATGCCCTGAATACAGGTCTCTACATTGTGATGGGAATGCTATATGACCATATTTGGTTTTCTACATACTCAAGGGGGCTGGATAGGACCTTTAACACTGTCCAGCTCCCTTGATTATGTAGATATTGTATTGTATTGTATGTCTTTATTTATATAGTGCCATTAATGTACATAGCGCTTCACAGTAGTAATACATGTGGTAATCAAATAAATAACAGATAATATAAATAACAGATCATGGGAATAAGTGCTTAAGACATAAAAGTAACATTAAGGAAGAGGAGTCCCTGCCCCGAGGAGCTTACAGTCTAATTGGTAGGTAGGGAGAATGTACAGAGACAGTAGGAGGGAGTTCTGGTAAGTGCATCTGCAGGGGGCCAAGCTTTATGGATCATGTGTTCAGAATATCCACAGTGCTATTCATATGCTTCTTTAAGCAAGTGTGTCTTAAGGTGGGTCTTAAAGGTGTATAGAGAGGGTGCTAGTCGGGTACTGAGGGGAAGGGCATTCCAGAGGTGTGGGGCAGTCAGTGAAAAAGGTTTAAGGCGGGAGAGGGCTTTAGATACAAAGGGGGTAGAAAGAAGACATCCTTGAGAAGAACGCAAGAGTCAGGATGGTGCATAACGAGAAATTAGGGCTGAGATGTAAGGAGGGACAGAAGAGTGTAAAGCTTTAAAAGTGAGGAGAAGAATGGAGTGTGAGATGCGGGATTTGATCGGAAGCCAGGAGAGGGATTTCATCAGGGGAGATGCTGAGACAGATCTAGGAAAGAGTAGAGTGATTCTGGCAGCAGCATTTAGTATAGATTGTATGGGAGACAGGTGAGAGGCAGGAAGGCCGGACAGCAGGAGGTTACAGTAATCAAGACGGGAGAGAATGAGGGCCTGATTCAGGGTTTTAGCAGTCGAGCAACAGAGGAAAGGGCGTATCTTTGTTATATTGCGGAGGAAAAAGCGACAAGTTTTAGAAATGTTTTGAATGTGAGGGGCGAATGTGAGAGAGGAGTCGAGTGTGACCCCTAGGCAGCGTGCTTGGGCTACTGGGTGAATGATTGTAGTTCCAACATTAATGTGGAAGGAGGTAGTAGGGCCAGGTTTGGGAGGAAGTATGAGGAGCTCTGTTTTAGCCATGTTTAGTTTAAGGCGGCGAAGGGCCATCCAGGATGATATAGCAGAGAGACATTCAGAAACTTTGGTTTGTACAGCAGGTGTAAGGTCGGGTGTTGAAAAGTATATTTGTGTGTTGTCGGCATAGAGGTGATAATTAAACCCAAAAGATGTTATTAGGTCACCTAGAGAGAGTGTGTACAGAGAAAAGAGAAGAGGTCCCAGGACAGAGCCCTGGGGTACCCCCACAGAGAGATCAATAGAGGAGGAGGAGGTGTTAGCAGAAGATACACTGAAAGTATGATGGGAGAGGTAGGATGAGATCCAGGATAGAGCTTTGTTCTGAATACCAAGAGTATGGAGAATGTGTAGGAGATGAGGGTGGTCCACTATGTCAAATGCTGCAGAGAGGTCGAGTAATATTAGCAAAGTGTAATGACCTCTGTCTTTGGCAGCATGGAGGTTGTCAGTTATTTTAGTGAGGGCTGTTGCAGTGGAGTGAGCAGTGCGGAAGCCAGATTGTAGAGGGTCTAGGAGAGAATAGGTGTTGAGAAAATGGAGCAAGCGAGAGAATACAAGACGTTGAAGGAGTTTAGTGGCAAAAGGCAGGAGGGAGACAGGTCAATAGTTTAGAAAGACAGGTAGGGTCAAGCTTGCTGTTTTTGAGTAATGGTTTGGCTGTTGCATGTTTGAAGGAGGATGAAAAGGTTCCAGAGCAGAGGGAGGAGTTAAAAAATGTGTGTGAGCGTAGAGATTATAGTAGGAGCAAGAGGTTTTAGGAGATGGGAGGGAATGGGGTCAAGAGGGCAAGTAGTAGAGGGAGAAGAGGCGATCAACAGTGACACATCCTCCTCTGAGACAGTGGAAAAAGAGTCAAGGAAGGCAGGAGGAGAGTTAGGAAGAGGTGTAGGATGGGAGGAAGAAACAGAGGGGATGTTCTGCCGTATGGATTCCACCTTTTCCTTAAAATAGTCAGCAAAGTCCTGAGCGGAGATGGAGGAAGGAGAGGCAGCTGAGGGTGGTTTGAGTATAGTATCAAAGGCAGGGAACAGTCAGCGTGGGTTAGACTTGTGCATGTTGATTAGTGTTGAAAAGTAGGCTTGTTTAGCTTGCGAGAGGGCAGAGTTGAAACAGGATAGCATAAATTTGTAGTGAAGGAAGTCTGCGAGAGTGTGAGACTTCCTCCGGAGGCGTTCAGAGGAACGAGTGAAGGAACGCAGCATGCGCGTGTGGGAATTTAGCAAGGGTCTAGGGTTAGAAGGGTGAGGGCAGCAGAGAGAAAGCGGGGCATGTAGATCAAGAGATGACGACAAGACAGAGTTGTAGTTCCTGACAAGGTTGTCAGGGTCTGTATCTGAGCTGAGAGAGGAGAGGGAGGAGCGTAAAGTGGACTCAAAGTCAGGTAAGTGAATAGAATGCAGGTTTCTGCAGAACCGGGGTGTAGATGGAGGTGGAGAAGGGGAGAAGCGAGATAGAGAGATTGAGATGAGATGATGGTCAGAGAGAGGAAAAGGGGAAATGGAGAAATCGGAGAGAGAGAAGTTTTTAGTGAAAACCAGGTCTAAGTAGTGACCATCCTTGTGGGTGCTGCTGCAGTCCACTGTTGAAGGCCAAAAGAAGAGGTTAGAGAAAGAAAGCGAGAAGCCTAAGGGAGAGAGGGGTCATCAATGTGGCAATTGAAGTCCCCAAGGAGAAGAACAGGGGAGTCTGAGGAGAGAAAGAAAGAGAGGCAGGATTCAAAGTGAGAGAGAAAGGAAGAAGGGGGATGAGTAGAAATAGGTGGGCGATAGATGACCGCCACATGGACAGGGAGAGAAGATCTGGACAGTGTGAGCCTCAAAGGAGGGAAAAGCAATAGATGGAGGAATAGGAAGGGTTCGGTAACGGCAGAGGGGGGAGAGCAGGAGCCCCACGCTTCCACCCCTGCCGTCAGTGCACAGAGTGTGGGAGAAGGAAAGGCCACCATAGGAGAGGGCAGCTTCCAGAGCAGTGTCAGACTGAGTGAGCCAGGTCTCAGTTATAGCAAATAGGAGCAGAGAGTGAGAGAGAAAAAAGTCATGTACAGAGAGGAACTTGTTAGAAAGAGAGCGAGCATTTCAAAGGGCACAGGGAAAAGGGAGAGAGGAGGGAGGGTGGCAGGGGATGGGTATGAGGTTGGAGGGGTTGACACCAGAAGGAGTAGAGGTTGCAATGGGCAGGCAAGGACGAGCGCATGTAGGAATAAGGCAGGGACTAGGATTTGGAGAGATATCCCCAGAAGCAAGGAGGAGAAGCATGGATAGAAAGAGGATGTGTGAGGATGATTTGTAGGGGTGTTTTTTTAGTGCATGGGGATATAGCTGTGTGGTGTCAGAGGACACAGGTAAGAAAGGAGTTCATGTGAACAGAGAAGTGGTGAAGGAAGCAGAGATGGAGATATATGAATAGAGGTAGAGACATACTGAAGCTGGTAAAAAGAAGTGCATAATTTGAGAAGAAGTGAAGTCACAGCAAATATAAATGGTAAAGGCAGCATCACAGCAGTAATGATGCAGTCTGGTGTAGATGATTTCCTCCTTTCCAGCGTAGTTCAAATGCAGGAATCAGGGCCAGGTGGGGTGTTCACTTCTTCTGAACTTCCTTTTAAACTTCAGTTGTTCAGTAGAGTTGTTCAGTTGTCCTGCCACTTATAATGGGCCACTTTGAATATGGGCTGCAGGCAGCATAAGGCTGTTCTATCTGGGTTTATATAGGCCTAAAAAGTCACCTGACAGTGTGGTTCTGTCTGCTTAATTAGCACATCTGAGGCACATTTAAACAGATGGTTTTCTACACAGGGGGTTCCCTGCCTAGGTGCCAAGTCTTAATTCAATTAACAGTTGAAGCAGACAGGATTCAGATATGGGATATTACCTAAGATTGTTTTAGTTACATATACTGACATACACACAGCAAAGAGTTGAAGCAGACAGGATTCAGATATGGTCACATAGCTTCCCCTCATGATGTAGAGACCCATATTCAGGCATTTACATCATCTAGAGGGTTGACCTGTCCAGCATCCTACTTTCAGTGCTGTGGGAAGATGTTGCAGACAGGGACAGAGACGGCTGTAGACAGAGAGACAGCTGCGCAGGCCATATAAAAGGTTAGTATTGGTTTTCTCTTCCCCAAAAAGATTAACGTTGTGGGGTCCCATTCAGAAGCATAGACCCTCACTACATTATTCCTCCCAGGCTGCTTGCTGTTCTTGTTCTGTGGCTTCCCAACTATGCTGCAGTTGCTTCAGCCGCAGATGAACACGGCACAGAGAACAATAAGCTGTGTTACATCTGTGTGTATATATATATATATATATATATTTACCACGAGTTACCACATACCTACACCTAGGAAATAAACTCAGGTCCCCATCTCCCTACAATATGTGCATTACCCATACATGTGGCAAAAAGTGGTTACATTTATAAGACGTTTTACCAGGAAATAAAGTACATTGAGAGGTACGGTTGACAACTTTACAATTTACAGTTAGAATATAACACGTATAAAGTAGGAAACAGCCAAAGTCTTGAAGGGACTTTGACAGAAAGCGTATTTGTTCAAGCAGTAGGGTGATCGGTACGAGAAGAAAGAGCGACCCGATTCTTTATTGAACCTTGAGACTTTAAGCAGGTTTATTGAGGCAGATCTAAAGAGATAAATGCTGTGTACACTAGGGATAAGAAGCCTGCTCAGATAATTGGGTAACTTGTCTGTAAATTATTTGAAGGGGAGAGAGGAAAGATTAATATTGCGCATGCACTCCAGGGATAGCCAACCTGGTTCAATTAACATGTCACAATGGTGGGGTTTGACGTTGCATAATAAGAAAAAACAGCATATTGAGTTGTAAAGATTGTAAAGTTTGCTGAGGCAAATTTGGGGTGCTGTATCATACACTAGTCAATAATTGGCAATAGCATCTGCCGTGCAATGCACTTTCTAACCAATGCACTTAGGCAGGATTTATTTCTATAAAGTACAGCCAGTTTGGAATAGATTTGGAATGTCAGTTTGTCAATATGCAAACCAAGTGTTAAATTGGAGTGAAGTCACAAAGTCACATATCCAAATATTTAAAGCTGGTAACTGAGGCAAGATTACTGTTAGATCTTATTCTAATCAGTAGCTCTATCATGGGAAACTTATGAAATGTAGCTTTAGTTCCAGACATCATTGTTCCTGACTTGTCAGTATTTAAAAAGTAGTTTACAACCTTAGAAAAATCAAATTGTAGTACATTTGCAATATCAGAAAGGCTGGGACTGCATGCACATGTATCACTGTGCACTGTATCATCAGCATACATATACACAGAAGTTGTCTTACAAACTGTAGGCAGGTAATTTATTAAGATAGAAAAAGTAAGGGCCCCAGAACAGAACCTTGGGGAACCCCACAGGTAATATCCAAGTGGCTAGAGTTGGAACCTGAGATACACCCATGTTGGGATCTTCCTGATAAATAAGAGTTAAACCAGTTTAGAACATGTAGTTTAATACCATAGTACTGGATCTTGTTTAACATAATAATGTGGTCAACAGTATCAAACGCTTTTGCAAAATCTAGGAATATTGCAGCAGAAAAGTATGTTGTCAGAGGATTTTTACATTAGCAGACAGTTTTTCTTTTAAGAAGAAAAGAAAGATCGATGTGACTGCCACTCAGAGTGAAAAAAATTTGGAAACTCACCAGCTGATTTAGAAGTCAAAATCCATTTATTCAGCTACATAAAAACAGACAAAGGTAGGACATAACTCCTCCTCCCATGCATTTCACGTCCACTGCGGTGCTTTTTTAAGGAGTCGCAGTGCGGAAGGAGAGGCGAGGAGGTGTTCCCTAGTGAGTGCGTGACTCCACACCACAACCGGCCAGGAGAGACAGGGTAAGAGGACTATCATAGCATCTATAAGGCTACACATATTAGTGGGGATCACCCGCTCTGTGTAAGCAGCCCGCTACATTTGCACTATCATTACCCCACCTTATGTCTCTCCATCTCCTAGCACTGGATACATTACTTCCACAACCCGGAACAAGCTCCAGCTTTATATATTTTTTTCTTTTACTGTCATATTTATGTAAGCAGCTATTACTGATTCACATTTTTGGGCAATCCCAATCCATTAATGCCCAAAATTGAGACCAATCATTAAACTTTGTTTGTGAATATTTAAAATTGTATCCAATGGTAATAAATAGGGACATATCTATCAAGAGCAAACATTTTATTTGCATCACCTGCACATGCATTAATCTTGCTAATCTTGTTTCTTTAGAGCAGAGATTAAAGCCACCTAAACCTGGCAGATTCATTTGGTGCAAGGAGAATGAAAAACTGCACAATTAATGGGAATAAATGTTGACATGTCTCATTATAATATTGCACTAACAATCTTCTCTCCTACCTCCTCTTATAACCTTCTCTAACCAGCGGCGTGACGGCACGTGGCGGTACAATGCACTGGCCCCTATCATCACAGTTTTCTCTTAACTTTTCCTCTTGCTCCTCATCTCCGGCAGCATCTTCTTGTAATGATGTGTCATCAGGGAATGGAGATGAGGAGCAGAAGGTAAGAGGCCGGGTACCGGCACCTTTTCTATTACAAAAAAAGCACTGTCTTTAACCATTCCCCAATTCGCTTATTGACACAAGTGCATCAAAACACCTTCATACAAAGTGACAAATAGAAATCATGCAATTTGCATCTAGTTTTGGGAGCAATACTCCTGATTACAACACTTTATACTTTATGAGGCATACCTATAAAGCAGCACTGCACACAAAAAGTAATGCTCAAGAAAATTCAACTATATTGTCAGCCAACAAAGATGAATGAGTGGAAAAAAGGCAGTATTTCACAGTGGCAGACCCCTTATCAAGACAATATATAACTTAAATATTTAATGAGTCTATCAAACAGCTTTTCTTCTCATAAACCAAGCCACATTTAATGTATAATCGTTTTAAGTTCAGGAAAAAACCTAATAAATATGATATACATGTATATTAACATTTATCAAAAACATATTTTCAGCAGAAGCGCATTTAATATATGAACAACATCTATCTTGCACAAGTAAACAGATGTCAACAGCATGAATCATTTCTAAGTAGAGTAAAGCTAAGAGAATCAAGAACCTAAGACAGAAAATAAAATTATTAAACATGTACAAACATTTCAAACATGAAAAATACATTTCTCTGTACCAAACAACAATATAAATTATTCATCATGAATACTGTCACAAAATCACAAGCTGTATAATGCATGTAGCCCCCTTATGTTGTACCAGAATGTTGACAGGCTACGCCTCCTTCTGCCTGTATATGTGAAACCAGATTAAAGAAGCCCTCAGTTTGCCTCTCAGCATTTTTACAAAAAGATAAGATTTCTCACTGATGAGGAATTTACTTAAACTCTACAGTGCCCCGATGACATACCATATACGTAATCAGGGTTTTGATAGTTTTCTAAGTGATGACGAGCTGACTCCACTTCCATGTTTGTCCTTGGGTGTCTGTTGTGGCCAATTTGATTGCTTCTAACAAAACCGTAAATGTAACATATACAGTGCCCACATCAATAACACCTCTAGTAGTGGTAGTGGATACCCCAACCGAATGTCCATATAAAGCTGACTTGTGTGCATGAAAACATTGGAACTGTAGCTTGCCTAGATTTCCCTGTAGAAGTGCTGGATAGCCAGGGTATACTTAGACCATTGAGCTGCTATATGAGGAAGAGCTTTTCATGAGACAAGGCAGGGAGCTCCTACTTCATAAACAAAGAAAAGAGAACATAGGACCTTTTTAGTGTGAGATGGGCAGGAAAATTATTGGAGATAAGGCGGAGGTATTAAATAAATGATTTGCCTCTGTATTTTCCAAGGATGAGTCAATTGCAGAAATAGTGCAACAGGAGGAACAACAAACTTTATATTAATTAACAATTTGTTAACTGAAGAAAAAGTGCATCGGCAGCTTGATAAAATTAGAGTAAATAAAGCAACAGGCCTTGATGGCATGAACCCAAGAGTTCTTAAGGAGACAGTCAGTAATAGCCAAACCACAGGCGTAGTACCATGATATTGGTGTAAAGCAGACATGGTACCTATATTTAAAAACAGAGCTAGATCACAACTGGGGAATTACTGACCTGAAAGCCTGACATCAATAATTGATAAGTGAATTGTTTTTTTTGTAGTTTTCTAATGTTTTATTATTGTGTGTTTGGAGCATTAATTTATTTTGATTAGGGTGCCCATTGAGTTCTATAGAGGCTTACCATGCCTATATTATTATATGAATATGATGTACCACTATAATACTCAATGGGTACAGGGTGGGGATAGTGGTTCTGGGGTGGGTGCTTAGGCATCTCGGGTGAGTAGTGGGGCAGGGTGGGTTAACCCCTAATGACCATAGCGGTTATTAACCGATAAGGTGATTAAGGGGCTAGGGGACATTAGAATGTATTTACCATATATTTCTCTGATAACGGAGGACAGGGACTTGCAGAGGACACACATCATATTGCTGTGGTAAGTAGAACTGTATTAATTTACTTTATTTATGCTGGTTAATGTTGTATTTAATAATGGGTAAATAATCTATTATCCATATCTAGATAATAGTTATTTTGCCCATTACTCTACTGTATGTGTTTGGTGGTGGTGGAGGGGAGGGGCTGAAGGGATTGATTGAAATGTAGGACATGTTTATTTGTTAACATACAGGGTTGGTACCTTAGGTCTGCGGGGACCTATGGAGACCAACTGAGGACCACCAGACGCCACGTGTACCACCTGCAGACACATGGGGGACACCTGCGGGAAACAACCGGGGGCCCCACAGATGGGGGGTCCCCGCAGACCCATAGGGACCACCCGAGGGCCCCCAGATCCCCGTGGGAATCATCCGAGGGCCTCAGACACCTGTGGGGTTGACCCGGGGGCCCACAGACATTTGTGGGCCCACCCGTGCACCCAATTGTGGCCCACGTGACCCGCAGGGACCACCGGAGGTCCATGGCGCCTAGCGGGGACCACCCGGAGACCCCCAGACCCTTTGGCCACCCCCCTCTGGTGCATTGTGGGGCCTGCGGGCACCCGTCGGGACCACCGGGGACTACTGTAGGCCTGGGGTATTAACACCTGTATGATAAAAAATAAATAATGGTTTTCATTATGGGGAGCACGAGGGGTGTATTGATGCTTAGTAAATGTTTTTTTAATATACATTTCATTCCTAGTGTAGATGTGCAGGGGGTCTCCGGAGTAGAACCGCGTTGGTTTTATGTCCAGGGACCCCCGCTTCCCGAGATACAGATCCCTTTATGGGGTGCCGGTATCTCCTATGCATAGAGATGTCACGTGATCGGGATATCTCCATGCACAGGACATACCGGCACCCCATAAAGGGATCTGTATCTTGGGAAGCAGGGGGTCCCCGGACCTCAAACTAATGCAGTTTGGCTCCAGAGTTCCCCTGCACATCTACACTAGGAATAAAATGTATATTAAAAAACATAATTTTGGGGCGAGATTTTCACTGGCAGAGGCAGCTCTCTCAGAGCAGCTCTCTCTGCAGCAGAAATGAATCGCTGGGTTAGTCCTTTTCAGAGGCTCGATCCTATTGCTGGCAGCAACTTGCTCATTTTGAGAATTTTTCTATGACAGGTAATGAAGGCTTTCTGTATACCGTGATAGCAACGCTCCAAATAGGCAATTTAAATGGGCTGGCGATATTTTTTATCAACCTTTACTACATGAGGCCCAAAGAGACCCTATGGCTTCCATTACCAAAGGAAGGGTTCAGACATATACTGTCCCGGCCAGCTTAAAACTAATGCTGCTGCCGCCGCAGTTTAAAAACAGCTGCGGGCGGCTGTCTTCGGCCGTTTTCGGACGGTTTTCCCGCGCCTCGGGCGATTTCAATAGTAAGCGCCATTAGCGCTTATCTATTGAAGCGGCCACCGCGCGGGAAACTCCGTTTTAAACGGAGAGAAGCCCCGCGGTTAGCCCGCTATTTACATAAATAAATTTAGACTATCTTCAAGTTAAATGATGAAACCTTCCACCTTTTTCAAGGAGACATTTTATTTTTTATATTTTAAAATATGTTAACACATATTTATGTGTCAAGCTAACCTCTAAAGTGTGTAGTAAATTCCCCGGCTTGTTATGACACATTTTTAATCATGCATTATTGCAAATTAATTTAAATTAATATTTATATTTAATATATTGTGTGGTATGTTCATGTACCATTTTTATTTGTTCATTATACAAATAAAATGATGTCTTATTATTTAGCAGTCCATGTACAGTATAGGGGATATATAAAGATCCACATCTATCTTTGACTACTGTTCAGTATGTCACTTTCTATGGAAACATTTACAAATGATACACTAACTGCGATACACTGTCACTGAGGCGTGAATTAACACTATGGATGATATTGGAGAAAGCGAGATAGAGATTGATTCGAATATGGTATTTATTTCTAAAGTTCACCACAGTCTCAGATAATGCAATTGGAGTCTTATATAATGTAAGGTCTCCCTGAAAGTAAGACTTTCTTTTGATATAAAGTTGAACCTAGTATATTTTCTCTGATTCTGAAAATAAAGGTTTTGGTTAATACACATGCTGCACACATTAGGGATGCTTAATTGAACTAAAAAAAACAACTCATTGTTTATAAAGGATTTCAGTTCCAAACTGATAATGACTTTTGATAAATAGTACTATACTTTAAGTTGGTTTGCTACACAACATAAATGTCACTTAGAGAATGCAGTGCTGAACAACTCATAGAAGTATTTTTCAGATGAGAGCTGCTTTGCCAGTTGGACATAGATACTGTACAGATGTATTGTTGCCTTTGGTGCATTATGGTGCTAGTATGTTGATGCTATGGTGCTATATGTATGACATCCTGCATTATCACTGCCATTAAATCCTATGGAAATTCTGCTAGTTTGAATTGCTGTATAACGAGATATGTTGTGTTGTCTGGGGGATCAATAAGGCTGGCTACATCCGTACTTTAAGAAGCAGTTCACTTGGTGCAGAGCCTTATCAAAATACTCCTATATTCCAAATAAACCAAGGTATTTTATTGTTCCAAGATACAGAATAATCCATTGTGCTACGCTCCAAAAACCACCCTTTTGAAAATCAATAACATGCTGTGCATTTTTGTGTTTTCATGCCCACTGATTTATTTAGCTACTAGTTATCATTCAAACACTTTTTTTGATTAACATAACTTTACTTGAATAGTTTTCCGTGATAAAGTTTTTCCTGACATATTTACATTCCACATTACATGCTTGCATTACGACATGAGCTCCCTGATATGAATTATCACATTTGGGTATGTTCAGTGGCATGCAGTAATTAAATTAGGAAGATATCCCACAAGAAGAGAATATTATTCTCAGTTAAATGAGAACAACTTCTGTCACTCCACGTAATCTCTACCTTCAAATATATACTCTTTCAGTTGTGGCAACTTACTGTACATTTGCAATGTATAATGTTGCAATGTAAATGAAAGCTAGAGGGGTTAGATTTTGTACATCTTTCCATCTTTATGTTTCTGACACTTCTACAGATGTTTTATCTCATTAAGATATTAGATTTTAAATATAAATTTGTGTGATCTTTTTGACATTGTTTTACTAATGTACTTGATGGATAAAAGCTTATGTAAACTCTGTGCCTTTGAACCATATCAGATTTCTAAGCGTGTGAAGGACATATTTACTAAAATACACTTTCAGGCCCAATATTCATCACACAGATTTCTTAAAGCCTTTTTTTTAATGTTACTGAAGCCGATACACATCTCTAATAAGACCACAGATTTACATCTTGCTTTTGCATGTTTCGTTTTTTACATCGTAAATTTTCTCTAAGAAAGGCACACACAAATGTGTTTAATAATGTGCATGTGTCATGGATCCATTCACTTGCATCCTTATTTTAAATGACAATGACATCACATATGCACCAATTATTTAGGACTTAAGCAAAAAATACAGATCAATATGCCTTTTACAAATATAAACAATAAAACATACTGTGCCAATTAAACAGATTATGTACTGAGGAGCAGGAAACAAATACAGTAAACCTCTTCACAAATGATATTCCTCTGATTTAAGAGTTAATGTAGTAATTTACTGATAAAATTGAATTACTGGGAATGAGCTGGGGGGTCTCAATTATGTTTCATATAAGCAGTTAATTATAGTTTAGTGATTCCTACATCTACAGTATGATGCTTACTATCAACCTCTTTTTCTGCCTCGTGGTGCCCGCTGAAACACCCCTTCCAAACCGGAACAGGTACACCTTCTCTGCATCCCTTGTCAGCTATGGAGCACACAGAACCGGCGTTCACACCGCATGTGAGTAAACCTGCTGCTTAAATGAGAGCCACCCCAGGCATACAAGATTATTCAATTCAGGGAAATTGCAGAGGTCAAGGGGGGGTCCAAACACTCCCTACTTACAACTCTGTATACCTCTGTTATACCTTGTGCCATCTAGGGGTTTAATGCATATAGCCTCAAGCATGCAATACCACACCAAGTGATCCGGTTTAAAACGCAGTTAAAAACATTTACTTTACAATTACTGTGGGTCACATATGCTCTGTAGCACTGGTTAATTGGGGCCACTTACCCCTTACAATTTTTTACTATCAACAATCAAGATTTTTATATTCATTCTTCTACATGTGAGTCACTGACCTATAGCTTATTTCCTCACTTTCAGTCCTCTAACTGAAAACCATAATGCAACTTAAACATTATACTCCACCTTGCATTAACATCTCCAGCCCTTATCAATCCACTGCAGGATGAAGGCCTCACCAATGACCTTCGTTGTACTGCGGTTTCAAGATTCTCTTCTGCACATTGTTCTGCAATATTTTCTGATTTCATCCTCCCATTTTAATTTTGGTCTTTGTGTTGGTCCCTTGGAATCCAGGCAAGTATCATCTTTGTCCAACAATGGTACTTTGTCATTGTGAGATATGTTGGCCT
Organism: Ascaphus truei; assembly: GCF_040206685.1. Taxonomy (NCBI): domain Eukaryota; kingdom Metazoa; phylum Chordata; class Amphibia; order Anura; family Ascaphidae; genus Ascaphus; species Ascaphus truei. The sequence continues at coordinate 360,919,393 of NC_134483.1, read as the reverse complement.
ACTGCCATTTTAATTTCTTCACCCTTGTGGTGTCACAGGATAAAGAATGAATGGGTTCAGAAGCATAAATTTTGTTTCTTTGAGTTATACCCAGCATACATCTCTCAATTATCTTCACACTGAGGGTTCAAGTTTCACTTCCATATGTGAGCACGGACAGAATACAGTGGACGCACACTTTCCTCTTGAGGCACAGTTGAAGGTTCTATAGAAAGATGGTCTTGTTTCTTCCAAAGGTATTTTATCTTCATTCTCCTAATAATTTCACTGGAAAGGTTCCCATCCATTGATTCTATCTGGACAAGGTAGACATAGTTATCGACTTCTAGTTACATTATATCATTATATTCCATTTATTTTGATCTTTAAAGAGTTGACACATCTGTTGTACAGCATTTGGGTCTTGCGGAGTTTTCTAATTTGTTAATGGATATGTCACTATATGATATATATATATATATATATATATATACAGGCATACCCCGGTTTAAGGACACTCACTTTAAGTACACTCGCGAGTAAGTACATCTCGCTCAATAGGCAAACGCCAGCTCACGTATGCGCCTGTCAGCACGTCCTGGACAGCAAATACCGACTCCCTACCTGTACCGAAGCTGTGCGCAAGCGGGGAGACTATAGAGCTTGTTACACATGCGTTATTTCCATCAGTTATGCACGTATATGACGATTACAGTACAGTACATGCATCGATAAGTGGAGAAAAGGTAGTGCTTCACTTTAAGTACATTTTCACTTTACATACATGCTCCGGTCCCATTGCGTACGTTAATGCGGGGTATGCCTGTATATATATATATATATATGGGCACACAGTAGATAAAGTCATACAGAAAACAGGACAGTGTGCTGCTTCACAAATCCTAGTTAAAGTAGAAAATCAAGAGGGCATGCACACCATACGTGCAGCAAACATAGCAAACTTTGAAGATCAACATTTCGACTTCTCAATGGAAGAGCTTTTGAAAAAGGCTCCATTGGCAGACAAAATGTCGGTCATTAAAGTACCATGTTTGCTGCAAGTATGGTGTACCTGCACTCTTGATTTTATGTATATATATATATATATATATATATATATATATATATATATATATATATATATATACAGTGTTCGACAAACCTATACATTTGCTCGCCCCGGGCAAGTGGATTTAACATCGTGGCGAGCTCCTATTGGCCCAAGCAGCATACGTTTGGTACTAGGTGGCGAGTGGATTTTTTTGTGTGGCGAGTAGATTTTTTGGTGATTTGTCAACCACTGTATAATATATATATATAAATATACATGAATATATATATATATATATATATATATATATATATATATATATATATATATATATATATATATATATATATATATATATATATTCATGTAGAAGTTGTAACATCGCCGGAAGAAGAGATCAGTGTATCTCGAAAGCTCGCACAAATAAAAGCATTTCGTTAGCCACAGAACGGTATCATCTATTTATTTTTTGATTATATATATATATATATATATATAGTTAAGTTATGGTGAGTAAAAAAAGTGACAAAAACCCTCCACAGGAAAGCAAATATGCAAATATAGCTGTATGCTCATCTGCATGTCATAGGCAGGTCTGCAACCCCGCCTCTCCCCACCATCACCCAGCACACAGCACTTCCACTGCAGCAAGGGATTATGGGAAATGACATGCAAATGAGCACACAGTGTCACTTTTTGCCTCAATAACCATTTTTAACATGGTTCCCTATAGGCTTAAGCTTGCTGCATGGTCACAGCTTTGAGCACAGCCAGGGTTAAGGTGCATACCCAGAAAACCACCCACAGACAGCTGTTTCGACCTTGATGGGTCTCATCAGTGTGGGGTTGATTTTACTGGGAATGCAAGAGAGGCTATGGGATAGGCTAAACCATAATACTGAGTTAAGTTATGGTGAGTAAAAAAAGTGACAAAAACCCTCCACAGGAAAGCAAATATGCAAATGTGGGTGATGGTGGGGAGAGGCGGGGTTGCAGACCTGCCTAGGACATGCAGATGAGCATACAGCTATATTTGCATATATATATATATATATATATATATATATATATATATATACATACATACATATACATATATATATATACATTCATACATACATATATATATATATATATATAATACATACTGTTCATACAAACACACACATGCGCACACATTTAGGTAATGGCAGCACACTCAGTATTAAGTATACTACAGAGGGTGTCTGTGGTAGATAGAAAAAATATCCAAGTTGAAGAAAATACACAAATGGTCTAATTATCTGAACCAGACAAGATGAATGCAAAAAAGATGTGTTTATTGATCCATAACACACAGGAGCCCAATGTTTCGGTCCCCAAAGGGACATTCTTCAGGGTTAAGACGTTTGTAAAGAAAACCACTTCCTGAAAGAATCAAATCATTACACTCAATCAAATGATGAATCAACAATAAAAGACAGTGCACTTATCATAAAGAGAAATTAGAACTTCTACGTGAAATTATTAGTGAACACAGATAACACAGGGCATAATCCAGCAGACAACAAGGGAGAAGAAACGAACAATTATGTACCATGAATCCTTCCAGAAGTGGCAAAAGCAATACAATCCATGAAGAATGGGAAAAATCCTGGGGAAGATGGAATTACAACTGAAATCTAGAAAGAAAATGGGGAAAAAGAAGAAAAATACTTGCAAACCTTTTTACATGCTGGTTCAAGAACAGGTAAATACCAGAACAGTGGAGTAATGCCATAGTTATCCTTAGCTACAAGAAAAGAGATGCTCACCCAACCTAGAGAACAAGCAGAATTTTGTAATGGATACAATGCACTCTACTACATCCAAGTTGTACAAGAAATACATCCTAGATGCATTAAGAAGACAAAACGTTGCAGATGCGTACATTAATATTATAAAGAACATCCACAAGGATCTCAAATAAACCCATGCAATGTGACAGAGAGACATCATATAATAATAATAATAATAATAATACAGCTTAACCCCGTTTTAGCGCAGTCCTCTGGGGCCACCCGCGACCACCGCGTTATAAAAGGGGTCACGAAAAAAAATGGCTGCCAAATTAAATTTTTATTTTTTAAAGTTTTTTTTTTTTTGTGGTGGTACTGCGTCTGCCATAGGGGGAAAGCCGAGAACTCTCCCAGAATTCCCAGACCCGGTGGGGCAGCGGCAACAACACGCAGCACTTACCCGGCATCTGGCAGCTCTTCTCCCTGTCTCTGCTTCCTGCTTCTGCTTCCGTCTTGCGAGAGCAAACTCCCTTAAAGAGACAGTGTGTCTGTGTGTGTGTGTATTTGACTGTGTGAGACTGTATGTGTGTGTGTGTGTGTGTCAGTGTGTGTGTGCAGTGTGCTGTGAGTGTTGTGTGTGTGCAGTGTGCTGTGAGTGTATGCAGTGTGCTGTGAGTGTGTGCAGCGTGCTGTGAGACTGTGCAGTGTGCTGTGAATGTATGCAGTGTGCTGTGAATGTATGCATTGTGCTGTGAGTGTGTGCAGTGTGCTGTGAGTGTGTGCAGTGTGCTGTGAGTGTATGCAGTGTGCTGTGAGTGTATGCAGTGTGCTGTAAGTGTATGCAGTGTGCTGTGAGAGTATGCAGTGTGCTGTGAATGTATGCATTGTGCTGTGAGTGTGTGCAGTGTGCTGTGAGTGTATGCAGTGTGCTGTGAGAGTATGCAGTGTGCTGTGAATGTATGCAGTGTGTGTGCCGATGTGTTTGTGCAGTGTGCTGTGAGTGTGTGCAGTGTGCTGTATGTATGCAGTGTGCTGTGAGTGTATGCAGTGTGCTCTGAGTGTATGCAGTGTGCTGTGAGTGTATGCAGTGTGCTGTGAGTGTGCGCAGTGTGCACGCTCAAATCGCATTATAAGCATATCCGGGGTTGAGCTGTACTAATAATAGCATCTTCTTGTATAGCGCTGCTAGTTTTATGTAGCGTTTTACAGAGACATTTTGCAGACACAAACCCCTGGCATGTGGAGCTTACAATCTATGTTTTGGTGCCTGAGGCACAGGGATATAAAGTGACTTGGCCAAGGTCACAAGGAGCCAACACTGGGAATTGAACCAGGCTCCCCTGCTTCAAACTCTCAGTGCCAGTCAGTTTCTTTACTCACTTAGCCGCTCATGTCACCAAAGCTTTTCACTGCAACACTTAAAAAATTGTTCAAGACATTAGATTTGTAGAAAAGGGATTCAAAATAAACTGTGAATTTTTGAGTCACCTACGATTTGGGCCTCCATATGAATCTCAGCAAGACTATAGTAATGTTTAACAAATGTGTTAACTATGCAAAGATTGAACAAAATGGAATAGAACTAAAGGAACAAAGTCTGTGACATCATCACATGGACGAAGAAATAAAAATGGCTGTGGGTGGGACATATCGCAATAAGAAATGAGCATCCTTCAACAAAGATGGTACTCGGCTGGATTCCAAGAGAGATTAAAAGACCAAGTCAATGATCAAAAGTAAGATTGGAGGATGAAATGAGAAAATGTGTTGGAGCAAAGTGAAGAAAAGAAGCTTACAGTACAAGCAGTACAAGCAGTACAGAGGTACTCTGGCACATCCAAACAAAATAATCTTGCCTTGGGACATAGAAAACAAATTGAAACAAGCAAAGACAAAATCAAAATCTCACAGGATTTACAATACTAAAAAAATACAAAAGATTTCATGAAAAACAATATCGGTGTTCTGGTTAAAATCCAAAGTTTTCCAAAGACAGACTTTGCTTTCAAGTCTTTGCAACTTTATTTTATCCATAATGATCCAACTATTCTCAATGGGTTTTTTTTTTAAGTCATTTGATACAGTTTATATAATCTGTCTTTTTCTGAAGTCTTTTCCAAATCCTTTACTCCAGATCTTGAACAAAAATAGTTTTGCACTTATATTTTGTCTCTCCAGTTTGGAATTGCAAATTGTGATCGCTCTTTTCAGTATCTTTGAACTCTTTCAAATGGCGATTTTCAACGTTTACCTGCACTATGTGCTTTTTACACTAATTAAAATGATTGTTTGGTTTTCTATTAACTCAAATTAAACAGTAGAATTGAACCATTCTAGCATTTATTCCATATTTTCCATTAAGATTTTCCTTAACACGTAGATGTACAGAAAGAATAACACTACAGTAACATTATGCAGCCTATTGCAATAAATCAGTTATTAATTTTATACAGTAGCTACATTAGTTACATGAAGAAGAAAAAACACAAGTGTTCTTAGAGATGTACACAATTTATCCACAGAGATTAGGAATATATTAGGATGAACACACTGTTTACTAGTTAAATTTGTAAATTACTCCTAGAACGTGTGAATGCTAAGATGTTGTTAATGTGTACACAGATAGCATACACTGTCATCACTCACTCCTTTTTATTTTTTGTGGTGTATGTATATTTTCTGCAGCAAACGCGTGGTTGTGGTCTGTCAATCACTGCGACGGTTTGAAATGGCGTCACCGATAATCCTTTGCCACGAGCCTTATCACAGGCTCCGGCACGTAGCTTCCCTTTTCATGCCTTCCCCTTCGTGCCAAATCTCAATCTGCCTATGTGCCCAGGCTCTATCCCTCATGTCAAGGGGTAAGTGTGAGAAAAAACATATGCAGTAAAAGCTGCGTAGCATTATTATTAAAATGTGCATACTAAAATGTGATCCCATCTGCGTAAATGTTAGCGCCTAGTTTAAACGTAATTTATAATGTGTGGTTAAATATGTCAAATAGCTTCTACTGAAAAACGTTTGTATCCTGCTTATACAAAGCTGTATTATAGAACGATGATGCCAAAGTGGTTCCAGTATGGCTATAGACTATATTTACTGTATATGAAATTGCCATTCCTACATTCCAAGTGCATAGCTGATAATGTTAGCCAAACAACCCCAATTATTTTTCTCCCACGTATATGCTTAGCTGAAAACAGCATATAAAGGGAAATATTTTACATTTAAATGTTGGAGATGGGAAGCTCTACAACTGCCTGACATAACTGGGGATCTATACATTTAATAAATAAATAAAATCATGCCCTGATATATAATAGAGTTGAATCTTTCTGTAAATGTCAGGCATGTTGTAAACATCATGATTATGTGATGTCTGTAAAGGTCAGATCTCCGATATGGCTGAAATAGCACCTCAGTGCAGTAAAGTATGTCATGTCTGTCCCATATTTCAGGAAGGCACACAACCTGCATCATGCTGTTATATAGGAGACAATTCTTGGTGTCACTGTCAAATATTTGTCAGGTAAAAGCTAAGCAAAGGCAGCTCTCTCAAGAACTAGCAAATTAGGAGCTTGTACAGGAGTTGCTACTGTAGGATGAATTGCAATGTCAAACATGCCACCATAATAGACAAAGTGTGCAACCATTTACAAGATAATCCATGAAGGGTCGTGCAATTGAATAGCACAAATGAAGTTGATCTATACCTCTGGAGAGGTGCTGGGATAGTATGATGTTATCATTTCCTATTCTTCTATATATACTTCGTCATATGGCCCTAGCTTTTGTAGCTTGTGTTTCTCAATCTAAATCTACTGTATGGAAACCTATGCTGCTTTCATTAGCTTGAATTTATATCGTTTCCTTCATGATCTAGACCTTCCTCTGAAATAAGGTTATTTATTCTTCTTGTCAGAAAAAATATAATTTGTTAGGATAACAGACAATGAATGGCCCCTATTGCAACTGCTTTACAAAATAGGTAACAAGCAAATGCAGCTTATGCATCATCCTCTGTAACAAACACCTTCCTGAATACTAAAACTGGACAATATTATTAAACAATTTATAGCAAAAAAATATATATATTACTTGTGAGCACATAAAAATCTTAGACAGGTCTGCAACCCTGCTTCTCATAATTATCTCTTAGCATACAGTGCTTCCACTGCTGCCAGGGATTCTGGGTAATGTCATGCAAAGTAACACACTGTCACCTTTTGCTTCAAATGCATTTGTAACATGGACCCCCCATAAGCTTTTTTTACCCACCATAAATTATTTAATGTGCGGTTGTAAATCATTTATCATTTTTTTGTTATTTGGCAGTTTTTTCATTGGATTGGGGTTATGCACCTAACTTGGCAGACCGGTCCACTGTTCCAAAACTTAATCTTTTTGCATATTACAGAATATTGTTCACTTTGTGCCAATGTATTATAATTTTTTTTGATCAATTTTTAAGCAACAGAGTTACCTACTGTATGGAGTACAACTATATTTTAGTTTCTTTTAATTTTCTTCCTTTATTTCTAATATTCACAAGTAAAATAAGTATAGTGCTGACATATGGGTGAATGCTTGATTTTTTTAAAATATACTAAAGAGTAGAGATAGGCACTTTTTTTGCAGATTTGGATCCGCAGTGAATCGTCCAGTTCCTTTGGTCCATGGATTTCCACGGATCAATCTCAAAAAGGGCGATATGCGCTTTTCAGATTATTTTTATATTATTATTTTCAATCCAATCCACGGATTCCTGAAATCTGTTGATGGATTTGTAGAATTCAATTTGCAGTTTCAGCAATCTGTTATCCGATTTTTAAGAATCCGCCAACGGATTACAGAATCTGTGGATTGGATTCTGCAAATTCATCAATGGATTGTATTCAATGGCGGTTTTTGATGAATCCGTGTGGATTGAAATGGACCAAATCCATTTGCGGATTTTACAATGCATAACTAATTTTGGGGGGGAATATCCACAAAAATCAGGGAAACGGATTAGGGCTGATTCGTCCATCTCTACTAAAGAGCTGTCTAAATAATATTTTCAGTTGTAGAATAAAAATTCTGCATTTTTATACTGTACATTTCAACAAATGAAAATGTGTTTTCAATACAATATGGTCTACAAAATGGGATAAAATAATCTAAGTAAAAATCAAAGTGAATATTCTGGTATACAGGACATCATTTATTGTTGAGCTCACCTTTCAAGTAGGTAATTTTGGGAGAGGATGCAAATTACATGATCACATTAGAGATGTTGTGCTGTGAAATTCACACTGTGGTCAATATTTATTTTTTTATTAACCACTCATAGGGGCCTATTCAGGTAGGTACAATAAAATCACTGCCAAATCAAATGTTATTGCATGACTTAAAGTACCTCGCGGTCTGACATTGGTGATATCACAGTATTCAGAAAGAGTTATCACAAGTCAGAGGGGCCTATGTACTATGCAGCTATAAGTCTCTTATAGCCATCCGCCTTATCGCCAAAAAAATTCAGCAATTGTTTTTGCCGAGAAAAACAAAATCGCCAAAGGAGTGGCGATAAGCCAGGTTTTCAAACTCTTGCTATTAGCTTATCGAGGCTAATCGCCACTCTAGAATAGAGATTTTCTCTCAAAATCTTCCCACCAGGAAATGTTGTTAAGAAGGTGGTGAGAAACTGCCGATAAGCGCCGAGATGGGACTTAGAAATAAATAAGAATTTTCCTGCATTGGATTGATGCCTTGGTTCTCCGGAGCTGATACCCATTAATATAAGCACCGTAGACCCCCATGCAATAAAAACGCATTTACAGGCAACTTCATTAACTTAGTGGCTAACCGCTACTAATGTAGCCTATCACATGGTACAGCAACCAATGGGATTGTCTTCAATTACATTGACTCTAATACCATGTGATATAGCCATGTGGTTTGAAGGCAGTGACATACCTCCCTTGGAGATGACGTCACATCCTTCACCAAAAAAAAAAGGAGGTGGGCACATGATACAGCGTCCAATCAGATTGGAGCTGTACCATCTGACCAGAAAATGTGATGTCACAGGCCATATATAAGGCCTTGACGTCTCATTTTACCTCAAGAAGTCGACGTGACAACATTGTGTTGTGGATTTACCATGGGGCTTTGGATTGACAGATGAAGATAGAAGATTGCAGAATGGATAGAAATAATTACAGATGAAGAAAGAAGAAGGTGATAGAAGATAAAATAGAGAAGATTGTTGTTACCTGTTCTGGATCTGAACCCCTTAATTATTATAGAGGTTATTAACCACTAAGTTTATTAAGTGGTTAGGGGCCATTTGATTGCATTTTTATATATATATATATATATATATATATATATATATATATATATATATACACACACACACACACACACACAACAGTCATTGGAAAATAAAGTCTTATCTGTTTGCTGGGTTGCTGCCTTTTCTCTGGATAATCAGCATCCAAGTTTAGAAGTCTTATTTGTCAGCTCCAGACATCTGTGTTCCCTCGGTCAGTCTCACCTGTGAGACTCAGGAACCTCTGCTCTGTTTCCTAGTTCAGCTCACGTGTGAGCTCAGGAAGAATGTCCCTTCCTGTCTCAAAGGCAGGCCTTTCTATCAAACCTCTAATCAGCCAGGTGAAGTTGGTTAACTGCTGGATCCAATTAACCAACACACTGCTGGATTAGCGGCATATTCTAAACAGGGATAAATTCCCCTGTTACATACCTCCCCTGTTTGTGGGAAGCTCAGGCTTGCCACGGCCAAAGCCCGTCCTTCCACTCTCATTCAAGATCTTTCTGTGACTTAAATGAGAGTGGATGTAGAAAGAGAACCCTCAGTCCCGCTGGGATGGGAGCCCTGTCTCCAGTTTATTGGTGTCTCCTCCCAAAGGTGCTGGAGTTCAGCACTCCTCAGACGCTCAAGGAGGACTTTTCCCAAGTATCGTCTTTCTGAGTGTGTGTTCATGAGATTTCCCTTGCATCGGCGCTCCTCATTTTGTAGATAAACTGTATGGCGACAGTTGTAGAGCAGTTAGGACTAGCCCTTTGAGTTTTCTGCCCTTGAAGCTGTCTTGCTGCAATTCCTCCACTCAACGGAGTTGCCAGTTCAGCTTCATTGGGATTGAGTTGCACTTCCACCTCCCTTTCTAGAGAATGTCCTATATTCTCAGCTTCACCAGTTAAGGAATTTCCGTTTTTTGATTCGGCACGAGTACCTTTTTGTGTTGCCTGTTGGGCCACTGAAGGTTTAGATAGTGCTTGCTTAGGTGGTTTAGACTTTGCAACCTTGTTTTTAGGTGAGCAGTGTTCCCAGCTCTCACTGTACTCTTTTTCCTTTGGGTTTTTGTGGCTGTGGGATACTGACGCTTGTCAGGGTCAATACTTGTCCTTGTAGTACTGTAATTTCATCCGCGAGAGATCCCTGTTTTTTGAGTGCGTCTTGCAAGTCTCTTCTCAGAGAATTTATCTGCACACTTTGCTTTCTCTGAGTTTGTATCAGTGTCTCCTTCATATTCTGGAGTTCTGTAATTTTTGTCATCAAGGTTGCCGCTGCATCTGTTTTATCCTTGGTGTACTCACTCAAGGGGATGGAACAGACTCTCTGTCTCTCTTGCTCTTTCTCCAGTTTCTGGGCCTTCTCCCGCTCCCTTTCATACAGAGTCCCCTGGTATCGAAGCACCGCCTCCAATGATGCTCTGGTGACATGCAGCATGGCCTTTAGCTCCTCATACTGCTCTGTGGGGACACACTGGGTATTCAGATGTTCCTGCAGCGCTTGTACCTCTTTAGCAGCCTGCAGATTTTCTTCCTGCAGAGTTCTGTGTTTCTCCTCGGCAATCTGGAGGTGTGTATGCAGTCCTTGTAGTTGGTTCTGCAGTCATTGCTCTGCTTCAACCTTTTCACCTTCCAGTAGTTTCTTTATTTTTTCCAGCTCGTGGAGCTTTTCATTCTTTCTATTGACGTGGTCTGTCAACTCAGAATTTTTTTTTTCTAGTCTTAAATTTTCTCTTTTTCCAGTCTCTGTAATATTCAGGGCCTCTGTCTTCCATTTTTGTACCTCTTCTTGGTGACTGACTGTCTCCTGGCATGAGACTTCCATCTCTAGGTTGAGTGTCTGAAGCTCCTTCTGAGAGACCTTGAGATCTATATTAAGATTGACAATAGTTTTTTTTAGAATTGTCCATCTCCTCAGCGAGACTGTGAAGTTCCTTTTTGGAGACTTCCAGTTTTGTGCGGCAGCTGCCGATCTCGTGGTGTGAGGCATCTAGTGCTGTGTGGAGAGTATGAACCTCTTCTGGGATATGTCCACCTCTGTCCGGACACTGTTGACCTCCTGGTGTGAGGCATTCAGTTCTATGCGGAGAGTGTGAACCTCATTCTGAGAAACTTCAAACTCTCTATGGCACTTGCGAACCTATTGCTGAAAGAATGTACTCTCTTTCAGTGCCTCCTCATATTTCTGCTTCAGATTTGCTTTGTTTTCCATCCATGGCAGTAATAGTAGCGTTTGCTGTATCTAGATCTGTCCTTAGATACTCCAAGTCGGTCCCAGGTTCAGAGTACATTGCGAGAACAGTCTTCTGTAGCTCAGCATTATCTTCCCTCTCCAGTTTCAATTGTTCCCGGAGCAGATCACAGTCACGCCTGGCAATTTTCAGGCATCTTCAGGGCTGGTCAAGGGATCGTCACTCATTGGTTCCAGCTCCGCTTCCCTGGTATGGTTGGTTGAGGGTTTCTCACTACTAGCACTGGACAGACACTTCTTTGGGGTACATGACTTCTGCCTTAGGCCCTCTGTATATTCCGTAATCCACGGGACGAATTCTCCATTTTCTCTAGGCTGCAGGGCATCTCGAACCCCCTTTTCCTCTGCGGGATCTGCAGATGTGTCTGTTCCTTCCACGGTAAATGAAGACCCTTTTTTCTTTTTCCGCCTTTTTGTTTTTGACGACTCCGTCCCATCAGGGATACTGGGGTCTCCGTCTTTATTTGAAATTTCAGCAGCTTCACGGTATCTGCCATGTTTTCCTTGTAGTTGCTTTAGGTGGCGTAAATATTGAGCGATCTGCTGTTCCCGCTCTTCCTCCTGCCGATCACAGTCGTCATCATAGAGAGCGGTCTTTTCGGTTCGTACCGAGTTCAGGCACCCCAACCATTCTTGGGGTGTTCTGTGGGTGTGAATCGGTTCGGTTTCCCCGTAAGAGATGTCTTCCTCCTTATTGGACCGGAAGGGCCACACTTCCGTGGGTAGGGTTCATTACAGAAACGCTGCATCTTGTCCTCCATTTCTTCCTGACCTCAGGAGGCGCTATCGCAGCTGTTGCCAATGTTTTTGCTAGAACCCCAAATTGTGGTAGACCTACAGGTGGGCATATTTTGCTTGTAGAGGTTGCAGCTCTCACAGGCATCTCTGTAGACTTTTTCTTCCCTTTCGTAAGTTTTACAATATTAGCATTCACTCTCATCGTCTGAATAAGGCCTGAAGGGACAATGCTCTTTTTGGTGGCTTCTTTACACCAGGAACAAATTTTCTTCCCCATTTTTGTAGAGTCTGTATTTGACTTCAGCTGGGCAGCCATTTTAAATTCCCAGAATCAGTACCTTGCGTCGGTCACCGTCTGTAAAAGTTTCCCTGCTTCAGCACAGTCTTGCATCAACTTTCACACTTTTCTGCATATACTCCATTCACAGCTGGTAGTCCTATGTGGTGTGGCAGCCTTTACTTCCGGAAGCAGTACCGCTTGTGGGTCACTGTCTATATTAACTGCTTCAGCGCAATTTTTTTTTTAAGATAACAATAAACAAAGCCTAGCTCCTCTGGTGCGCTAACTCACTTCTTGAACCCTGACTAGGGCTGGAAGGCAAAGCCCCTTTATCAACAACCATACTGTATTACACATTATTGTGATAGGCAAGTAAGGTTTACCTGCTTCAGCAGTCTCTCTCTCTCTCCTCTTGGGATTGGGGAAAAGAGTCCATCTGTGGTGTGGTGGCTTTCTTCAGTGCAGTGTAGATTTCCTGCCTGGATGTGTATCCCTTTAATTATGGTCTCTGCTGCAGGTGAATCTTTGTTTTTGTTGCTCAGGCTGTTTGCAAGACTGCATGCAGGTAAAAAGCACAAAAAATTTCACAGACAGTCTCCGGGGCCCCTTTTAACTTCAAGGACCCCCTCTCATCCCAACTTCTGACACCATATGAAGAGGACAAGTGCAGAGGTACGCAATGGAGACTGTTTTAAGGTGAAATTAAAATAAGGCTTTATTGTGCCTGTCGCTTTAAACACAGCAAACATAAGAGAAATAGTGAGCCAAACAAAACCTGCTCCACTTTGGCATATATGTATCCTTATATTCCAGCCCTTTTTAACTGGGTGGCTACCCAAGCTATTTATCAGCCCAAGTCATATAGATGTCTATATATATATATATATATATATGAACAAAACAAAAATAATAAAGGAGCGCCTAATGAAATAGCCTGCCTAACCGTGAGTATGTAGCCTACTGTGTTAAAACAACCTATGGGGTGGCTAAGGTAGGTAAATATAAAAAAGAACCTATGTAACTATAAGATAAAACATGTTAATACAATAATGATTTTAATATAGAATATGCATCACAAAAAAATATATTGAAAAAGTATTAAAAAAATATATATAAAATATTAAAAATATATAAAAAATATATTTCCAAATGGAAAAAAATCCCAAAAAAACCTTTGAAACCTTAAAAGTCACAGAGTCCTGTTCCAGATAAATGCATCCAGGTATAGGCAGCCCGTTTGCAAGGGATCACAACTCCCTATGGATACCTATGGAAGAAAAGAGAAAAAACAGGCGCACACCTAGTGCATTAAAGTATAACAATAGATTTATGGAACATTAAAAACAGACAAATGCCCACTCACAAGTGTAACGGTATTAAATGCAGTTATGAGATAGGCCCTCATAAGCCAGTGGTAGCGTCCGGGTCAGCAATGGTGTCCTTTCATGTGCGGCCTCCTTCTACCGGAAGTGACGTCCACCCGGTCTGGTGTCCCGCAAAACGGAAGTCCCTCCAGGAAACCGAGCCCTCGCTTGCCTGCTTCTGGCTGCTGCACCACAGGCGTGGCTAAGGCAGAGGAGGCACTTTCCCACTGAGAACTTTATTGTGGATTGAGAGGAACGCAGATTGTGAGAGGCTCAGCCAAACAGAACAGTGGACACATCTCTGGTTTCCTTGGTGGTGCAGCAGCCAGAAACAGGCAAGCGAGGGCAAAGGTTTATTTTATCCCTTCTGGATGGTGTACGTCAGGTCTGAGTTCTCCCTCCCTTTGGATATCCCGGTGGTAGACAATTCTCCCCTTGGCGAGGATGTGAGTGCAGATACGGCCAAATGAAGTGAAAAATCAATACTTTTATTACATTAAAAATAAGAATCTACACATACAAAAAGCAAGACCACAAAGCACCAGAGGAATCCACTTCCGCGTCTGCTGCAGGTTGGGTCCCTGCTTCCGCGTCCGGATTCAGGACTGTGGCGTCAGTGTCTCGTTTCCCTATGGTGGCTGCTTCTGTTGACAGGAGTGTCAAGACACTCCTTGACAAAGCACCATAGTGGGCGTGAAACATGTGGGAGGAGGAGTTTTGTCATTTTATGTAGTTTTTATTAAAGACTTTTTTAACCTTCAATTCTGGGGAGTTCCCCAACTTCTTTTCATAGCAAGCGGGACTGCTATCTGGAGGGATCTGAACATCGCCCCTCCATACCCCTCAAGTGGTGCCTGACTGAAAAGGACATTGTCTAGATCGGGACATATTAAAGTTTTACAAAGGGACGCAGGTCCCGAAACGCGTCAAAGTAACTATGTACTTCCCATTGACCACTAAATAAACTGCTTTTATTTTCAACTGGCTGCAGCCCCCATTGTTTGCTTGGTAGTGCTCCGCCATTAGACTCCTGGGACCACCTTTTCCTTAAAGTTTTACTATATGTAAGTGTTTACTTTTTATTTTTTGTATCACAATATACTACTCATACCTTGGTGCGCTCCTGTGTTCTCTTTTTCTTGGTCAACTGTCTCTGCCGACGGAGTTCTCCGCCGGGATCCATCTTTGAGGTGGGGGAAGACACCTCGAACAACAGGAGCTGCAAGAGGACAGAGAGGAATCAATTTTCCACATCCATAGGAAGCAAGAGCGCGGACTGAACATTCTCCAAGCGGTAGTCCACTCAATCATTTTTTGTTTCTGTTGCTGCCTGGATCGAAGGACACCACTGGTTTCACCATTGTTGTGGGAGGAATGGATTAGTGGTGACACCTTGTGAGCGTGTGGCTCTACATCACTTCATTTGGAAGGAGACAGGGGTAAGGTGAAGCTTCTCAGGGGTTCACACAGCCTGGTGGGAATCCAACCTCTCTGTAAGTACCTCGCTTCTTATACCTTGCTTAACCCCTTGGTTTTTCTCCCCTCTCCCTGCATCTATACTTATATTTACCGGACATTGCTATTATCAATTTCAAAGACTGTTATTTGATTTCACTTACCTTTTTGCTTCTGGAGCTGATATTTGTTTTTTTGTTCTGTACATAGGATGGAAGCAGGGGGTCTCCAGAGCTGGTATTAATGCGTGTCGGCTCTGGACCCGGCTTCAGTAAAAAAATGAATTCCTCAGAGTCACATCACAGATCCCATCTCCCTTCCTTGAGGGGACGAGATCAGAATGTGCGAGTTGCAGCCTTCGAGATCAGAATGTGCGAGTTGCAGCCTCCGAGATCAGAATGTGCGAGTTGCAGCCTTTGAGATCAGAATGTGCGAGTTGCAGCCTCCGAGATCAGAATTTGCGAGTTGCAGCCTCAATGTGAATCTTGGAGCTACCTGAATAGCTCGATTTCTCAAAAAATGCGAGTTTGTACATTTTTTGAGCTCCTGCTCGGTTTGTGCGTGCTAGAGTGCTATCGATTGGGAAGAAGCAGGTTTTGATCAAGTCTAGCATGTTATTGGAGCTTTCTGAATAGCTACACATGTAAACTTGCTCGAAGTGCTCCAACCTGTCAATCACTACTAGAAAAGGCCCCTGATCTATCACAGTCAATTCCGTTAAAAGAGCAATGCAGAATGAATTGACATAGCAGTTCAAATATTCAAAGTAGGGGACTAATACAATGCTCCCAGATTTGGACACTTACTATTATGTAACATCTGCTCAAATATATGTTGTACAGCATTTGTATTTCCTATTGACGCTTTCATTAGGACATCATAACTTAACAAAAGCCTGCATTTCATGCTTATAACCTAACTATTGGAGAATGACTGCTTCAGATCTGGCAATCATAGAGCAACAGAAACACAGACAGACAGCAATATATAGTGACACAAGAGGAAGCTTCCACAAGATGTGTCAATATAGTGTGCCCACAGCACATCTTGGCCTCAAATATAGTGGGCACACGACGGAGCGCACACCTGTCGCCCTGAGCGATCTGTGGACTGAGATCACTCACGTCAGGAAAGAGTGGCAGTGACATCACAAAGCTGGTTCACCCTCATTGGCTGAATCACTCACGTGACCCGGCCGTCACGCGACAAAATCAATTTTTTTGTCTGCTCAAAATTCTGCTGCGCGGTCACTCTTCATTGCATGCGCTTGCTCTCACTATGGCCAGCCCTATAGAGCTGCTGCATTTTGTTCGCACCACGCACTTCGTCGCTCGCACTATGGACAGAGCCTTATGGCAGCTTGCCTGAATTTCCAATAGATGCAGATTGGTTTAACAAAGTAATTTTACTAAATACTGTGGTAAGGAATTAACCGTTCTGCACTATATGATCTTGCCATAATACCTCTATGACAATTCCCAGACCACTCCTTTGTAAATTTGCCCCATTCTTTTGTTTATGAGAATACCCTGGACATGAAAAAGGTATATATGAAATCTCAAGAATTGATTCTTATAGTTTGAAAACACTCGTGTGGAAACATTTATGAATATTTGTTGATTTGTAATTGTATCACAGCTTTTAAAAATGTGCATCAGAAATGTACATAATTAATTATAACTGCAGAATAATTACTAATACTTACACAATGTCAGGTAACAGTAATCAGAGTAAATTATTGTTTCTCTGTACATCAAAATGATAGAGTTACCCAACACATGTAATAGTGCGTCTTACCCAGAGTAATTGACTTTTCAGGGTGACCCCACCCTTGACAGTTACTCTTGCTATGTATGACAAGTCTGCTAACAGAAGGGGTTTTATAATTTAGGTGCTGAATATTTATTTAGAGTTTCACCTTCCTCTCTCATTTAGATATTCAGACATCAGTCAATGCTGCAAGTAAATTAAGTGAAGACTATTTAGTAAAGGTTGAGCTGCTTCATAGGAAAACATTATCAGGTATCTGCTCAGAGAGGAAGTGCTAGTGTACTTGTATTGAAAGCATCTGGTGAGAAATGGTTCAGGAAGGCTTATCAATATCTAATGAGTGATAGTAAATGTGCAGAAGAATTAAATGAATCTGTGTTAACAAATGTGCATAGATTTCTAAACATATGTTCTGTAGAAAATTAGTACAACGAAGACATTTCTAACAAGGAATTAGTAACAGCCAAATGTACAGTACTTTATTTTATTTTTTAAACGGATATAAAAGTGAGTTTAATAAATAGCTGTTTAATTTTATGGAGTGATAAAAATCAATCACGCAATGATTTTTAGTCAATTATAATGCTTTGTCGGTAAATTAATCCTATCATCTGAAGCTGGGTGGCCTATAGATGGTAAAATGCATTATGGGATGACTTGAGGGATATTTATTAGCTGCGTTATTTCACAGATGTTCAAAATTGATCTCACCGTGCTGTATGAAACTATGGTTACTATAATTATTTACTTTACTAGTCATGTGAATCTTTATTGATCAGATATGAGGGTCAGCTCATTTATGTGTAGTTAATATTACAACACAATGCAATTATGATATAATGGATTTAACACTACTTCTCATTCTACAGTAGGGTTCTCCAACTCCTATTCTCTGCTGCTGGAAACCTGCAAGGTTTAAGCATACCCTACAAAATCTGATATACAGTAATCTACTTACATTTCAGTCATAACATTTTTGGCTCATATGGCTTGGAGATAAAGGATTATAGATATGCAACGAAGTTTTTGATCACCTAGTACACATTCCCACAATGTTGTAAATATATTCGTGAATGAGGAAAATATTTTGATAAAGGCTGTTGCAAATACAGATTCAATGCTGCACACTAAAACAAAATAATTAACAGTATCTACAGTTACCGGTACTCCTGGCTCAGGGAATACCTGTCTAAGAATTCCAGAATAAGCAAATAGAGGATGATCCAGGGCACTGCAGATTTTCAAAAGTTTAAATTTATTGTCAGAGCAACACAACGTTTCGACCATCCATGTGGTCTTTTTCAAGTGACTGGCAGTCACTTGAAAAAGACCACGTGGATGGTCAAAGCGTTGTGTTGCTCTGACAATAAATTTAAACTTTTGAAAATCTCTAATTGATAATGGCTGTTTATATATTAATAATTTGCAGAGTCAACAAAAGTTGATAATAAGTATCAATGCATTAACTAAGCTTTGATTAGGGGCATTGGAACATGACGTGAATGACAGATAATGAGTGTGAAGCGTTGTCACCTCTAATCAGAGCTAAGTGAAGCTCCTCCTAACTAAGATCTTCAAACTTGGTAGTTTCAAGTTATGTTTTATATTCTTGAAACATTTTTTGCCAGCTGCTAAGGTTCAAAATTCACAAACATGCACATCTATAAATACCTTGCCTGCCTATTGTAATTATTGATCAGTTTGGCTCTCTGCTTACAGAGCTGGGGAAACTGAAATAAGTAGGAAAAGTTGTAACAGATTTTTTTTTAGAAAATTTACAATTAGCGTGCATTTTGGACAGTAGATATAGTATTAGTGAAGTAAGGCTCTTATTCATACAAGCTCTGAAGCAGCTGATTGTACTTTGATCAGCTGAAATGGCAATGATCATCCCAGGGATTTCTGGACTGACCAACAGTCGCTAAAAACAAGATTGCACTGTTAAATGTAGGTGGTGCTTTACAATTTAGACACCTACAGTATTAGAAAGCAATTTTAACAACATTCATAAGGTGTCTTATGGCAGAAGACTGCAATTTATATATAATCATCATCATCAGCAGCAATTATCAATCCACCACTTGATGAACGCCCACCCAATGATCTAACAGGCACCGCAGTTGCAAGCAT
This sequence comes from Ascaphus truei, assembly GCF_040206685.1. Taxonomy (NCBI): domain Eukaryota; kingdom Metazoa; phylum Chordata; class Amphibia; order Anura; family Ascaphidae; genus Ascaphus; species Ascaphus truei. Next base: position 360,900,324 of record NC_134483.1, on the reverse strand, counting down.
CTCTTCTCCATGTTGTTCCAACAAATGTTCTGATGTCATCTTCCCATCTCTTGGATATCGTCTTGGTCTTTTATTTACCCTTGAAATCCAGTCAAGTACCATCCCTTTCCAACAATGGTAATTTCTTTTTGCGATATATCCAGCCCACTGCCATTTTAATTTCTTCAACCTTGTGATAATGTCACATACTTTTGTTTGGTTTAAGCCCATTTATTATTTTTTCCTGCCTCTTCAGGTAATACCCATAATATACCTCTACATACTTCTTTAAGTTTTTTGGACCTTTTGTATTGTCCCAACATTTAGGATCCAAGTTTCACATTTATACACATAGGCACGGTGGAAGGTTCCATTGTAAAATTGTCTTGTTTCTTTCAAATGCTCACCATCCCATCTTCATTCTCCTATTGATTTCATTTGAAAGGATCCACTCCATAGATACTTACTGGCTAAGGTAGATATATTCTTTGACTTCTTCTAATTCTATTCCATTATTCCAATCTTTATAGAATTTGACACATTTGTTGAACATCACTTGTTAAATGTATATGGAGGTCCACCTTCTTTCATTCTTCTGCAAGTTCTCTGATTTGTTGCTGAAGATCTTCTTGACTTGTGGCAAAATAATGTCATCTGCAAATTGAAGGTGGCTCAAGTGTTCACCTTTGATTTTGATTCTCGTTTTTTCCAAATGTACTGTCCTGAACAATTCTTCAAGTGTTGCTGTGAAAAGCTTTGATGACATGGTGTCTCCCTTGCTGATCCATATCTTACTTGTATATTCATGTAATCTAGTGGTTGATGGGGCATTCTCGTCAATCTTCTTTATAATATCAATGTATGATTCTTCAACCCATTGCCTTTAAAACTACTGAGGTGTATACAGAATTAATTCCATTTTATAATCTACGAATACAAAGCTGAGTGGTAGATCATATTAATTCTTTCGAAAAATCACTTCTTGTACGACTTTGATGTGGTCCATTGTGTTGTATCTACTGTGAAATCCTGCTTTTTCTCTAGGCTGGGCAAAGTTGAGGGTCTGATTAGAGAGTATATTCATGTAAAACTTGTAAATAATAATAATAATAATAGCATGTTCTGTATAGCGCTGCTAGTTTTACGTTGCGCTTTACAGAGACATTTTTCAGGCACAAGTTCCTGCCCTGTGGAGCTTACAATCTATGTTTTTGGTGCCTGAGACACGGGGAAATAAAGTGACTTGCCCAAGGTCCAAGTTCCCCTGCTCCAAACTCAGTGCCAGTCAGTGTCTTTACTCACTGAGCCATTCCTTCTCCATGATTGGAAGTAGACATATTGGTCTGTAGTTCTTAAGATTTATTTGTCTACTTTTTTGTGAATAAGGATAACTATGGCAATGTTCCATTGTTCTGAAATGTTCTTCTTCTTCAAGCAGCATGTAAAGAGTTTTGCAAGGATTTTCACTACGTCTTCCCCAGCTGCTTTCAAAATGTCAGTTGTAATTCCATCTTCCCTGTCGGGCTTTCCCATTCTTCATGAACATTATTGTCTGTGCCATTTTTTTCTGGGAGGATGCATGGTACATCACTGGTATTTTCTTCTCACTCTCCTTCTGTTGGATTATGCCCTGTGTTATCTGTGTTATTTTACATTTTTATGTAGAAGTTGTGACTCATCAACTGTCTTTATGATAAGTGCACTGTCGTTTATTGTTGATTCATGGTTTTGTTTGAGTACAGTGATTTGATTCTTCTTAATCATAAGTCGTGGCTGTCTTCTACAAGCTTGTTATCTTTTATAGTCTTCTTCACTATATCACAGTTACATTTTCTTGCATCTTTAGTTAAACGCTTGTGGATTGTCCCGCAAGGCTCTGCATATTCAATACTTGTTCTTGCATCTTGGGATTCTTTAATTACTTATAATTTTGTCAACATTTGTTTCATTTGATATTTTCTTATCCGTTTTTTTGTTAGTAATTCTTGCATTTTTTCTGCGCTTTCAACTATAATCTTAATGCGTTCTTCATAATTGTTTATTAAAGTGTGCATTTCCCTATGCATTTCGAACTCTGCCTTTGATCTTTAGGTTCTTGATGTTGATTTGTTTTTGTCATCTTTTTAATATGTTTTCTTCTTTCCAGCTTAGTTTTCAGGTGTAATTTAAAAGGGTACTAATCGGTGATCTTTCGTCATTTCAAAGTGGTTAAGGATTGTGCAGTTTACAACCATGTGTTTCTTGTTAGTTAGAATATAGTCAATTTTATAATTTATTCTATTTGGTCCAACTCCATGTCAGTTATCTACTTGATTATTCTTGAAGAATAAATTCATGATATAGAATTTTTCAAAGCCTGAAAATTCTATCAATCTGTTGCCACGTTCATTCATATTGATGTCAACATTCTTACCAACTGATGCTTTGTCTTTCTGTTGGGCATTGAAATCTCCCATAATAAATTTGAGGTGACAATTTCCTTTATAAAGGTGGCTGATTTTATGGTACAAATCTTCCACTTCATTGAAAATGGCACTTGATGTTGGCGCTATTTCCAATGAGCTTTCATACTCCACTATTGAAGCTTACTCCACTGATTCTTCTATTTTCTGCACTTCTGTTTGTCTGCTTTTGAGCTTGTCTTTCAGTTCTTGCAGTGGTGCTTCATTGGAGAGAGTCTTTTGCTTAACATCCAGGGACAATCCTGTTTCTATATATATATGAGTGGTATAAAAAAAAATATATCATTTTAAAATAGTTGTGTTGAACTAATAAATTACCATTTATTCTGTTCATGGTACCAAACACATTTCCAAACCAATATTTTATTATATGATATATTGTAAGAGCAAACCCAGTGTTTTTTTTTTACTTTTAAGTAAATCATTTATACATATATAATAAGTATCCATGGTGATTAAGAAAAGCAGACTCAAGGGGCTTTTTATATGTACAGTGTAGTGGGAGAACAGTTTTGATGTTAAGTTTCAAAGAAGTAGGCTAGAACGAGCTTGATTTTTAAATATATCTGGCACTTATATACTGTAGCTGCAGTTAAAAATAACACAAGACGAGAAGCATAGTCAAATCCTGCTGCAATCAGAGCTTTTCACACGGAGACAGAACCATTTAAGTACAGTATTTTATAAAGAAACATATACCTATTTAATGTTATACAGTAGGGCACTGCTGCTGCAGACTGTATGGCAGTCATGTTCCTGTTGTCAACAGCATTTCTACCTATTTATTAATATTATAAGTTGCAGCAACCTTTGGCCCATTTTTATATATTTGCTGTTCTGAACTTATCACGTTTAATTGATTCTGAAAATGGCACTGGCACTTCATTCTAACTTGAAACATTTTTAAATACTAACCACATCTTTCTGTGCATATGACATTATTCACTCGAAGGTGTCCTGTGGCATAGAAACGCTTAGTAAATATGGGCTTAAGTCTTCACTAATAGCATGCAAACTAAACTCATGTAAAGCTCCAAATTAAAAACCCAAACGAGGCCATTTACACAAAATAACACCCTTACAAACACACAAATTTGATTTAATAAAAAAATTCCCCTCATTCACTCATCTTCTCGAATCTGCCAATTATTTTCCTCTGCTCTCATATTTATGCCCTTTTTAACCTGTGGCTACTTACCCTGTATCGTCCGCATTATTGGTATTATTTTAGAAACCAAAGTTGGTAAATGTTGTACTGTTTGCGTAGTTTCGCAGTATTAAGCAGATGTTTATAGGTTATATTTTACAAAGAGGCAGCTCTGGCAGTCTTGTGGGGAAATAAAACAAAACAAAAAATGCAGAACCCTCTTTTCTTAATAGAATGGAGAGCTTCTCAAAGCAGACCTGAAATCAAATTTCAATAGATTTTCTGCCAAATGCCAAGTCTCCATTGAAAGTTTCTGGCTCTGCTAAACTCTTTCTTCAGCCTTTATACCAAATAAAGTATTTTTGGGGTTTTGTTTAAGGTGTTGAAGCAGTCCACATTGGAAATATATATAGTTTAAGCCACATAAAACCTGTCAACCCTGGACTAGTAGAGAGAAAGGAATCCCAACAATGCTTTAGTAACAATAGTAGTCAAGTCTGTAATGGTACGTAACAGGTTAATAGCACTAACTAGCTGCTTAACTACACATTGTGCCTGTATGACATGGAGCTATAACATTATCAGAAGTTAGGCTCTTCCCCCAGAGAGCCTAACCTCCCTCTTGAATATAATAGTCCCATATATATATATATACAGGCATACCCCAGTTTAAGGACACTCAATTTAAGTACACTCACTTTAAGTACACTCACGAGTAAGTACATATCGCCCAATAGGCAAACGGCAGCTCAAGCATGCGCCGGTCAGCACGTCCTGAACAGCAATACCAGCTCCCTACCTGTACCGAAGTTGTGTGCAAGCGGGGAAACTATAGAGCCCGTTACAAATGCATTATTTACATCAGTTATGCACGTATATGACGATTGCAGTACAGTACATGCATCGATAACTGGGAAAAAGGTAGTGCTTCACTTTAAGTACATTTTCGCTTTACATACATGCTCCGGTCCCATTGCGTACGTTAATGCGGGGGTATGCCTGTATATATATATATATATATATATATATATATATATACACACAATAGCAAGAATGTTCAGGGCACTCAAAGGGAAAAAGTAAAAGGAAAAAACTTATCTGATCAGTCGTGGTGCTCACAGTGCGGCCAGGATCACCATCCAGCAAAACAAAATAGATAAGTACCCAATATCAAAGAATCTGGAGCACTCACAAATTCAAAAAATACAATTTAATGAAGTAACACAGGCATCAGGGGGTAATCACAGAAAAAAGAAGCAACGTTTCGGACCTTATGGTCCTTTCTCAAGCTCCCCCCCTCTGCGTGGGGTTACTAGGCTGAGTTAGGAACAAGGAAAGCCTATCACTGAGGGGGTGATAGCCACACCCTTTTTTAGAGACAAGTAAGGGGAGGATGGCTGTTAGGGCAGACCCTTGGATGAGAGACAGGGGAGAAGTCTCACATGTATATAGTAATGTAGATAAATATATTAGAGTAGGCATTTTCTCACCTTTTGTTATTTTGTAGGTAAGGAAGTGCCCTTTTTGAAGCAAGGTCACCTTAAGGACGTAAGAAAAAGGCTCCCCTGAGAGTTGCCAAAACTGTAGCCTTGGGGACAAATTCTGGTCCGGCAGCATGGCCTTTTCTGAATATGATTCAGAAGGAGAAAAGGAAGTAAGAGGAAAATAAAGAAATAGAGAACAGAGGGCCACATATGGTTCATTTTAGAACTAAAGAATATATATATACCTACAAAAGCATGACCTTCCCTCAGCCTTTACAAGGGTGGCAGTGCAGTTAATACTAATAAGGGTGACAATAGTGCAGGGAGCTGCATGTCACATAGAGATAGACATACCAAGTAACAAGGACAAGAGTATAAGGCTAGGTCCCCGCTTCAGCCGGCGGCGCGCGAGTTCACTTGCGCACCTCTCACCAGCCCCTTACCTCCTCCCTAGATGTCTCCAGTGACGCCTCGCTTCCTGGCTCACTGCATACTGTGACGCGTCAGCCAGCAGGGGTTACAAGTGGATTGTGTTCCCATGCGGCGACACATCACATGGTGTGGCAGGGAGCCAATGAAGATGGGAGATTGCCGGCAAGGGTGTGGATACTTCCTTAAGGTTCGCAGCGGTTTGGGTGAAGGGTTTGCTGTCCGGATGCTTTCAGCACAATATACATTGGCTGCACTACGTGTCAGTGAAGCTGCTTTCAGAAGAGTGATCTTTGGATGTTAATGACTCACTCCCCACTTGCTTCCTCCTTCTCTGGGCTTTGTAACTCAAGGCTCACATCCGCTGCTTGTGACTGAATGGTTTCTTTTTTCCGGGTGAGAGTTTGTGCTGTCACCCTGTTTGAGGGCTCTGACTGGGTGCTACGCTGTTTATACACAACCATACTCAGCCCTCAATGCTGGACACAGACACACACATCAGAAAATGTGTGACATGGCCACGCCCCCCCCACCCCCCGTAATGGTCGTGCCATCAGAAAAACGGCTAAGGGTTAGAGGTTCTGAAGCTGAGAGCAGTGGTATCGTGAGCCTTGCAGAGGGGGAGCGTGAGCAGCTGTGAGTGAGGGTGACGAGCCCCAGCGCGTGACGTCACACACCAGAGCGCACGCCAGGAGCTGGGAGTCAGTGTTGGAGTACCGCAGCGTCACAGCAGCACAGGAAAGCTGTTTCTCGGACAAGGGCAGGATTATCAGACAGCAAAGACCTCAACCTGTTATTGCTTGTAATTTTATACAAAGTTTGAGTATGTGTTTATGTGGACACTAAACACTTGTTCATAATTGATCTGCACTATTGTCTGTATCTTCATTCTTTGAGGGACACCTACCTGCACACGTCTGGGTACACCTCGTTATGATCATTACACCCTTGGGACCAGAGAGCCAGCACGGGAGTAAAGAGACACACAACAGCCTACAGTTGTAACGTCTTCATATCATTTATTTTTTGTAAGTGCTTTTACATATAAGCCAAGATACTACTAGCAAATCCCACACTATTACGCACAGTGTGCACTATTGTAGTGTTCTTTTTTTTGTGTTTTTTTTGTTTACAGTTATTTTGATAAATGTAATATTCAGAAGGGTTTTTTTATTGTTGCTGCTAGTGCACAATAATTATTGCACTTATTACAAGAATAATCAATCATTCTTAGATGAGATGATTAAAGCATCATTTTCACATACTATAAAGTTTACCATCTCGGGCCTCAACAATGGCTGACATTTAAAGCCACTCAGTGTTAATGTGTTCCTCAAAGTACTAAAGTGTCTTTACAGCTCTTTAAGAAGACTTTATTTACAAACTAAGTAAAGCGTTTGCTAAAATAGTAAATTCAGTTACAGATCCATTGTTCCATAAAAAAGTCAGGAACCTTACTTTGATGTTAAAACATATTTGACATTTAGGATACCAATTCCATGAGATTTGTCCCTTGAGATATATGTGTTTATTGGGCAGAAGGGCAATGCTTGGGATTAAAGTATAGATTAAATCAAGAAAGAACCGAGATATGATTTCATACAAATCCTACCATATGCTGAAAGGATTTAGCCAATTTTGAAGAGAAGATGGGGTCATATCGTAGGGCAATGGTATGGCAGTACTTTGATTTCACTTTATAACTATGTTATCTGATGTTTGGACAAGGGAAAAAAGCTACTGAAATGAGGGTAAAATAACAAAGTAAGACACAATCCCCCACATTCATCAATTTCCATTACAGGTTAATGCACCGGAATGGGCATCAACTCCCATTGACATTAATGGCCATTGCATTAACCTCTTAATGAGTTTGATTAGTTACCGCCATCGCCAATAAGTTTTAGGAACATGAATACTTTACTGTATCATTACAAAGCTCTGTAATGATGTGTTAAGTGCTATTTTCAGCAAGTAACAAGCCCTTGCATAATTAGAACAGAAGCTAGTACTAATGAATATGATATGCATATCCACAGACCTCCGTTATACTTAAATCACTGCATTAACGTTACGTTAGTTGTCATGGATAAACTTGCCGTTACTCACAATGTGGACTACTGCCATCCCTAATCAAGTTATTTGTGTGTTGACATTGCTGGCGATGGACTGCTAACAACTGCTGCTGATACTGCAGGATTGCAGCATCTCCAAGGGCATTATCCTCAGCCTGAGCAACAGCTGGAGTAGGACCTTCAGCAGGAGGCACAGTAACAGTAGCCACAACAGTAGGAGCCATGACAGCAGGAGACACGGCAAAAAGAGCCACAGCAGTAAGAGCCACAACACAAGTGGCAACAGTAGCTGGTATACAAACAAAATATGTGCCAGAACTGGAGCAGGGAAATTTCTCCCTTTGCCGCGAATCAGTGAGATTGTCATGTGTGTAGAGAAAACAAATAGGTATGATTACAAAACTCTGCAAGAATAAATATAAAAATAAGGGCCACATCCTCAAAATGGAGTGAAGTTTCAGCATGTCCTTATACCTATTCAACTAAATGGGACTAAGGGCATGCCAATGGTTAGCACCCTTTTGTGATTCTGTTCATATATGTGCAAATTATGTACAACATGTAAATGTTGAAAAGCTTTCCTAAGGGGTGTTAATGTTTAACGTCTTTAGTGCCAATTCTATGGATGTAAACGCAGGCATGGTAAAGGGTTACAGTTATTTGTACTAGTAATCCTACGTTGTAAAATGTTCAACAAACTTTTTTATTTGGGAACAATGGATACATCAACAGAAATGTGGTTTAAAACACTGAGATGAATACAAACCAGCACTATATGGCTAACTAAAATAATAATAAAGTCACTGAAGTGACCATAGATTTTTTTTTTTTAAATGTCAATTGATATATATATATATATATATATATATATATATATATATATATATATATAGCAGTTTGAAAGAACCACAAGCACTCCGTCCGAATCAACAAAATGCTGGGTGCAAATCCTATAAAATAATTTAGGCAATACGATACCGCATCAAGATGAAATATCAGAGGCAGCACTCCAAATGGTAATCAAAATATTGTATTGAATCAACAAGACATCATTCCAACGTTTCGGTCCTCAAACGGGACCTTTATCAAGGTGATGTGATTTACAGAGTGAGAACAAACACACATATATACCTAAAAACCCATTAAATGTACAGGTGCAAGAAATAATCTACTTAATCATTACTCCCATCCATGTTGTTTAACCCCTTGAGTACCTGTCTGCAACTGGACTGTTGCTGTAGCTCTAGATTAACTGTGTGCATCTGACACGCATCTATGGTTAATGGAACGCAAGGAAATCTCCATTAAGAACCAACTGCGCATGTTAAGCAACATGAGGGAACACTTGGATCTAAACATACAGCACCTGAACAAAAACAAATAAAGTGATAGTAAAAAACACCATAAAAATGTGAACATACATGCTGATGTATACTGGCAAGATATATAAAAATAAATAAATGAAGTACACAAATCATGCTTAGACAATAGATGTGGTTAATGTATAACCATATAAATCTCTGATGGAGATTTAAGTATCACAAAGTAATCTTTTGCCATGTCAGGCCCATAATCTATCTATTAATAATTGCCTACACATACCCAAAAAGAAGGGGGAGGTAGCTCTTGACTATGCCTAAATCAACCTTTATCAGATAATAATTTGGCACGAGCCACAGCTGACATCCATTAACTATTTAGGTAATGTCACTTTAGTTGCCCTTAATTATAAAAGCTTTCTGGATCTACCCTTCAATGAGTGAGAATACTGTGGGTAGGATGCGGAACACAACAGCCCATCAACCACTCTGGGACTGAACTGGCAGTCTTAGTACACGTTGGCACCGATGACAAAGTTAGAGAGAGAAAAATTGTTTCAGGGATCAAGGCTGCAAGCTTAAGGCAAGGACCTCCAAGGTACTGCTTTCTTAAATACTACCAGTGCCATGTGTTAACCCAAGGAGACAGCGATGCATTAACCTCCAAGTTTCAGTTTGGCAAGCAGGTGTCCATATTAAATACAGATAATACTAGAAAACTTCTAAAGCCTAAACTCAATTGGAGTAGAAAGGCATGAGCAAATAAGATAAGTTAGGAAAGAAAGTAACACATCTTAAATGCATGCTTGCTAATGCAAGAAACCAGATAGATAAAATGGGGGGCAGCTTGAATTAATAGCTAAAAGGGAGCAGTATGATATCATAGGCATTACTGAAATATGGTGGGATGAAACTCATGACTGGGCAGTTAATTTAGAGTGTTATTCCCTTTTACGTAAGGATCAAGCAAATAGAAGACGAGGTGGAGTATGTTTATATGTTAAACCAGATGTAAAACTTATTATAAGGGCAGATGTATTTTTTTTCATAATTTAGTTTTATTTTTTTTGTAACTTAGATTTTATTGCAAATTTCAGACATAAGATACAATGTACAATACACAATACATGTAAACTGAAGAGTAATCTCAACTGTAAATTGTTATCTTATTTGAGAAAATTTCCGGCCTTTCGAGTCCTACTCAGCCGGAAATAACAACAACAATAATAGTAATAATAAATAATAATAAAATAATAAAAAAAGGGGGGGAGGAAAAGGTAGGGTGGGGGAGGGGCTGGGAGGGGCACCGCTCCGGGCACTACCTACTATTCACCATCGACATATCACTGCCTTTCCTACATCGTCTCAGTCAGGTGGACCCCTAAGCTGTCCTGTCTGTGTACCTGTGTACTCATCTCAGTTCGGGATCTCACTCCCAAAGGAGAACGCATCTATAACTATCATAGCCATATTGTGTTACTCTCAACCCCGGGAATATCTGTCTGTGCCAGCCAAGGCGACCAGACTTTTAGAAAATTGGTGCCAGTGCATAATTTCGATTTTTATTGGTTTTTAATGCAGTACAAAGCGATAGCATACATAGCAAACATGTTTCTTTTAACTACCAATGCTAATCATGTTTAACATCAAGTTCAAAGAAAATTAAAATATAAAATAAGAGGGGAGGGGGTGGGGTCCGTTCCCCTCTCCACAGTCTCCATTCTGTCGCACCTTATCAGATGAAATTGGGCTCGAGCTTCGATAGTAAACGTGCATCCGATGCCTGCATGATCACCACTCCCTCACACCCATGGAAGTCTCTGGGTCCCTATTTGCCTTAAACCTATCACCATTGTTAAACAAGAACGCATCTGAAACTATCAAAGCCAAATTGCTGTCCTCTCCACCCCATGGGTATCTGTCTGTGCCAACCATGGCAAAAAGACTTTTAAAAAATGACCGCCAGTGTCATTAATTAGGCTTGTCAGGCTTTTCCATCTGGCACAAAAATCAAATTCTGTTCCGAATCTTGGGAATTGATGGAATTTCGTTCTGTTTCCATAATGCTGCGATGTCGCACCTCGTTGCTGTTGCAAAATGAGCAACCAGTTTAAGTTCTACTTTGGCTAGGTACGGTGATGGTCTATTTAGGAGGAAGAGCCATGGGTCTATTGGAATTGTGAGGTTAAAAATACTCTGTAGCCAATCTCTGATCTTTTCTGAGGGGTGATCCGAGGGCAAGACCACAGCATATGTAACAGGTAAACGGACTCTCCACTAGAAAATCCTGTTAGGCAGATCTATATCATGTTTGCATAATGGGGGTTTTAATTATCCAGATATAGAACTGCAGCAATGCGATAAATATAACAACGAAAGGAAACAGGTTTTTGGGGGTGCTTAAAAACAATTACATTACCCAAATTATTGGTGAACTGACCAGGAGAGGAACAATGCTGAATTTGGTCAAATCAAACAATGTAGAAGTAATAACACATTTTCAAGTCTGGAAACATTTGGGAAACAGCGATCAAACATGGTCTCATTTGTAATAAATTATCAAATTACATGGGTTCAACAAAGACTTTAAATTTTAGAAAGGCAGATTTCAATAAACAAAGGAATAAAACTACAAGGAATACATGTGGAGGGATTTAAACATAATTATGTCCCACTAGAAAGACCACACCTTGAATATGGAGTACAGTTCTGGGAACCATTCCATAGAAAATACATAATGGAACTAGTAAAAGGGTAGAGAAGAGACACCAAATTAAGAAAGTGGATTGATAATCTGATTTATAAGGTGAGGCTAGCAAAATTAGATTTGTTTACGTTACAAAATAGATATCCAAGAGGGGAAATGATAACTATATACAAATATATTCTGGGACAATACAAGGAGCTTTCAAAGAACTAAAGCTGGGCCCCAGTCATGTGGCGGGTTCCGTTCTAAGGACCCGCCGCAAAGTGAAAATCGCCAGAAAGCGGAACCGACAATTTTCGCTATGTGTGCATGCACAGACCGGTAATGCGCCGTTGTAAGCATGCGAGACCCTGGACCGGCCCATTCTGCACATGCGCTGAAATGGTGGCCCCCTTCTCGGTACCGCCGTATCATGCCGAGTGAAAAGCGCACATGGAGGATTTCACAAAACCGGAGACTGCACCTATATGTATCTGTCATCTAAATTTAGCATACTGTATGTTGAACTTCATGGACATATGACATATTTCAGTCTCATCTGCTATGTAACTATGTAATATTGAGAGGGAACCTGAACTACACAAAAATCAAAGTAGGCTCATACTGTATGAGTAGCATCACAAGTTAGTGTTCGACATGGTTTTCCAGTATATGCATATGACATAAAATTAAAAAAACAACCCCAAATGTATAAAAAAAAACAGACATATATATACACCCACATTTGTGACAATAGCCCTTTGACAAAAGTTATAGACTTTTTGATATCTATATTTAAGTTGGTGCCCTCCTCATTTCTTTTTATCCTATATTGAGATTGATTTCACTTCTTTTATATGCATATTTAATATTACACCATTGGAAGGAGGGATTGTTACTACAGCGCAAAAAGAAAACATATCCAACTATTTTTAAAAATGATTTCATTTACATAAATATTTTTTTTTTTCTTATTTTTGTGTCCATTAACTAATGGAGTTAGGTACAAAGAAATATGTTTTTTTGACTCAAAATGTGTTTTAATGAGATAAATGGGAATTGGATATTGTGCTTCCTTTAAGCTGATCTTACAAATGTGCCACTGGATATGTATTCGGATTTCACCATACTCCATACTCACACAAATCAAACCACAGGGATTAAATGAACAACTGATGGATTGATTATGTTAGCTGCATTAAAATATCTACAGTGTGCAATAAATTTCTGTTTCTACGATTACAACAGTTGTGTTGTTAGGTTTGATGCATTAAGTGACTGATCTGTTATGATAGTATGCCTACTGGCTTCAGCTTGCTCTTGAATCTAAAATTAATATTATTCTGTGGTGCAGGAAACATTGCTGCTTTTTTCTTTTCACTAACTAGGGCATGTGTAGCTATGACTGATAATTGCAAATCATTTTAGCATGCAATCTGTTCTGCTAAATCAGCACTTATCATTGTATCGAGAGAGAGAGAGAGAGAGAGAGAGAGAGAGAGAGAGAGAGAGAGAGGGGGAGAGGGGGAGAGGGGGAGAGGGGGAGAGGGGGAGAGGGGGAGAGGGGGAGAGGGGGAGAGGGGGAGAGGGGGAGAGAGAGAGGAAAGAAAGAGATTTACACTTAAAGTCTTGTGGGAATGGATCCTCAAATGTTTCTTTGTCACTGAGCACATTGATGTCAATAATGCATGGAGGTACACTTAATTACTTACTTCTGTGCAGCAATGCATATACCTAGATATTGGGGCCGATTCACTAAGCTACGTTAACTAGCGCTAAAATGGGTTCTATCGCTCGGCCGCAAAAGGCTGAAGACATAAGCGCTATTCACTAAGGCTGCTCGGCACGTTTACGGCCAGCCTTGGCCAAAAGGGCCATAGCGCGCGATCACCTTTCCCCCCCCCCTGATATCGTGCTAAAAGTTATTTAGCACGATAACTATTATAAACAAAGCAGCCTGTAAGAACTGCATGGAGATGCTGCGTCTCAATGCACGGCTCTTACAGGCGATCGAACTGTACAAATATGTGTTTTAATAGTAGTATACATGAGCAGGGGGTCTCCTGAGCTGAACCGCATTGGTTTCAGGTCCGAGGACCTCCTACTTCAGGAGTTACAGGCCCATTTATGGAGTGCCGGTATCCCCTGCATAATTGAAATGTCCCGGTCACGTGACGCGGGAGCTTTAAAAGTGGTACACACACACACTGATACACACACACTCTTACATCACTTGCTTTCAGGAACCTTTTGACACCTCTAGCCATAAAACACATCCACACCGGGGAAAGGACCAGCACAGATAACATTCCAATAGACACTGTTGTTAAGTATACCTTTTTCTTGCTTCATTCATTGCAACATCGCTGGAAGAATAGATCAGTGTATCTCGAAAGCTTGCACAAATAAAAGCATTTCGTTAGCCACAGAACGGTATCCTCTATTTATTTTTTGATTATTATAATATATATATATATTATCAGTGGTTGACAAATCACCAAAAAATCTACTCGTCACACAATAAAATCTACTCGCCACCTAGTACCAAACGTGTGCTGCTTGGGCCAATATTTACTCGCCCGGGGGTTAAATCCACTCGCCCAGGGCGAGCAAATGTATAGGTTTGTCGAACACTGTATATTATAATATATCTATTATAATATGTATATATACTGTATATGCATGATTAACCAATATACAAATAAATACTGTACAAAGCCAAATACAAATCTCTCCAAATATCAAACAGCACCAAGCAAAATCAATATCTAATAAATCAAAATACAAAACACTAAATTTGACAATGTGTACATGATACAATTAATCTTTGCATCATGTATACTATGTCACCCAATGCTCCAAATCAAATACACTAATCCAAACAAGATACAAATACAATCATTAAAGAAAAACAAAGCATCAACACAATTAAATTACCATCAATTAATCCAATCCCCAATCAATTACAATCCAATTCAATTACACACTTCAATCCTACAATCAAACCATTGTGAAAAATAATCTATGTCAAAGTAACCATCAAACTAAATCTATATTCCAAAAATAAGCCAATAAAATAATCTATAGCAATCAGCCTTTAACTAAACATTTGCAAAAATGAAATGCACATTAGCAACACATTTTTACACAAATTACAATTCAAAAAACCTCCAAACAAGGCAAGCCAACAAGTTTTTATTATACTTGTATGTATGTCCATCTATAGTTTACAGACATAAAATCAGAGCGTGGGGATTACATCCCAACTCTGATTGGCTCAAGTACCATGTGACAGGCTTTCAATAACGTCACATCTGTTCTCCCCAAAGCCTCTGTCACATGGTCTACTTGAGCCAATCAGAGTTGGGATGGAGTTCCCAAGCTCTGATTGGCTACTGTACCATATGAGGATGGACATCTTTCTTTCCATGACGTCATCTTGAAGGCAATTGAAGCAAAGCCAATTCTGATTGGCTGTGCTTTCATTGCCTTTAAATGACATCATCATTTTTTTTTGTCGGCCAAAGCACATGGTTTTCACGGCTCAATCAGGACCGTGAGAACCATATGATGAAAAGGTGACGTCATAGGCCTATAAAAGCCTATGTCGTCTCATTTTGAAGCTAGATGCCGAGGAGGAAAGACCTCCTATGAAGAAAGAAGACCAGGGCGTGGCGCATGAAGATAAGAAGACCCCGGAAGAAGACAGAAGACAGAAGAAGACGGAGAAGACCCCCACTATGGATTACAAATAGAAAAAAGAAGATAAAGACACTTGTGGATTGTAATGGTTTTTTAATTTTATGGTTACCTGGTTCCTGTTGTTGGATTAACTGCTCCAGTGCTTCCAGTTCCCCTTGAATGCTGTGACTGGTTCATCTAATGGTAAGTAAAAAAATAAAATGTATTTTATTTTTATTTTACAAGTTTTTAGCCATTTTTTCCTGACGTCCATTTTTATTTTAAGTCCATTTATTTGCCCTGAATGTATGTATGTCACTATGGGTATACATACGTACGGGACAAATCAGTGGTTGTATTGTATGTTGATTTTTAATGTGATTAAATTGTTTTTAATGCTCTTTTATTGCACCTGTATTTATGTCTGTAAACTATAGATGGACATACATACAGGTATAATAAAAACTTACATAGTGCAACCTGTAGCAAAATATGTTATAAGGAGCTCCCAGCTGGGCACCACATACTAAGGCCAATGCCTAATAGGATATATCAGCAGGAACAATTCGGAGGAGATAATCTTTAGAAAAGAGAAGCACACATGCAGTATCCAATAAAATACAGTTTATCCAAAAATGATAAAAGTGGAGGCTTACAGAATCCCAATGGGAAAACAGCATTGACGGTGGTGATCTCAAGACCACATCACAGCGTCTCTGTGTCAGCAAACCGCCACGGTACACTTCAGCCTGGAGCCGTCTCGTCACTTCCGGTCTTGGGGCCGTCACGTCACTTCCGGTTGCGCCGCCGGTAGGAAAACAGCTACGGATACCCAGGCACTCTCTCCTTCTTGATTAAGAGGTCACGCTCAACGCGTTTCGCCGTTCTTGCAGACGGCTTCGTCAGGAGTAGCAGTGACCTGTCCTGGGTGTCTTATTTATACCCATATTGCTATCAAACTCCCCTCCTCCATAGGATGATTGATAGAACATCCCCCAAAGTCACGGGCCAATTACATGCATGTGACCGCACACAGGGAAATACATATACTTAAAAACAGTGATAAACATTTAATTATACAATTATAATAAAATAGTTTAATAGTACCAAAGCATATTTTAAAAACATATTAAAAATAATAATAATCCTAACTCATAATAAAATACACATTAAAGTATATAAAAAACACATCAGCTATCCTACTCTTTCTTAGTCATATTGAGCAGACGATAGATGAATCTTAAAAAGACAAAGAAATTAGGTTAGAGTACAACATCACATTCCAATAATCTTATGAAATGAGGCATAGTTATAAGGACATCTTGACTATTTTAGACATAGATCGGACCACAAAGACTGAACACCAGTCAATAAAAAATGCTCTCAAAAATTATATAAAAGGTGCAATCCCATCTAAATCCTATAAAAATATGAAATTTACAGAAAAAATAGAAAAAACACCAGATTAAAGAAAAACACCAAATTTAAAGAAAAACACCAAGTTCAAAGTCCACATTCAGGCCTTGTGGCACTAAGGTTTTGAGAGAAAAGATCCAAAAACTCTCTCTTTTCTTCAGTGCAACATTTCTGTCCCCACCTCTCCAGTGGGGCAGAACATGTTCAAGCACTGTAAACCTTAGTCCTGAAGTGTCACCTTGGTGTATATTGATGAAGTGATTGGATAAAAAGTGAGTAGTGACACCTCTACGCACATTACCAATGTGTTCCAGAATACGTGTTTTAACTGGCCTAGTGGTCTGGCCTACGTATTGAAGCCCACAAGGGCACTGTATTAGGTAAACCACGTATTCTGATCTACACGTAATGTGTTGTTTTATGAAAAACTTTTCTTTGGTAATATTAGACTGGAATCCAAACTTATCGTCCGATCTATGTCTACATGCCAGGCATGTGGTACACCCAAAAAAAACCTTTATTTGGGGTAACCACCTATTACTCTCTTTACAAACCTTTTGTAAAGCACTAGGTGCAAGTGCATTTTTTAGTGAATTAGCTTTTTTAAAAATGACTGTCGGTCTTTCAGGTACTATTTCACCTAGGATAGAGTCATTTTGGACAATATGCCAGTGTTTGCGTATTATTTTAGTTATTTTTTCGGATTGTCTATTATAGTTGTTGAGAAAAGAGAAGTCAAAGTTCTTTTTAGTTTTAACTTTTTCAGTGTTTTTTATAAGATCTTTCCTTTCTAGACATCCTACTTTTTCTACTGCATCTTGAATAACTTGCTCTTCATATTTCTTTTCCCTAAACCTTTCTTGCATAAATTGAGATTGTGTATTAAACACGTCATCATTCGAACAGTTCCTCTTGACCCTTCGTATTTGACCATATGGTACATTTTGTAGCCATTTCGGGTGATGGCAACTGGAAGGTGTGATAAAGTTATTGATATCGACGTCTTTGAAGAAGGTTTGAGTACTAATCTCTCCCTCTTCTATGAGTACAGTCAGGTCCAGGAAGTTAACCCTTTCCCGACTGTACTCACAGTTGAATTTGAGGTTGAGTAAGTTATCATTAAGATAGTTTATAAATCTTTTGAGACTTTCCTCGTCCCCTCTCCAAATAAAGAATATATCGTCGATATATCTCCGCCACAGGCACAAATCCACACCCAGCTCTGCAATAGACCAAATATGGTCTTCCTCCCATGCACCCATGAGAAGATTTGCATAGCTGGGTGCAAATTTCGTGCCCATGGCGGTACCACACTTCTGAAGGTAGTATACTCCTTCAAACAGGAAATAGTTGTGCTCTAGGATAAATTTTATCCCGTCTAGGATAAAGTTTGCCTGTTCAGGAGGCATATTTGTATCCTTAGATAACGCTCTGTCTATGGCATCATGTCCATCTTTATGACTGATACACGTATATAACGAAGTTATATCACATGTGGCAAGAAACCATCCTTCTTCCCATCTTTGATTATTTATAACTTGCAGAATATCTGTAGTGTCTTTCAGATATGACGGAAGTTCTTTCACATATTTCTGCAGATACGTGTCTATGTATGCCGACAAGTTTGACGTCAGGGAATCTATACCTGCTGTTATTGGTCTTCCTGGGGGATTTACTAAACTCTTATGGAGTTTAGGGAGATAGTAAAAGATGGGTCTAATAGGATGTTCTTTATACAAAAACTTGTATTCGCTCTCATTTATGACTCCATCTTGTTTCCCCTTGTCCAGCAAAGTTTTTAATTTACACAGAAAGTCTGAGGTTGGGTCCTTTTTTAGAGGTGTGTAAGTATTTTTATCACCTAAAATCCGATGTGCCTCAGATATATAGTCTTCCCTGTTGAGAATGGCCACTCCTCCTCCCTTGTCAGCTTGTTTAATTACAATGCTAGTGTCTTTCTGCAGGATTTTGAGGGCATCTCTTTCGTTTTTACTCAAATTATTCTCAAATTTCTGATCAGAACTAGCTAGCTTTTCGAAATCTTTCTGAACTAGTTGTGTAAAGACATCTAGATTTTTACCTTTCATATGTTTTGGGTAAAAGGTAGAGGATGGTTTTAGACCTGAATGTATCACAATATGTGCATTTTCTTGTGATAGTGTCATATCTCTTTTAGGTTGAGTGTCAACTTCTTTAGGATCTATCTTAGAATCTATTTTTGAGTTTTCACTGGTTCTAAGCTCAACCTCCTTCTGCCTAAAGAATCTTTTGATAGTTAGTTTCCTTAAAAATCTTTGGGCATCCAAAAAAAGGCCAAAATTACTAGAGCTTACAGTGGGGGCGAACTTTAAACCTTTGGAAATAAGGGACTCTTCGGGTTTGGTTAATACCCTAGAGCTCAAGTTGAATATGTTTTTACCTATTTCTTGGGTTTCTTTTGGTATTTCTTTCTGTCCCCTTCCCCGTTTTCGTCGGTTTTTTCCCTTTTCCTTTTTTCCGAGGAGTGATCTCTTCTCATCAGTGGGGCATATGAATTTATTCCCTGAAAAGAAGTTGACCCCCCCTCCCCTAAAAAATCCTTCTTGTTGTTAAACTTAAGGCCACCTTTCTGAAACATTTTATCTCTTTGGGTTTCTCGTTGTTCTTTTCTATTATATATACTAATTTCCCCTTCTGAGTCATAATCTATACTCATAGATCTTTTCGGGGTTAATTCTATGCTTACTTGTGTTTTAGCATATTTATTACCCTGTTGGTGTGGGGTTCTATATGGTTTTGTCCTCCAATTTTCCCTTTCTGGACTTTTCCTAGTTTTTTTAGGGGTGTATTTTCTAGGTTTTTTCTTTCCCTTAGATATGTCCTTTTTTGGTGAGGGTTTTTTTGGGGTTATTTTAGATTTTTGAATGGTTTTATCCACTATTTTAACAGCACTGGATTCAATTTTCTCAAGTTTATGACTCAGAAGGGGAAATTAGTATATATAATAGAAAAGAACAACGAGAAACCCAAAGAGATAAAATGTTTCAGAAAGGTGGCCTTAAGTTTAACAACAAGAAGGATTTTTTAGGGGAGGGGGGGTCAACTTCTTTTCAGGGAATAAATTCATATGCCCCACTGATGAGAAGAGATCACTCCTCGGAAAAAAGGAAAAGGGAAAAAACCGACGAAAACGGGGAAGGGGACAGAAAGAAATACCAAAAGAAACCCAAGAAATAGGTAAAAACATATTCAACTTGAGCTCTAGGGTATTAACCAAACCCGAAGAGTCCCTTATTTCCAAAGGTTTAAAGTTCGCCCCCACTGTAAGCTCTAGTAATTTTGGCCTTTTTTTGGATGCCCAAAGATTTTTAAGGAAACTAACTATCAAAAGATTCTTTAGGCAGAAGGAGGTTGAGCTTAGAACCAGTGAAAACTCAAAAATAGATTCTAAGATAGATCCTAAAGAAGTTGACACTCAACCTAAAAGAGATATGACACTATCACAAGAAAATGCACATATTGTGATACATTCAGGTCTAAAACCATCCTCTACCTTTTACCCAAAACATATGAAAGGTAAAAATCTAGATGTCTTTACACAACTAGTTCAGAAAGATTTCGAAAAGCTAGCTAGTTCTGATCAGAAATTTGAGAATAATTTGAGTAAAAACGAAAGAGATGCCCTCAAAATCCTGCAGAAAGACACTAGCATTGTAATTAAACAAGCTGACAAGGGAGGAGGAGTGGCCATTCTCAACAGGGAAGACTATATATCTGAGGCACATCGGATTTTAGGTGATAAAAATACTTACACACCTCTAAAAAAGGACCCAACCTCAGACTTTCTGTGTAAATTAAAAACTTTGCTGGACAAGGGGAAACAAGATGGAGTCATAAATGAGAGCGAATACAAGTTTTTGTATAAAGAACATCCTATTAGACCCATCTTTTACTATCTCCCTAAACTCCATAAGAGTTTAGTAAATCCCCCAGGAAGACCAATAACAGCAGGTATAGATTCCCTGACGTCAAACTTGTCGGCATACATAGACACATATCTGCAGAAATATGTGAAAGAACTTCCGTCATATCTGAAAGACACTACAGATATTCTGCAAGTTATAAATAATCAAAGATGGGAAGAAGGATGGTTTCTTGCCACATGTGATATAACTACGTTATATACGTGTATCAGTCATAAAGATGGACATGATGCCATAGACAGAGCGTTATCTAAGGATACAAATATGCCTCCTGAACAGGCAAACTTTATCCTAGACGGGATAAAATTTATCCTAGAGCACAACTATTTCCTGTTTGAAGGAGTATACTACCTTCAGAAGTGTGGTACCGCCATGGGCACGAAATTTGCACCCAGCTATGCAAATCTTCTCATGGGTGCATGGGAGGAAGACCATATTTGGTCTATTGCAGAGCTGGGTGTGGATTTGTGCCTGTGGCGGAGATATATCAACGATATATTCTTTATTTGGAGAGGGGACGAGGAAAGTCTCAAAAGATTTATAAACTATCTTAATGATAACTTACTCAACCTCAAATTCAACTGTGAGTACAGTCGGGAAAGGGTTAACTTCCTGGACCTGACTGTACTCATAGAAGAGGGAGAGATTAGTACTCAAACCTTCTTCAAAGACGTCGATATCAATAACTTTATCACACCTTCCAGTTGCCATCACCCGAAATGGCTACAAAATGTACCAT
Organism: Ascaphus truei; assembly: GCF_040206685.1. NCBI lineage: Eukaryota > Metazoa > Chordata > Amphibia > Anura > Ascaphidae > Ascaphus > Ascaphus truei. Next base: position 360,878,945 of record NC_134483.1, on the reverse strand, counting down.
ATGGTCAAATACGAAGGGTCAAGAGGAACTGTTCGAATGATGACGTGTTTAATACACAATCTCAATTTATGCAAGAAAGGTTTAGGGAAAAGAAATATGAAGAGCAAGTTATTCAAGATGCAGTAGAAAAAGTAGGATGTCTAGAAAGGAAAGATCTTATAAAAAACACTGAAAAAGTTAAAACTAAAAAGAACTTTGACTTCTCTTTTCTCAACAACTATAATAGACAATCCGAAAAAATAACTAAAATAATACGCAAACACTGGCATATTGTCCAAAATGACTCTATCCTAGGTGAAATAGTACCTGAAAGACCGACAGTCATTTTTAAAAAAGCTAATTCACTAAAAAATGCACTTGCACCTAGTGCTTTACAAAAGGTTTGTAAAGAGAGTAATAGGTGGTTACCCCAAATAAAGGTTTTTTTTGGGTGTACCACATGCCTGGCATGTAGACATAGATCGGACGATAAGTTTGGATTCCAGTCTAATATTACCAAAGAAAAGTTTTTCATAAAACAACACATTACGTGTAGATCAGAATACGTGGTTTACCTAATACAGTGCCCTTGTGGGCTTCAATACGTAGGCCAGACCACTAGGCCAGTTAAAACACGTATTCTGGAACACATTGGTAATGTGCGTAGAGGTGTCACTACTCACTTTTTATCCAATCACTTCATCAATATACACCAAGGTGACACTTCAGGACTAAGGTTTACAGTGCTTGAACATGTTCTGCCCCACTGGAGAGGTGGGGACAGAAATGTTACACTGAAGAAAAGAGAGAGTTTTTGGATCTTTTCTCTCAAAACCTTAGTGCCACAAGGCCTGAATGTGGACTTTGAACTTGGTGTTTTTCTTTAAATTTGGTGTTTTTCTTTAATCTGGTGTTTTTTCTATTTTTTCTGTAAATTTCATATTTTTATAGGATTTAGATGGGATTGCACCTTTTATATAATTTTTGAGAGCATTTTTTATTGACTGGTGTTCAGTCTTTGTGGTCCGATCTATGTCTAAAATAGTCAAGATGTCCTTATAACTATGCCTCATTTCATAAGATTATTGGAATGTGATGTTGTACTCTAACCTAATTTCTTTGTCTTTTTAAGATTCATCTATCGTCTGCTCAATATGACTAAGAAAGAGTAGGATAGCTGATGTGTTTTTTATATACTTTAATGTGTATTTTATTATGAGTTAGGATTATTATTATTTTTAATATGTTTTTAAAATATGCTTTGGTACTATTAAACTATTTTATTATAATTGTATAATTAAATGTTTATCACTGTTTTTAAGTATATGTATTTCCCTGTGTGCGGTCACATGCATGTAATTGGCCCGTGACTTTGGGGGATGTTCTATCAATCATCCTATGGAGGAGGGGAGTTTGATAGCAATATGGGTATAAATAAGACACCCAGGACAGGTCACTGCTACTCCTGACGAAGCCGTCTGCAAGAACGGCGAAACGCGTTGAGCGTGACCTCTTAATCAAGAAGGAGAGAGTGCCTGGGTATCCGTAGCTGTTTTCCTACCGGCGGCGCAACCGGAAGTGACGTGACGGCCCCAAGACCGGAAGTGACGAGACGGCTCCAGGCTGAAGTGTACCGTGGCGGTTTGCTGACACAGAGACGCTGTGATGTGGTCTTGAGATCACCACCGTCAATGCTGTTTTCCCATTGGGATTCTGTAAGCCTCCACTTTTATCATTTTTGGATAAACTGTATTTTATTGGATACTGCATGTGTGCTTCTCTTTTCTAAAGATTATCTCCTCCGAATTGTTCCTGCTGATATATCCTATTAGGCATTGGCCTTAGTATGTGGTGCCCAGCTGGGAGCTCCTTATAACATATTTTGCTACAGGTTGCACTATGTTTGTCTTTTTTTCTTTTTAAAGGTATCAACGCTCCCCTGGTTTTTTCTTCCTATGTTTCGTGTGGACCTTGAAACAGTCCGTCTAAGGGTTTGAGTGTCTTTATTTTTACTTTGTATTTTGTGTTTACCTTCACATTTATATACATAGTTTTTCCATTAAGTGTTTATATATTATATTATTCACTGTGTTTAGGTATTGAGCGCCATCTTGTGTGTTCCATATAATAAAAACTTGTTGGCTTGCCTTGTTTGGATGTTTTTTGGAATTGCAATTTGCTACTTTGTGTAAAAATGTGTTTATAATGTACATTAAAGACCGATAAAGCGCAGTTATCACTGCTTCGTGAATCTCACTGCAGCCTTATCGGGCTTAAAGGGTACTTTGCGCTCTTAAAGCCACTTAATGGAGCTTAGTGAATTGGCCCCAGTATATTCTAAAAAGTTGGACATGGTCCTAAAAAAAATAGGTTTTGTATAGAGATGGGGAAACTAACGAAAATTTGTTCGCAAAAAGATTCACCAAACTTTTACACTGAAAGTGTAGAAAATGAGTAGGCCTTTGCTTTGCGGGAAAAATTACTAAATTCTTTACATTTATTAGCAATTTTTTTCATAATTACGCTACTTTCAAACTTATTAAAATTTTGGATTTTGCAAACGTTCATAACTCCACCATTTTTGCTAATCCCTCCTCATGTTCCAAAATATAACACTGTTATACAGAAGTAGACTGCAGGAGAGTTGTAGCTAATTTTTAGGTGTTTTGTGGAAACCACGCCAGTTCCTTTCTCTTGATACGATTAGGAAGTTTTGAACAATACATTAAGGTGGAAAAAATGTTCATAGTTTTTTCTAGAATAAGTGTTTTCTCTATCAACATTTGGGGGAACTAGATTCCCAATGAAGATATGTCAGTAATACTGAAGTTCTGGGCATGAGTCAGGAGACCAATTAACAGAGTGACCAGTTAATAGATTCTAACTCCATGGGAGTATTTTCCAACACATTACTTTCGTTCCTTAAGCTGCAATCAGCAGTATAATCCGTCTGTCTTTTCCGCCCATGAACATGAAACAGTAGCTGACCGCATACCCCCACAGGATGAGAAGTAAAAGTTGAGACAGTCTTTGTTCCCAACTCTATCTCCTGCCTCCCTCTATTACTGTTGAACAATAAGAGAGCAGTCATCACATATTGATTTTTTTTGATTTCCAAAGTGGGAATTTTCAACAAATAATAGGGTCAAAGATAAGGAGAGATGAGAGTTGAAACAAGAGAGCAAGGTGTGAGAAAGATAGGGGCAAATACAACGTGTAGAAGGGGCACATGAAAGCGCAAAAAATATAAGAGGAAACAAGAAAGACACAAAAGGGGAAAATGAGATTGCGAGAGCAATAGCTAGAGAGGGAAAGGGGCAAAAGTGAGAGAAGGGCACATTTGAGATGGGTTTGCAGCTCATATTTGAAGACCAGCATTGAAGGATGTAGAGCTGTGAGGAAGACTGTGTCCCAAAACACCAGTGCCAAGCTAGAAACTCAACAATGTATAAATCTTATTTTGCATAAAATATTCAAACTGTGCACCATACACCATAACAGCTCTCGGTATGGGGTTACCATCCATGACAGTTACATGGCCTAGACTTGTAGCAAACATGAAATCCTGTCGTTCAATAGAGATTAATGTATGTGCCTATTCTATGAATTACAAGTGGAGCACAATGATTTCCCAAGTGGCTGCCGGCTCATTCAATACACGTTTTAGGTAGAAAACGAACATATGACTAGAAGTTAAAGGACTTTCGCACCAGGAGATGAAGAAAGAAATTGAAATATTTGTCCACAAAATGATTGAAAAGCAGGTACACACAGACAGACAGAACACCTTCTATTGCAAGTGAGGTTTCCCAAACTCATTTGAATTCAAAGGTATCTATGTTAACAAATGAAAGAGAACAAACCAGAACATGCAGAGGCAACAGACTAACGTGACATTATGATGGATGCTTGGTAATCCAGTGGCAAAAAATAACATTGTTATACACGCTTACATTTTCATTTTGCAGCTAGAGCAATATTAGATTTTTTTTTTTTACCAGCATACAGAAACATTAATTATATTACTAATATAAGGATGTCTCATTGCATTCCCTTTTTTACTTTTGCATGCAGGCTATGTTATCTTCTGCTAACATTGAAAGTTGCATTCCTCTAACACCGTGCAAAGAGATTCAGAAAGAATGTTTGTCTTTTTTCCTTTGCTAGATGTTTGTGTCTCTAGGAGGAGGGCAAGTATGTCATTGCAAATTCTGTAAGAACAAAACAAGAACAGAATAACTCAAATAAATACAATTGCAATAATGTTTCAAAAGAGTTCTCTTTAATTTTGTAGTGCTGTAATTCAAATCCAGAATTTAAAAAAAAGAAAAGTAAAATTGACAAGTACAACAGTGTAACAAATTATCTTCGGGGTTAATACAGAGTGCCATATGTGAGTATTTTTCTGTTTCATACTGCAATGGGAAGCAAGTCTAAATAGATCTTAAAAATGTAATTCAGCCGGAAAAAGGTTTAATTGTACTAGAACAGCATTGCCATCCTGACTCGATCATGAGCATCCAGTTCTGCTTTTCTATCTTTGTTTGTAAATTCCAGTAGCCATTTGTATTGACATTTGGAGAACTAGTTACAATCGATCATTAATCATCAATTGATGTTATCAAGTTCAGGCTCTATTACTCTCTTTTTATTGTTCAGTCTGTTCTAGCATTTAAAATGGTAAATTGATAATCTTATGTTTAATCAGTATTTAATTCAGTATTTTAATAATTCTGATCCCTTTTATTTGTCAAATCTACATCTGACAGTCCTGGGCGCACTGACTAGTGAAAATGATACCAGCCTCTGGATGCAAAACAGTCCTTGAATTAGGATAGTGATGGGGGTGCGTCTGCCATGAGAAGCTTGCTGTGATTCCTTAAATACAGATAAGCTCTGCGGAAACAGAAAAACAGACAAAAACGAACATTGCGCAGTATCCTCTGCAAGTGAGCTCATACACTCTGCCACCAACTACTTACATTCAGTAAGTGGTAAAGGACACTGAAAGGTATCTTTATCTCGTACTGCAGGACATAAGGCTGCGTCCATAGGACTGCAGCCGTGCTGAGGCGCACGGAGGCTGAGGGAAAGCGGGTGCTTTCTCTGGCCTTGGTCCGCGCTCCGTCCGGGGGCGTGTTGGGGGGTGGGGGGTTGTGACGTCACGGATCTGGTTCGCCCTCATTGGGCGAACCGCTCACGTGACCGGCACTGCGCTCCTGTGAGCGCGAAAATCTATCTTTTGAATAAGATCTACGCTTCCGTACCCGTGCGCAAGCCCCTGCTAAAGCCACTCTCATTGCGGCTGCAGGGGCTCACTGAGAAGCGTCAGCACGCCTCAGCACGGGTCAGCGCCTAAACACTGACCCTGGACGAAGCCTAAGTCTGGATAACCGATGGCCATGTTCACTGTATATTTTTGAATCCCATGAAAGTGTTTTCACATGAGTTGTTTACTTGCATTTCCAACTCACTGGAGAATTAAAAGGTCTGCCTTGAGATTATGCCTGGTATGTGGGGTAGCTTAAAAGGAAAATTATGTTTTTTTCCTATTTCTAGAAACAGCGTGTATTAGATTGCTTTTGTATATACTTACCATAAAGTGGGTATAACTTTCAGAAAGATTGCACTAATTTCAGGCGGTGTGGCATTGTCTGCTTAATTGGCCTAAATGTTTTTCAAGTGTAGCCATTATTGCCTCCACTTGTACATTCAGATGGTGTGACATAGGTTAAGATAATGCAATTTTAAGGGAAATTCACAAAAAAGTTCAAATAAACTTTTATTTAAAAAAAATAAAATAAACTTTATTTGTCCTGCCATATCCAATAAACTAACCTGTGTCAAGATAAAAAAAAGGTCAAATAAAAAAAGAAATTGTGAATTAGAATAATAAGCCTTTGTTCTTAAAATTGAAATATTTCAAATGTGCTCTTGCAGAAGATGAATGAAATCAAGTTGACTGTCTCCTAAGTAAAACTAGCTGATACATTTTACCATATGATATTCCCTAGTGATCTATGGGTTAAAAATCAAGGTACAAATCATCACATCATAAGATTACATTTATTACCAATATGTGTCTGTTACACCTGCATTATTTTGTGAGAATCCTGCAAATGGGTTTACTGTGGGTAAGCATTGCGGAAATATATCAGTAAAGTCACCTCCACATTTTTGATACTGCTTTTTAGCTTGAAATATTCCCCTGTTATTATTATTATTATTAGAATAAATAATTTAAATTGATGTTATAAATAGAACAGAAAACTTCATCTATACTTGTTTGTACGATGTCTCTTAAATGGTGTCAAGACAAGTGGAAAATCACACGTGGTGGTAATTAAAGCAGCAAAACATGTGAAATCTTAAATGGGTCTTTATTTAAATAAATCAGTTCTGTAGTATTAGATAATACTTACTGCATTTTTTCTTTTACAATGCAACTCTTAATGCAATTTTTAATAAGTTTTAATATACTGACCATCTTTTGATTTCAATAGGCTGCGTTTATAATAGGCGCGATGGTGCGTGCGATTTCCCGCGCTGCACAAACAAATTGCAGAAACTCTATCGGGCCGGCCATAGTGTGTGCAAGCACAGGCGCAATGAGCGACTGCGCGGCAGATTTTTCAAAAGACAAATTATTTTGTTTTGTCATGTGAGCGGTTCAGCCAGTGAGGGCAAACCAGCCTGGTGACACCTCTGCCACACCTCCCCATCGCCTCGAGGCTTAGTGCACCCATCGCTCGGGCGTCAGGCGCGCGCGACGTCATGCACTCTGTCCCACGTGCCTACTATAATCTCTGCCTTTTGCAGGCTTTTGAACACCTTCCCAGAAGTGCACAATCTTTGTAACACTTTCCTGTTTGTGATACGTTGTCATTATTCCCAGCAGTTTTAGTTGTAAACGGTAACAATAGATAATGTTACTCTAGTAATATAAGGATACATTATAGCTGCTGAGTTACAGTGACTGAAGCTGCCATTATGTTAGTCACACATAAGAATGTTTACAGATTTATAACAGGAGCAACAAACGATTGCCATCTTAGGTAAGAATGTATAATTATACATTGTCACATGCTTTACGTATACAAATAAGAAAAAAAAAAGACAATAAAACGAGTGACTGTAGTATTGCTGCTTTAAAACAAGTCATATAGTAGTGCTATAGAGAATGTCACCTCCGCTCACAGGGGGTCATTTATAAAAGGCTTCAGCCTGCCTAACTGGGGAAAAACAAATTGCATATTTATTAGATAATAGCGTTCTCCTTTGAAACCACAGGGATTATGTTTTTAAATAAATCTGGCAGTGTTTTACACCAGTTTTTTCATGGTTTGATAAATGACACAAACACCCTCTCGTCAATCAAGAGGGTAGATTTATAAATCTCCTATACTGTGTGACATGTCATTGACTGAATGACAGATTGCAGAGTGATTGTCACTGTTACATTTCATGCATCTATCCCATAGACATATTTAAAAAAATATATATATATATTTGTGCCACACAAATGTATCCACTCACAAAAACAACACAAAGTTTCTTCCTTGCTTTTGAATTTATTGGTAAGTCTCAGAACAATCAAAGCTTTCCGTCTAGCTTTCAAAATCTATGTATATAAATCCATCAAACGTAAAGGGATAGCTAACCAATAATGTGGTGCATAGATTGCCGTTTTCTTTCATTTCTGAGAGATCATAAGAAGAAAAGATCACTGCTAATATATGATTGCACTCGAGATCCTAGTTAGTGTATGAAGTGATGATTAAATTAAAACGTATGTTTAATTGTAACGAAACATAAAAAAATACACATATAATCATGAGGTGCACAATACAAAACAAATGGACAAACTAAAAACCTAGTATGAAGCAACAGCAAAAATAGAATAGAGCCTCTATGGGTGTGTTAGAACTGGGGTGCACAAACTGGGGGGCGTGGAATTTACAGGGGCCCAGCGCTCTTCCCACAACATTTAAATTAAATGCCGGGGGAAGCGCAATGCCTCTGCAACTCCTTCTTACCTGCTCTCAGCCAGCTCTCCAGCGACGCGTCACCATAACAATGCAGGGTCAAAGGGCAACACGACATCACATGGATGATGGAGAGCCGGAAAAGGGGGTGGGGCGCAAACAGAAATATTTGAGCACCCCTGTGTTAGAATAATTGTCTGCTGCACATAAATGTAAGAGCAGGTGGACCCATGTGGTCAAGGCTCACTTGTATCAGTATCTGGCAACAAGTCTTAGTAACTGTGTCAGCTTTTGCAACACTAAAGGAACCTCCTAATATCATGTTTGAAGGAGTGAATACAGAAGATCACAGAGGGAGAGTGGAGAAATGACATGAATGGAGAGACCATTACGAAGTTGCCGGTCTCAGAGCAATTGAGAAGGGAGTGCATATACTGCTTGGGGTGTGGTGGTTTTAGAGGCTTCTATGAACCAGGATATTCATTCTTCATCCCTCATCTGTCCACTCTCCCTCTGTGATTTTCTGTCTTGTTGCCAGATACTGATGCAAGTGAGCATTAACCACATGGCTCCGCATCCTGATACATTTATGCGCAGCAGTGAATCATTCTAAAGCTGCGCTTATAGTCCCGGCGACAGCGACGTGACATCGCGTCAAAACAAATGCATTGCCGCCTTATAGTAAGCACAACATGATGGCGCGACGGAGCGATGGCTTGGTTGCGATCACTGGAAGTCATCTCAATTTGATTTTTCCAGCGACCACAGCCTAATGTCACTGTTGCCGTCGCGTCACCGTTGACAGCACTATAAGCGTAGCATAACACATGTTGGCATTTGGGTACTGGCATTGGTGTTTTGACTGGGGTATGACTTTGACTGGTTTCTATGTTAAGGATCCTGGATAGATCCTGATGGGGTTGAGCCTCAGGTGGAATGACAATTTTACTGGTACTTGTTAAACCCCCTTTAAAGAAGGTAGTATCTCTTTGTATTTGCTGTTTGACTTTATTTCACACCATTTGGAAGAGAGCGCCCAGGTTTTCTTTTGTTCATAACACAGACGTGCACAATCTTTTTTCCCTGTGCCCCCTGCTGTCTGTCCCCCTCTCCTCGTGCCCCCCCCCTCCCTGCTTACCTTGCTTCAGTCGTCCTTCATTTGACACCGCGTTGCCATGGCGACGCGTGACCAGGAGCGTCTGAACTAAGGTAAGTAGAAGTTTACAGAGGCCCTGCAGCTCCCCCGGCATTAATTTAAATGTATTCAGGAAGCGTGAGGAGGCCTCTGAAAAACCCTGCACCCCCCGCAGCCAGTTTTGCGCCCCCCTGGGGGGCACCACCCCACTTTGCGCACCGCTGGCCTAACACGCCTATATAGGCTCTTCTCTTTGGCACCAAGGAGATCCCTTTAAGTGTTGCAGAAGTGTTGCAGAAACTAACACTGTTACCAAGACTTGCTGCCAGATATTGATACAAGTGAGCCTCAGTGTGTAAACATATGGGTCTGCCTGCTGTTACAGTTACTGAATTTGTAGCAGACAAGTATTCTAACTAACACACCCATCAAGGTTCTTTTCTATAGCACTTACCCTCTCATTAGCCTAATTTACCAGTACAGCCCAGTATAATACCTTTAACAAATGGATTTGTTCTATGGTCACCTTCCACTGGTATAATTTAGGCAATTGTTTTTGCTGTTGCTTCATACCAGGGTTTTAGTTTGTTCGTTTTATGTTTTGTATTGTGATCCTCATGATTATATGTGTATATCTTTAAATGTTTTGTTAGAATTAAACATACAGTAAGTTTTAATGTATTCATCACTTCATACACTAATTAGGATCTCAAGTGCAATCATAGCAGTGGTCTTTTCTCTTTGTGCTCTCGTATTTACTATCAGCTGTGCATTATGCTAGATGTATGTATGGGTATATTACACATGTACATGTCTTACCATCAAACTCAGGCTGATGCAAGGACGCTCTTATATCCAACTTCTGAGTGGTCGGTAATATATTGGAAGGATACTGTCCAATGCTTTTTGAATATCTGCAGATAAGACACAGACTAGCCACTTCACTGTAAAGCAAGCAACGGAGAAGATTGAACCTTGTATAATATTTGGCTGACGCTAGGGCTATTTTTGCATTACATTTGCACATAATGCATTTGTCAAATAGAAAGATGTATCATCTCCATGATAAAAGGCATGCTTGATACATGGGGTGGACAAGAGATTGCCAAGTGTTTAATAAGATACACAATTGGAGGCAGTTGCCTGATGCATATGTAAATGCAACAATGTACTAAATGTGTAATTTTTCTACAATATGATCAAGGCAATGTGTAACTAACCGATTTTAAGCTGCTCAGGCAAGTTCTATTGCCAATATTTGTTTTTAACTTCATACTATAATATATATATATATATATATATATATATATATATATCAACTGTAAATATTACTGTATGTTCATTTGCATGTCTTAGACAGGTCTGCAACCCTGTCTTTCCCCATTGTCGCCCAGCATACAGCACTTCCACTGCAGCAAGGGATTCTGGGAAATGACATGCAAATGAGCACTCAGTGCCACCTTTTGTCTCAAGCTCGTATTACACAAGCAAATCCTCAAGCCAATGCATGCTGTTTTAAACACAGCTTTTAGGCAGAGGCTGGGATGAGATGCAAAGCCATTAAACCCACTCACAGACATGTTTCAACCTTGATGGGTATCATCAGTGTGAGGTTGGTCTTAATGGCTAAGCAGGTTTGAGACTAGACTAGGTAATCACCACTATTATTAAGGTTATAGTGGGTAAGAAAAGTGACAAAAACCCTTCACAGTAAAGCATAAAGCAACTGTAAATATTACTGTATGTTCATATATATATACAGTGTTCGACAATCCTATACATTTACTCGCCCGGGGCGGGTGGATTTAACCCCCAGGCGAGTAAACATTGGCCCAAGCAGCACACGTGTTTTTTTTTAAATTTCCCCCGTTCGCGCTGAAATTTCCCTGCTCGCGCTTAAAAAAAAAAAAAAACTCCCTACCTGACTGCTGTTTGGCGTGCGCTCCCAGGCTTTGTGGGCACCCGGCAGGCTCTATATGAGCCCGCCCCCAACGAGCGGCCATTCTTTCTGCCCGGACATCAAGAGTAAGTACTCGCCATGCGATCCCCCTGGTCCCTACATGGCTCCCTACTCCCCACCGCGGCAGCTCTCCTGTCCCCTTCTCCTGTCCCCGTCCCCTGCTCCTGTCCCCTTCCCCTCCTCCTGTCCCCTCCACCTGTCTCCTGCTCCTGTCCCCTTCTTCTGCTCCTGTCCCCTTCCCCTCCTCCATTCCCCTGCTCCTGTCCTCTTCCCCTCCTCCTGTCCCCTGCTCCTGTCCCCTTCCCCTCCTCCTGTCCCCTGCTCCTGTCCCCTTCCCCTCCTCCTGTCCACTGCTCCTGTCCCCTTCCCCCTCGATCCACCGATCGCTGCCCGGGGCGGGAGGTCCCCACTGCTGGCAGCCCGGTTGGCGTGCGGGGGGGGGGGCTCGGCCCTCGGCCCTCACCACGTGACTTCCACCTACCCTGCCGCCTCCCCGCCAGCTAGCTTCATGCCGCCGCGGGCTGGGGGGAAGAAGCAGTCTGCAAAGCTGCTTGGCCGCGCACTGTGAAGACATGCCGGCGAGGGGAGCAGGGTAGTGGCGGCCACTGCGGGGCTGACTGTCCCCTGGGGGATACCTCGCCACGTGCCTCCCACCCCCCCTGCCTCCGCAAAGCTTCCAATATGCCCACGTGGGGTATGGGGGGGGGGGGGTGTAGGCCTGCCCCCCCCCCCCCCACGAGCGGGAGATGGGCGCGGGTGGGTGGGGGAGGAGCGTGGTGGTGGTGCTGGTCGCGGCCTTTCCTTCCCCCCCCCCCCGTGTGTGTGTGTATGGGAGCAAGTGTATGGGAGCAAGTGTATGTGTATGGGAGCAAGTGTATGTGTGTATGTGTATGGGAGCAAGTGTATGTGTGTATGTGTATGGGAGCAAGTGTATGTGTGTATGTGTATGGGAGCAAGTGTATGTGTGTATGTGTATGGGAGCAAGTGTATGTGTGTATGGGAGCATGTGTATGTGTGTGACACCAGAGGCACCCCCCCAATCAGTCACCACCCCCCCAATCAGTCACCACCCCCCAATCAGTCACCACCCCCCCAATCAGTCACCCCCCCAGTCAGTCACCCCCCCAGTCAGTCACCCCCCCGTCAGTCACCCTCCCCCGTCAGTCACCCCCCGTCAGTCACCACCCCCCCCCAGTCAGTCACCCCCCCCAGTCAGTCAGTCACCCTCTCTCTGTGTATCACCCACCCTCTGTGTGTGTCACCCACC